>NC_091444.1:26781977-27381977 GCF_964237555.1 Oryctolagus cuniculus | reverse complement strand
CTTCACATATGTAAAGAAAGATCAAGAAGACAGAAAAATATCTTCTACATTTCAGAAAGATCCTTAGTTTTCTTCGACTTAGTAGGTCCCAAAGCAGTCTTTAGGAGAATTAATCTGGAAAAGAAGATACCAGCAGAACGATGGCCAGGTCATCAGAGGTAGAGGGGTGAAGATGTCGTAAAGGAACGTGAACGTCTGGGGCTGCGGTTGAGGGATGGAAGTTGATGCAGTGGGCAGAGACTTAAATCGTGTCTCTTTAGGAGATCTTGAAACGTCCATTGTTTCATATCGTGCCTCTATAGTTTTTTTGTTTTAACATTCAATTTTAGGAGTCAAATTAGAAGTGTCTTTCATTTTTATGTTTTTTCCCCCTCTGTCTTTATTTTTTAAATATTTATTTACTTGAAAGGCAGAGTTACAGAGAGTCAGGGAGAGACACAGAGAGATCTTCCATCCACTGGTTTACTCCCCAAATGGTTGCAACAGCCAACTCTAGGCCAGGCCAAAGTCAGGAGCCAGGAACTCCAGCTGGGTCTCCCAAATGGGTGCCGGGGCCCATCACACACTTGGACCACCCTCCCCCGCCTTCCTGGGTGCATTAGTAGGAAACTGGATTGAAAGCAGAGCAGCCAAGACTGGAGTTGCTGCCCCAATATAGGATGCTGGCATTGCAAGTAGTTGCTTAATCTTCACCACAATGACAGCCCCACAAGTACTTTAGATAGTAGGAATAGTAGAGGTCATGAAAAACTCAGTGGATGCTAAGCATTTTTTCTTCTCCATGTAGGTTATCTTCAAGTTTACAGCACCATTTCAGCTTGTCATCTGTTTATTCGCATTACCTTCCTGACAGTGGCATTCCAGAAGTGACCACCTGTCACTCCCGAAGTGCCAGAACTGTGGATTATATTTTCTACTCTGCAGAAAAGGAAGCTGTTCCCGGACACCAAGGTAAAGAATGCTGCTAATCTTAAATTCTGCTAGAGAGTCAGTCACTCAAACCTCAAGGCTAGAGGTGAGAAGTTCTAGATGGGGGAGTGAAAACTGTTTTTGAGACAGATTGATAATGTATTTGAATAAGCCAGTTAATTGGCTGCATATGCCGTGGGAGGCAGTACAGAGCAAATCATTTCCTAAGAGACTCCTGTTCCGGTCACTGCCCTGAGTTCTAGCTCTTTTTTTTTTTTTTTTTTTTTTTTTTTTTTTTTGACAGGCAGAGTGGACAGTGAGAGAGACAGAGAGAAAGGTCTTCCTTTGCCGTTGGTTCACCCTCCAATGGCCGCTGCGGCCGGCGCGCTGCGGCCGGCGCACCGCGCTGATCCGATGGCAGGAGCCAGGAGCCAGGTGCTTTTCCTGGTCTCCCATGGGGTGCAGGGCCCAAGCACTTGGGCCATCCTCCACTGCACTCCCTGGCCACAGCAGAGAGCTGGCCTGGAAGAGGGGCAACCGGGACAGAATCCGGCTCCCCGACCGGGACTAGAACCCGGTGTGCCGGCGCCGCTAGGTGGAGGATTAGCCTAGTGAGCCGCGGCGCCGGCCGAGTTCTAGCTCTTACACAGTGCCCTTTTTCTTGCCTTAACTTTACTGTTTTTCCTGTGTTGGCAGTGCAGTAGATCGTTAATGGTCAATACATGGTTTTGTGTTTAAGCTTCCCTAAGGCATGCTGCCTTCCTGGTAGGACCAGGCTTGTGCTGCCAGCTACAGACAGGGTTGTCATGTTGACCCCAGAGGATTGGATCTGTTTGAGCAAGACTCAAGTCTATAGTTTGTGTATTCAGAAAGCAAAGGTGATAGAAAACTTTTCCCTCTGTGATTCAATGAAAACAAGACTTTGTACATTAATTATAGGACTTAGGGTGGGAAAAAAAATTCAGTTTAAAATAACTGGACAGGGCTGGCATTGTGGCATAGCAGTAAGGCTGCTGCTACCTGCAGGGCCAGCTTCCCACATGGGCACCAGTTCGCTGCTCCACTTCCAATACAGCTCCCTGTTAATGGCTTGGAAAAAGCAGCGGATGATGGGCCATGTGTCTGGGGCCTGCCACCCACATGGGAGACTAGATGAAGCTCCTGGCTCCATGGCCCAGTCCTGGCCATTGTGGCCATCTGGGGAGTGGACTAATGGATAGAAGCTCTCTCTCTGTAACTCTTTTAAATAAATATTTTAAAATAAGTAAGTAAATAAATAAATAAATAAATAAAATGACTGGAAATCTAGAAATATTCAAAACACTTTGGAAGTCTAAAATGTGGAGAGTTTTTTGTCTGCCCTGCCCCCTCATTTCTTTCTTTCCATTATGTTTCTGCATGTGTCCTACTTTTCTTTTTCCCTTTCCCCCATCTGTTTTTTCTCCCCCCTTCTTTCTGGGGAATAGCCTTATCAGTCTACAGAATAAACCAGAATAAGCTTAGCTGCTTCATTGGTAATCAGAACCTGATAGGTGTCATGCCAGCACTAGTCCACTAGGTGTCAGGAGAGTGCCATGGATCAGCATCTCAGTGCTGGTCACCGCTTACTCTGCCCTGGGCACTGACTCTGAGACTGAATTATATTGTTTTATTTATTTTTTTATTTTTTTGACAGGCAGAGTGGACAGTGAGAGAGAGACAGAGAGAAAGGTCTTCCTTTTGCCATTGGTTCACCCTCCAATGGCCACCGCGGCTGGCGCGCTGCAGCCGGCGCACCACGCTGATCCGATGGCAGGAGCCAGGTACTTCTGGTCTCCCATGGGGTGCAGGGCCCAAGTACTTGGGCCATCCTCCACTGCACTCCCTGGCCACAGCAGAGGGCTGGCCTGGAAGACGGGCAACTGGGACAGAATCCGGCGCCCCGACCGGAACTAGAACCCGGTGTGCCGGTGCCGCAAGGCGGAGGATTAGCCTGTTGAGCCGCAGCGCTGGCCTATACTGTTTTATTATCCAATCATCTTACAACCTCTGGCATTGTGGTTCAGTTTGTGTTGTTTTATGTGAGTACAGAGTATTTGGTGGATGAATTTCTTATATAGTTATCAATCTCAAATTATCTTTAACATTCTTGTGTATTATATTGATATTTTCTTCTAAAAAGATTATTTGCAGAACTTGAAATAGAAAAGCTACCTGAAAATGCTACGTGTTTGAGAGTTATAACTGGTTTATAACTCGATGAAATCAACAAATCATATGCTAAAAAGTGGCTCATTGGGCAGCGCCGCGACTCAATAGGCTAATTCTCCGCCTAGCGGCACCGGCACACCAGGTTCTAGTCCCTGTCGGGGCCCCGGATTCTGTCCCGGTTGCCCCTCTTCCAGGCCAGCTCTCTGCTATGGCCCGGGAGTGCAGTGGAGGATGGCCCGGGTGCTTGGGCCCTGCACCCCATGGGAGACCAGGAGAAGCACCTGGCTCCTGCCTTCGGATCAGCGCGGTGCGCTGGCTGCGGCAGCCATTGGAGGGTGAACCAATGGCAAAAGGAAGCCCTTTTTCTCTCTCTTTCTCTCTCTCACTGTCCACTCTGCCTGTAAGAAAAAAAAAAAAGTGGCTCATCTTGGTCTTTCAGAAGGATCTCAAGTTCTGTATCGTGGTTGTTTAGAAAAACAGGCTTGTATGGGTTACAGGAACCTGTTGGCCTAGTGTCGCTGAATATGTATGTGCTTCTTTAACGTAGGAACTGAAGTTGCTCTGGTTGGTGGCTTGAAACTTCTAGCTAGACTGTCACTTCTTACAGAACAAGACTTATGGACTGTGAATGGACTTCCAAATGAAAATAACTCTTCAGATCATCTGCCTTTGTTGGCTAAGTTCAGACTTGAACTCTGATTCTTTGCGTAATTTCTATTCTTTTTCAGAAATGTAAAGTTTTTCTTAAGTGTTTGCATGTTCATTTTTGTGCTGTGGCATTTTGAAGAAGTTACGTTAACTGCTTGAAACATATCAGGAGAAATGAGTTTACAAAAATGTTCTTTTTTAATAATGAAAAATATTTTCCTGACCGTTGAGATCTCAATATTCTTTATTGTAAAAGAGTTGTAAATATTTTTTATTTCAAACTCCAGTAAAGTTGACAGTGATTTTTAAATGCAGTGCAGCTTCTTTAGCACCTTGTCTTCATAAAGAACTGTCGCGTCTCGGGCCAGCTTCAGAGCTGCTGTGAGTTCTTGCGGAGACCTGCTCTCGCTGGGGGGCCCTGTGTCTGCCGAGTCCTCAGCACTCTGAGCAGTCGCTGCAGGGACTTGATGGCTTCTTCTTAAGCTGCACAAAGTGCTTGATTCAGCTTATCACTGTCGTGAGCCATGTAATATGCCTTCATTTTGTTGAGGACATATTTGGGTTACAGACCCCCATCTCTAGGGAGAGGGCCTTTCCACAAGCCCACCCTTTCCATTCTGTACCAGACAGGTGAGCCTGAGAGGGGCAGAGATTTGGGGGTTAAAGCTGTTTCCCTAGCATTTTTTTTTTTCTTCTGTTCAGTTTCAAGAAAAGATCCCTGGGTTGAGGGAGAGATTTTATTTTACTAAACCCACTCTGTAGAAATTTGTGAGGAAAACTGTCTTTGGGACATAGTGGCAGCTGTAAGATTATTTTTGTTAGTCTTCTTTGCAATGCCACACCAGCATGAGATGGTGTTTACACTGTTAAGTGGTTACAGCAGGTCTCATAAATCCTGTAGTTGGTTCTGTATCAGTATTTGAATCAAGAAAATTTAAAATATAAAAAGTGGAACTCTTTTTTTAGACAGTAGGATCAAAGAATTACATGCATTTTTGCTAAATAGTCATTTTGCACTGAATTATAAATGTTTCTGCAGTGGGTTTTTTTAATAGAATGCTTCATCTTAAATTGGAAAACTAATAATTTGGACTTTAAACTTTTTATACTAAGGTATTTACTACAATTATTTTTGAAAAATAAACAATGAAAGTCTGAGAAGGCATGTGAGTTATAAAGATTTGCCTGGTAAAATTGTAATATGCGAGTACTTTTCTCACTGTTTTTTGGGTTTTTTTAATAGTATTTATTTACAGGTTTTTCCACTTTTTAGTAGAATGCAGAATATTGTGATACATCCCAATTGGCAGATGTAGTGATCACCAGCTTATACTAATAGTATATTTATCCCTTTTTAGTATTAGGGAAAGGGAAATGAAAATAACTGCTTTGTTGTGTGTGAATTTCACAAGTAACATTATTTATGGGTCGTGATACTCTAACATTGCTGAAAACCTCTGAAAATTTAACTTTTTTATATCCTGTTTAACATAGTTTCATGTGCTTCGCTTTTATGGAGTTAATCCATGAAATTGCTTTCTACTTTAGCTTACCGAATGAAGTATTCTTTTGTGGACTAGAAGTCAAAGGGTCATTATGACCTCATAGATTTTCAAAACTTCACTAAAAATTATCCACTTGTCTATACTTTTCTTTTTAATCAAGAGGGTCCATGAGTCTGCTGGCACTGTTATCTACCTGCCAAAACAATTCAGTCTAGTTCATTGCAGAAACTGAATCTCAGTCTCAAGTGTTATACTCTCCAAGTTTTAAATAAAAAGGGAAATTGAGAGTAATGAAATTTTGGTTTTACTCTACCCTTTAAGATTCAATATGTATATTTGAAGCCTTGTCTTTTGTTGGAATTTAACAACAGTTAATTTTAACCCTTTGCTTTCATTAAAAAACAAGCTAGTGATCCAGAGAGTTCCAAGGGTTGAAGAAACAGAGGCGTCGTCTGTGCTTTGTGCCTGTAGATTATGTAATAAATGATCATCCTTGGACACGTGTGCCTGGAGGTTTGTGGTGGGTGTGCTGAGCTGGGGACGCTGGTCTCTTGCTCCTGTAAACCACGTCAGTGCCCTCCTCAATCTTTATTACTTAGGGTGCTGCCAAAAAGGGAATTGAGGTATGTCAAGATAAAGTGGAGTTAAGTATTGAGTCAGAACACTTTGAAGAAGGAAGATAAATCAGCTCTAAGAGTACATATGTAGTAAGAAAAAAAACCCATACCACCTTACATTTTTAGAAGAAGAGCAATGTTTAAGTTTCCAGAATGATTTTATTAAAGTCTCATGCTGTGTAGAAACATACAAGTGATGAGAAAAACGTTAACTTGAAACATGCACTTATCTGGCATTCTCTAAAATACTATTATACAAGTTTTCATTTACTTAGAAAAATACCCACTAAAACAATCACAGTTTTTCTTAAAGATTTAAGAAAAATGTATTGGCCAGAACAAAGTCCAAGAGAATAAACAAGATTCTGAATTGTATGTCAAAAAAACTGTACAAGGTTGTACATAAAACTATAGATTACAAAAGCCTTGGGTATAGTAAGAATACTGAATTAAGATTTCCAAAGTTCTATTTACCAATATCTATTAATAAAATCCTTATGAAATAATTGACTTAGAAAAAGTGAAATGCTCATGATTTCAGAGTGTATAGAAAATACTAAATATCACTTTCTGAAATAAAGTGTACTCAAAACAGCACAACATAGTCTAAAATTAAGATTTCTGTCATCCATTTAAACTTTGCATATATTACCATAATGGCATAAACATAAAATTTGTCTTGCATAACTTTTAAACTAGGTTTCAGATCATTTCATGTTTTTTTTTTAATATTTTGAATATAGCCAATCTTAAACTCAATTTTGGGGAGGTCAAACATTTGGAATAGAGGTTTTCTTGCCATAATACTTTTAATTATTGCATTTTAGAATTTAGGAGTTTGGTGCCTTTTCCATATCTGTAAGAAATTAACATATTCCATGGGCAGTAAAACTAGTGACAACTAATAACATTTTAAATGAATTTTCACATTTCTCTGATTAACTCTTGCTTTAGGGAAATGAATTTAAAATTCAAGAAGTGAGCATGGAAGAAAATTCAATTATTAAGCCAGTTGGCAGTTTTAAGGCTTATACATCAGCATACTAGAAAATTATTTCTACTCTTTCTCCTTTTGTTGGAAACCAGACACTATGCAGCTATTTGGCACGGTCGATTCTAAATCAGACAGACTTTAACACTTGGCAAATCCTATTTCAAGCTCTTACTTGTAGAATGGTGGCAGTGTTGTAAGTAGCGTACTTACTGGATGTCATGAAGTTTCAGATGGATACACAGAAGATACATGGCTAGGTCAGGATGGTTTCCAAATGGGAACGAAACAATTGACTACAGACATGTAATACATATGTCCATGAGGCTGTAAACAGGTTTGCTGTGTGCAGATACACAGAGATAACTCATGTTGAACTCTGATAACACTGTTCTTGAAGTATAGTTCGGGATTCTCAGGCAGCATTTTAATGAAGGTGTCCTACTTAGTTCTGTTCACTAAAGAACATCAGACTGCCTTCTTTTTCAATAAAACTACTTTTCATTAATATTTATTTTTGGGCAAAGTGAGCTTTTGTGAATATAGTTGCAGGGTGAAGGCTTTTTGGCTTTTCACGTCACCCCAGAGTTTTACTGAGGAGGAGTCTTCATGAGCAGATGATTATTATTAAACTCCCATACAACAGCCACCTTCAAAGGCAGCCAGAGCAGCACCGAGGCTCATGCAGCACATTGTTGACTCGCAGATTTCACTCATGGAAGCGTCTTGGTCTCACAAGGTGACATGACAGCTAAGAGAAAACAAACGAGACAGATGCTCTTCTCCAGGCTTTTCCGACAGAACAGTGCGTGCATGCCAGGAGACTCACCTTCCATGGGCTGCAGCTGAAGTCAGAGATTCTGTCACGTACTGGCCGGTGCTTCACAGGCTAAATCACACCAAAAGGTTGATGCCAAAGGCTTTTCCATTAAAAAAAAAAAAAAAAAGTCTCGCTTCTCTGCGTTGTTTTTTTCTAATACTTCCTAAATGACACGAAATGGTACCTCAATAAGGTACGGGAAAATAATCACATCATATCACATGTGGCCCGAATAGAAGACATCGGAACACAGCTTTAGCCACAGTCCCTCAGAATCAAAACCTGACTCGGAGTTTTAAATCTTAGATGAAAGATGAACAGGAAGGCTGTCGCCCTCGAGACCTGCCGCTGCATTCCTGGTCTCTCGGCCTTGCCGGGCCTTGCTGGGTGTGTTACTGTCAGAGGCAGCCAGGGTGCCGCTAAGCCTGTGGCCTCTTGTGCTTTTCGCTGGAATCTGCAGAGTTTAAATGGTAGTGACAGAACACTGACTAGCTGCCGAACATGCCTGATGTTTTCCTTTGGAAGATGGAAACCTGCTGTTAGAGAACGCTTTACAAAAGACTACGGAGGAAGTAACTGTGAAGTCCTGAACGTGGATTCTCGTATTGCCACAAGAATTTCAGTGCTGTTTTAGTAGAACAGTTGCATATAATAACCTTAAATCTTATACTGTGCACCAGAAAGAAAAACCCCAAAGTCGTGGCGATCCCCATGGGAAGTACTGGGGAAACGGTACAGAGAATACAAAAAAAAAACAAAAAACAAAACCACCATTAAGTTTTGCATATCTGATGTCAAAATGCTGAGGTAATAGTGACTGCTTAAAAAAAAACCACCCATCTTTGCTTCTGTTATTGCTGAGAAAGACAGTAATACTGACTGAGTTACCTTCCTATACCAAAAGTGGCAGAGATGACTTCGTGAGCGCTTCCTCTGGTGTGGCCTCATGTTCAAAGCAAGGAACAGAAAGTAGGTCAATGGAAAAGTACAAAACTACAGTCACGGTGGTTATCCTTGAGGTCTTGAGGGAGGCAGGCAGTCCAACCCCAGCCGGGCTGATGGCTTCGCCTTTTCACGGTTGCCTCTTGGTGAACTGTTTAAAGCTAAATGTTTCCACCCACTCAGATTCTATTTCCAGGTCAGTCCTTACAAACAAAATGCTCCAGTTCTTCATAAATAGTTGTTGCTGCTGACGACGCTGGGGCAAGTGCAGGGAGAAGCACCACAGGACGCTCTGGCTGGCTCGGCAAGGCTGGCTAAATTCGGATCTGGTAGCCCACCTCATTCAGCGTGCTCAGCTCAGCCGCCTTCTTCTCAGGCAGGGCAGGCCTAGGGGTGAAAAGCAGAAGGGGGATGCCGGGAAGGGGATGGACCAGAGAAGGATGACTGAGCACTGCCAAGGCCCCAACTCAACTCCCCTAGCCCCTCCCCCAGCCCCCGCTCACCCTGCCAGCCAGAGCTCCCGACACCTTTACAGGTTTTAAGGAGCATTTGGACAGGCTCTTGGGCTAGACTTTAAACTGAAGTCTTCAGTGTTCAATCCGCCTTTTCAGCCTTAAGCCTAGCTTGGGTCACACCGTCACGCTGGCCTGCCAGGATCTGAGAACGCGGAAAGGCAATGGGAAGTCCCGTGTTCTGCAGGAGAGCTGAACATCTCAGGCAGCTTCTCGCTGAAACACTGAGCTCCCGGCGTCTGTGCCCTGGAGGAAGCCCAGGGACTACGGGCAAGGAGCCTTGTTATCTGACATTGTTCATGCTCAGGCGTGAATGTGTAACAAGGTGGATCTTTTCAGAATTCATCTGAAAAAGCATGTCAGTATAAAACAGCATTCCTCAAAAAATCTTTTCTAAAGTACTTTCCCAAGATGAGACTATACCCACGTATGTGAAGTCATGTAAGAGAGTACTTCAGGCTGGCTGGGAAGAAAGCAATTCATAGTTGCACACTGTCTGTCTTCATTAAAGATATTTCCAAATACAAATCCATGCCTAAGTATTCTCACAATTCATCTTACAACTTTTCCATTAAAAGAAAATGTTTAGACAGCAGCCAGTGTTGTGGTGCAGCATGTTAAACTGCCACCTGTGCCGCCAGTGTCCCCTGTAAGCACTGGTTTGAGCCCCAGATGCTCCACTTCTGATCCAGGTCCCTGCTGGTGTGCCTGGGAGGCACAGGTGGAGTTCAAGGCTCCTGGCTTCAGTCTGGCCCAGCCCTGGCCATTGCAGCCATTTGGGGAGTGAATGAGTGGATGGAATATCATCTCTGTCTCTCCCTCTGTCACTTTATGTTTCAAATAAATAAAATATATCTTCAAAAAAAATTTTTCAGAGAGCTCTCACCCAGTTTCTCTCCCCAGATGCCTACAACATTCAGCCAGGACTTCAGGTCTCCTATGTGTGAAAATAGAACCCAACCAGTTGAGCCATCCATAAACTGGTGCCTCCCAGGGTCTGCACTGGTGGGAGCTGGACTTGGGAGCCAGAGCCAGGAATTGAAACCAGGCAGTGTAATAATGAACTCTAACCCCAGTTTTTCCATTTGTATGTGTCACCTTCTTTGATAAGATATAACCTGGGTTGTAAACCAAGTTTAGGTTGTTCAGTAAGAAAATCAAGGACATATTTTGTTACACATGCAATCTTAAAAAGTGTTTTAATAGTGTTTTTATTTATTTTTGACAGGCAGAGTGGACAGTGAGAGAGAGAGAGAGAGAGAGAAAGGTCTTCCTTTGCCATTGGTTCACCTTCCAGTGGCCGCCAAGGCCAGCGCGCTGCGGCCGGCGCACCACGCTGATCCGATGGCAGGAGCCAGGTACTTATCCTGGTCTCCCATGGGGTGCAGGGCCCAAGCACTTGGGCCATCCTCCACTGCACTCCCTGGCCACAGCAGAGAGCTGGCCTGGAAGAGGGGCAACCGGGACAGAATCCGGTGCCCGGACCGGGACTAGAACCCAGTGTGCTGGCACCGCAAGGCGGAGGATTAGCCTAGTGAGCTGAAGCGCCGGCTCAAAAGTGTTTTAAGTGACAATTGCCAATAAGTTTCTTAGTTTTTATCTTTGAAGATTTCCCAACAGCAAATGGTTTTCGCCTGCCACAAAAGTGGTCCAGCTCTTTCAGTGTTGATAGATTTGGAAATGAACAGCTCAGCTCCATGAATGGCATTGGTGTCCGCCAACAGCACCCTGCTCTGTCTCGCCCTCACCCCATCTCCCCACTCCTCCGAGATGGGAGGGAATAGTCACAGTCTGTGATCATCTCTGGAACTCGCCCGAGGTGGTGAAGAAACCTGCTCTGACTCAGCCCTGCTCAGGTAACTGTGCTGCCTGGGCCTCCTTCACAGCTGACCTGTGCCCCTGCTTTATCTGTCAAGTCATCTTATTTCTCTGTGTCTGTTCTCACAGAGCCCAGGATACATACATTTTAGTAAGTTGCCAGCTGATAGAACCCACACGTCCTGTTGCTGGTATCAAAGAGCTAGGCTCTGGCCTTCAGTCCACCCCCCAGGGATGAGCCACTCCCTGAGAAACGGGCCCACTGCCTGCAGGCCTAGAGTAGTGGCTCCCAGGGGCTTCTATAAGGACCATACTTAGGCTGTCAGCTAAAAGGAACACACTTCTGCTCAAAGATTCAAACTTAAACTTGGATTTCTGCCCTAGCCCACTACCTACTCCTGTGCAGAGAGCTAGGGTTTTTACAGTCAAGTCAGGTGGAGAGGAGCCCATATGTATCTTACTCATTTTGCCATAAAGCCTGCTTTGTCTCCTTGCCTGAGACGGGATCATCTTTATAAACAGCTAACCCCTCTGATGGACCCCTCCTCCCCCCATACATCAGCATCAGCCTCAGGCAAATGCAGTTACACATGCGTGGGGTTCCCTCCTCGCCAGTGTGTTCTGCTTGAGGAAGTCCAGGCATCAGTAATCCCTCGCCCGAGGATGAGCCTCATGTAAGTACACGCTGTCCTTGCTTGAGAAAAGGGTCAAATGCAGGTCATTTCCTAGAGCAATTAAAATGCCATCTCTTGGCCTGCGCCGCGGCTCACTAGGCTAATCCTCCGTCTTGCGGCGCCGGCACACCGGGTTCTAGTCCCGGTCGGGGCACCGGATTCTGCCCCGGTTGCCCCTCTTCCAGGCCAGCTCTCTGCTGTGGCCAGGGAGTGCAGTGGAGGATGGTCCAAGTGCTTGGGCCCTGCATCCCATGGGAGACCAGGAGAAGCACCTGGCTCCTGCCATCAGATCAGCGTGGTACGCCAGTCGCCGCGGTGGCCACTGGAGGGTGAACCAACGGCAAAGGAAGACCTTTCTCTGTCTCTCTCTCTCACTGTCCAACTCTGCCTGTCAAAAAATTTAAAAAAAATTAAAATGCCATCTCTTGGGGTTGGTGTTATGGCATAGCGGGTAAAGCTGCTGCCTGTGATGCTGGCATCCCATATGGGTGCCAGTTTGGGTCACAGCTACTCCACTTCCAATCCTGTTCCTTGCTAATGTGCCTGGGAAAGCAGTGGAAGATGGCCCAAGTGTTTGGGCCCGTGCACCCACGAGGGAGACCAGGACAAAGCTCCTGGTTCCTGGATTTGACCTGGCATAGACATGGCCATTGCAGACATTTAGGGAATGAACCAGCAGATAGAAGATCCCTATTTCTCCTTAACTCTGACTTGCAAATAAATAGAGCTTAAAAAACAACAATAACTCCACCCTACCCTTCCTTTACAGCATAAGCCTATATTCCTATTCCAAAAAGAAATGACATTTGTAGATGAATTCTTTTAGCTGCTGTTTCTAATGGTCTGCGTGTGGCAGTCTGTCCACCTCTCCTCAGCATCCACTCTCACCCTTACAGATTTTCAGCTGGGCACGTGGCTTCCTGGAATACAAGCTACACTGCCTGGCCTGGGAGATGAAATCCTGTTCTTTGACCCCAGCAGCGGCTGCCATGTCTGGGCCTGGCAGAGGGCAGCCGTGGGTGAGCCCAGCATCCACCTGCTTCTGGGGCCCAGCCAGAAGCATGGCGTGTTCTTGCCAGCTCGGCTCAGGGCCAGCGCTGGGCGAGCTCTCGTGTGTGAGAGGCCCCCTCCAAGTACTCCCCAGCTATAATTAGAATATTGCCGGGGGGGGGGCTATTTTTAAGAAACGGGAGTTCCAGGATGATTCAGCCAGCCCTGACCCAGAAGCTCTGCTCAGACTCAGGGTGAGTATTTCAGACTGAACGTGTTTCTCCAAAATCTGCCGCAGTCCCAATGCGGCAAAGGAAGCGAAGGGTTTTCCTCTTGCAAGGCTCCATTCTTACAGGAAGAGGAGGAGGGTGCGAAGGTTCCTATGATGCCCTTTGGGAAAGGAAGGAGGACACCCGTGTCCCTGCACCCACCCGGATAATCCCAGCCTCCAGGGCGACCTGGGGTGACCAGTTGGGGACCAGGTCTTAATCTATCCTTAGCTCCGACCTGGAGTCCGAGGAGCCAGCTGGACAGAGGCTGTTAGAGGGGCAGGCTGGGAGGTAAGCTCGCTTGTTAATTCTTAAAATGTTGCCATGGCTCTTCTCTGGAAGATGCTCCCTGCCGCTGCCATCTAAACTCTCCAGGTGCACGTCGAGTCCTTCACACGCTCTGAGGCCACCTCGGTGCCCGGCCTACAACGTGGCCAGTGTGGACCCTGCCCCAGGGAAGCTTCAGAAAGTGATGGCATGTCTGGGGCCACAACTGGGATACCAGGAAGGGACACAACGGTAGTGTTGGCTCCTCAGTCCTCGATCAGGGGTGCTGGGAGCCTGGCACTGCCCAGCATGAGAGAAAGCCCAGGCCTGCCCAGGTCTGGCGGGACTTAGTGCAGGGCAGGCGCCTGTCTGGGGAGGCCTCAGCTGAAGGAACAGCAGGCGCGAGGGAGCAGTTCATTTACACCTGCTGCCCTCATTCAAGGCTGTCCGGCTCCTCCACACATTCCCGACTTACCAGGAAGGACCGCAGGCACCATGGCCGGTGGCTGACAGGCAGACAACTGTGGCTGCATTGTAAGCAGTGTCCCCCCCCACCCCCCGCCAGACAGACTGGGCCCAGCCCCCAGGCCTTCCCCAGCTGGGAGGCACTGGCCAGGACCAGTGGCCACAGACCACCGCTGGAGATCCCAGGGTGCTGCATCCAGGTTCCGCACTCAGCCTTCTGCTCTGGGAGCCCCACCATGTCTGACTCTGGGGAGCCAGTCCATCCTGGGTTCTCCAAAGTTCCCAGGCCCCTGGGCCGCAGGAGCTCCCTGGGGTAACAGTCGGGCTGGCCGTGGGAGCAGACACGGCTGCTTGCGTCCCCCTGGAGGTTCTGCTGTTTCCCCTCTACCTTCCATGCTGAGGAAATGTCCTTCCTTCTACCCTGGGGATATCTTCTCACTCGGAATCTAAGGCAAATGATGTCTTGGGTCCCCTTTAAAACACCTTGCGTGTGATCAGACCGTGGGATCCAATCTGACTTCATCAGTTGGCCTCTGCCCGTCTCAGCCAGACTGGGGCCAGGCAGCCCCTCCCGGCAGAACGGAGCAGGAACCCAGGGTGCAGGGTGGCCCTCACGGGAAGGAGACCTTATCTTGAAGCAGGGCTTATGAACTTCTGGGACCCTAGCATCCTGAGCAGGGTGAACAGAGCCCTCTAGAACTAGAAGCCGCCATAGGGATGGATGACAAAGAAAGGCAATCAGAGGGAAAAAGGGAGGAAGAGAATCATGAACAGCAAAGAGAGGAACCACACGAGGAGGAGAATACAAAGAGGCTCTCTTGGGGTCCTCTGGCCCCGACGTAGAAGTGTCCCATGTGGTCACTCCACTGGCATGAGCTGCTTTCAGGCGCACACGGGTGGCCAAGCCAGAAAAGGATGGCACGCTCACTCCTGCTCTCGCAGCCACAGGCAACAAGCCAAGGGTTGCCATCTGCCGGTGACAGAGAGGCCCTCAGAGGGTGTGCACACATCTCCGAGGGGGCCCTGTTGGCACCCGAGGTGGTTCTTTCCTGGGCGAGGTGGTCGCGGGGCTGAGAAGCACGGGGGCCCCGGAGGACCAGACACATGGATCTCAACTGGCATCTCCCTTCTCTTTATGAGCCACAGGAACAAGCTTGGCCGTGACACGTGGAAGACACAGCAGCACTCCTCGGGGAGTGGAGTATGAACAGTACCGTAGCTGGAGGGCTGGGTGGGGGTTCCGTTGCCCTCTAGAAGCTTGGTCTCAGCTGGCCTCGGGCACTCGCTGCCACTGGGCCCCCACCCAGCTGACTCGCTAACCCATGACACTGGTCCTCCTGCCAAGGGCTTACTGAGGCAAGTGCAAAAATGGAGAATTCAGGGCTGGAAGCAGCTCCAGCTGCAAGCAGGAGGTATGTGGGAGACAAAAAAGCCACTAAAATGATCCACGCAGAGCTGGGGACAGGGACCCCGCTGAGGCTGGGCCTCTTGTCTGTTACGGGAATTCTCTCCCCCTTGGGCCTCTGCCAGGCTCCTGCGGCACCCAGCACATTTAGAAATGACCCGATGGCCTTATGTAATGCTGAAATAATAGTGCAGAGATGGAGTCACCAGCCCTACGTAGGATCCCTGGAGTCCACAGAGCTCCTGGGTCATAACCATCTCTGTCACCTTCTCATTCGCTCCCCAAGAGCCAGATTACCTGGAGGAGAGCCCACCTGGCGGAGGCCATAGGGAGAAGCTGCCGATCTGCAGAGAGACCACTGGGGACCCGGGTGTGCTGGGTTCCGGCACGCAGCAACGGCAGCAGCTGACAGCTGGAGGGGGAAGAGCGGGAGGGGCGGGGCGCCTGGGTCCTCTTGGGGCCCCCCTGCCTCTCACAGCCCTTCTCTTCTCTGCACCTCTCGTTTTCCTCTCCTCCCACAAGGAGCCCCTCAACCTCTTCCCCAGGCCTGCAGCGCAGAGGTCAATTTTTAGGAGAGCCTGGGGAGAGCCTCCCTCCTCCTCCGCTTCACACTCCAGGCAAGCTCTGTGCCCTCCAGCGTCCCCTCCCAACCTCCAAAACTCTGCAAAAGGAGGGACAAGCGGGGGCAAGAGCTCCTGCCGCTGTGCCCTGGCTGGATCTGCTCCTGTGGAATCCTCCTCAGGCTGGAGCTCCCATGATGGCCAAGCTTCCCAGGCCACCTGGCCCTCGTTGCAGAAAAGCACACCCAGGATCTGGGACCCCTGGGCAGATGGAGGAAGATTTCTGGGTTCAGGAGGAAGGGCTGTGGGGAGGGGGTGGAGCTGGGGCTGCAGGGGTCTGGGTGCAGCCGCTTTCCACTCCAGAAGTTTCTGTGCACCACCATCTCTGGACTCAGAGGCACCCGCCGCTGGGGCTGGGACTGACTTGGGGCATGGGGGCAGGAGGGTGCTGAAGGAGAAGCCCCTCTCCTGAAGGCCGTCCTTCCTGCCCTCGGTGGCCACCCCTCCCCTGGGCGTTTTCCTCCTGCCCTGGCCCTCTGAGGGGCAGTGGGAAAGGCGTGGGCAAGAGGGAGGCTTGGCCCTCAGGACCCCTGCTTCCTGCACACCCCAGAACCTTCTCTCCCTGACTGCTCTGCCCCATCTCCTGCCCCACTGGCCCTTCTTCCCTTGGCCTCCTCACGGCCTTGCCATCGCTTCTTCTCTCTTTTTTCTTTCCTCGCTGACTTTCCAGCTCGGCCCCCACCTGCCTCTTCTGAGATGACGGCTCCAAGATGAGCTCTGTCCTCCAACCCCAGCTCTGCACATCCAGCAGCTCCCAGGGCCCTCCACCGGCTGCCCGAGAAGCGCCTCCGCTTCTTCTTCCGCGCCTCCCGCACCACCCCCACCTGACCTCAGAGAGCACCAAGGGCCTGCGCCATCCCCGGGCCACCATGGGAGTCTTTGCTGGTTAAAGATTGAACATGCTCCTGATGGCAAAGTCCCTGTGGGCCCAAGCACGCATCTAGGAAGAATGATCTTAAAAACCAGGCATTGCTGTCCTGGGCCTGACGATCCCATTGCTGGTGGAATAACTGGGTTTTCTGTGCTGAGTCTTCCATCCCGAGTGAAGAGCGGGCCCTAGACCACTCATAGCTGCTAAAGACAGAGCTCCCGAGGGGAAGATTGGCTGTCCTAGGGCAGGAAGGAATACATCTCAGAAGGGCGTGCTCCTCTGGTTATGCACAGCCTCCTGTGCCTGCGCCACCCGCTCCAGGCTAAATGAGCCCCTGCAAAGGGTTTCCCTGTTCCTAGCCCTCCAAGGCAACTGCTACTTTGTCCAGTGACAGTAATTAAAGGACACTTGAATCAGGGAGAAAGATAGGGCTGGGGTCAGGACGAAAGGTCAAGGGCAGAGGTCAGGGTGAGCATCCTTGGGGTTGAGAGGCCACACATGAAGGGTCTGAAGCCATCCTGCTCCCTCAAGACAAACCTATGCTGACACCTCCTGACCTCTGCCTCGCCAGCTGCAGGAACACCCAGCCCCTCGCTCACTTCCCCCCTTCCCAACCCCACACCTGCTGGAAATGCCGAGCCCTGGGATTGGCAGTGGGATGTGGGCTGGCAGCAAGGAAGAAAGCTGGAGACATTTCAACCTATCCTGTTCTTCCCAAAATAACCTCCCTCTCTGCCTCAATCCCCCTCCCCCAGAGCCAGGGGGTCTGGGGGCTAGCCCCTGCTCCCTCGCTGAGTAGCCACAGCGCTTTAGTGCAAGAGAACCTCCTCTGTGTTCTGGTTTCTGCATCTGAAAAGGAAAGCCACAGAAGGTCCCCTGCTTGCTCTATGGCACTGGGGCAATGGTGCTGATACGCCTGTGTGAGAGCGCCCACCACTGCCATGTCACTGGTGCGACGCCGTCTCATTCCGTTCTCACCACAACCTTGCCACACACACCCTGCAGCCCTGCATCCTCTTTCAGTGCTGGAGAAACTGAGGCTCCCTATTTGCCTCCCCTTTGCCTGGCTCCGTGGCTGGGACGCCACTGAGAACTCTATATGCTGTTCCACGTGGTCCCCACAAGGCAAGCGGCTTGTGTGGCCAGGCCTGCTGCTGTGACTTGTTCCCAGTATAACTAAGGCTCAAGCATTTGCCGGTGGATTATCCCTGGCCACTCTGGGCACCCTCAGCAGCTCTACACTGTCATCTCTTAACTGAGTGGTTCTGACCTAGGAAGGGGGTGTAGCATCGGCAGTGTTAGGGCTAAAACAGGGGCCGTGGAGTTAGACAAGGAAGAGGCCGGGCCTGGAGGAACACAGGCCATGCAGGGCCCAGAGGCCCATAGGATCTTAGGAAATGCACAAATTCTAACAATCCCACTTTACAGTTGACAACAGTCGTGCCCAGAAAGGTTTTAAGACACGCCTAAGGTCACACAGCTCCTATATAGCTGAGCTGGGTCCAGGCCCAGGTTTCCTGACTAAGTCCAGCGCATGGGGCAGCCTCTCCCACAGGTGAGCCATGAGCCAGGGACGGTCCTGTTGGGCTCGCCGTCTGGTTCAGAGGCCAATCCCAGGACATGGCTTTGGCCCCCTGGGCCAGGAGCACCCCCACAGAGAACAGGAAAAGCTACTCACGACTTGTCTCGCCTGCCGAGCCTTCTTGGGGGGCTTGCTTGCCTCCTTCGGGGGGACAAGGATTTTCCCCGGCTTCTCACTTGGGTTGGAGAGTGGGCACTTGCAGGTTTCAAGATCTGGAGGAGATACACGGAGTGAACCACACCAGTTCCCGCAGCACAGCACCCCAGCCCAGCCTGCTCAGGATCTTGGCAGGGAGAAGGCTCCGAGGACGGAGGTGTGAGGAGGACAAGATCAGAGACCTCCGCCTTCCCCTCATTCTGCACTGGCAGGAAGCAAGGGCTCCGTGCACCAGAGGATGGTCTGGCCCATCACATGGCAGAAAGAACGCAGCCCAGTGCCTCAGCCTCCTGGGACTGCAGGTGGCTGCTCAGCAAGTTTCTCTCTGTGAAGGCAAAGTCTTGGCTGCACCGCCCCAGAAACAGCCGGTTCTCATCCCACCCACGTGCTCAGCGGTGGGACAGGAGTGAAGACGGCAGGGCCCTGGTGCTACACAGAAGCCAGCTGAGGACAACGTAACAGCTTTCTCCATGGCCCCCATGGGTGCACGGACTTTCTTCAGGCAAGTGGACATCAGGTCACCTTGAAGGTAAAAGGGATAGGGGGATGGCCTTAGAACAGTCTTTGGAAGGCCATGTAACTTTATATAAGGCCTCGTTGGCTATGGTGACACCAGGTTAGAATTTTAGGCCAAAGGACACTGCAATTTATAGCGCCAAACATAGATCAAATATGACTCTGATATGGACTATTTAGCAGTGTGACCAATCCATCCTGGTTTTCCTGGATTTAGTCTGAAAAATCTCATGTCCTGAGAAACTCATTTCCAGGCAAACTGGAACAAGCAGTCACTCTGAAGACAAAACAGAACCAACTTCCGCGTCAACATAAAATGACTAACATGCCAGATCTGATTTCATAAAAGGAATCGCAGGCCAAGACGTTGCTTTTCGCCATAACATCCAAGTTGGTTTGAGCTCTGGTTTTGGAAGTAGCATGTGCAAAAATAGACTTTGCCTAGATCGACTAATAATTGATGTCTGTTTTTCATTTTAACAGGTTGACTACTAAGCAAGAGAAGCTCAAGAAACTTTTGGTCATCCTAGAAATTTAGGGCCTGGATAGGGGACGGAGGTAGCGGTAGCGATAGCAATAGCAGTAGCGGTTGAGGGGGAGAGGGGGAGAGGGGGAGAGGAAGAGAGAAATCTCAGAACAGAGCTCTCCTGCATCACCCATTTGCCAAGCACCTACCTTCATTCTCATGTCCCTGGCAAATTTCTCCAGCTCCTTCCTTATGTCAGCCCTCAACATCTTGGAGACATTGAGGACCAGCTGCTTCCATTCGATGGGCTGGAAGCTATGAGGCTCATGAGGAACGTACAGCCCAATCTTGACCTTCTTGACTGTGTGCAGGTACTTCTTATAGGAGTCTTCAAAGTCAAAGATGAGGTCACTCAGAGTCCGAAAGGTCAGTGGCTTGTCCATCAGCTCTGCCCTTCGGCTCATGCCCAGTGAGCCATACCGGCCATTGCAGTAAATTCCCAGCACAACGTGGTGAAAGCAGTTTCCTGAGAAGCAGGTTTTAAAGCTGATGGGGAATCGCTCAATGGAAGGCTGCCCATTGGTTAAGTATCTTAGAGAATCCCGGTCAAGGAAGAGAAAGGAAGCCTGGAAAATGCAGTCTACCCTTTGCTTCTGAACAGACCCACATCTTAAATTTTCCAGACAAATCCTTTTGTAAGGGATTCACTTGATATCCTTGACTATTTACTATTTTTTAAAAGATTTATTTTATTTATTTGAAAGTCAAAGTTACAGGGAGAGGGAGGAGGAGACAGAAAGAGAGAGCGAGGTCTTCCATCCACTGGTTCACTCCCCAAATGGCTGCGACAGCTGGAGTTGGGCCGATCCAAAGCCAGAAGCCAGGAGCTTCCTCCAGGTCTCCCACATGGATACAGGGCGATCCTGGAATTAGTCTTCTGGGACAAGTAGAAACATCCAGGAGAGATGGGAGTGAGGAAGGAAACAGGAACTGCCAGCATATCCGTCACAAATCATCCAGGAACAATTCTCTAGGATTTGTTCCATCACCACAGTGATCAGCAAGGTCTTGAAACTTGGAACAGTTGGGGACAAGAAGGGGGATGAGCAAGAACGATCAAAGACAGAGGTAGTCTGAGCTTCCCCAGGGAAGCAGCAGCAGTGCCCCAGCCTCCTGGGCTGCGCCAAAGCTGCCCCTGTAATGAACCTGTAATTTTCTAACCTACAGTTCTTTAGTACCATGAGCAAGCACACTACCACAGGCAGTGAGGCCTCCCAGACTAGTGGCCTTAATTCAGAAGATAATTTGGAACAGAAAATCCATCTATCCAGCACGCAGGTCGAAGTGGGCACATGCAGTTCAGCAGGATAAAACCAAATGGCTGGAGGCAGGTGTTTAACTTAGCAGTTAAGATACAAGTTAAAAGACACCTGCTTCCCACCTTGAAATGCCTGGGATCAAGCCCAAGCTCCAGCTCCTGACCCCAGCTTCCTGCTTGCCATGTGGGAGACCTGGACTGTGTTCCTAAATATTGGCTTTGGCCTGATTCAGGCCAGCTGTTGTGAGCAATTAGAGAATAAACCAGAGATAGGAGGTCTGCTGCCCCCCTCTCTTAAAAAAAAAAAAAAAAGAAAAAAGAAAAAGTGGCTGTTCACTCATAAGGTCTGAACTCTGGGCTAAAGTCAAAAGAGAGAACCAGGAAGGACAGGCTACAGACCCAGTCTCCCGGGCAGCCACACTGGCCAGTTTCAAAGCTGTCCAGACGCTGCTATTTCCCAAAGGATGCATGAGAGATGCAGACGATGACCCAAGTCGCGTCCTTCGCCACCCCCGAGTGCAGAGCAGGACTCGGGGCTGCTGACGCAGAGCAAAGAGAAGACGAAGATGCTGCTGTAACTTTCAGAATTTAGGCCTGTGTTTCCAGTCCGTCTCCAAGAATCAAATTTCCCCGAGTTCAGCAGAGTGCACGCAATCTCTCCACCCTCCCCGCTTTCCCAAACTTTTCTGAAAACGTCATCCAGGTAGAAACAAAGGAAGCTCAAGAGCGTGCACTCTCTGACTGCACAGACCTGCAGGCTGGTCATAGGTCACAGCATCAGTGGGTCACAGGATCCAGTGGCAGGATGCCTGGACGCACAAAATCCTGCAAGGACAAGATGACTGTGTAAAGCAAGATGACCTGTATCCAGCTGCTCTCAGATGTCCCTCAACTTTATAGCCTGAGTCAGCTTGCCCAGAGAGCAGTGACAGCCTAGCCTGGGGTTCCTCTTCACTGACCTCCAACAGCAACCCGTGGCCAATTGTTCACCCCCATTAAACTTGCAGGAGGCCCTGCTGAACAGCTGTGGCTGTCTTCTGATACCAAAGACTAGGGGCCCTGAGCCATCTGCTGCCTGACCTCCCAGTGCTGGCCTCCTCCTGGGCCCCCAGGCACATGTTTCATCTCCTGTGTGGGGAGCAGGTGTCACAGGAGGGTTGGCGGGCATCGGGGGGTGGGGTGGGGGAGGGAGGCTCAGTCAGGCTCAAGTTTCCATTTTTCGTCCGAGGCCCCTGTGGACAGTCTTGTTTTGGATCAGGCCTGCAAGTACTCCACTGGCTGCAGAGAGGCACAGAAATGCCTTTCCCCAGGGGCAAAAGAAAAGAGTTCAGACCAAATCCTTATTGGGAACATGCATCCTTCCTCCAACTTTGGAAAAAACTTGTTTTTATTTGAAAAGTACAGCAACAGAAAGAGACACAGAGAGCTTCCATATGCTGGTTCACTCCCTAAATGCCCATAATAGCCAAGGCTGGGCATGGCTAAAGCCAAGAGCCCAGAACTCCACCTGGGTCTCCTATGTGGGTAGCAGGATCACAAGTACTTGAGTAACCATCACCTGCTACCTCACAGGGTGTGCATTAGCAGGCAGCTGGTTGGAAGCAGAGCAGGGATTTGAATCCAGCTGCTCCAATATGGGATGCAGTGTCCTAAGCAGTATCCTAACCATGGCACCAAACACCTGCCCCTCTTCCTCTGACTTCTATGTCTCCCTCCTCTCCTGCTTTTCCTTCTACCTCTGACTTTCCTCCTCAAGTCTCCTTCAAGGTTCTTTGTGTCTAAGTTCACTCAAAAATACTGGGATTTCACCTTTGATCTTTATCTGCTCTTACTTCAGCAACTGCAAACCCCCAAACACAGCTCCAAAATCTCCATTTCTGGTGCAGTGCCTCCCTGTGAGAACCCCATGCCAATGTTCCTCAGGCACCTCAAATCCAACTTGGCCAAATCTGAGTTCGTCTCTTCATAAATCTGACTCTGCCCTTTGAGCATTTCCCTTAGACTGTAGTGTCAGGATGGAAGCCAGTGATATGGAGAGGTCCTTTCCTTCTCCTCTAATTCCGTAGGTAGGTAGGCAGGCAGGCAGGCAGGCAGGTAGGTAGGTAGGTAAATAGATAAAGATGAACCAATAAATGTGAATCCTTCTGCAAAGAAAACAGATAGAAGATAGACAGATGACAGACACAGATGATAGATAACAGATAGATGATAGGTTGGTTGATAGGTATCCAAATCCTTCCTTCCACCTTCACTGTTGCTCTTAGTTCCAGTGTTGTCACTCTCATCCCACCAGCCCATCCTTCAGACTCTTTTTTTTTTTTTTTTTTTTTTTTTTTGACAGGCAGAGTGGACAGTGAGAGAGAGAGAGAGAGAGAAAGGTCTTCCTTTGCTGTTGGTTCACCCTCCAATGGCCGCCGCGGCCGGCGCGCTGCAGCCGGCGCACCGCGCTGATCCGATGGCAGGAGCCAGGAGCCAGGTGCTTTTCCTGGTCTCCCATGGGGTGCAGGGCCCAAGCACTTGGGCCATCCTTCACTGCACTCCCTGGCCACAGCAGAGAGCTGGCCTGGAAGAGGGGCAACAGGGACAGAATCCGGTGCCCCGACCGGGACTAGAACCCGGTGTGCCGGCGCCGCAAGGTGGAGGATTAGCCTATTGAGCCGCAGCGCCAGCCCATCCTTCAGACTCTTGTCCAACCTAGGAGCCTGCCTTTATAGATGCCTTCCTAATCAACTCTTTCATCCGAAAACCTCCAAGTCCTGTGAATTCCATCTCACTGGTATCTCAAACATCCCCCCAAATTCATTCTCATTGTCAAGACCACGATTCAAGCATCACTTTTCCTTCATGTAACAGCTCCCAAAGGCTTTGCAGATCTAATCCCAGCCTCCCCCAGTTTCTCCTCCTTCAGTTTGTCCTGCAGAGAGTGACCTCTTAAAAGTACGCTCCTGACCATGTCACCCCTCTGCTTCAGAGCTTTCGTCTGGACTGCCCATTGTATTTTGGGATAAGGTCACTTCCTGGCACAGCACTCAAGGATCTAACTTATCTTACCTGGGACCACCTCTCAAGTCCATGTCTTTCCGTGTCTCCTTTGCCTTTGTCCCTTCCAGCCATCTACCCTACAGGACTTGGCATTTTCTTTGTTCTTCTATCTGATCACGTTCAGTTGCCATTACCACTAGTAAGTTTTTCACAGTTTTCTAGACCATATTCTTGCCACACCAAGGAGTTTGATGGAGAATAGAACAGAAAATGTGGGACAGACCAGACCCTAGTGTCAGCTGTATTCTGGCCAGCTGAGACACATCCTCTTGGTTGGTCTCTACAATCTACCTTTGGATTCTACCTAGAGATGGGTGTGGATACTAGCCCTCTTGTCCCCGATGCAATTCTCCCTAAGCGTCTTTCCTGTGGCAATGTCAGATCAGTGCAAGAAGCCACACACTCTTGCTGATCCCTCTAAGTTAGAGCCCTCCTGGTGACTCATGAGTCTGAGCTGGCCCTGATGGGAGCAGCAGCTAACAGGTTAGACTAATGTTGGTTCAAGGAGCCTAACACTGATTTGGGTCAACTCCATTTGGGGAAAATGAAGGCCCCAGGGGAGTTTGACACTTTCCTTCAAGCAGTCAACAGGCATCATCTCTATGAATCTAGGATGAGAAAGGCACCAACAGCCCACAGTGTGTGTAGCCCACAACTACGCAGCAGACTTCAGCAGGTGCAATTGAAAGGATACATGCCCAGGATGACGGCTTCCAGGCATTTGATAGGCAAGGATTCTCGGGTCATCTCTTTTGCGGTTTCCATTAGCCTGTAAGATAGAGCACAGCAGAGGACTTATTTAATCATACAATGAGTGAGTCTGTCTGTCAATCCATTAGCATGCAGGTTCCCAACTAGGTATCATGCAGGAATATAAAGGGAAAGGGGAACTCACCTCCCAGGAGGGCACCAAAGCACAGCTGCATTGGCAGTGTGAAGTCCCTCAGTGCACCACTGCCCGCTCCAAGAGTTAGTTCCCGGAAGTCACTGCCCATACTCCACCCCGCCTCCCCATGCTCCAGCACAGGGAGCACTGCAGAACAAGCGTGGGGGCATCCCAGAGCAAACTGCACAAGGCTCCCCCATCCTGAGACTTACTATTCACCACTGGAACTCAGCTGTCAGCCTGGCCTACAACTCAGTCCCACCTCCACTGGCTGTGGGGCACCCCCCTCCCCCACCCCATACTCCAGCACGAGGACACAGGGATGGAGGTTGGGAGACGGAGCTGGCAGCTCGGGGGTAGACAGATGCCATCTGGCCCGCAGACCATGTGCCACTTACCCACTCAGCGGTCTCATTTTCCTAATTTCAAAGAACTGGGTGCCTGTGTGATTGTATCTGTGTGGAGCATGTAAAGGGAAAGTGACAGCAAAGGAAGTGATACATCCTGATTTCTCGGGGTGGATGAGGAAGCAGGGGCTTTGCAGAAGTGGCCAGCAGCTAGAAGGTAGTCAATAAACTATAATGCTTCACTATCCTGCCCTGGCAATCTCATGTCTAACTTGGGCCCTAAAACACCTTGAATCTTTATAACAGCTCTTTTCAATCTGCTCTAGGTAGTTGAATACATGTCTTTTTTTCTTTTTTTAAAGATTAATTTATTTGAAAGTCAGAGTTACAGAGAAGCAGAGGCAGAGAGGAAGAGGGGAGGGAGGGAGGGAGGGAGAGAGGCATGGAGAGAGAGTGAGAGCAAGAGAGAGATCAATCCTCCATCCTCTGGTCCACTCCCCAAATGGCCAGAGCTGGGCTGAAGCCAGGAGCCTCTGCCAGGTCTCCCACTTGGGTACAGGGGCCCAAGGACTTGGGCCATCATATGCCGCTTTCCCAGGCATATTAGCAGGGAGCTGCAGTGGAAGTGGAGCAGAGAGGCCTTGAACTGGCATCCGTATGGGATGCTGGCAATGCAGGTGGCAGCTTTACCCACTACACTACAGCACTGGCCCTGAACACACATCTTGATTTGCCTGCTAGACTACAAGCTTGTAGAGAGTTGGGACTATTCTTTTATTATCCTTTTCATCCATGAAGCCTGACTGAAGCCCAACATTTGTGAGCGAGCAGATATTATTAAATGAATGAGGAATTAAATGGATGGGTGAATAGATGGATGGATGGATGGATGGGTGGATAAAAAGGTGGACAGAAGAATAGGATGGAATAGGATGGAAGGGTGGAATGAAAGGAAGAGTAGATGGATGGAGGGATGGGTGGATGGAGGGACTGAAGAGGACAGATGGAAGGAAAGATGGCAGCTGGCTTTTTCAGGAGCACACCCACCCACCATGCAGCAGAGCTCACTGGGAGACATCACTTGCTTCTCATGGCTGGACTGACACTTAACACTGATGACCAAATCTGAGATTACCTCATTATCCACAACTCAGATTTAGCTGACGGCCCACAAGTTCTCGGACACGGATAGGTCTGTAGCAAATCATTCTTTAGGAGACCAAAGACGCTCTGGTATCATGCTCTGGACTCAGTCTGGATTTTCTGAACCTAAAGAAAAGTAGCTTTGTCTATTTTACTTTTCTGCCTCAAACAGAATCCTGTAGAAAAAGTACCCGTTGGGAGGGGGTTCACGAAGCAGGAACTTGTCCGCCTGGAGCCACTGCAGCCCAGACAGGGTGCATGACTTTCTGTGAGTGCCCCCAACAGTGACACAGGCAGCTACAGAGTAGGTACTGAGTGGCTGGGGTTCCTCTCCTGGCACACAGACCACCACCTGGGGAGCTTGTAGGCCCTGCTTCTTCTTCTTCTTTTTTTTTTTTTTTTTTTTTTTTTTGACTGGCAGAGTGGACAGTGAGAGAGAGAGAGAGAGAAAAAGGTCTTCCTTTTGCCGTTGGTTCACCCCCAATGGCCGCTGTGACTGGTGCACTGCGGTCGGCGCACCAGGCTGATCCGAAGCCAGGAGCCAGGTGCTTCTCCTGGCCCTGCTTCTGAACCCTGGATGCCATTCAGTGCCACCCACCTCAGGCTACCGAATTGAAGACTTCAGGGTGAGGGCCAGGGGGTGACTGGAGCAGGTTCACCAGCATGGGAGATACTGCCCAGGGCTGTAAAAAATAACCACTAACAGAGGCATACCTTAAAGATAGAATACACACAATCTTAGAGGTAAAGAGGAAAAGGAGGGACTAACTATTCGCTTTGTGAATTTTTTCACTTTACCAAAGAGCAAATTTATCTATCTAGTACATAAAGTGAGACCAATCTATAATTAAATACCAAAACAGGGCTTAAACACCCTTGGTTTCTTACAGTTCATAATGGAGCCCTGGATGGGAGTGAGGAAGTAAAGGCTCCCCTGAACGCTCCCCCAAGAAGAGGATCATTGTGGAGCCTGACTCCACCCTCAAACAGCCCCTCCCCCACTGACCGGGCCCACCCAGCTCCCCTCTCTCTGATTTCAGGCCCTGCACCTTGCTCTAAGGCTGTCCAAGGGGAGAGCAGAACCTGCTCTTTCACATCTTCACTGCCAGCTGGGCTCACCTGTAATCTGGGGATGGCCAAGCACTCGCAGACCCTGGCACTTTCGCTGCGTCCAGGACAAAGTAGCTCAGAGTCCCAAGTCATTAAAGTTGGGTGAGAAGGCAGGAAAAAAAGGGTCCTCATCCTGCCTTCTTTGTGTGATGGCTCTGAGGCAGGGGAGGGTGCACACACACCTCCCACCCTGGCTTCCTGCTGCTTTCCCTTCTCCGGCCACCCCCGTGGTCCGTGATCTAGGCCAGTGCCCATCATAAAGGGTCCGAGTAAAGAAAGCGTACAAAGCAGATCTTGAAGGGCAACCATGAAAACCTGGCTGAGCACATGCTGCAGGTTTACAGCAGCTGAGCACGCGCCATGTAGAGCACAAGTCCCTGCCCCTCTGTCCCGGCCCATTCTCCTCCATCTGGCCAAGGACCCTTGGGAAAGCCCTGTCCTGCATTGAAGTGGACAGTCATTCTAAATTCTGTCACTTTCCAGAAGACTCAGTGGGGACTCAGTCACATTCAGAAGGGGTTAGCTCAGGGGGCCGAGGTCTGCTACAGGAGTGTGTTCTGGACCACATGGAACTCCCCACATAGGGTCTGATTTGGAGATCAGCACTGGACAGCCTTCCTGGGGCTGTCGCCTCACTCTGGAGGCTGGCACTCCCTCCTCCCTCTATCACCTCGCGACTCCACTGGGCAGCTGTCAAGCAGGGGAGCAGATGTCCCGGGCAGTGGGAACGGGGAGGCCAGACAAGCATCTGGACGAGCTAGCCGGGTGTCCCTCCTGTCTGCCAAGACCCAGCCCCATGGGGGAGGTGCCGGCATTCAGTGTTCAGGGGAGACACGAAGTTCCCTGGAAAGGGTCTCACCTCTAACACGGAGATCAGGGAATGCCTCTGGGGCGTGTGGGATACGTACACGGTGTTCCCGGAAATCCTTTCTGCCTCAAGGCTGGGTATGAACCGGCAAATCAAAAGCAAGCCTGCAGCCTTTGGGACAGGCTAACTCATGTCTTTATGGAGGAAGAACAGGGGCCAGCAGGAGCTTGACCTCCAGACATGCCAGCAGACAGCTCCCCAGCTGACTCCTGTTCCTGAAATAACACCAGAAGGGGCCAGCAGACCATCCATTTCCGACTCCTCATTTCCACCATGTTGTCCTCGGTGACGCCCAGAACTGATCTACTCCCCACTGCAAACAACCCGAGGACACAGTGAGAAAACGACTGGAAGTCTGGCTGGGCTGAACCCCGCTTTGGACGCACAGGGCTCCTCAGCTCTTCTCCAAGCTCAAGTGAAAAGAAAGGGCCCCTCCATTCATGCAGAACCGAGCAAAGTCATTAGCTTAGGTGCCTGGGACGCCAAAGGCAGCACCAGGCCGGTCTCTGGCAGATCATGAGTACTCAAGGGAAGAAGGCAAATGGATGAGAAAGGAAAGAAAAAGAAGAAGAGAAGGCGAGAATGTGGTGGGAGAGAGGGACAGTAGAGGAAGAGAGCAGGAGGGGAACAAAGATGACCAAGAGGAAGGAGGTGGGAAGAGAAGATGGAAGGAAGCAGGGTCCCAGGAAGGAAAGGACAGGAAGGGGAGGGGGTCAGAGGAGCCACAGTGGCTCTAGTGGCCTTCCTCTGTCCCACTGCCTCCTCACCACCCTCGCCCAACCCCGCCCTGCTTGCAGGCAGAAGGTGCAGGCCACTGCACTTACATCCACTCTGTCTAGACTCCATGCCTGGCCTCACCAACCTGAGAGCTTCTGATGACCAGCTGGGGACAGACATGCCACCAGACTTGTGATCCCCATGCTTGTGCCCTGGCTGGGAGTGCTCAGCCCCTGGCTGGAAGGATACTGTAGCGTCTTCATGTAATTCTGGATCGCCTGGAGCCAGTCTGGGATCGTCATCGACAGCCTGTAGTTTGGGACCTGGGGTATTGAGGGCTGTGGGGAAACAGAGAGAAGGAGCTTTTTTTTTTTTTTTTTTTTTTTTAATCAGAGTTGTTCTGGGGCCTATAGCTCCTGGGAGGCAGACATAGGCCTGAAGCCACCAGAGAGCTGCTCCTAAGAGATGGCCAGCCTGGCACGGCCACCTGTTCACATGGTGCCTCCTCCATGAGGTCTCCCCAGAACTGTCCGGTCCCTCATTGAAGTTGTCCCTCTCTGAGCTCTGGGTCACAGTGGTTCTCAAAGGTTCCCCAGGTGTTGTGACTGTGAATAGGCCTATGCCCACCTACACCCATGGGCACCTCCTGGAGGCCAAGCAGCATGTCCTTTAGTGTCCCCATTGCAGCCTACCCAGGATGGACACGGAGGTGCTCTGTTAGCCCTCCCATCTTCACTGCACGACACCATCTTCTTCATGGCTAAAGGTGACTCACTTTACATGCTCACACCAGAGTACAGACGACCAGAATACAAAATGAGTGGAGAACTGTGACAGAGCAGTTGGTACCAATGCCACTCCTGGGTCTTACCCCAAGAGGATTAGGGAAGATTCCTCTTCCTTTATTTTTTAAAGAGAGGGAGAGGCAGAGATAAAGAGAGAACTTTCATTTACTGGTTCACTCCCCAGATGGCCACAATGGCCAGGGCTAAGCCAAGCTGAAGCCAGGAGCCAGGAGCTTCATCCAGGTCTCCTATGAAGGTAGCAGAGGCCCAAGCACTTAGGCCATCCTTCACTGCAATTCCCAGACCATTAGCAGGGAGCTGGATTGGAAGCAGGGCAGCTGGGACTAGAATCAGAGCTCACATAGAATGCATAGAACGCCGGCACCGCAGGTTACGGCTTTACCCGCTGCGCCACAACGTCAGCCCCAGATTGCTCCTCTTGCCTTGACTCTTCCCAGGTAAGTGCAGCTCCCCTAACTTACCAGCCACCTTTCACCTCTTCGTTCCCTTGTCTGCTTCTTGGCCAACACCTCTTGGTCTACAATTGGAGCATATGCAGTTCTAATCCTGGCTGGGTAGGGAAGGAACCACAGGTTGGCAAGGAACTCAGAGCTAAGACCTCCCACTCAGCCCTGAGAAACTCAGCCAAGGAGGCTGAGAGTTAAGAACAAACTTGCGGCTGGCGCCCCGGCTCACTAGGCTAATCCTCCACCTGCAGCGCCGGTGCTCCAGGTTCTAGTCCTGGTTGGGGTGCCGGATTCTGTCCCAGTAGCTCCTCTTCCAGTCCAGCTCTCTGCTGTGGCCCGGGTAGGCAGTGGAGGATGGCCCAGGTGCTTGGGCCCTGCACCCGCATGGGAGACCAGGAGAAAGCTCCTGGCTTCGGATTGGCACAGCGCGCTGACCGTAACAGCCAGTTGGGGGGTGAACTAACGAAGGAAGACCTTTCTCTCTGTCTTACTGTCTAACTCTGCCTGTCAAAAAAAAAAAAAAAAAAAAAAAAAACTCGGGACACCCAGTCAAGTCACTTGCAGGAAGCCACAGATACCAGGCAGGCATGGCTTTGGGTATTTTTGTTGGGTTGGTTTTGTTTTGTGATTGCTTTTCTTTCCTGATTTCCCTTAGATCTTTCTCAATCTCCTGACTCTCTCTGGGGGGATGGAGTGGTGGGCATCAGAGGAACTTGGCCCTGTGGGCCCGGGGCTCCAGCAGCGGGGTTGTGAGGAAGGAGAAAGGAGGCAGCTCCATGCTCAGGGCACTCAGGGAGACGCAGAAAGGGCTGAGGGGCAGATTAGGTCTATCCTCAGGGCAAACAGAGCTGCGGAGGTCCTGGGGATTTAGCGCTTAGCCGAGCTACTGGTGAGTGGACCCAGGGACAGCCCTGGGCAGCCCGAGGATGCTCCCAGCTCTCCACCCCAGCCCCACTGTGAGCTGAGGTCAGTGGGTTCACCCAGTGCTCCCAGCCCTAGGCCACACTGACTGCCAGGACCCCTCGCCACCCTTTCCTGGGGTGCCTCTGCTCTCTCGGCTTGGAGACATCCCACTTTCCAGAAACTGGCCCATCAGCACGGAGCTTGTCACACTTCCCACATCACAGCCAAAGCACTGTGGGTGTGTGTGAATGTGAATGTGTGCACACAGGCACAACTGCTCAGCCAGCTACATTCTGTTTATGACACTTCCACTCAAACAAATCACATTCCTTTCTGGGAGAGTCATTTTGGGAAGCAAAATGTTCCAATTTGAACATTTGCTCATACACACGCACACGCACACACACAGAGTCAGGATACAAGGTGTCTCCTTTGTGCTTGTGTCCTAACAAACATCAGAAGTATCAGGCTCATCCTTAGCCATGGCAGTAACACCCCAGCTGACCCACACCTGCAGTGTAAGGTGAGAAGTGAGCAGAGAGGCAGAGAGCTGGCAAACATTTCCTTAGCATCTCCTGTGCTTCAAGCTCTAGGCCAAGTGCAAAGGGACAGGAAGCACAGGAGCAGAGGAAAGGAGGATGGGATCACAGATTTTTAAGACGTTTCTCTGGGGCCCACGTTGTGTGCTAGCCTCCACCTGTGACACTGGCATCCCGTATGCCCACATGGGCACCTATTTGAGTCCTGGCTGCCCCACTTCCAATCCAGCTCCCTGCTAATGTGCCCGGGAAAGCAGCAGAAGATGGCTCAAGCATTTGGGCCCCTGCACCCACATGGTAGACTCGGATGGGGCTCCAGACTCCCGGCCTCAGCCTGGCCCAGCCACTTCTGGAGAGCGACCCAGCAAATGAAAGATTCTCTCTCTCTCTCTGCTTTTCAAATAAATAAAGTATCTTTTTAAAAAAAAAAAGACACAATAAGAACAAACATCTCCACATGGAGAGGCACCTGTGCCAATTTAAGAGCTGTTGGCAAGCACGGTGGGGGCCGGCAAGTGAACTCCCAGGCCAGCTGTGCTAGCCAGTGACTTATCCAGCATCTGCTATGGGGCTGACCACCAAATTACTTTAACTGCCCCCAAGCCCTGCAGAGCCCACAAGCGCTGGCTGGCGGGGGTGTGAGTCAGCAGCAGCTGGGCCTCAGAATGGCAGCCCAGCGGCGCCCAGGGGCTTTCACCGACAGCTGCTCGGTCAGCCCAGCCTGCCTGTGAGCAGAGCACAGAGTGCCGGGCGGACAAATGCAGACATTCCCCAAGTCCAGCCGGGAGTGGGCTGTTGGGGGAGAGGAACCGAGACTGTGGTGGGATGATGTCATCGGCTGCACCTCACCCGGATGTCTGGGAGCGCTGGCTGGGGTTCCAACGGGGGCAGCTTCCTCCAGCTGCCAGGGTCCCCCTTGAACGCGGCCTGCCAGCCAGGTTGACTCCTGGGGGTGTTAATTACGAGACCAGGTTCAAACTCTTGCTGTGTCACCTCTGCTGTGGACCCTGGTGTAGCTCTGTTTCCTTCCTAATAAAACAGGGAAGCGTCACCTCCTTCAACACTTCACCATGCTAGCTGTGAGGAGCACGAGCTGATGCATAAAGCAGGCGTGTGGCACTCAGCACAGGGCGGTTGCTAGGTACACACTGCTATTACCCATCAACATTAGGTTCTCAGGGGTCTACACTGGCGGAGCTGGAATGGCCTACCCTTGTCCGAAACTGGCAAACAGACACAATAGCAGCCCATGTCCCTGGACACTCAGCTCAGGAGCTGCAAATCATGAAGATGCCTTTGTACCCTAAAGGAAGACAATGAATACATCCTCTCCTCCCAGGGGACATGTGACAACAATGATTTAACATACCTAATTTCCAACCAGTTCACACAGAGTAATCAGAAAAATCTTTAGGGTCAGCGTGTGGCATAGCAGGTGAAGCCTCTGCCTGAAATGCCAGCATCCCATATGGCTGCTGGTTTGAGCCCCAGCTGCTCCACTTCAGATCCAACTCCCTGCTAATGGACCTGGGAAAGCAGTGGAGGATAGCTGAAGTTAGGGCCCTGCTACCTACATGGGAGACCTGGAGGATGTTCATGGCTCCTGGCTTAGGCTTGGCTCAGCCCTGGTTATTGCCGCCATCTGGGGAGTGAACCAGTGGATGGATATCTCTCCCCTCTCTCTTTCCGTAACTCTTTCAGACAGATGAACAAAAAACTTAAAAAAAAAAAAACTTTAAAAATTCTTTAGGCCTCAATGAAAAACAAATGGTGCTAAAACGTGGAAGCAATCCAAGTATCTACCAATGGATGAATGAATGAAAAAGAAATGTGGCATGGAGTTATACATGTAACAGGATTGTTATTTAGCCTAAAAAAGGAAGGGTACACTTACTTGTCGAAAGTGAAACAAGACAATCATGATTCCCTCACATGAGGTTCCTAGAATTGTCAAATTCATAGAGACAGGAAGTCGGAGTGGTTGGCAGCAGGGAAAAGGAGAATAGGAAGCCAGTGTCTACTGGGTGCAAAGTTTCAGTGGAGGAAGAGGAGAAAGCCCTGGAGAAAGGTGGTGAAGACAGTGGCAAATCCACGTGGGCAGACTTGATGCCTTAGAACTCTGCTCTCAAAGGCAGCCACAGTGCTAAGTTGTAGGTAATGTACATTTTATAGACACTACAAAGGCTTTGGAAAGACAATTCACAAAAGAAATGCAAACAGGGAATAAATGTTTGAAAAACAAAAGTTCAAGTTCACTATTCATTTAAGAAGTGCTGACGAAGGCCACCATACACCATCACTCCTCAGTGACCACTGTAGTGGAGATGTTCTGAAGAGCAGGTGCCCAGAGCTGCACAGATGCCCTCCCAGCACTGACAGGAACACTCATGGTGCAACCTTCTTAGGAAAGGCCCAGGGCACAGCCCCCTCTCTTCTCCCTAACTAGGGATCCAGAAGTCCCTCCTCATGCTCTTCGCCTACTAGATTTCACCAATGACTTTCTAAAACTCCAGTGCTGATTGTCCCTGGCCCTCCCCCTCAAGGCTCTCACCTCTTGCCCCCTGCATCCTGCTTTGCAAGCCACAGAGCAGCTGACGCAGGCAGAATCTGAAGGGAACAGACCAAAAGCAACCTCTCCAGACAGACGCTGGGCCTACCACCCGGGGTGGGGGCCCTGGGAGGCCGAACGGGGGAGGAGGGAGTGGAGAGGACAGGAAGATGGCTAAGAGGAAGAAGAATGAAACAAACCACAAGCAAGAGTTTGCAGACAGTCTCTCTCCCATGGCATTCTTGCCAAACACCACCAAGCTATCGGAAGCAAACAGGGAAGTGATGAGGAAGGGGCACAAGTGCCATTGCCACCTGGGAGAGATGGGGGAGGCCAAGCAAAGAACCAGAGAAGCAGCAAAAAACCCAGGCCCTGGCAGTCTTTAACAGGAACAAGGAGAAAGCAGCGCCGGCACACTGGGTTCTAGTCCCGGTCGGGGTGCCGGATTCTGTCCCGGTTGCCCCTCTTCCAGGCCAGCTCTCTGCTGTGGCCCGGGAGTGCAGTGGAGGATGGCCCAAGTGCTTGGGCCCTGCACCCCATGGGAGACCAGGATAAGTACCTGGCTCCTGCCATCGGATCAGCGCGGTGCGCCGGCCATTGGAGGGTAAACCAACGGCAAAGGAAGACCTTTCTCTGTCTCTCTCACTGTCCACTCTGCCTGTCAAAAAATTAAAAAAAAAAAAAGAAAGAGAGAGAGAGAGAGAGAGAGAGAGAAAGCAATGCATGTTTGTTGATATCCTCACTCTGAGAAATATACTGCACGGGTTCCAGGCAGGAAAAAACTCTTCTCTGGCCACCTGGAAGAGCCACGGAACAGCATCCACAGCTCAGGACAGGCCCCGGTTCCTGGACCAGGGCCAGCCAGGAAACTATCCAGGCAGAGGTCCTGGGGTCACAACTTTGGGCTGAGCAGGATGGACAGACGATGGTTCTGAATCTAGGATAGGGGAGGGGGGAGTCACTGGTGAGGGCCAGCAGCTGACAGGAGTGGAACCCTGACTGCAGCAAAGTCTTAAGTTGCCAACACTTGTCCTTCACTCAAAGCTCACACCTCCAAACAAAAGGCAAGGCTATTCCAACAAGTTCATGGAAAAAAGGAATTAAAAGATAAGCTTATTTTGGTGCAAAAAAAAAAAAAAAAAAAAAAATTGGAAGGGCCAGAGCTGTGGTACAGTGGGTTAAAGCCCCAGCCTGCAGTGCCAGTATACCATATGGGTGCCAGTTCCAGTCACGGCTGCTCCACTTCTGATCCAGCTCTCTGCTACAGCCTGGGAAAGAAGTGGAGGATGACCCAAGTCCTTGGGCCCCTGCACCCACGAGGGAGACCCAGAAGCTCCTGGTGCCTGGCTTCAGAGAGGCCCAGCTTCAGTCATTGTGGCCATTTGGGAATGAACCAGTGGATAGAAGACGTCTTTCTTTCTCTGTCTCTACCTCTCTATGTAACTCTGTCTTCCAAACAAATTGGAAATCCATGCATATGAGGGAGAGGGTCTTCAAAAAGTTCATTAAAATACATTTTTTTTTGAAAGAGAAAAGCCAGATTTATTTAAGTTAGAATTCTCCTGCCAAAGCTGCCTGGAGGTGTGCTCCAAGAGAGGCAGGCCCTGAAAACACATATTATTAAAAACTATGTATGGGTTTCAAAAATGTTTTGCACTCATTTTCTAAGAACCTTTTGAAGTGCCCTCATCTTTCCCAATCTGGAACGAACAGCAGAATGGGGCACCAAAAGTGAAATCCGCAAGAAACCAATGGATGTTTCCTGTTGAATCCACCCTGGTTTTCTGCCCCAGGGAGCGTCCAGCTCCAACCAGTGAAGAAACAGGAGGGCCTGCTTCTGAGGCTACCCGGCTGTCTTCCTCCGGGCCTTCCTCTCCCTGTGCTGCCCCGTCTCATCCCCCTAGACCCTCCAATCCTTGCTGTGTCCTTCAGACACCCCTGAAGAGCTCTTGGACCTGGTCAAGGGCTACCTGTAGACCCGGGCGCCCCCAGAGGAGAGGCCCGCAGTCACAGAGGGAGGAGGAGGAGGAACACAGAGCAGGCGCAGGCAGAACTGAAGCCAGGAAGCCAGCGGAATGTCCTGTCCTCTAAGGGCCATTCAGTCCTCCTCGTGGCCGGACACCTCCCCCCGGCACTTCCTCTGCCTCCGAGTCCACAGTCACCACATGGGTTAATCTCTCTGGAGCTCCCCACTGCTTCTACCACCCCCCAGCCCTCTCCTGTGCGAATTCCTTACCAAGACCCTGGTTTGGCTGAAGGAGGAAAGGACTGGGCCCCCGGAGAAGGAGCATGCGCAGCTGAGCACAGGACCAACCTCGAATCGGAGAGGAGTGGTCCCTGGCCGTCAGGGCTTTTGAACCCTTTCCCATCTCAGGACCCTGGCAGGGTAAGGGTTTGGGGAATGTCAGGGCAGAGGGGTGACCAGGTGGTGGGAGGGAGTGTCAACCACTGAGATGCAACACAAGAGAGAGATGTTATGTTCTTTATTTAGGTTCAAAAACCAACTGCCCACATTTGTGCTCCTGGTTTAGAAACAGCTGTCACCTGACCTTTAGATCACCATAAGGGCACAGTCTGAGGTGGCTGATGTATTTAACAAAATGTGAACACATTTTTAAAGAACACAGCATTCAGCTACAACCATCGACACATCAAAGCACAGGTCCGGGGAGGCAGCACTCACGTGCTCATCATCTCAGGCGACATTTAGACAGAAAACACACTGTGTTCCAGACGGGCTTGTTTTAGGGACTCGCTGATGCTAAACCAGCAATGGCCCTAGAGAGAGCGGGCGGGTCTGGAACCCACGACACACAAGAAAGGGTGAAAGGAGCTACCTGTGGACAAAGAAGACGAAAGACAATGCCGCAGTTCTCGGGGCTCAAAGCGCGCACTCCTCCAGCGTCCACACGGCAGCATCACACACCTGTAGACTCACGGGGTGTCAGAGCTGGAAAGAACCTGACACAAAGGCCGGTCTACTCCCATTTTATAGAGGGGAAAACTGAAGCCAGGGAGTGGCCTAGGTCACAACAATGGATATAGCACAACCAAGACTAGAATTCAGTCCCTTAATTCTCCCCCCACCCCCGTGAATCCCTTCCACCTTAAGAGCTGTCTCAACACGCAAGGGAGCTGTGAGTCGCAAAGGAAGCTCGAAGGGCAGCACAGGTGACAGGGGACCTCAGGGACGAGGCAGGACTGTGCTCAGTCTAAGGAAAGAGCTGCCCCACAACCACACGTGGCCAGGCCTGAAAGCTTCCAGGTGAGGCAGCAAGCTCTCCGCTGCCTGTGGTCTTTAGAGGAAGGGGCTTTGCTGTACTAAAATTCCATGATTCCCACACAGAGAAAGGGGTTCCCACACGCACAGTAGAGGCGGGGTCAGTGCTGAGGCTGTGAGTTAGAAAGGCAGCACGGGGGCCGGCGCTGTGGCGTAGCAGGTAAAGATGCTGCCTGAAGTGCCGGCATCCCATATGGGTGCTGGTTCGAGTCCTGGCTGCTCCACTTCCGATCCAGCTCTCTGCTATGGCCTGGGAAAGCAGCAGAAGATGGCCCAAGTCCTTGGGCCCCTGAACCCACATGGGAAACCCGGGAAGAAGCTCCTGGCTTCAGATCGGCCCAGCTCTGGCCATTGCAGCCATCTGAGGCATGAACCTGCGGAAGGCAGACCTCTCTCTCTCTTTCTTAATGTGTAACTCTGACTTTCAGATAAATAAATAAATCTTGAAAGAACGAAAGACAGGCAGCACAGCAGGATCCGGCCTCTGTTCCTTGGGCCGACCCCTCTGCCAGGTGGAAGGGCTCCGAGCTCTTAAGTAAGGAAAGATTCTGCAAGCAGAACTGCAAATGAGAAACAGCCCTGTTCTCACGTGCACGGAGAGCTGAGCAGGGTAATTACAGTTGACGCTAAGGCAGGCAAGAGTCCACTGGCACCAGCAAGATCTCTTTGACCTGCAGAGTAATAACCCACGGTACCTGACTACAACAGAAGTTCAGAGGCTGTCACATCGCCAAGGGCGTGCGCATGTGCACACACGCACGCACACAAACACACACACAGCTTCCTGGACTGCAGGCTAAGATGCTCAGCTGTCCCCAGCCTGGTGACGTGACCAGATGGCCTTCCAGGTCTTGTGTCTGGCATTCCTAGTCCTGCCCAGGAATCTTTGCAGTCATGCAAGTGCCCCCAGGGCTCAGGGACCCATCCACCCAGCTGTGGCCGGTGCTCTGCAGCCCCTCCAGTGGGATGTCTCCTCTAACAAGGAAGCCACTCTCACCAGGGAACTTCTGCCTCCCTCTGTAATGAGATCCTTGGCCACCAAGCCCAGTGGGCCCACTGGCTTCTCTTCAAGGTAAAAAAAAAAACAGACAACACACACACAACCAACCCACAAGCTTTCACTCCCCAGCCTCCTTCTCTATCCAATGGGACTAATTCATCATGTGTGCTGGAAAGTCCCTTTCAAGCCATAGCCAAAACTTCCTTTTTGCTTGGAGCCTCGATAAGCTGGGAAGTGAGACAGTGAGACAGTTCGCTATTTTGCAAGTTTCAGAGGGGAAAGTCACTGTCATGAAAAAAAAATTGGCAAAATGTGTAGAAATGATTCACACTGAGAAATCTGACTGGCTGATTATAAATTCATTCACAGCTTAATAAACCACTCGCTGGGGAGGGAGGGGGAGGAGTAGCAGACTGCAAAGAGTGGGAGCCCAGGGTTCATGCATCCTTGGCAAGGCCGGTGCAACCTGGTGGCTCTGCCTTTCGCTGCGGGATGCACATGGGGGTGAGTAACTAAGAGTTTGGCTGGAGAGTCAGAGAAACCTTGGCACAAGCCCACCACACAATCCCAGGAAGACAAGTCCCTGAGCTCCCCAACCCATTTCTAAGGCTTCCAAGGCAAACTTCTCAATTAAGAAAAGGGCTGGCGGGAGGCACGGGACGGGGAGGGGAGTTGTGGCAGAGGAGGAAAACGGAGATGGCCTCTGTTTGCTCTGCACAGAGGGAAATGGTCCCATCACTGCTCGCGCGCGCGCGCGCACACACACTCACACACACACACCCTCCGCCCCAGCCCCAAGCCACTAACCTTTGCCAAGAAGGCGGCGTTCCTGATGGCGCCCACCATCTCGCCCCCCTTGGGGTGCACCTTGGCCACGTGCATCCACATGCGCTCCCAGGTGTGGCTGTCGATGGGGAAGCCGCTCTTGTTAACGTGAAACAGCACCCCGCCGTCTTTGTCCTCCTCCTCTGAGCCCCCGCTGGTGGCGAGGCTCACCGGCCGCGCGTGGCTGCTCCGGGACCGGGTGCCTTTGGCGCCTTTGGGGTGGGGGCAGCGGTGAGTGTCGGCGGCGGAGCCAGTCATGGCCGGGCCGGGGCGGGGGGCGCGTGGCTGCTGCGGCTGCGGCGGCAGGGGGCGTGTGCGGGCGGGCGGCGGGGATCAGCGCCCCGCGGGGGCGGCCTTCTCCATGCCTCTCGCTGCGGCAGGACGCGAAGGGGCTCCCCGCTCACGGGCCGTGCCTGGAATCAGCGGGGACAGCAGACACCGCGGCTAAGTGGACCCCTGGAGCAACACGGCCGTGTCCCCTCGCCCCGCCCCGCACGCGGCAAACCCTTTAGGAACTGAACCCGAGTTCCCGCCCTGCGATTCCCCCAGAAAGGCGGCTCGGAATTGGCCACCCAGCTCCAGATGCACCTAACGACGGAGGTGGGAGTGGACATGCCCCGCGAGATCCCACCCCCTGCTGCCCAGGCGCGGCCGAGCCCCGCACGGGCCGGCACATGAGCGCCCCGGGCCAGCGTGAGGGCGCTGCGGCAGCCCGGGCTAGCGAGGGGGCTCAGGGTCTTCCGGAAAGCCCTCCCGGACCCCTGCGGGGCAAGGCCCGTCCCGCCCCCCGCCCCCGGGCCCGGGTTCCAGCGAAAGGGGCTGCTCCCGGCTCCGGTCCCCGAGTTCCAGCGCCGGGAGCCCCGGGCACAGGCTGCGGACGGGACGCAGCGGACGGGACGGCTGCAGCGCCGGAACCCACCTCGGGACAGCGGGACTCATCGCCGCGGGGCCTCCCCGGGCGGCGGGGGCTGCGGGGGCTGCTGCTGCTGCGGAGATTGCCGTCGCCTCATTCCATGTCCCATTCTCGAGTGCTACCCTGTGACATATAACCGAGTCACCCGGGCAGCCGCCGACGCTCCGCAGGCGCCCATTGGCCGCCGCAACAAAGAGGGGCGGGGCCCGGGCTCGGGTCGCCACAACCCCGCGCTCCGCCGCTCTGCGATTGGCTCGGGGAGGCCGGGCGGGAGGGGCCGTGCGTAGCAGAAGCTGGGCGGCCACGCGAAATCCGAGCGCGGCAGCGTTCCGGATCCCCGCAGAGCTCCATGCGGCGTCGGTCCGTGGGACTCCAGGCCGCGTGTCCCCAGCGCACTGCGAGGGTCCGCCACTGTGAGGCGCAGCGGGCCTCCGAGGAGTGACCCCGAGGGAGCGGTTAGAGCAGCGTCCCCTACGGAGAAGGGCCGGACACAGCCTCCTGCCCTCACCCGGCGTGGTGGGTGGTTCGGGCCGGGGCTGCTCACCTGAATGCATAAGATTTCATCTTTTTTTGTTGTATGAAATCCCATATTGCAAATTCCTCCCCAGTTAACAAGTGGGCCTAGCCTCGGATGCCCAGATGTCAGTCATGTTTAATAAAGGCCCTTGAAAGCGAAGCTGAGATGAGAATGAAAGCTCGGGGGATCAGGCAGGCCCTGACTGCCACAGCCACGAGTGAGCGGAGCGTCGGAGAGACGCCTGGGGAGGTGGGCGCCCTTCTGCACCCACTGAGGAAACGCCTTGTCCTTAAAGCTGCCTGGTTTTTTTTTTCTATTTTTTAAAGAAAGAGAAGAGAAGAGTGGCCGCGGCTTGCAATGCCAGCATCCCATATCCCGGTGCCAGTTCCGGGCTTGGCTGCTCCGCTTCCCATCCAGCTTCCTGCTAACATTCTGGGAGGCAGCAGGTGCTGGCTCAAGTGCTTTGGGCTCCTGCCACCCATGTGGGAGACCAGGATGGAGCTCCTGGCTCCTGGCTTCAGCCCGGCCCTGCCCTTGGCTCTTGCCTCCATTAAGTGAACTCTCTCTGTCTCTTGTCACTCTACAGTTCAAATAATTTTTTTTAAGAGCAAGGCAAGGTGGGTCAGGGTGAATCACTTGCCTGAGCAGCGTGACCCTGGACAAGCTGCTGCCCTGGGCCCAGCCTTTGCTTCTCTTTCTGAAAAGGACAGCACAACCCTCACTCCCCAAGGCTTGTTCTGGCTCTGAGTTTCTGGGATTTCCTGACTTGCTGTCCTGTGGACACTTAGGAACCAGCCATAAGACCTTTCCTCTTTTTTTTTTTTTTTCTTCCCCCAAGATTTATTTTATTTGAAAGAATTACAGAGAGACAGAGGCAGAGAGAGAGGTCTTCCATCCACTGGTTCACTCCCCAGATAGCTGCAATGGCTGGAGCTGAGCCGATCAGAAGCCAGGAGCCTCTTCTGGGTCTCCCATGCAGATACAAGGGCCCAAGGACTTGGGCCATCTTCCACAGCTTTTCCAGGCCACATCAGAGAGCTGGATCGTAAGTGGAGCAGTGGGGGCTCAGACCAGTGCCCATATGGGAGGCTGGCACTGCAGATGGTGGCTCTACCACTATGCCACAGCGCTGGCCCCAAGACCTTGCCTCTTAAACTCCAGGCAGCTTCCACAGGCCTGACCAGCCCTGACCATCAGTGTGGTCAAAGAGTCGCTGGTAGCAGATCGGTTTCTGGGGGACTGAACCCTACACACCGCCAGTGACAGAGCTGGAATCCTCCTCCACTGGAGGGCGGGTGAGGGGCCAGTGCCAACAGGGGCTAAGCGGGGCATAGCTGGGTGACCAGGCCTGGACTCTGGGCCTAACCGTGAGAAAGCCGTGCCTAGGACTTTGTGGTTTCAGTACTGAGAAGAAGTTAGGTTATCACAGGAAGCGGGCCGATGCATGGAATCACCTGGACAATTCAACTGGAGCAAGCACACCTGAGAAAACAATCAGAAACGATGCCCTCACCGTTCACAGATGGAAAGAAAACAGGCCTCCGAGAGAGATCGCTTTTCTCACCTGGAACAGATTTCCTTCTTTTCCCACTTATCTTGCAATCTGCCCTTTGTCCACACTTGCCTGGAGTTAAGTCAATTTAGAATTTCAGGCTGCAGACCTGTGGGCAGAGGAGGAAACGCTGGCCTGATGCCACTCAGGAGGACAGCGAGCTCTCTCAGAGCTCGAGTGAACAGAGCAGTTGGTGAACATCCAAGAACGGCAAAGATCACCTTCCCTGGAATCACTTCCCAGTGTCCCCACTCAGGTCAAGTACAAACAACCACAATTACCTGAGTCCTGCTGTAGCTGGAAGAAAATCCTGGGGATCCAAGAGGGCTGTCGGTTCATCTGTGCCTGCAAGCATTTCAGGAGTCCCTGAAAGTTGGGGCGGGGGTGAAGGTTTTGCTGCTAATCTCCAATATTTGGGGCTGGGGCTGAGCCAGTTAAGCCACCGCCTGTGATGCATCCCATATCAGAGCACTAGCGGAATTCTAGCTGCTCTGCCTGATTCAGCTCTCTGTTAGTGCACCTGGGAAAACAGCAGAAGTTGGCCCCTGCCATCCTTGTGGGAGACCCCTTTGGAGTTCTAGGCTCCTGACTTTGGCCTGGCTCAGCCCAGGCATTGTGAGCATTTGTGGAGTGAACACGCACGTGGAAGAGCTCTCTCTTTCCTCTCTCTCTCTCCCTCTCTTTCTCTCTCTTGTGGTCTTTCAAAGAAATAAATCTTTTTTAAAAACGTCCCATATTCCAATTGTCTATTCTCTCTTCCCCAGGGGTGGCACAACACAGCATAAGAAGACACCTTGTGAGATGTGGTTACTTTCTAAGCAGGTGCTAGGGAGACTTTTGAAGTGAACTGCGTCCTTCCAGGGAAGGCTTCACGGAGTTCAAGGGCTCATTGGTCCAGAATCCTTTGCATTTGAAGGTTGTGTGGGGTTGCAGGGCTGAGGCAACTCTGTTCTCCATTTCCTTGTGTATCTTGTGTCATACAACCCCCAAATGAACCAAGGCCAGCCAGATTTGTGAGTGTAGGAAGCTCTGGTTGTTAGTAAGAGTGACCCAGCTGTTACACACAAATGCAGTGGGACAAGATCCGTTTGTGATCTGAACAAGGCCACTTCTAGGCACTGACGTAACCACTGGTACAGCAGAGAAGTGTCTTGGAAAGGTTGGGAGTGATAAGAACTGGATTCAGATAGCATCTCATTATTCAAGTGCCAGCTACTGTGTTCACAAAGTGAAACCAAATCCTACCCTAATGGATCCTATTTCTAGCTCTACTACTTGTTGATGGTGCAATTTTGGGCAAGTTACTCAATGTCTCTGAGCCTTATTTGCCTTACAAGGTAGAGATAATTCTACTGCAGAAGGACATGGTGAGGATTCAGAGTAGAAGGTTATGAAAATACATTACAAGGGCCCAGTACATGTTAGCTGGGCCTTAATCTGAGACAGTTACACAAACAGATCGGGAGATATCTATTCCCAGCATAGCTCACTGGAAGTCAAGACTGAGAAAATACCGCAACAGTCCAGGGAAAGGGGCATGCATTTAAAACAAGATATGATGGGGTGGGCATTGTGGGACAGTGGGTTTAGCTTCCACTTGGGATCCCATCACAGAATCCATGTCCTGGCTCTTCCACTTCTGATCCAGCATCCTGCTAACATATACCCTGGTACGCAGCAGATGATGGCTCAAGTATTTGGGTTCCTGTCATCCATATGGGAGGCCTGGATGGAGTTCACAGCCCCTGGCTTAGGTCTGGCCCAGCCTCAGCTGTTGCAGGCATTTGGGGAGTAAGCCAGTGCATGGAAGATCTCTCATCTGTATGTCTCTCTGTCTCCCTCATCCCCCCCCCCCAACCCTGTCACTTTTCCTTTCAAATAAATAAATAAATCTTAAAAAAAATAGAGTCATGAGTATATGGAGGGAGAAAGAAAAATCTGAAAGGGAATAGGAGTAGGCAGTTCACACCTGGAAACTGGAAGTTTCTCTCTACCTCCCTTGGCAGCATGAGGAAGATCACCCAGTTATGAGTTAAATCATGTTCCCTCTCCAAATTTTCATGTTGAAGTTCTACCCTCCATGCCTCAGAACATGGACTTATTTGGAAATAGTGTCATGGAAGCTGTACTTAAGATGAGGTCATACTGCAGGAGGTTGGGCTCCAGCCATCCAAGATGACAGATGTCCTCATAAAAAGGGAAATTTTGGATGCAGCAACAGACATGTGCACAGGAGAACCCATGGGAAGACTGGAGTTCAGATACCACAGGCCAAGGAGCTGCCAGAAGCCCGGAGAGGCCTGGAGTAGATCCTGCCCTGGCGCCTAGCAGGGGCCTGCTCGTGTCTTGACCTCTGACTTCTGGCTTCCCAGAGTGTGAGATAATCAATTGCTGTTGATGCTGCTCTGTCCAGGGCACTTGATTATGGCAGCTCTAGCAAACTAACACACACCCCAAATGGGGCTGGCATCCACCATTCAACCCATGTGTTCAGGGTTTATGATCTGCCCCATGAGGGAAGTTACCTTCATGCTGAACCTGTCACTAAATATCAACACTGGTATTCTATAAATCATGAGCTTTATCAGTCCTGGAGTTCTAGGGACTTAAGGAGAGAGGGTAGTCTTAGAAAAATAGGATACGTTCTTTAGCTCTCACTTGCCCAAAGGATATTTTCCACACATGAGGGGGCTTCAAAATGCTCATGGAAAATGTATCCTCTGAAAAAATTATGCATGAATTCAATTTTTTTTGCAACAAATTAAACATCTTTTAATTCCATTTTCTACAAGCCTTTTGAGGTAGCTGCATATTTCATGATAGTATCAGAACCACATGAACTGTCACCTATTCACACATTGCTTTGTATTGTTCCTTAATTGTTTTGGGGGTAGGTCTTGCCAAATAAACAAAGAGAAAAGTGACATTTATTGAGCTGTTCTTTCACACCAAGCACAATCAAAGCACTTGACATGCATTATGCTATCTAATGCTCTCAATAAATATGTTACAAATTGACACTGAGAATGGCTAAAGGTCCAGTCAGCACAGGGAAACCACAAAAGCAACTTGTTGATTTCAGTTTAAATCGTGAATGGAAAAAAAGTTGCATAATAAAAACAGCTTTTCGCTGGCGCTGCGGCTCACTAGGCTAAACCTCCGCCTGCGGCGCCGGTACACCGGGTTCTAGTCCCGGTCGGGGTGCCGGATTCTGTCCCGGTTGCCCCTCTTCCAGGCCAGCTCTCTGCTGTGGCCAGGGAGTGCAGTGGAGGATGGCCCAAGTGCTTGGGCCCTGAACCCCATAGGAGACCAGGAGAAGTACCTGGCTCCTGCCATCGGATCAGCGCGGTGCGCCGGCTGCAGCACGCTGGCCGCGGCGGCCATTGGAGGGTGAACCAACGGCAAAGGAAGACCTTCCTCTCTGTCTCTCTCTCTCACTGTCCACTCTGCCTGTCCAAAAAAAAAAAAAAAAAAAAAGCTTTTCCCCAAATCTCTAACTATGTGTCTGATCTTGCATTGAACTGATTCTACTCAGTCAGTTGAGGAAAACCCTGGCTGAAAAACCAAGCTCCACTGGTGCCAGGTTGATAACAGCCAAGGGGGTCTGGAAGCAATGAACGCACATCTTCTACAGAGAAACACATCTGCAACCCCGGCCTGGCTGCAATCCTAGGGAGCTCAGGCAAACAGAAACCCGTGTTTGAAAATTACCACTTCAGGGCCGGCATGGCACAGCAGATAAGACCCATATCAAAGTACATAGTTCAAATCCCAGCTACTCTGCCTTCTGCTACTGCATACCTCTGGGAGGCAGATGATGATGATTTAGGTACTATGATCCCTACCACCCGCATGGGAGACCTGGATGGAATTCCTGGCTCCTGGATTCAGCCTGGTCCAGCCCCAGCTCTTGTGGGCATTTGGGGAGTAAATCAGCAGATGGAAGATCTCTATACCTTTCTCTCTGTGTCAGTCTGTCTTTGAAATAAAAATTAAACTAAATAGCTTTTTTAAAAAAGATTTATTTATTTACCTGAAAGTCAGAGTTACACAGAGAGAGGAGAGACAGAGAGAGAGGTCTTCTGTCCAATGGTTCACTCCCCAGATGGCTGCAACAGCCCGAGCTGTGCCAATCCGAAGCCAGGAGCCTCCTCTGGGTCTCCCATGCAAGTGCAGGGTCCCAAGGCCTTGGGCCATCCTCCACTGCTTTCCCAGGCCATAGCAGAGAGCCGGATTGGAAGAGGAGCAGCCAGGACTAGAACCGGTGCCCATACAGGATGCTGCCGCTTCAGGCCAGGGCGTTAACCCGCTACACCACAGCACCGGCCCCAAATTACTTCTGCTTGCAGTCCAGCTGACCAGAGGTCAACCACATGACCATCACAAAATATGCAACATGCTTCCAAAGTCTGTGGAAAAAATGGAATTGAAAGGCAAATTTATTTTGGTGCAAAAAAAAAATGTTGAAGTCCAAGCATAGTTTTTCATGATACACACTCTTCATAAACTTTTTGAAGACCTTTCATACAATGGTAAGCATGGACAGAACAGCTTCAATTAAGAAAAGATGTTCCCCCCGCCATTTAAAAAGGGCTAGAATGGTAAAATACAACAGTCAATGAGATTTGTCAATTATGAAACCGCAAGGAGCAGACCTTGTAAATCCACCTGTGGATGTGGGGTTCCTTGATTAGGCCCTGATTCTGTTCTCTGGAAGGATTCTTTATCTTGGGTTATCCGTGGATTCTCACTGTGCTCTCTCTCGTCTGTGACCTCTAGGGACACAAGTGAAGCAGCCACATCCGTTAGGAGGCAGCAGAACTCTTATTAAGGCCAAATGCATGATGGTGTGAATTTGGAAACTTTACAATTATTTTAAAGGTTAACAAGTCAAATTTGAAAAAATTCAAAAGCTGCATGTTTGATTCCTTTGGCCACATCATTCCCCCCAAATTTAGTAGGCTGCTTCTCTATTTGTAGATCACTCCATACGGCAACAGGCACATCCACACTTCTCTCCTAAACATGATTCTCAAGTCTGACTGCTTTCCATGCCCCTTGCTTTTCTGTTTCACCTGACAACGGTCATCTTGAGGCTATTTGAAACAAAAAGCTTGGGTGAGGGGACCATGCTCTTAACCTGATCTCTGAGTAGGCTGAATCACTTTGTTTTTGCAAGAAGTCTTACTTTGTGCTGTTTGGGGTCTAGAAGCAGTCTTTTCCAACAAGGCAAAGTCCCAAATACGGGGACTCAATCCACTCTTTTCCACATGTTTACATATTAGTTATTCCTTTCTATGATCATCTCTTTATCTGAAAACCTTGCTAAACACTACGAGGCCCCCTCGCCCACACTGACATTCTCTCTCTTCCCAACACTTGACTTTAAAGCAATGGAATCACCAGTAGGCACTGGGTATGATTTGCAAGTCACTACAAGCAACCATTCTACCAAGTGTTTCGTCTCTACATAACCTGGGTCTCTATCTTTTCAGCCTATGATGTATACCTGGCTAAGGGGTTGGGGACATTGAAGCAGAAAGCTCACCTGGGAGCTTTCACTGGTTTGGGGGTGTTCTGTTAGCACGTAGGGTTCAATGTTTTAGCAAGGATGCCTGCAGCTTGTCCTAGAATTTTGTTAAGAAGAAAGTTTGAATGCTGGTCTCAAGAATGGCCATTACTAAAGTAGAAAAGCCAAACTTTGTCATGTAGTATTGAGGAAGGAGTCAGAAGACTCAGAAATGTGATGATATTAGAAGGACTTATTCTGGGTGGCTCAAGAACCCTCCACCTGACTAGTTCCCCAGGCCAGCCCAGAGGACACTCCTTTTACCAACGCAACAAAGTGTGTGCTAGTGAGCAGGCTTGTTGCGGACTTGGTAGTGGCTATCCTCATAGTCCAGAGTTTATGGAAAGGAGAAAGCTTTGTGTAACTGGGCTCCCCACTACAAGTAGAGATGATACCCCAGAATTACAGGGGCCATATGAGGTTTCCCATAGTGAATAGAGTGGACGTTTCACAATGGATAGTCAGATAGAGGGGAAATTAAGGTAACCTCTGCAGGGACCCATGGTTCTAGCTACTTTATCATGGTTCCTAGGGGGAGGGTCACTATTGTCCAAACTGGGCTACTTTTAGAGTGAAGAGGGATACGAGTAATGATCGCCTGGAGGAAACAGGTATACGCAAGGGTCATCCCAAACTCACCTATGGCAATCCTACCAAGGGGTGAAAGAAACACAAAGCATAATACATAAATTTAAACATAGCATATAGGTTTGCCTTCCCTGCTCACAGCACTTCACTCAGTACTACCATCTGCGAGGTTACCAGATGCCTTATCCATTGATCTGTTGTCTGATACATTTCCTTAGAACAAGTGACTCATTTTATGGTGAAAGAGGTGGAAGCCCTATTTTGTGGGCTTGTAAGAATGGTTCTTGCTATGGACCATATGGCCAAAAGGAGCTGACCCAATAATAGAGTGGACAAGCCTGTTGAAACTCAAGTAAGCCACAGGAAGGAAATGACATTTGGAAGAGTTTCAGCCTGCCTAGCCCTCCAGACTAGAAGACAATTTAAGCTAGTAACCAACATATGCTACTAATCTCCAATAGCTAGAAAGAACGCCACCTATGTGGGAAACCTGGATGGAGTTCCAGGCTCCTGGCTTCAACTTGGCCCAGCCCTAGCCAGGTGGCCATTTGCAGAGAGAACCAGCAGATGGAAGATTCTCATTCTCTCTCTCTCTCTCTCTCTCTCTCTCTCTCTGTGTGTGTGTGTGTGTGTGTGCGTGTGTGTCTCCCTCTCTCTAACTCTGCCTTTTAATACATAAAATAAAAAAAAAAAAGACAAAAGCTACATAAGTATTCCAGGTTGAAGAGGACTAGACACTGCTGAGGAAGGCTCACCGGGACCTCCTAACCTCGTCCTCTTTGCAGCCTCCTGCCCACGGAGCCTTCAGGCCAGCAGCCCCCTCAGTACCACAGGTGAGTAGCATATACCAGGGTGTGAGTTTAGGGAGGGAGGGACAGCAGGTTTCTGGTCCCATCCGGGATAGCTTGGGGGTGTTGTGGGCTCTTACCCAAGCTTACAGAGCAGTGCCAGGGTCTGGGCAAGGGGGCCTGTAGTCCTGCCCGGACGTCAGTGTCACAATAACCCAAAGGGGTTTTCTGGGGTCCTGGTAGGGTGGCTCAGTAACACTGGTTTTGGACATTACAGTCCCGATTTGGAAAGTGGCACCAAGCCCATATGGAATTCCAGTCTTGTCCAGTGGTTCTGTTGAAGAATCCAGAAGCTTGGGCCGAATGCTGGAGTGGTGGGAAAAATAGGAGGTAGAATCAAACCCAGCCACCCTCTGCCTGAAACTCACTCAATGGAGTGAGCTGACCTTTAACTGGAGCTGACTTGCAGCCAGAGTGGGTACAGGAACCACAAGCTAAGGGTAGACGTCACTGGCATAGACCTTTGGGTCAATGGTTAGGTCACCTCTTGAATGCCCTGTTCAGCTCTCTGTTCCAGCTTCCTGCTAATGCTGCTCCACCCCCACCACATCCCCATGTAGGAAGTGATGGCCCCTGCCACCCACCTGGGAGTCTAAGTTTTAGCTCCCACCTACTGGCTTTGGCCTCTGGCCATTACGGGCTTTTGGGGGCTGCAACAGCAGATGAGGGTTTCTCTCTCTCTCTCTCTCAACGAAAGCTTTAAAAGGAAAAAGAGGATTAGAGAAATATGACAACTGAATGTGGTAGATGACTGTACACTGGATCTTGACCTACAGGGAAAAAACCATAAATGACATCACTGGGCCAATCAGCAAAACTGGAATACAGATTAGATTAGAGTAGCAGTAAGATTAGATAAGAGTTAGATTAGAATAAAGGTATCTATGCTGACCTTGTTGCCATTATTAAGCACACTGTGGTGATGTAAGAGACTGTTCTTAGGGAAATATACATAGAAGTACAGGCAGGGAAAAGGCTAGGGGGTAGGCAGCTGGGTAAAGGACATACTGGCATTCTTTGCATGATTCTTTTTCTTGCCACTTTTTTGTAAGTTTGAAATTATTTCCAAATGAGAAGATTAAAAAAGAAGGCAGAAAACATACCAAATGTCCACTATAATAATCCTGTGAGATTTTCTTACAATTTTACAAAGGAAGGAATATGGGTTTGAAAATGTTAGATAACTTGCCCAAGCTGAGGGGATGGTGTTTGCAGTAGCAGTTAAGAGGCCATCTCAGACACCCACATCCCATATTAGAGTCCTGGTTTGGGGTCCCAACTATATGCTCGATTCCAGCTTTCTGTGAATGCATGCCATGGGAGGCGACGGCTCAAGTAGTTGGGTCCTTGCCCATCCACATTAGAAACCTGGATTGAGTTGCCAGCTTCTGGCTTTGGCCTGTCCCAGGCCTGGCTGTTGTGTGCATTTGGGGAGTAAACCAATGAATGGGATATGTCTGCCTCTGTGTCTCTCTGCTTTTCAACTAAGTAAAAGAAATAATGTTTTTAAAAAAGGTTAGGTAATCTGCATAAGGTAACAGTAAGTGTCAGAACCGAGAATTAAACCAAAATTTCCTTCATCCAGTTCTTTGCTTTTTCTTTCTTAGCAGCAGGGAAAACATGGACTTCCATGGCCATCACAGACAACTTCCAGACATCCTTATGATTAAGAGTTTTCTGTCCAATTGCTGCAAGGCTTCTCCTCCAGGGAGGAGCCTGGGGTTTCAGATGCATTTACGCCTCTGATCAATCCCCTGGAGAGGGGATGCTGAAGAAAGGGGAGCATGGAGGAGGAGAAACTAAGGGGCTGAGACCAGGGCAGAGGATGAAATCAGGGCCCAAGACATCCATGGGCAGTGCCGTGAGCCCTGCAGCTCAGAGTTCTAAGGTGCTGTGGGGACATCTGGCCGGAGGAAGCAGAAATTTAAGACTTTCTTGGATGCCAGCTCCTTTTTGCCCAGAGAAGAAGAGGATGAACTGTAGTTTAAATGACTGCCTTCTCTACCAATGGTGGCCTTCACTGACCTGTTGTCCTTAACAATGTACTCATGCCTGTGCCCGCCTCTTCCTAGGAAAACAGCCTTCCTGCAACTACAGATACTCCCCAGTGTTCCATGGGGTTATATTCCATGGGAAATCATCATAAGTAAAATATGCATTTAAACATCCTAGCTTTGCCTTGTCTATCTTAAATATCCTCAGAACACCAACAGCAACCTAAAGTTGGGCAAAGTCATCCAACCCAAAGTCTACATTACAATAAAGTGTTGAGTATCTCGTGTCACTTTTTTTTTTTTTTTTTTTGACAGGTAGAGTTACAGATAGTGAGAGAGAAACAGAAAGGTCTTCCTTCCGTTGGTTCACCCCCCAAACAGCCACCACGGCCGGCGCTGCGCTGATCAGAAGCCAGGATCCAGGTGCTTCTTCCTGGTCTCCCAAGCAGGTGCAGGGCCCAAGCACTTGGGCCATCCTCCACTGCACTCCCAGGCCACAGCAGAGAGCTGGTTGTGTCACTCTTTGCATACTGCACAGCAAGAGTGTCAGCTGCTGCCCCTCATGGTTGTGGGGTTGACTGGGAGCTGTGGCTCCATGTGCTGCCCAGGAGCACAGAAGAGGACCTTGCCCATTTAGCAGCCTGGGGAAAAGATCTAAACTCAAGATACAAAGCATGGTTTCTATTTAGTATGTATTGCTTTTGTTGTTAGAAAAGTCAAAAAGTCATAGATTGAACCATCATAAGTCAGAGTTGTCTGCACTTGGATTTGGCCCCTGTGAGGCTTTCTCAATGAGATTCACACCAGAAAGCAACAGCTTAAACACCTTGGGAAAGCCGGAGTTGGAGGGCAGCTAAAGAGCCCTCCAGCTCTTTAGGAAGACAAAAATGAGTGAGTTGAGCAAGACAGCACCTTGTTCCCAGTGGCAAGTGGAACACACTGACTCAGGTGAGCAAGCCTTAAAGTGGTGGTGAGGGGGGTGCATGATTGGGACTATGCAGGGGTTACCCCGGGCAGGCTCCATGTCACACACAGGTGCAGGAATCCATGTGACAGGAAGGGAGCTGTCTCTGCTAATCTTAGCTCTACCTGGACCACCCTGGTTGAGTCAGGTAGCAACACCTGTGTGTCTAGTGAATTCCAGAAGATCTGCATTGTGAATATGGAGGTTGGAGTTGAATACTCTTCCCTGGGTTGGATGGGTGCAAGCCCCACCATGCCTTGCCACTGAGCAGACTTTCCTGGGTTTGGATACCTTTGATAGCCCCTGATTGATCAGGTTGCTTCTGGATCAGCCAGAGGCCAAGCAGGAAACAGAATTCTCCAAAATACGTAAGTAGCTCCTCTGAGGTGTTTTAGTTAAAGTGAAGAAAAGCTGACTCATGCAACTGTCATCATACATCATTGCTAACAGTTATTGAGAACACATGGCAAGGCAGAGGCTGTCCTGAGTGTTTCCTGCATGCTTATTTATGCCACCCTCAACAACCCCAGAAGTGGCACTGCTGTGAACTGAATGTGTCCCCCATAAAGTCATCTACTGAAGCCCAACCCACAGTGTATATTTAGAAATGAGGCCTCTAAAGACTAGTCAAGGATAAACGAAGTCCTAAGGGTGAGGTTCTGAAAGAATTGGTGGCCTTCTAAGGACCCCTGAGTGCTCACTCTCTCTCCCTCTCCCTCTGTCCCCTTACCTTCATGCACACACACCAAGAATAGTCATGTGAGGACATGGCACAAAAGTGGCTACCTACAAGCCAGGAAGAAAGCCCTCACCAGAAACCACAATTGCTGGCAAGTGGACCCCAGACTTCTAACCTCCAGCACCATGAGAAGTTACATGTGTGCCGTTGAAGCCGCGCAGCCTATGGGATCTTGTTATCACAGCCCAAGCCGACACTATCAACACTCTGCTAAATCATCATTGGCCCAATGCAGGTGCTATCCGTATTCTCATTTTAGAGACAAGGAAGATGCACAGAGGGGAATGAACTTTCTCAGGGTTAACCCTCTGTCTGTGCCTTGGGCCTCCTCACTCTTGGGGTCCTGATTTTCTTATAGGAAGAAGCTGGGTGGAACTAGATCAGGGCCATAAACTCAAAATTCATCAGGGATCAGGCAGACAACAGAAACCAGTGAGGGTGGCTGTGTGGGGACTGTGCAGACTGGAGAGGGCAGCCCCCTTTGGGTGGGCAGCTGCTGGTCAGTTTCAACCAGTTATTGGCCAAATGGCTCAGGTTCTCAGATCTACATTTTCTTAAGACAAATCTGCAAGTCTGGCTCTTTTTGGGAAAGGTTCTGCTTTTTCAAATAATGGCAACAAATTCCATCATGAAACAGTGTGCGGGTCAATTAGGACACATCCATGGGGCCGGTGCTGTGGCACAGCGAGTTAAGCAGCCGCCTGCAGTGCCGGCATCCCATATGAGCACTGGTTCGAGACCCAGCTGCTCCACTTCCTTTAAAATAAATAAATAAATCTTAAAAAAAAAAAGACACATCCATGGGCCATGTTTGTTGTCCATTATTTGGCTTGCCCACTTTGAACTAGGTGATTTTTCTACACTCCTTTCTCCTCCTGCTTCTCCGCGGCCATGATTCTCTGTGTTTGGAGATGTCTGCTCTAAGATCCTGCCTTTAAGAAAATGAGCCCCAGAACGATCCAGAACTATTTTAAGGGACAAGCAAGGCCAAGGGTAGACTTGGCCAGATCATACAACTCTGAGTCTGTTTCCTCTTTTGGAAGTTGGTCCACTAGCACCCACCTCACAGGAGTTCCAAAAAACTACATAAGATGGTGCACAAGGAAGCGATAGCTAAATAACAACCTAGCAGTGTATACAGCCCCTGCTCCATATCAGAGACAGTGTGCGCCTGCTTTCAGCAGGTGCTGTCAATATTGATATTGAGACTATCAATAGCACCTGCACATCTTTTGGTGTCTCCACATTGGTTATTTGAGCCACTTACAAGTAGCTGACTGATGGTTTTGTGGGTTATAACGTGCTTGAAACAGAGAGGACTGGCAAAGCTCTGGAAGCAGCACAGGATGCTCCGTGGGCCCAGGGCCATGGCTGGGAGAGGGAGAAATAGTCAGGAAGGAGTGAGAGCAGCAGTGATTTCGCCCCGGAAGTCAGGAACAAAACAGCCTCATCTGTTCCTGAGGGGCTGGGAGGCTATGAGAGTGTTCGTAAGGACGCCTGGAGTCCCAAGCAATGCCTGAGAGCTGCATGCAAAAGTTCCAGCGGCTCCATCTTCAGCTGGGCCTAATGAGAGTTCACAACTCTCGGCGAGACTCCCCTTGCGGGGCTTTATTTACCGCACTGCTGAATAAGGACCACTTTATCTACTCCTATCATCTTTCACCAACGCCTTCATCAGTGTGTGTTTTTGGCTGCTGGTGGTTTTTTTTTTAAATAAACGAGAGCAGATTATTTGTGTCCCAAGGCCATGACTCAAGTTCGCTGTTTGCCAGCTGCGAGGAAGACAGAGCCCGGTCCTCTGGGGCCAGCCCTGTCTCGGCAGAGCTGGAGGAGGGTCACCAGTGAGGACAAGTGGAAAAGAAGGAAGGAGGCAGAAGCTCTCTTATCTCCAGGTCTGGCTGGGGAGCAGCTCGGCAGGGCAGGAGGATCTGGGGAGGGCTGTAGCTGGAAGAATGAGTGGGTTAACAGCTGGCTGAGGTGGAGGAAGGCAGGCCAAGGGAGGGAGAGGGAGAGCGGAGGGAGGCATCAGGGGAGGAGTGTTGGATACGTCCCCAGAAGCTGAATAAATCAACACCCTGGTTGTAAAGGAAGACAGCACGAGGCAGGGAGGAGGAGCTGAGCGGAGCTGTGTTCACAGCTGAACTGAAACTAAATCCACCCTGGCAGATTAAGGAAGCACCGGAAGGATGTGACCTTGGAAACGAACTTCTGCCAAGGAGCTGGGAGACCCTCAAACTGACTTCTGGCAGGTCTGGCGTTGCCTGACGCTAGCATCCCAGGTGAGTCCTGGCTCTCTGCTTCCAATCCTGCTCCCTGCTAGTGCACCTGGGAAGGCAGCAGAGGATGGCCCAAGTGCTTGGTCTCTACCACCCACTTGGGAGACCCAGATGAAATTCCTGGTTCCTGGCCTCAGCCTGGCACAGCTCCAGCAGATGGAAGATCAATTTCTCTCTCTCTCTTTCTCTCTCTCTCTCTCTCTCTCTATATATATATATATTTAGGATTTATTTATTGGAATAAATAAATAAATCCTAAAAAGAAAAGAAAACCCTACTCTGAACAGGTGATAGTGATGCCTTTTGAACAGAGAAGAGCACTTTACTGCATTGGGGGCTCAGTCCTGCCACCAACCTGCTGGATAACCTCAGGCATGCTCCCTCCCCTCACTGAGGTTTGGTTTGTAAAACACAGGGCTTGGGCTACATCCCGTGCTCTAACCCTGGGATGCACATTAGAATCGCCTGCTAAAAATCCCAGGCTAGAACCGCGGACTCAAGGCGGAAATCTCAAGTTTGAGACTGTCAGGGCAAGGTGGTCTCTAAAGGTCTTAAGCAGGGACATCATTAAGTCTGTAAGGAAAGGAGAGAGTGGACAGCTGGCAGGCTGGGCAGGAGGAGCGGAGCCAGGACCACTGTCCTGACATTCAGTGATCTGAGACCCCATGTGGCTGGGCTCTTGCTGTCAACTTCCAGCTGGCTCTTTCTCAGCCCTAATTCATTCATTCCGCAGATATGTGCTGAGCCCTGAACACGTGCCTGTCACTGTTCTAGATGCCAGTGAAACAACAGTGCTTGTCACACAGTGCTCGATTCTCGGGACACACCTGAAGCCTAAAGAAGGTGCCCGATGCCGAGCGAGGGCAGGGGTGGGAAGGGAAGAAGAAAGTGTGGGAATCCGTCGCTTCACAGTTTCTAGACGGGCACATCTTTCCTCAGACCCCGGAGGTTCCTATGGATCTGTCCTTGGTGTGTTAATCCCATCTTCGTCTCCTCCTTCCTGCTCCTTCAGCTCTGAGGTCTTCAATATCCAGATTCAGCAGACAACCTCAGGGCCAGGCACACCCTGCCCTCCAGGGTGCATCATGTCTTCCTAACTCAAGCTCCTCCCAGCCTAGCACTGGGCCTTGAGTCTTCAGGGAGCATACAGTGTGCGGGCCTGGAATCAAACCCTGCTTGGCCCTTACTAGAGGTTGTCACTGCGGGACCTTCTCTTGGGTGTGGTCTTCTAGGCCTGGGGAGGGGGTGCTTAGTTCCATGCAGCCATTCAGGGGCCAAGGGTGGTGTTATCTGCAAGATGGAGCTCCCAAGGCAATCCAAGGCTTTAGCATCCAAGTGTCTCTGTCTCTGTCTCTCTCTCTCGCTCACACACACACACACACACAGATGGGAGGCTTTTGCGGGTCTGGTGGGGAATGGCAGCCTTCTACCCACCTTCCACTGGCACAAATCAGCCATAAATTGCAGAAGTCCCAGCAAAGGTGCCCTAGGTGGAATGCCAAGGAGGCCCCCGGGTCCTGTCCTGTCCCCATCTCAGGTGTGACTCTCCTGCCTGCAACAGGCAATGGGGCCCCTGCCCATGTGCGGGACTCATTCCCCCATCTCCTTCCTCTCTGACCTTCTCCAGTTACTTCCCTCCTCTTCCTGTTTCTCTCCAATGGCGCCTACCTTCTACAGAGCTCCTGTGGCTGGAGAAAGGTTGATTGTTTGGCTGAGAGGTGTCCTGGTGACTTGGTGACAGGGTATATTGGAGGGGAGGGTGCTGGCAGAGGAGGCTTCGAGGGAGGAGAGCTGGGGTCACCTCCTGTGAGGCGGGGAGGTCACAGTCCCAGCTGCTGGGCTCTGCTGCTGCCTAACCTAGGCACTCGCAAGAAATGCAAATTCTCAGCCCCATTCGAGGCCAGCAGAAATGGCTCAGAAAGGTGAGTAACTTGCCCAAAGTTGCACAGCTAGGAAGAGGCAGGGCGAAGTGGTGCACACAAGGCTGAGTCCCTGGGCGAGACAGGACCCACCCCAGGAGGTACAGATAGGAAAGTGCCTCTCACTGCCACCCTGTGGCCACTGCGTGAATCGCAGTCCAGTCTCCAGTTCCAGGGACCCACGGGCTGAGGGAAGCAGGGCTGCTGAGACCCAGATTAGCAAGCAAGTTCTAGAAGGCACTGTGACGTCCAGGGTCCGTCGTGGGGCTCACACAGGTCTGCTTCATGGAGAACTTTAGCAGTTATTTATATTTGTTTGAAAGAGCGACAGAGATCTCTCATCTGGTGGTTCACTCCTCAAATGCCCACACAGCTGGGACTAGGCCAGGCTGAAGCCGGGAGCTGGGAGAGCCTCTTGCTGTCAGGACCCACCCAGTTCCTCTGTGGGACTTGCATGGCCTTCGTGGGGGGATCAGCGGCTGTGCCTGTCACACCCAGTTGAAGGTCAGCCCTGCCTGGGCGTTCCCTCCTCCACTGCCTCCCTCAGCGTGTGCCCACCCTCAGCGCTCATCTCCCACAATGGGCTGCAGCACATGGCACAGGCCCCTCCTGCAAATCCCTGTCTTTGTTCTCCCCAGGCTAGTTGGTTCCAATCAGGCCTTGCCTGGCTCTACAACCCTAACCCATGGCCTAAAGGACTGTCAGGTGTTTGCTGAATCAATTTTTTAAAATCCTGTAATTAACCTATGGAATGGGAGCCCAGAGGAGACCTTTAATTTTAAGAGCGAATCTAAAGGGAAGAAGAGAAACGGCCTTATCAAACAATTGATTATCCTTATAAATAACAGCCTTATTTATATATTTAGGTATATTTAGAATACTTATTAAATAAATTATTGGTAAATATAACTAAGTAATATGAGTATATTTATGTGCTTACATATTTATGTCCTTAGGAACAGTCAAGGAAGGTGTGGTTGAGGTCATAGCTGACAGCCTGCAAGTGACGGAGTTGGGAAAGGGGTGTCCTGTGTGGCAGGTGACTCCCAGAGCAAAGAAATCAGGACCACAAACATCCTGCCTAGGAAGAAAGAGTGCCAGGGCTGCAGCTTGGGAACTGTCCTTGTTCAGAGTGGTAAATTCCCTGTTCAGTTTCTGGGGCAGGACCTCTTCCCTCCTTGGTATACTTCTCCAAGCCGGGGGAGGGTGGGGGTGGGTGCCACTGACTATGGCACAGTGACAGTCATGGGGCTGCGTGGAGGAGGTGACAGTGATGCCCACACCAGGCAGGAAGCTGTTTTCTCCTCCTCCTTTCCTCCCAGCCAGTCCTTTGCCCTCCTCTCAAATCCACCCTGTTTCCCTTTTCTGAATGTGTCCAGAGGAAAGAGGAGGGGAGAAAGTGAAGCATGTGACAGGGAAGGGGTGGACAGGGGGGTGACAGCCAGGTGGATGCTATCTAGGAATCGGCTGCCCCTCCCCAGGTCCCGGGGTGGCTGTGGCTTGGTTCTCCTGCTCGGTGGCTTCTTGCAGTCTGGACTCAGCTTGGCAGCGCTACTGGGTTCTTTTCCACCAAGGTCACAGTCACATCCAGGGAGCCTGGAGCCACTGGGGTGTCTGAGAAACCAAATCTCTACACTGCTCCTCTCCCCAGGGAGACACAAAGGCCACTCATCTGGGTCAAGGAAAAACAGCCAAGTCAGGCCATGTTTCCAGCCAGGCCAGAGGGAGCATTTCTGGAGCAGCCAGGGGCCAGCTGTGGACAGAGATCAGGCAAAGAGGCCTTGAGTGATGTTGGCTTTCCGGGGACACAGGGGTGGGCTGCACTGGCCCCAGACCAGCCGGAGCAGCTCCTCCTGGGAAGTTGTTAGGCAGCCAAACTCTTGAGCCCCACTGAGGCAGAACTGTGGTGTGGGTGGGGGGCAGCTCTGTTTCCATCAGACCCCTGCAGGTTTGGGGAGCTCTGGGCAAAGGTAGGCCATGCTAGGGAGCCCTCAGTCCCAGCAAGGGCGGTCACAGCAGTCATCCGCCTGCTGCAGTGTGCTGCACAGATGGTCTCCTCTGCTATATGAACATTGTGTCCTTGGGTCCCCAAGAAGCACAGGAGAGGAAGTGCCCAAGGACGTTGTCACTCCCTGAAGGATGCCCCTGCCCCTCCAGGCACAGGAGCAGGGGCATCCTGTGTGCAGCACAGCTGGCTTGGGGGCTAACAACAGGGTCAAAGGCTTCGCCAAACAGGAATCTGTCCCATTTCGTTTCAGGGTAGGCTCCCCACTTCTCAACCATGATTAGCTGGAAGAGGGAGTGGAGAAAGCACGTGGGTCTGTTTGGGAGGTGCCTGGGGAAGAAAGACCCTCACTGTGCCACTGGCCTGGGCTGGGGGCAGCATGGCCGCGCTGGGGCAGGGAGGGGCTTCCAGAGAGGAGGAGCCCCCAGGAAAAGGCACCATGCTCTCGCTGATCTTGCAGAAGTTGTGTCCTGCCCAGCTCTGGCTCCAGCAGATGCCCACATTGGCCATCCAGTGTGGATGCATCACTAGAGATGTCAAAGGCTGCTGGTGGCTGATATTGCATCTCTGCCCCACGCTGTGTGTGTGTGTGTGTGTGTGTGTGTGTGTGTGTGTGTGTGTGTGTGTTTGGGGAAAACCTGACCTACAGGTCAAGTGATATGACAGAAATAACCATCCTCAAAACACAGCTCACACCTCTTCCCAGCCACCCAGTGAAATTTCAGCAGTCTGAAATAGTTCATGAAATGGCCAGTAGAGGGAGATCGTTCCCCATTTGGAGCGTGAAAGTGGGGTGGCCCACACCCCCACCTTTCAGGCATTGAGGCAGTTATGGGTCAAGCTGCTAGTTTTCACTGCTTAAAGAAAAGCCAGATGCACTTGCAGATTAAACAGGACAGTCTAAAACAAGAGTGATTCCAGGGACACACGGAGGTCCGAGCCTCATCCTGTCTTGCACTGGACAACTGCAGCTGTCTGAGCTTTACCCACTCTGCCCAGATCTGTTTAAAATGCAAACACAGGGACAGCTGTTCTGGCTCAGTGGGTTGAGCTGCTACTTGTGACATCCATATCCCACATCAGAGTGCTTGAGATCCAGTCCCACCTCCACGGTCAATGCAGCTTCCTGCTAATGGGCCTGGGAGGCAGCAGACGATGACCCAGGTTACTTGGGTTCCTGCCGTCCAGGTAGGAGGCCTGTATGGAGTTCCCAGCTCCTGGCTTCTGCCTGGACCAGCGCTGGAAGTGAACCAGTGGGTGGAAGAGCTCTGGCTGCCTTTATCTCTCTCTCTATTGCAGGGAGGGAAGGGGAGATAAATACACTTGACGGCACCACGCTGCTGCTTACCTGCACGTCTGGAGATGGGGCAGACACCTTCTTCATTCACTCTGCCAAACTTTCCCCAGCTCCCAAACCTTCCTCCCTTGTTCCTTCAGGGAACGTCCTTGGAAAGCACACGTGGAGGAGACGGCTCTGCTCACTCTGCCGGATGTCTGGTCCGCTTCCTCCCACGTGACTTCCCTTCGCCCTGGCCAGGCTTTGGGGAGAGTCTCTCCCTTTGGAATAAAAATGGAAAAAAAAAAAAAAGTCACTATTCTCATTACATTGTTGTGTTTGGAAGTTATTTTTCATAAAAATGAAAATTTTGTTAAGATGTCATGAAATTTTATTTATTTTCCCCACAGCTTTGCTGAGGTACCCTTGACAAACATTGTATCTATTCAGGGGCAGGAGTTGTGGTGCAGTGGGTTAAGCCAGTGCTCGCTACTCCCACAACCTACATCAGAGTGCCAGCTGGAGTCCTGACCCCTCTGCTCCTCATCCAGCTTCCTGCCAATGCATCCTGGGAGGCAGCAGATAAAGGCTCAAGTGCTTGGAGCCCTGCCACCCACATGGGAAACCTGGATGGAGCTCCTGGCTCCCGGCTTCTGCCTGGCCTACTCCTGTGTATTGCAGGCATTTAAGGAGTGAATCAGTGGATGGAAGATATCTCTGTCTGCCTTTCAAGTAGATGGAAATACAAAAATGTACAATGTGGTATTTTTATATTTGTATACATCGTGAGCTGATAGCCACAATCAAGCTAATTAGCATATCCACCACCTCACAGGTACTGTATTAGTTTTCCATTGCTATAACGAAATACCCGAGGCCACTCATTTGACAAAGAAAAAAAGTTTACTTTGCTTACAGTTCTGGAGGTTCAAGGGCATGGGCATGGTGCCGGCATCAGCTGGGCTCTGGTGAGGACCTGGGTGGAACGAAGAGATCACATCACCAGCTAGGAAGCTGAGTGCCAGAGGGTCAGGCTCAGGCTTTTACAACTTGGCCTGGTGTGAACTCACACCAGACCAGCTTCCCACGGGACAGCAGCACCCCCATAACCTAAGGACCTCCACCAGGTCCTGTTTCTTAGAGGTTCTACTACCTCCCACATCACTCACCGCACCCGAGATAAGGCTTCTAGTACGTGAGCCCTTGAGGACAAACCACATGCAAACCACCGCAGTTACTGTGCATGTGGTGAGTACACATAAGATCTCTCAGCAAATTTCTAGCATACAGTATTAATTTTTAAAGATTTTTAAAATTGTGAAAGGCAGAATTAGAGGAGGAAAGAGAGGGGGAGGGGGAGAAAGAGATAAAGAATCTTCCGTCTGCTGGTTCACTCCCTAAATAGCCCAATGGTAGGGGTTGGGCCAGGCTAAAGCCAGGAGTCCAGGGCTTCTTGGGTTCATCCATGTCATCAATCCCAACTTCAAATGGCAGGATTTTCTTCTTTATTGACGCTGAATAATCACGTTGTACAGTTTATGTGTCACTTACTGACGGGCTACACCAGGCAAATGCATCATGAGGCAATTTTGTTGTGAGAACGTGATAGGGTGCACTTACACAAACCTAGGTGGTAGGTGGTACAGCCTGCTGCACACCTGGTTATCTGGACCAGCCTATTGCTCTCAGGCTATAAACCTGTACAGCACATTACGGTACTGAATTCTGTAGGTCACTGTAAACAACATTAAACATGTATGCGCCTAAACATAGAGAAGGTATGGTAAAAAATACTCAGCCATAAGAATCTTTGAGCTCCATTACAATCTATAGGCCAACATTGTAGATGGTCCATCACTGGTGGAAATATCATTACGAGGCACAGGACCATGTACATGCCACACAGCTTCTTTATCCATTCATCTGAGGACAGTCACTTCCTTGTCTTCCCTCATTTCCTGGCTATTGTAAACAATGTTGCAATGAACAGGGAAGGGCAGACACCTCTTTTAGATCATTTTATTCTTTTGAATATATGCCCATGGTGGGAGTGCTGTATCATCCATAGTTCTGTTTTTAATTTTTTGAGGAACTTCCATGCCATTATCAATATGGCTGGGTTAATTTACACTCTCACTATGTGTGAGTTTCTTGTCTCCATATCCTCACAAGCACTTGTCATCTTTGACATTTTGGTAACAGCCTCACAGGTGTGAGGTTTTGATTTGCACTTCTCTGATTAGTGATACTGAGCACCTTTTCAAACACTATTGGTCATTTCTATATTCTCTTTGGAAAAATATCTAATATCTATTCAGTTTCTTTGCTCATTTTTCAATTGGGTTGTTTTTTGATTATTGAGTTGCTTGTGCTCCTTATGTATTTTAATCTCTTATTGAATATGTGGCTTATAAATATGTTCTCCCATTCCATATCATGCCTTTTCATTTTGTTGATTATCTTCATTATACACAAACTTTTTAGCTTGCAAGCCCACTCGTTTAGCTTTACTTTTGCAGCTTTTTTTTTTTTTTTTGTATTATACCGCCCCCCCCCCCCAAAAAAAAAAAAACCTGCTAACACCAATGCTAGGGAGCTTTTCTCCTATGCTTTCTCTTAGGAAGTGTATGATTTCAGGTCTTCCATTTCTATATTTTATTTTATTTTATTTGACAGGCAGAGTGGACAGTGAGAGAGAGAGAGAGAGAGAGAGAGAGAGAGAGAAAGGTCTTCCTTTGCCGTTCGTTCACCCTCCAATGGCCACCGCGGCCAGCACGCCGCTGCCGGGCACCGCACTGATCCAATGGCAGGAGCCAGGTACTTATCCTGGTCCCCCATGGTGTGCAGGGCCCAAGCACTTGGGCCATCCTCCACTGCACTCCCTGGCCACAGCAAAGAGCTGGCCTGGAAGAGGGGCAACCGGGACAGAATCCGGCGCCCCGACCGGGACTAGAACTCGGTGTGCTGGCGCCGCTAGGCGGAGGATTAGCCTAGTGAGCCGCGGCGCCGGCCTCTATCTTTAATCTATATTGAGTTATTGATTTTTGTGTAAGGATTTTTTTTTTTTTTTGCATATGGGTATCTGGTTTTTCAACACTATTTCTTTCTTTTAACTTCATTATTTGAAAGGTGGACACAAAGGGCGGAAGAATGAGTGAGAAATCTGCCGAATCTTTCCCCAAATATCTGCAACAGCTGGGGCTGGGTTGGGTCAAAGCTGGGAGTCAGGACTCAGTGCAAGTCTGCTATGTGGGCGGCAGAAACTCAGCTGCATCACTACTGCCTCCCAGGGTGCACAGACACAGGAAGATGGAATTGGGAGCAGAGCCAGGACTCAATCCCAGGCACTCGGATATGGAATGCTGGCACCCCAAGCAGCAGCTTAACCCACTGCAACACCATGTCTGCTCCATGAATTTGTACTTTTGGAACTTTGTTGAATATTAGTTGACTGTAGTATATCTGGGCTTTCTACTCTGTTCTATTGCCATATATCTGTTTTTCTTTCTTTTCTTTTTCTTTTTTTTTTTTTTTAAGATTTATTTGAAAGGCAGAGTTAGATATCTTCCATCAACTAGGTCACTCCCCAAATAGCCTCAACAGATGGGGCTGTGAGCCAGGAGCCAAGAGTTTCTTTTGTGTCTCCCATGTGGATGCAAGGGCCTAAGCACTGGGGCCATCCTCTGCTGCTTTCCCAGACACATTAGCAGGGAACTGGATAGGAAGTGGAGCAGCTGGGACACAAACCAATGCCCTTATCTGGTATCACAGGTGGCAGCTTAACCCAATATGCTACAATGCCCCCTCCCCCATATGTTTTTATGCTGGTATTGTAAATGTTTTGATTTTTTTGACAGGCAGAGTGGACAGTGAGAGAGAGACAGAAAGGTCTTCCTTTGCCGTTCGTTCACCCTCCAATGGCCGCCGCGGCCGGCACGCTGCAGCCAGCGCACCGCGCTGATCCGATGGCAGGAGCCAGGTACTTATCCTGGTCTCCCATGGGGTGCAGGGCCCAGGTCTCGGGCCATCCTGCACTGCACTCCCGGGCCACAGCAGAGAGCTGGCCTGGAAGAGGGGCAACCGGGACAGAATCCGGATTAGAACCTGGTGTGCCGTGCCGGCGCCGCAAGACGGAGGATTAGCCTAGTGAGCCGCGGCGCCGGCCTTGATTACTTTTGTAATATAATCTGAAAACAGCAAGTGTGATGTCCTTAGATTTGTTCTTTCTCAAGATTGCTTTGGCTATTTAGGATTTTTTGTGATTCTATACAAATTTTTAAAAATTTTTTTCTGTTTCAGTAAAAAATGCCATTGGTGTACTGATAGGTATCAAATTGAATATGTATGTTTTGGACAGTTCAGGCATTTTGACAACACTGAGTTCGAATCCATGAACACTGGACTTCTTTACATTTATTCTTCAATATCTTTCAACAATATACAGATTTTTCACCTCCTCAAACTTATTTTTTTAAAAAGATTTTATTTACATATTTCAGAGGCAGTGTTACAGAGAGAGGGAGAGACAGAGAGAAAGGTCTTCCATCTGCAGGTCCACTCCCCAAATGGCCACAATGGCCAGAACTGGGCTGATCTGAAGTCAGGAGCCAGGAGATTCCTCCGGGTCTACCATGTGCGTGCAGGGCCCCAACGCCACAGTGCCAGCCCCAGGTTAAACTTATTCCTAAGAATTTTATTTTTGCTATTGCAAATGGTTTTTTACTCAATTTCTTGGATAGTTTTTAGTGTTTACAAATGCAATTAGCTTTTATATATTGATTTTGCTCTCAGCAACTGAATTTATTATTTCTAGAAGTTTTTGGGGAATTCTTTAGGGTTTTCTAAATATAAGAGGATGTCTTCTGTAACAGACAATTTAATTTCTTCCAGTTTGGTGCCTCTCACAACTCTAAGATTCCAGTGCTTTGTTGAGTAGAAGTGGAGAGAGTAAGCAACCTCGCCTTGTTTGATCTTAGAGGAAAAGGTCTCAGCTTCTCACCACTGAGAATATTAGCTATACGCTTTTCATAAATAGCCTTTATTGTGTTAAGTTCCTTCTAAATCTAAATTTTTGGGATTTTTTTTTTTAAGATTTTATTTACTTGAAAGAGTTAAAGGCAGAAGCAGAGAGAGGGAGAAGTCTTCCATCCACTTTCACTTCCCATATGGCCGCAGAAGCCAGGAGTCAGGAGCTTCTTCTGGGTCTTCCACACGGGTGCAGGGGCCCAAGCACTTAGGATCCTCTACTGCTTTCCCAAGCCACAGCAAAGAGGTAGATCAGAAGTGGAGTAGCCAGGACTTGAACCTGTGCCCATATGGGATGCTAGTACTGCAGGCAGTGGTTTTACCTGCTACGCCACAGTACCAGCCCTTGACTGGATATTTTGAAATAATCTGTTCTTTCTTCTGTTTGATCAAGTCTGCTGTTGACTGTATTGCATTTTTCCTTTCATTCATTGTAGTATTTTACTTTATTATTTTAATTTTTAAGCATTTTATTCAGTGGGAGAAATGCACAGGAAAGTGAGGGCTTTATTTAGGGGAGAAAGAAGTCTAGAAACACAAGTTGGGTCCATACCAGGCAGAGAGCAGGTCGGGAGCACATGGAGCAAGCATGCAAGCAGGAAAGCAGAGGCGTGGGGCAACAAGGGAGGGGCCTCCCGTACTCCAGGCCTGTTATGTACTCCCAAAGGGGAGTGATTACATAGTGTGATTGGCAGGTGAAGTCAGGTAGGGGAGTAAGATCACAAAGGGGGTGTGGTCTTCCAGCTCACAAATCTAACTGATTAAATCCTATCTACCTGCCTCTATCATTTCCCCCCTCAGAGATCCCAGACCTTAATCTTACGGGATGCTGAAGGATATAGAATCATCACATCTTCTATAGCCTCTTCCTGCTTATTAGGGGCGCTGGCCCTACCTGTCTTGGGTCTGGAAGTCTCTGCCTATCTCATCTAATGAATTTGCTTTATGAGCTGGAGGATCTTCAGTCAGCACCAATGGCTGTGTCCCCTGCATGGTCAGTTATTCTCAGAAGTCACTGAGTTCTATCATTGTAGTCTTCAGAAGGTGTCTCCTTCTTTGATTTCTCTTTGAATATGTTTTGGCCACATATTTTCTGACTTCACGAAGTTGTGTGTAAGTATTCTCTTATAACTTGCAAGTTTCCTTTAAATAATTATTTTGATTTCCTTAGGCAACTTGTAGACGTCAATTTCTTTAAAGTTACGCAAACATTATTGTATTCTTTGGTGGTATTATTTCCTTGATTTTATTGTTCCTTGAAATCTTATGTTGATGTCTTTGCCTTTGAGAAGCAATCATTTCCTAGAGCCTATTGATTGGCTTTAGGAGAGAAATCCATTCATCAGTCAACCTGGTCAGGGATTCTGATACCCTCAGATCTTTTCTAAGTATTTACCGCTCCATACCTCTTGGGGGGGTGTAATTCTTAAGGTTGTAGACTTGCCCTTAATCCTGCAATGCCACTCAGGGTGCTGGAAGCTTCCTGTTTGCTTTCTATGGGCAGTGTCCTGAAATATCCAAGTTTATGTGCCTTCTCCCAATTCTGCAGAATCAAGCTGCTGTCTGCCCAAGACACTTGAAGTCACTTTCCACAGGGGCACATCCAGGGAGCCAGCATGGTGGTGACAGCTTAGGTACCCAGAGCATTTGGGACATCCATTTGGAGAGGAGTAGTCCTTAGGCAAGGCAGCTCTCGTGGCTTGGAGAAGCCTCCTAGAAGAATCTGTGGAGTGATTAGTAAGGTCCACGGCCTCTCTTATCTTCTCCTAGCCTTTTCAGCTACACCAAGCATCTTAATATTTTGGTTGGGTCAAGAAAAGAAGTGAGCGTCTTGGGCACCATCCCACACAGCTGGGGCAGCTGAACACTATGTCTTCACATTCCTCTGTGGGAGAAATCATGGGCTGATGGTGTCTCTCCTGGTACTCAGCCATTTCACCTTGAAGGAAGAATGATACAGGTAAAGCAATCTGTTCTTATGCTTGTCAGTGTATCTATGTGCAGATGTTTTTCTCAAACTGTATGCTCAAAGTTCTATGTTGGACTTCTGGACTCCCACAAGGGAGTCCATGGTAGTTGACAAAAATCAGTACTTCTGCAGGATGCTCTTATTCTCCATCTTGTTCACATCATTGTCTGAAATTATTTTTAAATGAATAGAACATTAATATAGTTTAAAGCTTCTCTTTCAGCCCTGACCCTGGTGGACTTTCCGTGTGTGTGTATGTGTGTTTTAATTTGAAAGGCAGAGATGAAAAAGTCTTCCATCCACTGGTGCACTCTCCAAATGGCTGCAATGACCAGGGCTGGGCCAGGCTGAAGCCAGGAGCCAGGAGCTTCATCTGGGTCTCCCACATCGGTGCAGGGGCCCAAGCACTTGGGCCATCTTCTGCTGCTTTCCCATGTGCATTAGCAGGGATGTGGATGGGAAGTGGAGCAGCTAAGACTCAAACCAGCACCCATATGGGATGCTGACACTGTAGGCAGTGGCTCAACCCACTTTGCCACAGCACCGGCACCTTTGCTTATGTTCTGTAACCCTACCTCTTTCCCTCCTGGGCCATTCTGAAATCTTATAATCCCTTTTCAATCCCCATGGTGTAATGAAGTATCAAAACTTAAAAAAAAAAAAAAAAAAGTCGTACAAAATTAACATTTAAAAAAATAAACTTATTTTGAACCGGAAGTACTGAAGAATAAGCATACAGATAAATAAGTACAAAGAGCAAAAACTTTGAATGTGAATAATGACTCAAGATATAGGCATCTTCAGCCTATTATACACAAACATACTTTTAAACACATTTCTCCAACATCTTCAAAAGGCAAAAGCTATACTTACAACATTTATAAACGCAATAGCTTTTGAAAGCATCTGGTTTCTTGGCTAAAATCAAAGATTTACACAGGTGATAATTACCTACTGCATACTCCAAAGTTATGACATTCTTGTTTGACATACTCTATAACTTACATTCAAAATACAGAAAAAATTATCCATTCATTTTATAGTTTATCACATATTTCACCCCTTTTCTAATCAACAAGAAAAAATACATGACATAGACCAAATGCACATACTTTCAGAAATAAAGCATTCCATTCCAGCTTTTATCTGTAATTTGTTCAAAACTGGAAGAACTCAACAAATACATGATTATTTTAAATACTATTGACAGTTTAAAAATAAAAACAATTATTTTAGGGGATATGGGAAACCTTAGAATTTATTTTTGGTCATTTTTTACCTGTGATATAAACACAAAGGTAGCTAACGATTGGGCATATTCTGCCTGAGCTACCACCGACTGACTAAAACGTCTCACAGAGCTTTGAAAGACTTTGTATCCACAAAGGAACAATCACAATTGTTTATCCAATCGTCCAGGGAAACTTCCTCTAGCTAGATTTGAATTCCTGTGGTACAACGATTTGTTCTATGCCATGAGGAACACACTTATCTTTTAAAAGATCTCTGAGATCACATGGACAGGATTCATGGAGTTCCTGATTCCTAACTCAGTTGTTCTGATAACACATTCTCCACGGTTAGGATCTGCAGCATTTGTAATCAATTTATTGTAGAGAATGTTATCATCTCAATATGGATCAAGGCATATATTCTGCTTAAATCAAAAGTGATATTCACAGATGGACTATTGAAGCAGTGCTGCTAACATCTGCCCCTGTCACACCAGCATTTCATCCTGTTTTGTGCCTTCTCCAGCTCTTTGGAAATTTGTAATCAGGGAAATCTTAGTTACTATTTGTTTTGACTCTCTTCTTGTGTGCTGTGGGCACTACAATAGAGATTCCTGAAAAACCAGTTTATTTCATCTTGCCTTTTGAGTTATTTTTAATATTTTTCTGTAAATATTTTGTAATATTTTACTTGTATGAAATGGATCACAATGTCATTTCCTAATACAAAACAGGATATGTGGGAAGAAAAAGGACAATTCTTTGATTAAAATTATTTCCCACTGACCTAAAAAATAAAGTGATATTCACTCCAAGCATACCCCATACGTGACCGGCCTTTTTTGTGTTTGTGGACATAATGTGAATATTATGGTGGATCAGTGTCATCAATGTAAAGATACTCCCCACAAGTTTAGAAGAGTCGGGATATCAACAACATTTAAATTCTCACTGTAAACAAAACACAGTGGTAGGCACTGTGGGAAAACATTTGGTCCTTTTCTCCTTACCCTGAGCATGTAAAAGACTTTTACAACAGCGTAGTGACTGACCTACACTGACTCTGGTGAAGACGAGAATCCACCTCCCGCCGTGCTGATGGCGCACGTACCTGGGCATGGCATTTCTGCCTCAAAGGAGAACGGCTGTACAACTGCCACTGCAGGATTAGCACAGCAAGCATTTCAAGAGGTCTCCACTAAAAGGGGACACCTGGGCTGGCTGAAGTTGTTATACATTTCCTTATCTCAGGAAACTTCAAGGCAAAATACAGGATGTGATGTAAGAAATCATGAAATAGCTAGTAATATATGAAGAAATCATCTTACTATAAAGTTATGAATTGAAAAAAGAGAATAAAAAAGGCGATGAGTACAAAACTATTCCATTTCAAGTTGGACTGAAAAAATATAGGGTTAGCATTTATCTGTTATAGGAACCAATAAGAAAAAAACTCAAGATATTGACATTGTGTCTGGGCTCCTTAGCTTAATTAGAACATAATCCTAAAACCAAAACTATACACAGAATAGTTTTGTGGCCCATTGAAAGTACCTGTTACAAAGCACTCTGTAACAAGAGTACAAGAAACGGGGAAAAAAAATCCTAGAGATCATCTAGAAGCCTAATCTCAATTTTGTCCTTTGGTGGATTGGTAGCATCATGTTGGGATACTGTATTCAGATGGAGGTGGTACGGACGGTTGGTCAACACAGTCAAAAGGTAGCCAACTAGCAGTGGGTTCCATATTTGGTCCCACTGAATCCTTTTTTTTTTTTTTTTTTTTGACAGGCAGAGTGGACAGTGAGAGAGAGAGAGAGAAAGGTCTTCCTTTGCCGTTGGTTCACCCTCCAATGGTCGCCACGGCTGGCGCGCTGCGGCCGGCGCACCGCGCTGATCCGATGGCAGGAGCCCCCACTGAATATTTTTACATATAAACTGCATGTACTTGAATGTGTCTTACAGGACTAGACCTCCATATTATCATTTTAGAAAGTCTTCTAAACTTCCATGTTCTACAAAAAAAAAAACCTGTTTTTTAAAAGTAAATGTTAAGGAGCTCACTTTCAGACATGATATATGACTGAAAATGGGATACTAGTTAGACAAATGGTAGTGTCAGCATGATTTAAGCAAAGGATTTTAAGCAAAATACTGCTTAAAACAATAAATCAAAATGACATTGTGCATTTAGAGTGCATACAGTAATTTTCAAGTATGTGTCCATTCCCCACCACCTGCAAAGCCAGGCTCACTGGTCACAGAGCACTCCATGATCATCACACTCTATCCCAATTACTGCAGGATAACAACTTTTCTTTTCACCTCAAATGGATGAGTTTGACTGCTTAGACAACGTAATTTTTGGTTCTTGATCCATAGGACTGTCAACTGGCACCTGTAAAAAGAATCAGAAGGAAAAATAAGTATAGCATCCGGCATATGCTAATTTTACAGATTGACAGTTGTTCCAGGAAAAAGAAATAGCAGCTAGATAAGAACAGCTTCACACTTATTCTATTAAAATTTTTCTCAATAAACTGTAAAAATATTTATTACTTACAGCTTTAATTTCGACATTCGTAATTCCTATGTTTATGTTGTGTCTTCTCAGGTCAGACTTGATTAATGCTGAAACAGAGAAGCATCAATGGAGTTATCATACATTGTTTGTAAGTATATTTTTCTCTAAGAAGTTCAAAAAGTCTTTTCTCATACTGTCAAATATAACACTCAAGTACCATAATATTCAATAGCATCCTTGTACCCTTCAGAAATGATAGTACTTCTGTCTTTATTTTTTTTTTTTTAAGATTTATTTGAAAATCAGAGTTACACAGAGAGAGAAGAAGTAGAGAGAGAGTCTCCATCCACTGGTTCACTCCCCAATGGGCTGTAACAGCCAGAACTGTGCCGATCTGAAGCCAGGAGCCTCCATTGGGTCTTCCCACGAGGGTGCAGGGGCCCAAGAACTTGGGCCATCTTCTATTGCTTTCCCAGGCCATAGCAGAGAGTTGGATCAGAAATGAAGCAGCCACTGTGGCCCGGGAGGGCAGTGGAGGATGGCCCAAGTGCTTGGGCCCTGCACCCGAGTCGGAGACCAGGAGGAAGCACCTGGCTCCTGGCTTTGGATCAGCACAGCGTGCTTGCAGTAGCAGCCATTTGGGGGGTGAACCAATGGAAGGAAGACCTTTCTCTCTGTCTCTCTCTCATTGTCTAACTCTGCCTGTCTGCCTGTCCAAAAAAAAAAAGAAGTGGAGCAGCCAGGACTTGAACCGGCACCCGTATGTGATGCTGGCACTGCAGGTGGCGGTTTTACCTGCCACGCCACAGCGCTGGTCCCTGTCAGTCTTTAACGTAACTGACAAGTCATTCACTAGTGAACAAACATGGGACTCTAAGAACCAAAGGCACAAAGATAAAAAGCACAATTCTTTTCTCTAAAGGACTTTCCAACCTAGGAAAATTTTGATACACAAATAATACGATAACTGTGATATTGCAATACATAAAAAGTGTAGTAGAAATATGGGAGACAAAATGCCTGTCAGAGGAGGGAAACCAGGCAAAGCTTATTGGAGGATACATGCTCAAATGAAGCCCGAAAAATTAGGAGGACCTTGTTGAGCAGACAGGAGAGGAAGGCACACTAGGTATGAGACAGTAGACACAAGGAGGGGAGCAGGAAGAATACAGCCTGTTCTTGACACTCGAGGTGGTCTGGGATCATTACAACATCAAATACTGGGTGTGCAGATGTCATGCCCACCATGCAAAGAGCTTACATGGTATCAGAGAAGGCAGTAACATTATCAGATCTATGTATCAGGGAGCTTAATCTGACAGCAATGTGGAGACTAACAGCAATGGGACTGGAGGCAGGCAGCCTGGCCATGAGGTTTTAATCCTGCTGAGAAGGCAAGTGCCTGATTGTGAGAACTGGTGGCACAGGGGCAGGTTTCAGAGACAGATTGGAATATAACAAGGGCCATTGGTCTGATAGAACACGAACAACAGGAAGGGAGGGCTGGGTGACTTCAGAGTTTCCTTGTTTGGGCAGTCGAATGGATGGTGGCCCTAGTCATCTGAAATTGATAACACAAAGAACAGGTATGGTGGGCAGACGGTGAGGTCTGCTCCAGACAGGCTGACGTCAAGAGAGAGACCCATGACTGTGGGCATCTTGGTCTGAAAAGTAAGAGATTGCAGTCTGAAGACAGATTTGTAAGTTACTGGTGTTAAGCTGGTAGTTACAGCCACTCATACTCAAAAGAGAGTGTACAATAAGAAGATAGTCATGTGTGGGCAGTTATCTTATTACTCACAGCAACATAGGAATAAAAGATAAAACTAAAATCAGGATCCTAGAAGTTAGCCTAATGCTTCCTTTGCTTTCTTTCTATGTCCATCTACTTCATCTACATGGATTTTTACAGTAAAGCGAGCTTCTTACAGACAACATATAGTTGAGTCTTACTTTTTGATATATTCTGACAATCTCTTTTAATTGGTATATTTAGACTATCATTGCTCAAAGTGGTTACTGATATAGTTGGGTTAATATCTACCATGTCTGTTACTGTCTTATATTTGCTGCTCTTGTTGTTTGTCCCCATTTTTGTCTTCTACTCTTTTTCTGCCTCTTGCGGTTTTCATTGAACTTTTTTTTTTAAGATTTATTTATTTATTTGAAAGTCAGAGTTACACAGAGAGAAGGAGAGGCAGAGGCAGAGAGGTCGGTGTTCCATCCACTGGTTCACTCCCCAGATGGCTGCAATGGCCGGAGCTGTGCTGATCCAAAGCCAGGAGCCAGGAGATTCTTCCGGGTTTCCCATGTGGGTACAGGGGCCCAAGGGCTTGGGTCATCTTCTACTGCTTTCCCAGGCCATAGCAGAGAGCTGGAATGGAAGTGGAGCAGCCGGGACTTGAACTGGCACCCATATGGGATGCTGGCACTGCAGGCAGTGGTTTTACCCACTCTGCCACAGCACCGGCCTCCTCACTGAATATTTTATAAAATTCCACTTTGACTCCTTTCTTAGCATACCAGTCATAATATTTTTTCTTTTTAGTGATTGTCCTGGAATTTGCAATACTCAGTTACAATTAATCTAAGTCTAATTTCAAATAACACTATGAATACCATATGATAACAATAATCCTGGGGCCTGTGCTATGGCACTACAGGTTAAGCCATGGCCTTCGGCGCCAGCGCTGGTTCGAGTCCTGGCTGCCCCACTTCCAATCCAGCTCTCTGCTATGGCCTGGGAAAGCAGCAGAAGATGGCCCAAGTCCTTAGGCCCCTGCACCCACGTGGGAAACCCCGAAGAAACTCCTGGTTCCTGGCTTCAGCCTGGCCCAGCCCTGGTAGTTGCAGCCATTTAGGGGATGGAAGACCTTTGTCTCTCTTGTCTCTCTCTCTCTCTCTCCCCTTTTCTCTCTCTATAATTCTGCCTTAAAAATAAATAAACGTTTAAAACATATTAACAATAATCCTGATTTCTGGGAGCCAGCTTTGTGGCACAGTGGTTAAGCCACTGTCTGTGACACTGGCATCCCATATGGGCGCTGGTTTGTATCCCAGCTGCTCTATTTCTGATTCAGCTCCCTACTAATGCATGTGGGAAGGCAGCAAAAGATGGCCCAAGTACTTAGGCTTCTGAACCTCTGTGGGAGACCTAGATGAAGCTCCTGGTTCCTGGCTTCAGCCTGGTCCAGCCTTGGCTGTTCCAGGCATCTGAGGAGTGAATCATGGGAAGGAAGATCTCCACCACCCCCACGCCTCCCATAATTCTGCATTTCAAATAATAATAAAAAATCGTGAATTCTCTGATCTGTACCTTGTAATCATTACTGTCATTCAATTCACTTACATTTAAGTGTATACACACACATACACACAGGCACATATATAAGGATATACAATTGAATACCCTGTTGCTATTATTTTACTTTTATTTGTTAAATCAGGAAGAAAAAGGTTTCATTTTCCCCTCATTTATTCCTTCTCCAAGACTCTTCCTTATGTACACAGATCTCAGTTCCTAACCTAAGTCTTTTCCCTTTTCTCTGAAGAGCTTTTTGTAACATTCTTTCTAAGGCAGGTCTCCTGACAAGAAAGTCCCTCAATTTTTGTCTGAATTTTTTATTTCTCCTTGATGTTGACGGATCATTTCACAAGGCATGGAGTTCTAGGATGATGGGCTTTTCTCTCAGCACTGTGCTCCAGTCCCGTCCCTTCTTGCAGGATTTCTGAGCAGTCTGATTCCACCCCTATCTGTGCTCTGCCACAGAGAAGGGCTTTTGCTCCCCTCTGGTTTTTTGCCAACATGTACTTTTCTGGCATTTATCCTGCCCAGGGATCTCTGAACTTCCTGGATATTAATTTGGGGGCCGTTCTGTCATTTTGTTTCAAATATTTCTTCTGCTGCTCTCTTTCTTTTGTGCCCACAGTCCTTAGATCTGTTTCCTCTGTCTTTTGTCTTGGCTTTTCAGTTTGTTAGTTTCTGTTGTCACCTCCTCACACCACTTTCCTCAACTATGTCCAATTTACTAAGAAGCCCATCAAAGACAAGCCTTTCTTTTTCTTTTTTTGACAGGCAGAATGGACAGTGAGAGAGAGAGAGAGACAGAGAGAAAGGTCTTCCTTTGCCGTTGGTTCACCTTCCAATGGCCACCGCGGCTGGCGTGCTGCGGCTGGCGCACCGCGCTGATTCGAAGGCAGGAGCCAGGTGCCTCTCCTGGTCTCCCATGGGGTGCAGGGCCCAAGCACTTGGGCCGTCCTCCACTGTACTCCCGGGCCACAGCAGAGAGCAGGCCTGGAAGAGGGGCAACAGGGACAGAATCCGGCACCCCGACCGGGACTAGAACCTGGTATGCCGGCCGCAAGGCGGAGGATTAGCCTAGTGAGCCGCGGCGCCGGCCAAGCCTCATTTCTGTTACAATGTTTTTTATCTTCAGTATTTTTGGCATCTTAGAATTTCCATCTCTGATTAACCTGCCCATCTATTCTTGCATATTGCGTACATTACCCATCACAGCCCTTAGCTCATTAATCATAGTATTTAAAAATTCCCAGTCTAGGAGAAGGCATTTGATGTGGCCATTAAGCTGCCCCGTGGGATGCCCACATCTCACAAGGGAGTGCCTGGTGAATCCCAGCTACTCTGCTTCTGACCCAGCTTCCTGCAAATGTGTACCCCGCGAGGCAGCAGATAGTGGCTCAAGTACTTGGGTCTTTGCCACCCAAGTGGAATACCTACATTGAGATCTGGGCCCCAAGCTTTGGCTGTCCCAGCCCTGGCTATTGCAGGCATTTGGGGAATGCATCAGTAGATGGAAGATCTCTTGATCTGTCTCTCTGCCTTCACATAAAGTGAAAATAAATCCCCAGTTTAATAACTCCAGCATCTCTGCCATATCTAATTCTGGTTCTGATCCTGCTCTAGCTCTTCAAACTGTGCTTTCTGTCTTTTAGTTTGTTGTGTAACTTCTCCTTGGTAGCTGGATATGATGGACCATGTAAAAGAAATTGCTGTTAGCAAGGCCTTTAGTAATGTGGTGGGTGAACGACAGGAGGAGAAACATCCTCTAGTCCTCTGATTAAGTCTGTCTCTTGGTGAGTCTCACCCCCTGCTAAGCAGGAATAGAACAGCTAGAAAGGGGGCTAGGGGAGCCTACAGTTGGTATTTCCTTTCCACCTGGTCAGTTAGGCTCTGAGGGAACTCCAGCAGGTCAGACCCAGCTTGCAAAGTTTCTCCTGAGGGCATGCATTGTCAAGAACAGAATGCCCTGTTTCAGAATGGTTCCTTTCTCCACCTGCCAAAGCAGGTGGTAAAACTCACAAAAATGTGAAGCAGATCTGCCCAGGAGTGTTACTTCTGAGTGGCCTCTGGCACTCAGCAGTGTCAGTTCAGGTCTTCCCGGCAGCACCGGGGTCTCACCGAGTTTCAGCTCCAGGAAGCTGTGAATCTCTCTCTCTCTCTCTGTGGAGGCAGGGGTTCGCCCTGTGACTTCACTTGTCTTACGCATCTAAAAAGGGTTCTTGAGTACTGTGTTTGTTCAGCTCTTTGCTCATTGTTACTATAGAGTGGAGCCTGCCAACTTTCTTACATTCAGAACAGGAAACAGGAAGCCTAATGTTTGCTTTGAAATCCACATATTCCTCTATAATTCTGCTCCATCGCTGGATATCAACATTTTAGGAAATTATATCAAGCTCTCTCTAATAAAATACATCAGAGAATTTAGCATTTCTAGGTGGTAACGGTATCAACGTAAATTTATTTTCAAAGGTATTTTTCTACCTCTCTGTTTAAAAAAAAAAAAAAAAAAAAAAAAACACCTTTTCTGAGACACAGAGAGAGAGCAATCCCATTTACTGGTTCACTTCCCAAATGCGCAGAATGGCTAAGGCTGGACAATGGCCAGAGCCCGGAGTCAGGAACTCAATTCAGATCTTCCATGCGGTCAGCAGAGACTCAACCACTTGAGCCATCACTGCTGCTTCCTAGGGTCTGCCTTAGAAGGAAGCTGCAGCCAGGAGCTGGAGCTGGGTCTTGAACCCAGGCACTGCACTGTGGGAGGTATCTTACCCACTAGGCTAAACTCCTGTTAGGCAGGAAGTTAAAAATTAGCCTATGTGTGTGTGAGAGGGCCTGAAGCAACCAGCTCCTACTGCAGAAGCTCAGGAAGCCCAGCATTTTGCACTTCAAAGTCCTGCCCAGACCCTGATAACCTCCCAGGTGGTCCCAGCCCTTTCCCCAGGAAAGCTCCCAGAATTCTCTCTCCTCAAGACCAAATGGTTAACCTGATAACTTGGGGCAATAAAACCTTCACAGACCCCCCTCTCCCTGTCCCTCTGCCTGGCTCCCTCAGAGCCAACAACCTGGGGAGGAATCTGTTAACTTACTCCCCACAAAACCCTTTAACCTAAAGGAGAAGGAGCAGGGAGTAAATAGATTCCCTTAAAAACCCGCAGTCAGCCAGCGCCGCGGCTCATTAGGCTAATCCTCCGCCTTGTGGCGCCAACACACCGGGTTCTAGTCCCGGTCGGGGCACCGGATTCTGTCCCTGTTGCCCCTCTTCCAGGCCAGCTCTCTGCTATGGCCAGGGAGTGCAGTGGAGGATGGCCCAGGTACTTGGGCCCTGCACCCCATGGGAGACCAGGAAAAGCACCTGGCTCCTGGCTCCTGCCATCGGATCAGCCCGGTGCGCCAGCCGCAGCGTGCCGGCCGCGGCGGCCATTGGAGGGTGAACCAACGGCAAAGGAAGACCTTTCTCTCTGTCTCTCTCTCTCACTGTCCACTCTGCCTGTCAAAAAAATTAAATAAATAAATAAACCGGACTCTACACAAAGACTGCGCTCAGCTCTCTGCTGAGCCACCAGCCTGGCCTGACCAGGTATATTCTCTCCATTCAACCATGTAACCTCGCTCTCCCAGAGTCCAAGTGACCGGGCACCCTCTACCTGTCCCTTCCCTTCTGATGGATGCCCTATCTCCAATAAAACCTACTTACTTTACTCTGTCTCACGCCTCAATTCTTTCTTGCATGAAGACAAGAGCCCCACGGCTTCCACAACGCTTCTCCAGTGACACTCCTACTCCCCATTTCTTATTTTTAGACTTGATTTAAGTTAACATTAATGAATATCATAATAATAAATGAAAAGAGAATATAAAACTGTTCCTTTTTTTGGTGCAACAAACACTGATTTCATGAATCTGTGTATGGTACTTGCCTGGAAATTAAGAGCCAACGTGGAATAATTTACAACAGGTTAACAGTAGTTAAAGCTGTTACTATACCACATATTTCACAATTTTGTATGCTTTATTTTACTATGTGAAGATAATATGGGGAAAAGCTCCCACATGACAGAATGCTTTTCTTTGAAAAAACAGGGTATTTTCACTGTCTTTGAGTATAACAAATGAATGACAATAACCATAGGCAGTTATGTGTCTCCAAAATAAATGTTCATCACTGGTAAGATTTCATATTGAATGCTTTAAAAAGAATAATCAAGTATACAACAAATATAAAAAAGCTTTGACTGGGGCCAGCGCTGTGGTATAGTGGGTCAAGCCTCTGCCTTCAGTGCCAGCATCCCATATGGATGCTGTTTCGAGTCCCAGCTGCTCCACTTCTGATCCAGCTCTCTCCTATGGCCTGGAAAAGCAGTGGAAGATGGCCCAAGTGCTTGGGCCCCTGCACCTGTGTGGGAGACCTGGAAGAAGCTCCAGGCTCCTGGCTTTGGATGGGTGCAGCTCCACCCGTTGAGGCCAAGGGACAGTGAACCAGTGGATGGAAGTCCTCTCTCTCTCTCCTTCTCTCTGTGTGTAACTCTTTCAAATAAATAAATAAATCTTTAAAAAAATCTTTCCAACAGACTCTATCTTTATAACTAAGTTATAAGCATATCAAAGAATTAATCCCTCTGCATGTCTGCATGTATCCCATGGCTTATTCCTCTTCTGTTGGTAAAGGGATGCAGAAAGAAATTCACAACACAAAATAAAAGTAGAAGCCATCATGGGCCTAGAAACATCACTGAACGTAAGTTGTGCTTCCAAATCCATCATTACACCTGTGTGCATGTACAAAACAAGGGTAAAAGTTCTATTACATTCTCTCTACTGCTCACATCTCTTCTGATCACACCTGAAAGTATAAGAACTAGCTAGCTGGGGCCAGCACTGTGGCATAGCAGGTAAAGCTGCTGCCTGCAGAGTCAGCATCCTGTGCATATGGGTGCGGGTTCAAGTCCCACACTCCAATTCCAATCCAGCTCTCTACTAATGGCCTGGGAAAGCAGTGCAGGATGGCCCAAGTCCTTGGGCCCCTGCACCCATGTGGGAGACCTGGAGGAAGCTCATGGCTCCTGCTTCAGATATGCCCAACTCCAGCCATTGTGGTCACTTAGGGAGTGAACCAGCGGATTGAAGATCTGTCTCTCTCTCTCTTTGCCTCTGCCTCTCAGTAACTCTGCCTTTCAAATAAAAAAATAAATCTTAGAAAAAAAATAGCCAACCATCACACATGCTATTTTTACCATCACCACAGGACTTCTTACCACCACTACTCTGTTATACTCAAAGCTAACATGTATTAGGTACATCCTAAGAGTTTTTCATAAACCACCTTGGTTAATGCTTATAGTAGCCCTATAAAGCATCTTCTAATGTTCCAATGAAGAAAGGAGGATTTGAAAGGTTAAGTAACTTTTCTAAAGTCACACAGCCAATGAGTGGCAGAATCAGACTGTGAAGCAGGCTCTTCCCACCTCCGGGTCTGTACTATTCTTGTTACACATGACATACACATGACAGTTTTGCTTTCTATGCAGAGTAATCATACTGCATGTGAAACCTGCAAAATTATTTAATAGATTCATATCCTTGAAAGCATAAACAAATGACATACTGCTTTTTTAAAAAAATATTTTATTTATTTGAGAGGTAGAGTTACAGACAGCGAGAAGGAGAGACAAAGAGAAAGGTCTTCCTTCTGGTGGGCCACTCCCCAAATGGCTGCAACGGCCGGAGCTGTGTCAATCTGAAGCCAGGAGCCAGAAGCTTCTTCCAGGTCTCCCACATGGGTGCAGGGGCCCAAGGACCTGGGCCATCCACTACTGTTTTCCTAGGCCACAGCAGAGAGCTGGATTGGGGGAGGAACAGCTGGGACTAAAACTGGCACCTGTATGGGATGCCGGCATCACAGGTGGAGGATTAACCTACTATGCCACAGCGCCGGCCCCAACATCTTGCTTTTTACTTCATTTTCTCTCTTGCATTCAGAAGCAACATGTGGGGCTGGCGCTGTGGTGTAGTAGGTTAATACTCCACCCAAGGCACTGGCTACCCAAATGGGCATCAGTTCGAGTCCCAGCTGCTCCACTTCTGATCCAGCTCCCTGCTAATGGCCTGGGAAAGCAGTGGAAAATGGCCCAAGTCCTTGGGCCCCTGTACCTACATGGGAGACCCAGAAGAAGCTCCTGGCTCCTGGCTTTGGATAGGCCCAGCTCTAGTCATTGTGGCCATTTAGGGAGTGAACCATTGGATGGAAGACCTCTCTCTATCTCTAGCTCTGCCTCTCAAATAAATAAATAAATCTAAAAAAAAAAAAAAAAGGCAAAAAAAAAAAGCAATCCACATAATAAAATACAAAGACAAGACCATAGGACGTTGTCCAGGCAGATGCCCTCCATTACCTGTTAAAATGATGCCGACAAACATCCAAGCACAGAGGAAAATGTTCCCTGCCCTTGGGCTATAGTCTGATGTGAGCTTTCCTTGAGCCAATGTGAACAAAATTCCAAATATCTAAAATGAAACAAATCATTTTTATGAAGTTTGCTTCTTAAAAAACAGGTAGAAACTTTTTCTCAAGAACTTAACTGATTTGATTTCATGTGATTTGGCGTCTAGAGACAGTCATTGAAAAGTGGAAACAAAAGCTACAGGTAGACTCATTATGTACTAGAATGTTTGATAAAATGATCACCACAGGGCTAAGAGGGATCAGGGACTTACCTGTGCAGCAGCATTAAGAAGACCAGAGGAAGTACCTTCAGATTCAGGGTAAGTGATTTCAACAGCGAATTCGAAGCCCAAGGGGAGGTAGCCAGTCATGAAGAAACTAGGAGATAAATGCAACATGACAGAAGAGTGACCAGGAGGACAACATCCTGTGTGGAGGTGACCGCTCTACCTCTCAGACTTATTATATCATCAAGCAAGTGTGTATTATGAAGTCGCTTTGTAATGAACCATGACAGTTGTCCCATCAGCCCCAGGTCACATAACTTGCAACAAACACAATTCCTGTGCTTTATTCTGAGAAAAATATACCTCTGTCTTTCTAAGTCAATTGTCTTAATAACCACATAAAATTACTTAGATCAAGTAAAGCATACCTATTTTTTACCAATAACATGCCAAAAAATTAATTTTTAGAGTTTTGAAGAATCACACATTTATATGCACAGAATGGACCCTTTGAAGCTTAAAATATTAAACAATATTTGAGTGAACCTAAAAATGAGAAACTAGGGTGATAATACTTCAGAATGGTAACAGCATGCTGCCATTTCCCTGGACACCTTTGATACTTACCCAAGTATCCCTCCAGTAACAAACACGATGATAATGTATCCAAGGTCCAATGTGAAAGTAAATATAACCATTCCGATAAAAGATAAAATGTAAACTATGAGAGTAGTCTGTCTAAAACAAAAACAACAAAATTGTTATTTTGTCTGATTCTCCTAGGTACATAAAAAATCATTTGGCTAGCTTTCTTTATCTGTATATTAATAAATCTTTGCTTTTTCCAAATTTTCTGCTACTTTTTTATCTATAGAAAATATATCTGGGCCGGCACTGTGGGGTAAAGCCGCCACCTGCAGTGCCAGCATCTCCTATGGGCGCCAGTTCAAGTTTCGGCTACTTAACTTCTGATCCAGCTCTCTGCTATGGCCTGAGAAAGCAGTAGAAGATGGCCCAAGTCCTTGGGCCCTGCACCCACGTGGGAGACCTGGGGGAAGCTCCTGGCTTCAGATCGGCCCAGCTCCAGCTATTGTGGCCATTTTGGGAGTGAACCAGAGGATGGAAGATCGATCTCTTTCTTTCTCTGCCTCCGCCTCTCTGTAACTCTGCCTTTCAAATAAGTAAATCTTTAAAAAAAAAAAAAAAAAAAAAAAAGACAATGTATCCACATAGACTTTAAAGATTAAGATTCAGTGGCAGCAGGCAATAAATTCACATCACATCCAATAACTTAGGAGATATTCATATGGATAAAATAATTTTTATGATAGCAAATGGGATAGTTCTTTATTCATATCTGAAGATTCAGATCAGGGTGGGTGCTATGGTGTGGCAGGTTATGCCACTGCTCGGGAGGCCAGCATCCTATATCGGAGTGCTGAAGTGCTTGGGCCTTTGCCACCCATGTGGGAGAGCAGGCTGGAATTCCTATTTCCTAGCTTCAGCCTGCCCCAGGTTACTATGGCCATTTGAGTGAAGTGACTAATTGAAGATTCTCTCTACTTTCCAGAAAAACAAATAAATCTTAAAATTCATACAAAATTCTAATTGTTCCAAATGCCTCCCTAATTACTGAAGCTTACAAGATTCTTCCAAACTTCCTTTCTCATTTATAGCTAGACAACTGGCATTTGACATCTATTGGACTTATGACATCATTTTACTTTCCTTATGTGAATGCTTCATTTTTCCTATTTAGACCATAAGAGTCCTGAGGATGAGAGTCACACATAGCTTGCCATAATTCCTACCTAACAAAGATTCATACAACAGGAGTAGAGTGAGAGGACAGCAGCTATCCTGAGAAAAAAGCCAGGGTAGCAAAGAACATATTTCTATCCCAATGTTTTTAAAAAGATTTTTATTTGAAAGGTGAGTTACAGAGAGAGAGAGAAGGAGAGACAGAGATCTTTCATCTGCTAGTTTATTTCCCAAATGGTTTCAACAGTTAAGGCTGGGACAAGCCAAAGCCAGGAACCAGGAGCTTCTTCCTGGTCTCCCACATGGGTGACAGGGGTCCAAGCACTTGGGCCATCTTCCACTGCTTTCCCAGAAGCATTAGCAGGGAGCTGGATCTAAAGTGCAGCGGCCAGGCCTTGAACTAGAGCCTATTTGGGATGCTGGCATTGCAGGCGGTGGCTTTACCGCCACAGAACCGGCCCCTATTTCTATGCCTATTAAGTGTTCTAATGGACCAAAGGCTATTAAGGAATGTAACTGTTTATGTATGTTCCTTTCATCTACAAATTGAATTAATTTCACTCTAAGCTATCATTTTATTTATTTATTTATTTATTTTGACAGGCAGAGTGGATAGTGAGAGAGAGAGACAGAGAGAAAGGTCTTCCTTTTGCCGTTGGTTCACCCTCCAATGGCCACCGCGGCCGGCACGCTGCAGCTGGTGCACCACGCTGATCAATGGCAAGAGCCAGGTACTTATCCTAGTCTCCCATGGGGTGCAGGGCCCAAGTACTTGGGCCATCCTCCACTGCACTCCCTGGCCACAGCAGAGAGCTGGCCTGGAAGAGGGGCAACCGGGACAGAATCCAGCGCCCCGACTGGGACTAGAACCCGGTGTGCCGGCGCCACAAGGTGGAGGATTAGCCTATTGAGCCGCGGCGCTGGCCTTCTAAGCTATCATTTCATAATAATGTAGCTGCATCAAATGCTATCTTAAATTATGAGAGGACTATCTTAGAGAATTTCAAGATCAGAGATACTTTTAAAAGGGTTTAGAATAACTGTATCAAAAGTATCCTGGGCCTTCAAAGCTATCCTGGGCCACATTTCAACAATTCATTTTATTTAATTCCATTTATTTTTTCATGGTTTCATTCATGTATTTCCCCAGGTAGATTAGGTGGGAATTTTCTGGCCTATTAAAAAATGTGGGGCAGGTGTTTAATGGTTAAGATGCCCACATCACACATTGTGGAGTACCTGGGTTCAATTCAGTGTTCGGGCTTCTGATTCCAACTTCCTGCTAATGCAGACCTTGGGAGGCAGCAGTGATGGCCCAAATAACTGAGTTTCTGAGCAGGACCCACGTGGGACACCTGGATTGAGTTCCTGGCTCCCAGCTTTGGCTGGGCCCATCTCTTGCCATCGTAAGATTCAGGGAATAAATCAATAGATGGGAGCTCTCTCCAGTCTAATCTGTCTCTCTACCTCTCAAATTAAGAAAACAAAAATACAAAACAAAAGAAAATGGTTATTCTTTAAAGGCCCAGAGCAAAAGATGCTGCCTCTGAAACTTCATTTCCCAAGCATTTTGCTTGTTCTATATAGATGAACAATTAATACAGAATTTCCATATTATGCTTAAGTAGTGCTTTAGTTGGGTGCACTTTAGCCACAAAGCTCTTACCAAAAACAAAACAAAACAAAACAAAGCCCTACAACCAATAATAATCTTTTTGACAGAAAATAACTTTGTTTTTAAGCCCACAGCATAAGAAAAGAATAAGATAAAGTCTCCATCAAAAGCGAAATTTTTTTTTGTTTGTTTTTTGTTTTTTTAATTTTTTGACAGGCAGAGTGGAGAGTGAGAGAGAAAGAGACAGAGAGAAAGGTCTTCCTTTTTCCGTTGGTTCACCCTCCAATGGCCTCTGCGGTCGGCGTGCTGTGGCTGGCGCACCACGCTGATCCGAAGCCAAGAGCCAGGTGCTTCCTCCTGGTCTCCTATGCGGGTGCAGGGCCCAATGCTTGGGCCATCCTCCACTGCACTCCCGGGCCACAGCAGAGAGCTGGCTCGGAAGAGGGGCAACCGGGACAGAATCCAGCGCCCCGACCGACTGGGACTAGAACCCGGTGAGCCGGAGCCACAGGCAGAGGATTAGCCTATTGAGCCACGGCGCTGGTCGAAATGTTTTTCAAAAGGAGTTTTTTTGGAATAGAAAAGATTCCTTCTGGAGTGGTCTCTGTGAGTGATGTCAGATGGGAGAAGGTTCATAAGGTATGCAAGTTCTCAAGAGTTGAAACCAGTCTGACCAATAAAATAAGACAATGCATAAGACTACTGAAATGTCTGGTAACTGATGCAAATCCAAATCTTTATTAATAACAATACTTTTTAAATTTATTAAAATAAAAAGTAAAATTTCCTCTAAAACCAAACACCTTTGATTTTTATACTATTCATACATCTATGTTCACTTACTTGTATGTTTTGGTGTAATCCAGCCACAAGCCACAAAGAATAGAGCCCACCATTCCAGCTACTACCAGAGTTAACCCTATCCTTCCAGCATTCACTTCTTCCCCCTGAAGACAATTTGCAGAAGTCAGCCTGAGATACTTCTAATCAAACAGATCCTTCACATTCCCATACCTTCTCATAGTCAATAGAAACAATCAGATAAAATGAAGTATACAATATAACAGGGAGACACAGTACAATGTGGGGATGGGCATTCTATTTTAAAACCAGGAAAGGAAAATCTTAGAATCATGAAAGAAACAAAAATGAAAATGCTTCCTTGCCTATCCGTGGTTAGAAGTACAATGATTTTTGTTAGGATTCTTAAGTAATTTACAGATGTCTGAAAAGGAGTCAAGCTGATAGTTTACACAGAATACAACTGCTTTCTGCTTTCAAAAGCAAAGAGGTCACTTAGAGCTTGATATTTACTTCTTTAAATGTATTGTTGATATCCCTTAAATAAATGTTTTGTCTTTTCCCATGTAACCAGCGACACTATTTCTTTAAAAAAGAAAAAACAAAAACTTAGGTTTTGTCAAAGCAGTAACTTCTGCTTTCCATGCTATGTGTTTTGTAAATTGGTTTAAAGGTATTCTCAATAAAACAAATGCAAATCTTTTATAGCAACAAGGTCATAATCTGTAATCTTACAGTCATGCTAACAGGAATTATATTGGTAAAGAAAAATTCTTGCCTAGGCATGCAGTACAATGTAGATAGAAGCTTACCGGATAATATTTCAATATCACTTGATTTAATAATGTTGAGACAGAATAAAATGCTCCAGTCATGATTCCTATAACAATAAAGAGAAAATTATAACTGTATAATCTATCAGTTCCTGCAGGGATGTGGAATCCTATGTGACGACTGTGAAAAGAGAGTATATTTCTTAGACACGTGACAAAATTTAAAAATTACTGCCATCCTCTTTCAGGAGAGGGGTTGATCAATTCAGCACCTAAATTCACTAGAGCCATGACAGAATTCTGTCATAACATTATTATTATTGATTCAGATATACTGACCCTAAGTCACACCCTCACATATAACACTGTGGCAACCCAAAAAGCAATGAATTGAAAAAGAGCCCCTTCAATGAACTCTGGCCAACAAATGCTAAAAGCAAAGCAGACATCCTGGTGACCTTACACCTGTAGCAAAGACTTACAAGACAACAAGCAAGACAACGTTAATTAAAGAATATTTAGGGGGACGGGTGCTACGGTAGTTAAGCTGCTACTTGCAACCCTGGCATCCCATATCAGAGCACCAGTTCAAATTCTAGTTGCTCCACTTCTGATCCAGTTCTCTGTTGATACACCTGGGAAAGCAGCAGAAGCTTGGGCCTCTCATCCATGTGGGAGACCTGGATGGAGTTCCTGGCACCTGGCTTCGGCCTGGCACAGCCCCAGCTGTGGTGGCCATCTCGGGGGTAAACCAGTAGATGGAGGATATCTCTCTGTGTCTCCCCCTCTCTCCATCCTATGCCTTTCAAATATAATAAATAAATATTTAAGAAAAGATTTATAAGGAAAAAACTAAACACAGTTGGTTATTAGGAATCGCGATAGGTTTGAGCCCTTGTGTTCCTTGCATGTATTCTGTTTCTGTGAATGAGCCTCTCAATTTAGCCAAGCCATTAGTTTACTATTTTTCTCTCTTATTCTTAAATATTCCAAGCATGTGAAATAGTGTAGAGAATAGACTCATATACAAATATCCTTACTCATCAACAAGTTTTGATGAACATTCAAATTCAGATTCATTATTTAGACTTTTTCTCAATCCTGTCCTGTCTTCTTTCCCAAAAATAACCCCTACCTTGGATCTAGTGTTTATCATTCTATATGTTACCATACATGAGAATTTATAAATAATTTGAATTACTCTGCATGTATTTAAACAATATAAATGATTTCTATCTATCTGTAATTTATTTTTATCATTCAGCATTATGTTCTGAGATCTATACAATGAATCCTTTCTATTTTGATTGTTTTCTCTGCTATACAATATTCCATTGTGTGAATACACTTCAATATAATTATTTCTTGTCCTTTTGGTAGATAAAGTTTTTTTTTTTTTTTTCAGTTTTTTTTACTATTTAAAAGCAACTTGCCATGAATCCTATGTCTTCGTTCTTATGTACACAGCTTGTCTAGGAGTAGAAATTCTATCTTCTGGATACAGACAAACCACTCTTCAAAGTGGCACAATTTGTTTATACTACCAGGCAAGTTCCTGTTGCTGTGAATGCTTGTCAAGTTTGTTTACTTAAAATCTGGTGAAAATGGTTTGGCCAATTTGAGAGTGTATGATACTGTAGCTTACTCTGGCTTTGACTTACATTTCCTTACTAGTAAGGAAATAGATGTTTGCTGTGTTAGCCCACTAAATATTTTCTAGCAGGGTTTCAGGACAGTCACAGAACCTAGCCTATCCCAAGTGACATACAGGTTAGCCACTGAGCTCTGTGTTCTGTGCCGGGGATCGAAATGTCCACCTCTTGCTACTCATGGATGTGAATCACCACGGCGTTGTAAATCCTGACATGTGAGAATGAGTCCTCAACTCGTTCTTCATCAACATCATTTTTGTTGTTCGTAGATCTTCTCTCACAGGAACCTGAGAATTAGTCAACTTCCATTAAAACCTGTTTAAACTGGAGATTGCAAGATGAGGCCTATAGCCGGCCTAAAAGCCTGATAGCTAAACTAATCAAAACCACCTGGGGTGGCCAGTGTTGTGGCGTAGCAGGCAAACCCACCACCTGAGATGCTGGCATCCCATATGGGGGACAGTTTGTGTCCTGGCTGCTCACTTCCCATCCTGCTAATGGCCTGGGAAAAGCCTCAGATAATGGCTCAAGTGTCTGGGCCCCTGTCACCCATGTGGGAGACTCAGATGAAGCTCCTGGCTTCGGCCTGGCCCAGTCCAGGCCATGCGGCCATCTGGGGAACAAATCAGCAGATGGAAGACCTCTCTCCCTCTCTCTAACTCTGACTTTCAAATAAATAAATAAATGTTTAAAAGAAAAAACACCTAGGTAAGTGGTCATTGATACTTTCTCACCAAGTTCAAGGATGCACCTGGACCGCTGGGTTCGCCTGGAGAAGCTGAGAATAACAGAGGAGGCTGTGCTCAAGCCTTGTACCCTATAGTGAGCGATCTTAAATCTCCTCCAAGCCTGAAGAACGACAGAGTTTGGATGCAGTTATAGTAGCAATGAATGCTATGCTATCTGAATCTAGAGTGTGGTGTTTTTCTGAGTTTCACAGAGAAAATATATAGTTGGGATAAGAGGGATCACATTTTCTCCAAAGAGCCTAACCTCCAAAAATTTTACATCAGTCCTTTTGGTTCCTGAGTTTTGGACACTGAGTATACAATCCTTATTAAGACTCACCTACATGCAAGATGGCTGTGACCTTTTGTTCACAATACTAGTCACTGAGGGGCAAGTGTACAAAGAGAAATGTGATGTGACCCTCATGCAAACTTACAATCCCTAACTTGCATCCCTTTGGTGAAGTGTATGAGGCCAAGAAACCTCCTCCAACTGTACTGGGGAATGTTGCTGAACTCTGCAGTGTTTCCCAACTCCTTCTTCTTTACACTCCTTCAACAAGGAAACTGTTGAATTTCCTTACAGTCTCTGACCTTATCCTCAGTCTAAATTGCCAACTGGCATTTGTCAGTGGTCTTGTAAGGTTAACTGGCATCACTATAATGTTACGTCTCCTGTAAACATGGTTTAGCCCCCATTTAAATTACTTAGACTTTCTTTTATGCCTTTCAGTGTTTTCTTATTTTCTCTATAAAGGTATTTTTGTAGATTTATTTCAAGTTTTGGTTGTTACTATAAAAAGTGTCTTTTCATAGGAATGCAGTGGATATTTTCACATTGTCAGATGTTAAGTAATCTCACTGAACTAATTCTTAGTTTACCAGTTTTCTCTAGGTTCTCTTGCATTATTTTAATAAACAAGGGCTCAACTAACACTTTCTGCAAAGAGCCAGATAGCAAATATTTCTAGCTTTGCAGGTCATACACTTGACACTTATAGTTTAAAGCAATTATATACGTATCATATAGACTTTGTATCTCACAGAGTTGTTTGAAGAGTTAAATAAAAATTACATATAGAAGCACTTTATAAATCACAAACTCAACAAATTTTTACCTAATCATTTATGTCTAACTGAGGAAGTACAAAGTTCAGACACAAACATTCCATAGAAGTCAGAGTACAGACAGCACCACCTACGGCCCTGCGCATTTCATTTCCCTTTCCCCTCTGTCTACCCAAATCCAACCCACTCTTTTTTTTTTTTATAAAATTTTTAAAAGATTTTATTTATTTATTGAAAGGCAGAGTTACAGAGAGGCAGAGGCAGAGAGAGAAAGAGGTCTTCCATCTGCTGGTTCACTCCCCAGATGGGCTGCAATGGCCAGAGTTGGGCTGATCCAAAGCCAAGAGCAAGGAGCTTCTTCCGGATTTCCCACCCAGGAGCCCAAGGACTTGGGCCATCTTCCACTGCTTTCCCAGAAGCATTAGCAGGGAGATGGACTGGAAGTGGAACAGCTGGGACTTGAACCGGTGCTCATATGGGATGCCAGCACTGCAGGCACAGGCTTTACTCTCTACGCCACAGTGCTGGCCCCCAACACATTCTTTAAGGCCTCATTCAATCCTACTCTTCCATGAGGCTCTCCTGTCACCCATAGCCCTTCTCTGCATTTCTCCTTTCCCAGTGATGTATCCTGAAGGCCCCAACTTGTGGAGCAAGTGCATTGTTACCTTTCTGATAAAAACCTCCCCTGCTATTGTGTTTCAGATGTTTAGATCACCTCTGCTGACTGAATGATGGATGACTACAGGCAGAGGATCATACAGCACGCTTCTCTCTAGCCCACACAGCCCAGAGAGTACTAGTATATATTTAGTTGCGATTTGATAGTTAATGATGGAATTAACCAATAAAAGAATAACAAAATCAACAATAAATGATGGGGCCAGCGCCATGGCTCACCGCCTGTGGCGCTAGCATCCCATATGGGTGCAGGTTCTAGTCCTGGCTGCTCCTCTTCCAGTCCAGCTCTCTGCTGTGGCCTGGGAGGACAGTGGAGGATGGCCCAGGTGCTTGGGACCCTGCACCCCATGGGAGACCAGGAGGAAGCAGCCTGGCTCCTGCCTTCGGATCAGCGCAGCGCCAGCCATAGCAGCCATTTGGGGAGTGAACCAACAAAAGGAAGACCTTTCTCGCTGTCTCTCTCTCTTTCTCACTGTCTATAACTCTACCTTTCAAATAAAATAAAAAAAAAAAAAAAAAACAATAAATGAGGTAAACCTTAAGCTAGCTCTTGAAGGTCTGCTTAGAGATAACAATAAACAGGGCACTGGCATGTGGAGATAAATCTGTGTAAGAGCATAATGGATTGATTCAGCAAGGGGTAAAAGAGAAGTAGGAAAAACACTATCACAAATGACATGCTAAAGAAAATTGTTCACTCTGATGGATAATAGTGAGCACCGTATGTTACTTCCAGTTAGAAATTTCAGGTTTAACCCAAACAGGGAAGTCACTTGCTGAAGTATTTAAAGATGAGATGCTGTAACATCTGGGATTTACCTTAAAATATTCCAGGAACAGAGAAAATAGATCAAGCAAGCATGGTTGATAACTGTCAAAGCTGGGAGAGGGCTTCCATGGGAGTTCATTGGATTAAATATTCTACCAAGTGATAAACAATTTCTGTAAAGGTGTAAGAGTTCAGGTTGGGACATAATCTCTTACAATTTATAAAACATTTATTTAAAAGGTGTGCACCCCCTTAAAAATGTAAAAAAGAGAACAGCAGTCAGTTGTGTAATTCACTGTGTACAGCAATGAATTAGGCGAGTAACAGCATCAGGGAGTGCCAGTTGTTATGCTGGCTATATGGTAACGCAGCAGCGTCAACATAAGCAACAGAGAATAAACTCAGGGAACTGCAGAGAACTGAGCGTATTGCCATTGCAGTCAAAGCTGTAGTGTTAGGGGGAGCATCTGGCAGAGGAATGAGAATTCTCTTTCTTTAAAGTCAGAATTGGTTAGAGTGGCCTCTAGCTTCAGTAGAGTAGTCAAAACAGATGCCAGTTTGCACAACGTCAAAGAACGGAGCTGTTGACAGCATTTCCCACATGCTTACAGCAGTCATAATTATAGTTCATAATGGCCTAAACTCTATGAAAACTCACGAAAGACGCAGAACTTCTCTATTTGAGATCTAAAAAAAATGTAAAAATACCCATCCTGGCCTTTTCACTTTTTAATTCAATATTTAAGTTCATGGCTGTGCAGTCATTATTTTTTAAAGAGTTCACCAAATCAATCTTATTAAAGTCCAAACCACCATGTTACATGAAAAGAACCCAAAATGCTCAAAGGCTTATGGAGGCATTAAACTATACAAGAACGCACTTACCATAAGTGACCAGTAGAAGGACAAAAGGAATATTTTTAAATAGGTTTCTTATCGATTTCTTATAGGAGTACTCTTCAGGCGGACTGTCACGGAGAGCTGCTTGAGCCTGGCTCGGTGGATACTGAGGTTTTTCCTTGAATGCTGGAAACAGACATAAAAAGGATTACCTTTAGCTAATGTACATGTACTACATTATTACATATGTTATAGTTATTTATATTATCTTTATTAGTGAGCAGACAGAATTCAGATTAGATTTTAAAAGGTAGTGAATGTCAAGTTTGGTGTGGCTTTTCATTTTCACTGATTTCTAAGTGAAGAGCAGTTTGGGATTACCATCTCCACCTTCTGAAACTCACGAAATTTGGCCAATTCACATAACTGAATGAGAGAACCAACTGTCATATGCCATGACCTTGCCTGCGAATTATTCCATATTCAGTTAATCAAGATTAATTTTTATGAGCCAGTACTGTATTTTTAAAATTCATTTCAGTTTGTAACCAGGCAAATATCAGATATGAGTGAGTCAATATACTACTAAATGTTCAGGGCCTTCCCTACTTTCTTCTGAAATCTGACACACAGTTTATGGTCTGATCCATTATGTCTCTGGGACTGGAAAAGTCCAGGTGGATTCATGAAAGCAGAGCCAGGTAGTTTTTGCTGATTCACTCAAGCTGCATATGGGGAACAGAAGAAGAAAGCTAAGAGACACTCGAGTACCAGGCCATGGAGTCTGATGCATTACGTTTTAGCACTGTTCATGTCTAGTTAAGTTCACAGCCTTCTGAGCCACAGGAGAGACCCTTCCTTAGCAGGACAGGGAAAGATCTGCCAGCTTCCCAGAATCCTTGGTGAAGAACAGATTTCTTTAGGGATAGGCTACACAGAAGTCCAGACAAGTGATGGAAGAGCTGACCTGCTAAAATTTGGGACACCAGAAATGAAATCCAGCCTTTGGATTGGCTCAAATTTTTTTATTATGATAGAAGAAAAATACTGCATTTGATTGAGTGTAAGATCCTCTGACACTTGCACTCAATGATCTTGCCAGGATCAACAGTTCTCAAACAATGATGTCTCAATTAACAAGACACAAGGCATCTCAATTTCAGATTTCATTTAAAATGTATACCTGAATGTTGATGAAACAGGGTAAATTCCAAAAGAAAAGAAAAGGCGGGCTGGCGCCGCGGCTCACTAGGCTAATCCTCCACCTTGCGGCGCCGGCACACTGGGTTCTAGTCCCAGTAGGGGTGCCGGATTCTGTCCCGGTTGCCCCTCTTCCAGGCCAGCTCTCTGCTGTGACCAGGGAGTGCAGTGGAGGATGGCCCGAGTACTTGGGCCCTGCACCCCATGGGAGACCAGGAGAAGCACCTGGCTCCTGCCATCGGATCAGCGCGGTGCGCCGGCCGCGGTAGCCATTGGAGGGTGAACCAACGGCAAAGGAAGACCTTTCTGTCTGTCTCTCTCACTGTCCACTCTGCCTGTCCAAAAAAAAAAAAAAAAGGTATGTAGATTCGGAAAAGTAACATCCTCTGGAAGACTGGAACTTATTTCCTTTCTCTATTTTTAAAAAAAATAGTGGTTCTTTCTTTCTTTCAGCAAGGAGGGTCTACTTTGTAGTCTGAAAGTAGATTAGGTCTGGTGGACTTGGCTGTCAACTGGATTCATTTGGAAATTTAAAAGTTATACAGATTTTGAGATTCTACCCAAGACTCAACCAATCAGAACCTCTAGGATGGAACCTGAGGATCTGTATTAAACAGAGCGCTAACTACTATCAACATAGCCAGCCAAGTCTGAGAATCACTGGAAATGGAATAATCCTCAAAACATCCATGCAACACTATAATTATCTAATTCTCCTGTTTGCTGCTAAAAATTAAAAGAATTAAGTTCTTTGCTGGCCAAACTTTTGTGATATACCTGAAATGTGTCTAACTAAAACATAATTCTATTTCTATAGATCTCACAAGTAATTCAAGTGGAGACTTAGTTCATAGATACTTCCTTTTTAACATCTTTAACACTGGCAGACTGGCAGACAGAAGGCATCTAAGTTGTTGCCAAGTGCTCCTCTTCCTTTTACCCTGTCTGGTCCTTGTACTGTCTGGATGTCTGCTGTCGTTTCCTGGAAGTCTCTGATTGGGTAGGAGGTAACTCTTTTTATTAACATTGGAATGACAGAACTCATACAGTTGTAAAACAAAGTTTCAGACTGGAAAAACTACGTTTGCAAGGTAGTTATGGGTATTAGGTGAGTCTTCAGTCTCTCAGGTTTTTATTCACCATGGTCAAATAAGTCTCTATGGCCCAAAATATGAATTCAAATGCAAAACTAAAAACAATTCTTACCAACCTTGAACTCCAAAGGAGTTAGTTTCTCAATATAAATGTTATCTTTTAGTTTCAGGCAAGCTATCTTTTTGTAAAATCAAGTCTGCATCCACCAGCTACATGCTGTAGTAAAGTCAGACTTAAGTCTACATGACGAAAAGAGGAACAAAAAGCCATTGGTCTATGACTTTGGTTATGTTGAATCATTACTTTCAAAGAATGAAATATGGCTTTTTCTTTCTCCTCGAAACTGGAAAATAGCCTTCTACCACAAAATTGTCTCTTTTTCTTACTAAAATTGGCACCAATAAAATAACTGACCATTGAAACAGTTATTCTCTAACTAAAATAGCCAAAGCATTCTCAAGCACCGCATTCAAACTTTCCCTTCCTTTACAAGTAAGTAGCAACTCCACTCCTGTTTAAGCCACTTCTACTTTTTGAAATCACATAACATTATCTTTCTATCTCATTATTTGTCCTTGTATGAGTCAAGCAGGTATCACACATATTCCTCTAGTATAAGACAAATATAGGTTTGAATCTTGGCTCTGCTCCATCTCACTGATTTTGATTTTGAGGAAGTCAATTTTTGTGTGTTGGCTTCAGTTTTATCATCACAAAATGGAATAATAAAAAGTTGTTACGAGGATTACATGATGAAATATATGTGGAAAAATTTTATAATTAACTAGAGCTACATAAAATATATTATCTATGTACACAATCAGAGAGATTGCTTCAGGCATGAAATTCTCACAGACTAAGCAATATGTATTTCTGCTAAACGTTTATAGGTTATATAGAGATACTTTGAATGTAAAAATTAAAAGTAATCAATTCTTATTAAAATATGAACTATTTTATTGTCATTATCTTTTGGTTTATAGTTATCAGAAAAGATTTTAATGGACATGTTTTTGAGTTAAATGATGTGGTTTACTGCTTTCCTACATAAGAACAGTTTTTAAATATAACATCATTATCCCTCATAGAAGAGGAATTTGAATAGGAACAAAAAATAAGGCTAAGTTAAAATGATACATAGTGTTTTACTTATGGAGTTAAATTGCCTAGGCTTAAATCTGACCTTGAGTAGTGACTTTGAGCAAAGTAATCGCACTAAAATTCTGTGACACAGTTTCATCATTTATAAAATGGGAATGATAACAGTACCCTACTCAAAAGGTTGTGAGGGTTAAATGAGACACAGCATGTGGGGCCCTTTAACCACACGTGGCACGACATATTGACCAACCAAAGGTTAGACACTTTAAACAGAGTTCTCCTGATAAGTGTGAAATTCACTGGAAGGCGTAGGTTAATTCCTAGAAATGTTAGCTGCATTACACTCACACAGAAGCCCCATGAGAGAGGGCAACTGGTTTACAGGGCATGAATCTTCAAAACAGCATTTTAAGAACACTGCTTAGGACCAATTTAATACATATCACACTACTGGAAAACTTCAGCAAAACAATTTATAAGAACAAAGTAACTATGGGTAGAATTTAGAAGTAGGATCAGCTCTTAGTAATTAAGGAACTTTATAGATTTAAAAAATAACCCAAACTTTCCTCAATACCAAATATTTGAGAGAAAAATAAGCAGATTTTCCATTTGAATATTACAATTTGCAACTTAAGACTTTTATCTCACAACTGTATATTATATTGCTTTTATACTATACATAATACCATGAGGTTAAAGTTGTAAGATTAAAATTGATGCTATATATTATTTTGCTTTTATACTACACATAATACTATGAGATTAAAATTGTAGGACACTTAGTCCTTTTTCATTCTATTCCATGTTCTCCTCCCCATTTATGAATTTATGTCCCTTATGCCATGAGTACTTGAAGAATATTTTCTCTTTTAATTTCTTGATCAACACAGGGTGATATGCCAATGGTTACCTGTTAATTACTGTTCTCAGTTCTCCTCCTTAGACAAATGAAAATATTTTATCTGCAACCATTTAAACATATACACACGTAATTTCAGATCTTTAGATATCTCACATACAATCTATTATTCTCTCAGAAGCAATTGAAGATGATTTTTTTTTTTTTCAAAAAGGAAAACCAGAATGAGAGACATAAAAGCAAAGGAAAGGGAATTTTTTAAAATATTTATTTATTTATTTGAGAGGCAGAATTACAGAGAGAGAGAGGGAGAGACAGAGAGAAAGGTCTTCTATCCACTGGTTCACCCCCCAAATGGCTGCAATAACTGGTATTGGGCCAATCCAAAGCCAGGAGCCAGTAGCTTCCTCCAGACCTCCCAGTTGGGTACAGGGGCCCAAGCACCTGGGCTATTCACCACTGCTTTCACAGGCCATACCAGAGAGCTAGATCAGAAGAGGAGCAATCAGACACAGACCTGCACCCATACAGGATGCTGGCACCACAGGTGGAGGCTTAATCTACCAAGCCCCAGGAAAAAGAATTTTATATTTTAAAAATCTCTATTGCGGGGCCAGCACTGTGGCATAGTAGGTAAAGCCACTGTCTGCAGTGCTGGCATCCCATATGGGCGCCGGTCACTTCTGATCCAGCTCTCTGCTGTGGCCTGGTAAAGCAGTGGAAGATGCCCAAGTTCTTGGGCCCCGGCACCCACATGGGAGACCTGGAGAAAGCTGCTGGCTCCTGGCTTCAGATGGGCACCGCTCCGGCCATTGCGGCCAACCGGGCAGTGAACCATCGGATGGAAGACCTCTCTCTCTCTCTCTCTCTTTCTCTCCTCTCTCTGTATAATTCTGACTTTCAAATAAATAAATAAATCTTTTTTTAAAAAAGTCTTTATTGCAAGGTAGATATTTAGTCCAATGGTTAAGATGGCAGTTAAGATGCCTGTGTCCCACATCAGAACGCCCGAGTTTGATACCTGGCTCTGGCTCCTAACTCCAGTTTCCTACTAACACAGATCCTGAAAGGTAGAAGTGGCAGTTCAAGTAATTGTGTTCCTTCCTTGCACAAGGGAGACCTGGATTATGTTCTAGGCTCCCAGCTTCAACCTGGCCAGCCCAGTCCTGGCCATTGTAGGCATTTGGAGAAGAGAAGCACTCTTGCTCTCTCTCTCTCTCTCTCTCCTTCTCTTTCTCTCAAATAAATTTTGAAAAGAAAGAAAGTAGAAGCCGGCGCCGCAGCTCACTAGGCTAATCCTCCGCCTAGCGGCGCCGGCACACCAGGTTCTAGTCCCGGTTGGGGCGCCGGATTCTGTCCCAGTTGCCCCTCTTCCAGGCCAGCTCTCTGCTGTGGCCAGGGAGTGCAGTGGAGGATGGCCCAGGTGCTTGGGCCCTGCACCCCATGGGAGACCAGGAAAAGCACCTGGCTCCTGGCTCCTGCCATCGGATCAGCGCGGTGCGCTGGCCGCAGCGCGCCGGCTGTGGCGGCCATTGGAGGGTGAACCAACGGCAAAAGGAAGACCTTTCTCTCTGTCTCTCTCTCTCTCACTGTCCGCTCTGCCTGTCAAAAAAAAAAAAAAAAAAAAGAAAGTAGATATAAGAGGGTTTTTAAAAATAAATAATATAGGAGCCAGCTCTGTGGCATAGTGGGCTAAGCCTCCGCCTGTATGCCAGCATCCCATATGGGTGCCGGTTCGTGTCCCTGCTGTTCCTCTTCCTCTCTACTATGGACTGGGAAAGCAGTGGAAGATGGCCCAAGTGTTTGGGCCCCTGCATCCAATTAGGAGACCTGAAAGAAGACTCCTGGCTTCTGATCGGCTCAGCTTTGGCCATTTGGGGAGTGAATCAGCGACTGAAAGATCTTTCTTTCTGTCTCTCCCTCTGTCTGCAACTCTACCTTTTAAATAAATAAAAAATAAATTTAAAAAATTATACAGATTTCTTTTAAAACTTGGTTAAGCTGTTTAAATAGTACAAGGATAATTGTCCATTTTCAGAAGTCTGCCCACTGAAAATATGCCGCTCCTGGACTAAGAGAAAACATAAAAACCAACCACAAGTAGACTGGACATGTCAGAATGCTTTATATGCTACCAAGGGAACGCTCTCATTATCTTAGAGGAAATGAAGTACATGGGCCAAGTCTCTTAGACCTGCATCATATAGTTCACCTACCAAGGCAGTCTCTACTGAAACATTCTATAGTCTCCAAGAGGCATTTTCTTTAAAATTGAAGATTTTGGCTGGCGCCGCGGCTCAATAGGCTAATCCTCCACCTAGCGGCGCTGGCACACCGGGTTCTAGTCCCGGTCGGGGTGCTGGATTCTGTCCCGGTTGCCCCTCTTCCAGGCCAGCTCTCTGCTGTGGCCCAGGAAGGCAGTGGAGGATGGCCCAAGTGTTTGGGCCCTGCACCCCATGGGAGACCAGGGTAAGCACCTGGCTCCTGCCTTCAGATCAGCGTGGTGCGCCGGCAGCAGCGCGCCAGCCATGGCGGCCATTGGAGGGTGAACCAACGGCAAAAAGGAAGCCCTTTCTCTTTGTCTCTCTCTCACTATCCACTCTGCCTGTCAAAAAAAAAAAAAAAAAATTGAAGATTTCATAGTTGAGGATTAAAAAATAGGAATTCCTCATTACTATTCTGGCCATGGTAAAAATTGTAAATCTAAAAATTCCAGCTATAATGCAGTTTAACTATAAGTGTTAATGACTAGAAGATAGTGTTTCAACTTTAGAGTTCTTCCTTTTCAAATCTGTTTGAGATACTGAGTGTACAGGAAAGTCAGAGAGCTCTCCCTGCGGCTGTACTGGTTAATCAACTTGACCTCTCCTTTTCCCTGAAATCAAAACTGTTTTGCATTAAAGACAAACTTTAAAAAGCAGACCTTCCCAAAGCTTCCTCCCAACCGGCGACGGCTGCTGGCAGCTGATTCTGACTGACTGCTTCAGGAGCCAGGCCCGGACGAGGACTCAGGGACGGATGGAGGCAGCAGGATTTGCTGGAGTGGCCTAACAAGCAGAGAGTTGCCACAGTGTGAAATTCCGCTGACCAGCCCACTGCTGCCCAGGCTCACTCACTGGTGGACATTCTCAGATCCAGCTAATTAAGTTAGTTAGCCTTGGAAGGACTTTTCTTTAGAGGGAAGACTGTAGGCTACTGGCATCATTTCAAGGCATGACAAGAACTTGCTCCTGCCAGACAGGCGTAAGGTGCAGACCATGGAGAGGAACCCAGAAAACAGGTGATAGGTTTGAAACCAACAGTTACCAGGAAGAGAAGTTAGTAGGGAGAGAAATGAGATGAATTAGTCTTCAAACCCTTCACAGCGCTAGCCCAGATGCAGTGGACCACAATATCCTTAGGTTTGCCTCTTGTTACCTGGGCCAGACAGTGCACAGTAAGAATGAAACAAGCGAATATCATTTAGACATTATGAGTAAGAATGTTTAGGGCTAGTTATTGTTGAGTTTTTGTCATGCGTTCATCAAGTTTTAGGGAAAATAATTCACTTACCGATGGCTGTCATAATGAATAAAAGGGTAGCAATAGCTGATGTCCCATAAAACATGGTGCTGATATTATAAGCCAGACTCGTGTTATTCTGTGTATTAGGCACTAAAACCGGTGGTAGCAAAAAGCCAACTGCAGTTCCAAGCTGTAAGATAAAGAGCCCTGTTAACAACTACTATTATGGGAGGAAAAAAGTAAATACTGACAATACAACATAAAGAAGACAGGGGCTGGTGTTGTGGCATAGTGGGTAAAGCTGCCGCCTGCAGCACCAGCATCCCATGTGGCACTGGTTTGAGTCCCAGTTGTTCCACTTCTGATCCAGCTCTCTTGCTTGTGGCAAAGGAAAGCAGCAGAGGATGGCCCAAGTGCTTGGGCCCCTAAACCCACGTGTAGGAGACCTGGAAGAAGTTCTTGGCTTTGGATTGGTTCAGCTCCAGCCATTGGGGCCATTTGGGGAGTGAATCGGTGAAAGAAAGACACCTCACTCTCTGTCTCTACCTCTCTCTGTAACTCTTTCAAATAAATAAAATAAATCTTTAATAAGAAAACAAAGATAGCTAGTATTTGTAAAGATGCATTGTAAATTTTAAAATACTATGTTCTGATGTCTTTGTTGCTATCATACTGTTAAAAGGAAGTTGCTGACAAAGTTCTTTTCTATTCTACATTTACTGAGTTCCCACCATCTGAATATGCTGTAAAGTTGTATAAGATATAATCCTTGCCCTTAAGTGCTTACAATTCAAGAGAGCAAGAACATGTAAAATAAAGCTGGGAAAAAAAGAGATTACATAATGAAAGAAAATATTTATAAATCATGTATTAGCTAAGAGTCTGGTATTCAGACCACATAAAGAACTCTTATAACTCAACAGCAAAGACAAACATCATGATTTTAAAACGTGCAAAGGACTTGAAGAAACATTTACGCCAAGAAGACATACAAGTGGCCAACAAGCACACGAAAAGCTGCAACACCACGAGGCAGTGTTGTGTTGAAGCGGGTTAAGTTAGTGAAGAAAAGTTCCAAGCCAAAGGAACATTATGCATAAAGGTCAGGAAAAAGCATGACTCCTGAGAGACTACTTAAGTAGTAGCAAGCAGAGTTTGGCTCAGAGCAGAGAAAGAGCAAGTGTGTGTGGAACAGGTCGATAGGAGATGAAGCCAGAGTCAGCAGGAGGCAGACTGAAGGGCTCTCACATGCCACATTAGAATTTCTATTTTATCCTGAGCACCATGGAAGCCACAGCAGGGGTGACCACATTCCTCCCTGGATGAAAGTGTGGAGAGGAGAGGGAGATTAGTCAGTCAGCTTAGGAGACAGCTGGGTGGCCCAAGCTAAGAGAGTGGCAGTAGACCGGAAGGTACTATGGCAAATTTTGGGTTCCTATGAGATAACCAAGTAATGATATCCAGCTAGTCAGTATCCACACAAGTCTGAAGCTCATTCATCCATTATTCAATGTATTTGTATGAAGAGCCTACAACAGACCAGGCACTGAAGTAAACGCTGATGATACAGTTGTATGCATTCAGACTGTAGGCCTATTTTCAATCTGGGATCTTCAAACAAATGTTACTTAAGAAAGTAACATTCTCAAGCCGGCGCCGTGGCTCAATAGGCTAATCCTCCACCTTGCGGCGCCGGCACACCGGGTTCTAGTCCCGGTTGGGGCGCCGGATTCTGTCCCGGTTGCCCCTCTTCCAGGCCAGCTCTCTGCTATGGCCAGGGAGTGCAGTGGAGGATGGCCCAGGTGCTTGGGCCCTGCACCCCATGGGAGACCAGGAAAAGCACCTGGCTCCTGGCTCCTGGCTCCTGCCAGGATCAGCGCGGTGCGCCGGCTGCAGCGGCGGCCATTGGAGGGTGAACCAACGGCAAAAGGAAGACCTTTCTCTCTCTGTCTCTCTCTCTCACTGTCCACTCTGCCTGTCAAAAAAAAAAAAAAAAAAAAAGAAAGTAACATTCTCCCCCGAAGTTCTAGTCCCAGTTGGGGCGCCGGATTCTGTCCCGGTTGCTCCTCTTCCAGTCCAGCTCTCTGCTCTGGCCCAGGAGTGCAGTGGAGGATGGCCCAAGTGCTTGGGCCCTGTACCCGCATGGGAGACCAGGAGCAAGCACCTGGCTCCTGGCTTCGGAATGGCGCAGTGCGCCGGCTGTAGTGGCCATTTGGGGGATGAACCAACAGAAGGAAGACCTTTCTCTGTCTCTCACTGTCTAACTCTGCCTGTCAAAAAAAAAAAAAAAAAAAGTAACATTCTCTTATTACATGGCAACATATAGCAAAACAATCTATAGAAGCCTGTATATATGTATACTTTTTAACTAGACTTTCCTCAAGTGGAATGAATACTCTATCATTTATATAAAGTATCATAGGACCCCCAACATGCAGAATTTATTTGAAAAGCAGAGCAACAGACAGAGGGACAGAGAGAGACAGAGAACTTTCACTTACTGACTCACTCCCCAAATAGCCACCACAGCCATGCCTGGGCCAGGTAGAAGCCAAGAGCCAGGAACTCCATGACAGTTTCCCACATGGGTGGCAGGGCCCCAGGACTTGGACCATCACTTGTTGCTTTCCTGGGCACATTAGGACACTGGATAGGAAATAGAGCAGCCAGGTTTGGAACTGGCACTCCAATATGGGATGCCAATGTAGCAGCTTAACCCAGTAGGCCACAGGCTGTTGCAGAATCAAAAACTACAACAAAAGACTCAATCTGCAACTCACACCCACACAGTATTCCACCTAATACTGCCACTAGAATGCTAATGACATTTGAACCTATGGTGGTAGGAAAGACTAGGGAATTCCTTAACAGAGACAGCCAATGAAGCCACCCTTTTACCATGGATTCCCTAACCTACGATTTGTCTTGCACTGTCTAAAAATTAATAACTGGATTGAGCAATGCTATGAAGTCTCTATCACCGGAACATTTATTTAGCAATCATTTATACACGCCCACTAAGTTCCAGGCACTGTGCTGACTACCAATGCATGAAATCAAACAAGGGCTGTTCACCATGACTACTCAAAATGCGAACAAACATCCTAGGCTCCAACCACCTTCCTTTCACTAAGAACGCAGTGGGGACAACCATAATACCTCTGTAAGTACCGTTGCACTCATAAGTTGGCTTTATCAGACATGTGCTAGCCACTAGTTAACTGTTTTAGAGATGATCCTCAAAGCAAGATGCTAATGGTCACTTTAAACTGGCTTTGAAAGTTCACTCCTTATCAAGAAATTAAAGCCCCCCCCCCGTTTAATCCAAGGCTTATCTCTCCTGCATCTACAAAGGCCTCCTGAGGGCCACCCACACGCCTAGCCTATGACTGCTCCTCTCCCCATCAGACTCTAACCCTCACCTGATTGCCCAGCACGGCGGTAGCACAAGCTGTGGACACCTCCTTGGGCCCAAACCACACGGAGGCGATGCGGGAGGGCAAGCCCAGGATAAACACCTGGGCCACGGAGCACAGGCACTGGCCCAGCATGGTGACCCAGAAGAGATGCCGCTGCACGCTGCCACACTTGATCCAGGCGCCCAGGCAGTTGAGGCCCGAGCCCAGCAGCGCCGTGAGCCGCAGGCCTCTGGTGTCCAGCAGCCAGGTGGCCGGGAAGATGAGGGGCACGTAGGCCAGCATGTACACCATGGACAGCCAGTCGATGTGCAGCAAGGAGACGCCGTAGAAGCCCTCGAAGACGTTGCTGATGATGCTGTATTGGATCCACTGAAAGGCGTTCACCAGCGAGTACAGGCTGAAGACCAGCAGCACCACAAAGCGCCGCGGCGAGAGCGCCGTCCGAGGCAGCGGGGCGCCCTCGGCCCCCGGGGTCTCCTCGCCAGGCTCCGTGGGCAGCAGCCGGGCCTGGGTCTCCTCTTCCGGGGCCAGCACAGTATGCGGCCCGCCCAGGGCTCCCGGGGCGGCTGCGGGGCTGTTCTGGAGGACCCCGTTAAGGAGCAGGCAGCCGGCTTTGGGCCCATTCTGCGGCTCCAAGTTCTTCCCGGCGGGAGCCTCTCCAGACACGGGGAGGAAGCCTTTCGCCAGCGGGTGCCCGGGCGCCACCGGCTCTCCCTCCTCACTGTCCGGCAGCGCCATGTCCCTGGGCTCCCCGACGCCGCGGCTGTGCACCCCCAACCCAGAGCCGAAGGTCCCCCCAGCCCCAGGACCCCAGCCCCACTCCCTCGATCCGCCGTCCTGCGACCTTTCCCCGGAGGCGCGTGCGCCCGCGCCCCGGGGTTTGCAGGTGAACGCGTCCGCCCTCTGCACTGCCGGCAGCCAGTCACCGGGTGCTAGGCCCCGCCCCGAGAACGCGGCTCAGGGACGGCCCGTCGAACCAATCAGCGGACCCTCACTCTGGCAGGGCAGCCAATCGGAGATCTGGCTGGTGGGGTGGGGCGGGAACAAAGCCGCCTGGTGGCCCGGAGGAAGGCCGGGTTGGAGCGGCCTCGTGTTCCGGTTTTGGGTGGGCGGACCAGAGGGCGAGAGGTGGCTGGCGGATTTGGGCTTCCCACGACTAAGAACTACGGGGCAAGAGGAAAAAAAAAAAAAGAACTGAGAGACCGAGGGGAAGACGGTTCTCTCGCCGCCACGAGGGGCTTTCCAGGGCCCAGGCTTTAGATCAGACGGGACCGCGGCTCACAGGTTCTGAACGGTGTGTGCCAGACACCATCTTATGGGCCCTGGGGGGCTAAAACCATTAACCGGAGGGAGGCATGGCCCCTGCTCCTCGGAGCTCAAGTAGCCGTGAGGTCTTCCTGGACCAGAGGAGAAGATCAGCCCCGCGACTCCTTGGGAAACAAGAAAAGAGGCTCCCAGCATTCACTGTTACAGAGAAACTGAAAGCAGATGTGTATGTATAGGAGTTCTCACCGTGGGTTTAGTCTTGTAAAACGCTGATACCTGGAGCCCTAAAACCTGAAATCTGAACACCGTTACATTATTATTAGGTCAGGTATACAATATCAGGTATAGAATCTCAGTACGGCTGGAGTGCTACAGAGCCCTGAACAGTAAGGAATGTGTGCATTGTATCTTCCTGGGCCACCCTATGTTAATCCCCCCACCCCCATCACAGGCCGATTGGTTTGCTTTTTTTTTTGTCTGGTCGTTTTCTCCCTCCTCACTAGACTGAAAACTCCACTAGGGGATGGCTGAAAGTTTTACTACTCTTTGCCTCTATTTTCCAACAACCTGTAACAGCACCTAGCACAGAGTCAGTCTAAGTGCAGCTAATGAGCGCTGATTTACTCTTGGCTATTTTAAATACTTGTTTTCTCATTTAATCCACTTTTTTAAAAGAAGTCTTGCAAACATGTTTGTTTATTTGTTAATTTGAGAGGCAGAGACAGATGGACAGACAAGAGAGATCTACCATCTGCTGGTTCACTTAGCCGCTCAGAATGACAAGGGGCCTATGCCCAGGCCTGCGAAGGCAATTCAGGTTCCCTACAGGGATGGCATGAACCCAGTAGCATGATCTATTACTGCTACCACTCCTGGTCTGCATTTGTGGAAGCTGGAGACAGCAGTCAGAGCTGAAGATGGAATCCAGGCGCTCTGATGTGGGAGCTAAGTGTCTTAACCACCAAGCTGGCCACCCGCTACAAAACATGATTTGCTAAATGTTGATTTGGAGATTAGATTAGTGATGATGGCTCCTGAATGAACAAAAAATTTTAAATGTGGAGTCTAAAGAAATTCAGCTTTAGTTAAAAAAACATTTTCTGAAAAATGAACCTATTACATTGCTTAATATTTGGCACAATTTATCATTCACTGTTTCACAGCATTTAAAAAATATTCTCAGGTACCATGAAACCTTCTGCATAGTTCCTCAAAATAGCTATTCAGAAAGGAAATGCAGTGGGAGAGAGAGATCGATCTTCCATCTGCTGATACAGTCCCCCAAATGGTAGCAACAGCCAGCGCTGAGCCAGGCTGAAGCCAGTAGCCAGGAACTCCATGCTGGTCTCCCACATGGGTGGCAGGGACCCAGCTACTTGGACTGTCATCCACTGCTCTTCCAGGCACACCAGGGAGCTGGATCAGAAGCAGAGTAACTGGGACTGGAACCAGCCAACACAGGCAATGGCAGCCTACTGCACCACAAGGCCAGCCCCCAGTGGAGGAAATTTTAATTGCCCCCCCCCCCTTTACTGCCCTTGTCATATTTCCATTCCAGCAAACATTCAGTTATCTGCAGACTTCCCACCTTCTTCCTAGAACCAGAAACTGGCAAATTATATTCATTTCCTCATCGTCCTGTAGAGGTTGGAGATCATCTTCTGCCAGATCTGATAGGAAATTTCCCTCTCTGCACAGGAGAGTAACCTGAGTATACTCCTAAGGGGAGGCCATGCTTGTTGGTTGTTTAGGTTCCTTCTGTTTAGCAATCATTTGTCTTCTGTCTGTACTCAGCAAGAAGGGTTAGGTTGGGAATCCCCTGGGTACCCTGGGCAGCCACTCAACCCCTAATTTCTCTTCACATCTTTACCAGCTGCTGCCTGTTCTACTCTTGCCCACCTTCGCTTGTGCCTTCTTAGCACATGACTGCTCCTATCTGATGTTATCACCATCCACATGGAGCCAACCACCAAAGAAGGGGGTCTATAGCAGGGGCGAAAGGCATCAGATCTAAAGACAGGCTACTGGAGGCTAGCACTGTGGCATAGCTGGTAAAGCTGCCACCTGTGTGCAGTGCCGGCACCCCTTATAGGCACCGGTTCAAATTCAGGCTGCTCCACTTCCAATCCAGCCCCTTGCTAGTGCACCCGGGAATGCAGCAGAAGATGGCCCAAGTATTTGGGCTCCTGCACCCATGTGGGAGACCGGGAAGAAGTTCCTGATCTGCTCAGCTCCAGCTGTTGCAGCCATTTGTGAACCAGTGGGTGGAAGACTCTCTCTCTCTATCCCTCTCTCTGTAAGTTTGCTTGTCAAATAAATAATCTTTTTTTTTTTTCTAAAAAGCTACTAGGTCTGAATCCCAAATTGAATACTCACTAACTTTTTGACCTTGGGCAAGTCACTTAGCTGTTCTGTAATATGATAACAGAATCCTGCCTTGTAGGATTATTATTGAAACTCAAGAGATTGACCATCTGGCACATGATAAGAAGGGGAGCTAGAGTGGTGGTTAAAGGTCTAAGTTGTAGAGCCAAATGACATGGGTTCAACTCCTGACTCTTTAAAATGATCTTGTGTAACAGCTGAGATGAACCTCGGGGACTTAAAGTATGAAGCAGATGAACACACAAGAAGGCAATTTTAGAAAAAAAAATATGAGAAAGGAAAGAAACTCGTAGGAATATACCTGGAGGGGGTCGGGGAGAGAGTTCCATTGTTTCCTTCCGCTAGTGGTTTATATATGTAAACCATATTTTTTTTTTTTTTTTTTTTTTTTTTTTTATTTTTTGACAGGCAGAGTGGACAGTGAGAGAGAGAGACAGAGAGAGAAAGGTCTTCCTTTGCCGTTGGATCACCCTCCAATGGCCGCCGCTGCAGCCGGCGCACCGCGCTGATCCGATGGCAGGAGCCAGGATCCAGGTGCTTTTTCCTGGTCTCCCATGGGGTGCAGGGCCCAAGCACCTGGGCCATCCTCCACTGCACTCCCTGGCCATAGCAGAGAGCTGGCCTGGAAGAGGGGCAACCGGGACAGAATCCGGCGCCCCAACCGGGACTAGAACCCGGTGTGCCGGCGCCGCAAGGTGGAGGATTAGCCTATTGAGCCACGGCGCCGGCTTGTAAACCATATTTTTAAAAAGATTTATTTGAGAGGCAGGGTTACAGACAGAGGGAGAGACAGAGAGAGAGGTCTTCCATCTGCTGGTTCACTCCCCAAATGGCCACAGCAGCTGGAGCTTGGCTCATCTGAAGCCAGGAACCAGGAGCTTCTGGGTCTCCCACATGGGTGCAAGGGCCCAAGCAGTTGAGCTGTCTTCTACTGCTTTTCCAGGCCATAGCACAGAGCTGGATTGGAAGAGGAGCAGCCAGGACACAACTGGCACCCTTATGGAATGTCAGTGCTGCGGATGGAGGCTTAACCTACTATACCACAGCACTGGTCCCATCTAACATTTCTTACAGTACAAAGAAAAGGTTCTATTTTGGGGACTGGCAGGAGAACTGTTTATCTTCACCGTGCTCCTGGCACTGGTCACAGACAATTCTAGCCATCTGGCCTTCTTAGTGGCCTTGAGTACAGAGCCTGCTGTTTTCCCAACTAATCAACAATGTTTTATGTCTCCTTCATTATCAAACTTGTTTCCTAGCTCAGGCTGATTTCCGAGGGGCTCTTTGCCCTTTCTACCTTCCCACCATTCCTGTTCTAACTGACTTCTTTGATTTGGATTATTGTGTTGGGGGGGGGAGGGTAGGAAGGGGGACTGCAAAATGAGTACACTATTTTTCCTGAAATTGTTATGTGAGATAGCTACCTAGTAGACATAAAGCACTTAAACGGATCTATACTAATACCCAGTAAATGTTAACCCATGTCCATTAGCATCAGCTGACCAATACTACCCCCCCCAACAAATGCTAGGAGTGGAATTAAATATAAATTAAGATCACAAGTCAAACAAATCAGATTATCTAATACACCAGGGTCTCTGGTCTATTAAACATTCAAACATCTTAAATAAAAAGTGACATACTAATTTTAATAATGATTATGAGGACATTTCCAAAAATATTGTAATAGCCAAAGTATAGTTTTCTGAGTTTTCTTGTAAACTCATTTATCCAGCCAAGATAAGATACTCACTACCTCCATTTGGCTGAGTTTATAATTAGAGGCCTTAGGAAGGAACCTGGGACCTGAGTCTTATATTTCATTCTTCTCATGGCACAAGTTAGCACAAAACTCCCTTTCTTGAAATACTAGTAAATTTAAAACCTTTTCTTACAATGCTCTTTGATAATTTTTAATTGCTTAATTTGAATTAATTGAGAATTACACTGCCTCTCCTTGCCCCCAACCTCAAGGTCTGATCCAAGATTTTTAGAGCCTGAGCCTTAAACATCAAAATGAAAATACAAAATGGGATACAAGACCTTCAAAGAGACCCTGAAGCATAAACTGTATTAACTTTATGGGAAATTTGCCTCTACTCACCCCTCCCACCTAAAGCAACTAATGATTTAATTGCCAGGTTTACACTACAAAAGATTATGCAACCTCTTTATGTGTTTTCTGTTGATTCATTCTTTGGACTTAATTTACTGAAACTGTGATGAAGGGATTGGGACAACAAAAATAGACCCCAAATCTCCATCTGCTGCCCTGGCCAGTCTTAACTGTCTACTTCAGAAAAATCTTAAGGGCTGTATATGCTTCAAATTGAGACAGAAAATTGCTCCTGAAATCTATATTCAGAGGAAGTCCCAGATGGGGGCAAGCCATAAGAAGAAATCAGCTCCTTATCCAAATAGGTCTAGGCAGACAAGGAGAGAACAGGTATAAAACCTAGAAAGCAACTGAGTGAGATACCACATCCCATATTTGAGTGCTTGGCTTTGAGGCCCAGCTCCATTGCTAATCCAGCTTCTTGCTGATGCACACCCTGGGAGGCAGCAGGTGATGGCTGGAGCACTTGAGTCCTTGTCACCTGTATGGGAGGTCTGGATGGAGTTCTGGGCTCTTGGCTTCTGCCTGGCCCTGCCCTGGCTATTATGGGCATTTGGGGAGTAAACCAATAGATGGTGTTGCATCCACTTGCCAGCTAAAACAAAATGTTCCAAAAACCAGTGACAGTCACGCATGAAATTTATTGAAAATGGGGCCGGCGTCGTGGCTTACTTGGTTAATTCTCCATGGCCCAAGTGCTTGGGCCCCTGCACCCACATGGGAGACCAGGAAGAAGCACCTGGCTCCTGGCTTCGGATCGGCGCAGCGCGCCAACCTTGGCAGCCATTTTGGGGGTGAACCAAAGGAAGGAAGACCTCCTCCCTCACTAACTCTGCCTGTCAAATAAAAAATAAAATTAAAAAATATATATATTGAAAATGAGAAGCAAATGGGAGACAAATGAGAGGTAAGGTAACTGATCGGGGCCGGCCATCTGTGGGAACCAACACTCCTTATCAGAGTACGGCCCCAGCAGTGAGTTACACAGCTTTTTATACTATTCTGTCCACTAGGGCTCACAATTTCATACTGGACCTCTGGTATGTAGTGAACAATAAAGAGGAAAACCAGAATATGGTTGTAAAATAACAGTTAACAATAACAAACCCAATAACAGATCAAAGATACAGTGGTAAGATAACAGTGAAGGACACATGTCAGTCAACCTAGTTCCTGGGAATTTGGGCCCACATAGTTTCACAAGATACACCCTTAGCCATTAGCAAGCAAAGCTTATATGTACAGAAGCAAGAGATCTGCAATTAGCTTTTAGCCACACTCACTCCATTTTGATTCTGATTCTGCAATGGGAGATTCTCTCTCTCTCTCTCAAATAAATATAGATAAATTATTTAAAAAAAAAAGAACAAGAAAATGGCCAGCCCCATTATTCCAAAATTTAAAAATTTACTCTACATCACAATATAAGTCATGCCTTCCCTTCCCTTGAAATGTAACTAACCCAGTTTAAATTCAGTTTTACATAGTTGACTGCACTAGTGCCTGCTTACTGTTGTATCCTATAACTTTAAGGTGAGAATGAAGTAAAATCTTGGTGAGATTTTAAGTGCATAGCAAACCAAAGCAAGTCCAGGAGGACAGGAATAGGAATCATTCCAGAATGCAACCCAAAATCCCTGCTGGGAGGGAAATCCCTGAGTATGGAAAAAATGTTTGCTTGGAATGGTGATCCAGATTGAGTTTCTTTTTTTTTTTTTAATTTTTTTTTTTTTAAATTTTTCTTGACAGGCAGAGTGGACAGTGAGAGAGAGAGACAGAGAGAAAGGTCTTCCTTTTGCCGTTGGTTCACCCTCCAATGGCCGCCGCGGCCGGCGCACCGCGCTGATCCGAAGGCAGGAGCCAGGTGCTTTTCCTGGTCTCCCATGCGGGTGCAGGGCCCAAGGACTTGGGCCATCCTCCACTGCACTCCCTGGCCACAGCAGAGAGCTGGTCTGGAAGAGGGGCAACCGGGACAGAATCCAGCGCCCGACCGGGACTAGAACCTGGTGTGCTGGCGCCGCAAGGTGGAGCATTAGCCTATTGAGCCGAGGCGCCAGCCCAGATTGAGTTTCTTATGTGGCAGATCATCACTTGGGAAAATCACTTGGGCACAGTGCATATAACTTTGTGAATTGATCATCTATTACCCATTTCAGAAGAAAACTTCTTTCCAGCTGTTTTCTACTTAAAATGCCCAGAACCCCTCTGTACTGACATTAGCCCCATTTGACAGCTAAGGAAGTTTAAGCATATAGATATAAAAAATCTTCTAAAAAGGAGAATTTAGATGTAGCACCTTTCATGCCAGGGTTTTATAAGGTATTTTGAGGAATTTTCTGCATGATTGGAGAGTTGTTTAAAACAAATGAATAGGCCAGTCCGCAGCTCACTAAGCTAATCCTCTGCCTGTGGCGCTGGCACACACTAGTCCCGGTTGGGGCGCCATATTCTGTCCCGGTTGCCCCTCTTCCAGGCCAGCTCTCTGCTGTGGCCCGGGAAGGCAGTGGAGGATGGCCCAGGTGCTTGGGCCCTGCACCCGCATGGGAGACCAGGAGGAAGCACCTGGCTCCTGGCTTCAGATCGGCACAGCGTGCCGGCCATAGCAGCCACTTGGGAGGTGAACCAACAGAAAAAGGAAGACCTTTCTCTTTGTCTCTCTCTCTCACTGTCTAACTCTGCCTGTCAAAAAAAAAAAAAAAAAAAAAAAAAAAAAGAATAAACAAAAGCAATGAAAACAATACCCTCTTATCCCTCTTATCCTTCCAACTGCCCTACGTTGGTCCCCATGGTTACTGCCTCCCAGTTTCATTAGAGTTGAGTGAGTGGACCAGGAGGTTTTTGTTGAACCTTCATACAGTTCCTTGGGAAATATATTTCTCTGGCATTGTAGACTGCTTTCATCAGTACCAGTCTTTCTTTGCCATGACTGATTTTTGTAAAGAAATAAAGTATGACTTTTGTGTTTCTAAAATTTCTTTCTGAAGTTTTTTTTTTTTTTTAAAGAGCTGGAGACCTCCTATCCTGAGAAAATAGATAAATGAATAACCCATGATGTAAAATGCAAAGTTTTAATAAAATGAATAAGAATAGCTACCATTTATGGAGTACCAACATTGAACTCTTTTCCATGGGGGAAAAGTACCCATTTGTGCCCAGTACCCACAAGATCACCAGGCACACATCATTTGCTTAACAATTAACAGTTTATGTAATAAAGAGATGGCAAGCATGGTGCAAGGTGCTTTATTTACATGCATTCCTCATTTAATTCTAACTCCCTCCCTATTACCTACCATATACACACACATATAATGTGTATGAAATGAATTAAGTATCAGCCAGTGCCGCGGCTCAATAAGCTAATCCTCCACCTACTGGCGCCAGCACACCGGGTTCTAGTCCCGGTCGGGCGCCGGATTCTGTCCCGGTTGCCCCTCTTCCAGGCCAGCTCTCTGCTGTGGCCAGGGAGTGCAGTGGAGGATGGCCCAAGTCCTTGGGCCCTGCACCCTATGGGAGACCAGGAGAAGCACCTGGCTCCTGCCTTCGGATCAGTGCAGTGTGCCGGCCACAGCGCACCAGCCGTGGCGGCCATTGGAGGGTGAACCAACGGCAAAAGGAAGACCTTTCTCTCTGTCTCTCTCTCTCTCACTGTCCACTCTGCCTGTCAAAAAAAAAAAAAAAAAAAAAAAAGAACTAAGTATCTTTATTCTCATTTTATAGATGAAGAAACTGATATTAAAGGGGTTGAGAAATTTGTCCAAGACACATGACCAGTAAGTAAATAGTCTCTGACTCTTAACAGAATTCTATAGCTAGAACAAAGTAGAAATGGCACAGCTCAGAACATTCCATCACCAAGGTAATATCCAAGCAGCCTGATCCACACAAGTGGATTCCAGATGGGCTTTGGGTTACGTACGTTAAGGTAATTTATAATATATCTGTAGAAATAGTAATGTATTTTCTATAGATATACATTTTTTAAAGATTTATTTCTTTATTTGAAAGGTAGAGTTAAGGAAAGACAGAGGGAGGGAGGGAGGGAGGGAGGGAGGGAGAGAGATAGAGAGATATAGAGAAAAGAGAGGTTTCATTCACTGGTTCACTCCCCAAATGGCTGCAATGGGCAGAGTTGGGTTGATCCAAAGCAGGAGCCAGGAGCTTCTTCCAGGTCTCCCATGTGGGTGCAGGGGCCCAAGCACTTGGGCCAATCTCTGCTGCTTTCCCATGCCATAGCAGAGAGCTGGATCAGTAAAACAGCCAGCACTGCAGGTGGCTGTTTAACTTGCTATGCCACAGTGCTGGCCCCTAGATAAACATTTAATTCTGGGTATTGTGGTTGTTACATTCTGTAAAATTGCTGCAATTACTGAATTACCAAATACTGAACCATTACTCCAGTGAAATACAGAGTTAGGTTCCCGTAAACCTCAGGTCACAACACTTTTGTCAACCCATCAATATATAACTTTATTTTATGTATGTTTCTGTTTAGAGACAGCTAACTCATTTTTTTTAAAGATTTATTTATTTATTTGAAAGTCAGAGTTACAGGGAAAGGGAGAGACAGAGAGAGAGAGAGAGAGAGAGAGAGATATTTTTCATCTGCTGGTTCATTCCCCAGATAGCCACAAAGGACAGGGCTGGGCCAGGCTGAAGCCAGGAGCCAGGAGCTTCTTCTGGATCTCCCACATTGGTACAGGGGCCCAAGCATTTGGGTCATTCTCCAGTGCTTTCCCAAGTGCATTAACAGGGAGCTGGCTTGGAAGCCAAGCAGCTGGGACTGGAACTGGCACCCATATGGTGGTGTCTACCCGCTACGCCACAGTGCTGGCCCCAAGACAGCTTACTTAATATGCAGTGTTGATCCACTAACAATTGATAAATTGAACTCACACTCCACTAATGTTGGCTTCTCAGCCAATAGCACTCTAGCTCATAGCTTATTGAATGCTTGCAAGCTCTTCAGCACTACACTTGAGGGCCATGTGAAACAATGAAATTAACAATAACAGAAACACAAAATGAAGAAAATATGACACTAAGTCACAAAAAGACCATGTGTTTGCAGCATGGGGGCAGAAACAGGAAGGCAAGCGTTGTTGGACCTCAGCAAATTCCTACTGCTCTGCGCAAGTCCTCAAATGACTGAGAAAAGGCCACAGATATAATTTTGGGGTAAAAAAGACTTAGCAAATAGGCAGATTTGCAGATACAAAATCATAAATAGTGAGTAGCTATATACATACTTCCTATTTCCACAGCCCTTTTCAAAGTCATGGATTATGCACATTAAGAGATAAAAAAACTTGGGTGGATTGGCTGTGGAAATTGTCCTAGTCCTCTGACACACAAGGGACTGATTTCATAGGTGCGCAGCCTGCACAGTCACTTGGGCCATCCTCCACTACCTTCCTGGGCCACAGCAGAGAGCTGGACTGGAAGAGGAGCAACCGGGGACAGAACCTGGTGCCCAAACTGGGACTAGAACCTGGGGTGCCGGCGCCGCAGGCCCGCAGGCAGAGGATTAGCCTAGTGAGCCACGACGCCAGCCGTATTCAGTGAACTTTTAAAAAAAATTATTTATTCATTTTGTTTATTTGAAAGGGAGAGAGAGAGAGAGAAAGAGAGAGAGATCTTCCCTTCACTCCTTAAATGCCAGCCAGCAACAGCCAGGACTGGGCCAGGCCAAAGCCAGGAGCCAGGAGCCAGGAACTCCATTTGAGTCTCCCACATGGGTAGAAGGGGCTCAGTACTTGAGCCATCATCCTGTGTCTCCCTGGCTCATTGGCAGGAAGTTAGATGGGGCCTGGAGAAGCTAGGACTCAAACTGACATCCTCATAGGATGCAGGTGTCCCGAGAGGCAGCTTAACCTACTGCCCCGCTATACTACCCCTGTTCAGTGAACTTTCAACTAGGACATTTGTAATAAACCTATAAAATGGTCTTTTACCAAAATATAAATTAACGTAGATGTACATGAAAGATAACTCTCTTGTTTTCTTTTTCCTTTCCTTTAATAATGTCTCCATTTTTTAAAATTTATGGACTCTCCAGAAAAGATAAAGTGAAAATGTTAATGGAAATAGAATTTTAAAAGTTTAATTTCTGATGAATTAGTATCTCTAATAAAAGGAAGTTGAAATTAATAACAGAGATATTTGAACTAACTGTAGATGTATGAGTTATATTTCATTCATGTTACTCTCAGTTGATGATTAGAGTTAGATTAACAGAAACCAAACTATTTCTTTAGTGTTGACTGTATAAAATATTTTATGTTCCTTTAATGTAGACTTGCTAGATCTTCCCTTTTTACTTCTGCAAATGACATCTTGCCTAAGGAACTGTTTCCTTTAGTTACTTCAATACCAAAGAGTCATTTTCAAGTGGGCCATACAGTATCTTTTAAATATAGGGGCAATTGGGCTGTTGTGGCCATTTGGGAAGTACACTGGTGGATGGAAGATTTCTCACTCTCTCTGTCTCTCCTTCTTTCTATTATTTTAATTAAAAATTTTATTTATTTATTTGAAAGGTACAATTACAGACAGACAGAGGGAGAAACAGAGAGGTCCTCCATCTGCTGGTTCACTCCCCAGATGGCCACAACAGCTAGAGCTGGGCCAATCAGAAGCCAGGAGCCAGGAGCTTCTTCTGGGTCTCCCATGTGGGTGCAGGGCCCCCAAGTGCTTGGGCCATCCTCTACTGCTTTCCCAGGCCATAGCAGAGAGCTGGATCAGAAGAGGATCAACCTGGACTAGAACATGCCCATATGGGATGCCAGCGCCACAGGCGGAAGATTAACCTGCTATACCACAGCACCAGCCCTTCTCCTTCTCTCTAACTCTCCCTGGGAAATCTGCACTTGCCACAGATGGAAAAAATCAAACATCCATTAAGGGGAACACAGTTTTCTTTCTCATATTTACCTTAATAACAAAAGTTTCTTTTACTCTGTTAAAATTCATAGGAACAAAATAAAAATGGGAGATTAGGTTCTACATGAGATACTGGATTGGAGAAAAATGGCTTTTCTTGTTTTTCCTAGTCCTAAAATCTTGGGAGTACACCTAACCCTCAGCCAGGAGCAGAGCCCAGCCCAGCCAGACCCTCAGGTTGAAGCAGGGTTCTCAGGTGAGCCCAACCCCCAGCGGGTATGCCAGTGTATTTCACAGCATTATTGCTCAATAATGACGAAGTGCTGGGGCATCTTTCCAAAAATCCCAGTCTTCCCTAAAGCATTTCCTTCTGTTCAGGACTACTGTTGTCTGCACATGTGAGTACTTGTAAGAGTTTCAGAGTTTACCTCCTCTCCTTTTGTGTTCTATTTAGAAATGGAAAGTCGATGGCTCTGGTGGCTTTCCTGAATAATGAATGTTTCTGTTCTTTTTGTCACTTCAATATGTTTCAAGCCTTACTTTATAAATCAGTGGAAACAACCCAAAATGAGATAAATGATTGGAAATCCATATGATAAATTGTTATACTGTCATCAAGTATTAAATTTGTATTACTAGTGGCATACATGTAATAACACAAAAAAGTCTCATGAAATAATTTTAAAGGATTTATTTATTTATATTTGAAAGGCAAAGTGACAGAGAGGGAAAGATGGAGAGAGATATCTTTCATCTGCTGGTTCACTCTCCAAATGGCCACAACAGTCAGTTTTTTTAAATTTCAGAACAACTGGTGGTATCTCATTATATGTATTTATGGGGTACCATGTGGTATTTTGAGGCACATATACATTGTGTAATGTCCAAATCAAGGTAAGCAAATATATTTCCTCAAACACTGTTTCTTTGTAGTCATCATAGTATCCACTTAAATTTCCTCAGTGATTGAGGGTGCTGCACATATTTTTATGTGCTGGCTTACCATCTGTATAACTTCTTAAGCATATTGAAAATATCATTTCTCTGCCTACTGGCTCCTAATCTTGCTTGTTGAAGAGTCTGCTGTCAGTTCAACTACCCCTCCTTTATTCTATGATAGGCTTTAAGGTTCTCTCTCTCTCTCTCTCTTTCTTATTTATTTACTTGAAAGGCAGAGTTAGAGACAGACAGAGAGACAATCAGAGCTTCCATCCAATGGTTTACTCCCCAAATGGCTGCAATGACCAGACTGAAGCCAGGAACCAGGAGATTCTTCCGGGTCTCCCATGTGGGTACAGGGGTCCAAGGACTTGGACCTTCTTCCACTGCTTTCCCAGGTGCATTAGCAGGGAACTGGATCAGAGATGGAACAGCTGGGACTGGAACCAGATTCCATTTAGGATGCCAGTGCCACAGGCAGTGGCCTTACCCTTTATACTATAATGCTGGCCCCAAGGTTTTCTTATAGTTTCTAATTTTTAATAACCTTACTGGGATCTAAGTGTAGACTTGCAAAGGTCCTGATGAGTATTCTTGGAGCTTCTCAAGGCTGTGAACTGGTTTTCTTCATCTGTTCTGGCCTTCTCTCAGTCATCTTTCCAAATCTTGTCTCTGCCTCATTCTTGTCTTCCTTGATGTCCCATTCTGTGCAGGGACATCTCACTGTGTCTTCCACATCCTTAATTTTTAATTACATCCATATCTTTGTCTTTCTAAACTGCAATCAGATAGTTACTTCTGATCTGTCTTCCAGTTCCCTACTTTTTTTTTTTAATATTTATTTATTTATTTGAAAGGCAGAGTTTCAGAGAGGTAGAGGCAGAGAGAGAAAGTCTTCCATCTGCTGGCTCACTCCCTAAATGGCGACAATGGCTGGAGCTGTGCCAATTTGAAGTTGGGAGCCAGGAGCTTCTTCCTGGTCTCCCACGCAGGTGTAGGGGTCCAAAGACTTGAGCCATCTTCCACTGCTTTCCCAGGCCATAGCAGAGAACTGGATCAGAGATAGAGCAGCGAGGTCTTGAACCAGCGCCCAAACAGGATGTCGGCACTGCAGGAGGCAGCTTTACTTGCAATGCCACAGCGTTGGCCCCTCCCTGCTTCTTTTTTCTGGTGAATCTGTCTGCTGCTGAACTTTAAACTGAGTTTTAAATTTACTTAATGATAGAAAGGACTCAGGAGTGAGACAGACAGTAAAGTGATAAGGTTTTATTGGGGATAGGGCACCTGTCAGAATGGAAGGGAAGATAGAGTGCCCAGTCACTCGCAGTGGGGGAGAGTTTACAGGTTTGAATGGAGAGAATACACCTGGCAGAGTGCTGAGCACACCTCCCCCTCTCCTCCAGGACAAAGGATGGAGAGTCCTAGTGGAAGGGTTTGTTGGGTGAAAATTAGCAAATTCCTCCCCAGAGTTGTTGGCACAGGGCAGAGTAGAGGGGCTTCCCTTAGGATGTCTGTGAAGGTTTATTGCCCCTTGTTATCAGGTCAGGTAACCCATTTGGTTGTGCAGGAGAGAGAGTTCTCCTGGGAGCTTTCCTTGCAGGAAGGGCTGGGACCACCTGGGGGGGGGGAGTTATCAGGGTCTGGGCAGGACTTTGAAATGCAGATTTCTGCTGTCAGTTTCCTTAGGCTCCTCTCACACACACACTTAGGCTAATTTCTAACTTCCTGCCTGACAGCCCTAACAAGCAGACTCTTACAAAAACATTTTAAAATTTACATTCTAATACAACCAATTTAAAGACTTTTTTCTATATCTTTTATGATGAAACCTCTTTGGATACTTATTGGGAAAGTAACATCCAAGATGTTAATGATGTTTGTCTTTGGATCAAGAATGATTTTAAACTTTCAACCTTATGCTTTTCTGTATTTTCTTAATTTTCTACAATGAATATATACTGTTTTCATAATCAGAAGAAACAATGAATGTTCCTAAAAGGAAAAACCAATGCAGAGTATCTTCAAAATCAAAACATACTGTCTTACTATCTTCTTTTTATTACCTTTTTTCCCCCTGAAAAATACTAACTAGGAGCTGGAGTTGTGGAGTTGTGGTATAGTGGGTTAAGCTGCCACCTGCACTGCTGGCATCCCATATGGGCACCTGTTTGAGTCCCAGCAGCTCCACTTCTATTCCAGGTCTGTGCTAATAGCCTGGGAAAGCAGCAGATTTGGGTCCCTGCACCCATGTAGGAGATCCAGAAGAAGCTCTGGGTCCTTAACTTCGGCCTGGTACAGCCCCGGGTCTTTGTGGCCATTTGGGGAGTGAACCAGCAGATGGAAGACCTCTCTCCCTGTAACTCTGCCTTTCAAATAAATAAAAATAAATCTTTACCAAAAAGAAAAAAAGAAGAAAAATAAAACAAAAACCTAACATACTTAGGAAATAGTAATAAAAATTGGGATGAAGTATGGGATGGGGAGGCACACTTACTGACTTCTAAACTAAGCAGGCAACCAATAGTGTTACTGGAGAATGGCAGGGTCCTTGTCTTTACGCAAAAAAGAACTCAGGTGTGAGACAGAGAGTAATTGGAAAGCAAACAGCAAGGTTTATTAGAGCAGGGACGTCCGTCCGTCCGTCCGTAAGAACAGATGGGCACCTCGTCAGACAGAACCAGAGAGATAGTGCCCTGTTTACATTTAAGCCGGGGCTTTTAAGGGGATGGGTCTTTGTCTTCCCACAGCTTCTCCTCCTGGAACAAAGGACTTTTTGGGTGTAAATACTAAAAATTCCTTTCTGAGTTTTCTCCCTGAAGTTATCAGATAGGAGGAAGCCTGGCTGGCAGGTGGGTTAGAGGAAGGATGAGCAGGACCCCCTGGAGGATCAGGATCCTGAGCAGGATATTTGAAATGCAGATATTGGGCTGCACCTGGAAGATTATCAGGCAGAAGGGGCGGGGACCCCCATCTGGCAGGTTATCAGGTAGAAGGGGCAGGGCAGGATGTAGATACTGGACTGCCCCTGGAAGGTTATCAGGATGACTGAGATGCTTATGCTGGACCTAGATGTCTTAGGCCTTTGTCACCTACACAGAAGCTCATATCTGACTTCCACCTAACAATAGTAATAGTATTTTTCCTTTTTTTTTTGGGGGGGGGGCAGGAAAGCAAGAAACACTTGACAATTGGTATTCAGCATAATGGTATCTATAAACAGAACTAATGAAATAATTGAAAAACTTAGAGCAAACAGACAACTTCTTTTGGAGGAAATAAACCAAAAGCGTGACTCCAATTGCTTAGTGGAAAGAAGCAATCAAGTCAGCCTACTGAGAGTTCAGAAGAGGCATTTCAGTAATGCCTACAAGTCCTTCATGGATGGGAAGATCAAAGACGCTGCTCCTGACAGCGGCAGGAGCTCCTGGATCAACCTGAGTCACCTTGTTCACAAGCAGAAGAAGCACTTCCCACCCCAAAGTAAGGTCTTCGGGTGGGATTCCTGCTCAAAGGAGGGGTTTATAAGTGAACTTAGGAGGGCTTTCTGGAGTTGAAAGAGCCTCCTTCATTGCCCTGGGGGAGTTGAAAGGCAATCTGGGCCGGTGCCGGGGCTCACTAGGCTAATCCTCCACCTGCGGCGCTGGCACCCCAGGTTCTAGTCCCAGTCGGGGCACCAGATTCTGTCGCGATTGCTCCTCTTCCAGTCCAGCTCTCTGCTGTGGCCCGGGAGTGCAGTGGAGGGTGGCCCAGGTCCTTGGGCCCTGCACCTGCATGGGAGACCAGGAGCAAGCACCTGGCTCCTGGCTTTGGCTCCGCGAAGCGCACCGGCCGCAACACACTGGCGGTAGCGGCCACTTTGGGGGTGAACCAACCGAAAAAGGAAGACCTTTCTCTCTGTCTCTCTCTCTCTCACTGTCTAACTCTGCCTGTCAAAAAAAAATTAAAAAAAAAAAAAAGAAAAAAGAAAGAAAGGCAATCTGTGTCAGCTAACTAGGCTGGCTGGTGTAAGATCTACTATAGGCCAGAGATTGATTTTCTTTATTTTTAAAGATTTATTTATTTGTTTGAAAGGCAGAGTTGGGGCCGGCGCCATGGCGCAGTAGGTTAATCCTCCGCCTGCAGCGCCGGAATCCCATGTGGGCGCCAGTTCTAATCCCGGCTGCTCCTCTTCTGATCCAGCAATCTGCTATGGCCTGGGAAAGTAGTAGAAGATGGCCCAAGTCCTTGGGCCCCTGCACTCACAGGGGAGACCGGGAAGAAGCTCTTGGCTTCAGATCAGCGCAGCTCTGGGGCGGTCATTTGGGGAGTGAACCAACGGAAGGAAGACCTTTCTCTCTCTCTCTCACTCTCACTTTCTGTAATTCTACCTGTCAAATAAATAAATAAAATCTTAAAAAAAAAAAAAAAGGCAGAGTTACAGAAAGAGAAGGGGTGGGGTGGCGGAAGAGAGAGAGAGAGAGAGAGAGAGGGATGCTCCCCCGCTAGTTCATTTCCCAATAACCACATTGGCCAGGTCTACTGAGCACTGAGGGATCACAGATACAGGGCAACAGAAATCAGGAGGAGGGATATGCTAATAAGCAGGAGGAATATTCATGGATTTTTGGCACAAGGGCTACATAATTCTTAGGATCAGGGAGCCACTTTCTTTTTGCACTCTTGTAGTCTTCTTGGCTAACTGTCATGGTGTCAGTGTGAAAGGCAGGCATACAGGTTAAAATTGGTCAGATTTGTGAACTGGAAGACCACGCCCCTGTGTGACCTCATGCTCCTACCTGATGCCTTTGCCACGCCCCTCTGTGGCCTCATTTCCCCTACCTGGCCACACCGGGGTGCCCACCAGCCAATCAGGTTAATTAACCACTCCCCTTTGGAGTGGGTTAAAAGCCTAGGGCACAGTGTGCCTGGGCCCCTGCTCTTCTTCCCTGGCCTCTTGCCAGGACAGGGCTTGCTGTAGCCCTGCGCCTCCAGGGCGCATGGCCTTTGGGCCATGTGCTCTAGGCTTCCTTGCCTAGATGCTCATCCATGTGGCTGGTTCCTGGTGCTTGGTATGAACCCCTATTCACCTCTCTCCCCTAAATAAAGCTTTCATTCTCTTATGCACCTTTCTTACTAAATAAAAGCTTAAAACATACCATGCTGCTTCGTTTATCTGTGCCGGTATTTAGAATTCTTCTCTAAATACTAGGCAAGAACCCTCTCGGGCTTATTAATATCGGGGATTTGGTAATAAGCCCGTGTTGAAATCATAAGGCACCCCAAATTCCGGTAGCGCATGTGGCACCCCGGATAGCATTTCTAGGGAACTTTAAGGGGCCACATTTCAGGGTAAATTTTAGGGGTCTTTTCCAATTTCAAGTGGGAGTGATTTTGAGCATGGAAATGTGATTATAGAGAGGTTTAGGCTCTGCTTGAGGTCGTATTGGCAGCCAGCTTGGATCTCTCAGATTCAAACCAGTTGGCCCTAGGAGGAGCCTCTGCCCTTAAAGCCATCCTGTTCTTGTTACCAGAGAAGCAAAGGGTCCTTGTCCTCACACAAGAAAGAATTCAGACATGAGACAGTAAGTGGAAAGCAAAGTAGCAAGGTTTATTAGGGAAGGGACATCCGTAAGAACGGATGGGCAGCTCTCCAGACAGAACCTGGGAGAGAGTGCACAGTTCACATTTAGGCTGGGGTTTTTAAGGGAATGGATCTTGCCTTCCCGCCTTTTATCTCCCCCTCTCCTTCTTCTCCTCCAGAACAAAGGACTTGTTGGGTGTAAATAGGAAAAATTTCTTTCTGAGTTTTCCCCCTGAAGTTGTCAGACAGGGGAAGCCTGGCTGGCATTGGCCAAGGGGGCTTCTCTCTAGGTGCCCACCTTAGAGGAAGGATGTTTATCAGGCCAGGTAGAAGGTGCAGGACCCCCTGGAAAGTCATCAGGATCCAGGTAGGACTTTGAAGTGCAGATACTGGGCTGCACCTGGAAGGTTGGGGGTTGACTTTGAAATGTCAATTCCTTAGGCCCTTGTCACACACACATAAGCTAATTTCTGACCTCCTACCTTACATTCTCAAAGAGAAACTATGTTAACGTGGGGGTGGAAACTCAAATATTGTCCTAGGTAACTTTATTATATTCAATATAATCCAATTCAATACCTCAAAAAATAATTAATTTGTGTCAGAAACAGAAGATTAGCTACACTGGAGATTTCACTTCTTTGATGTGGTTTTGACTTTGCATGTGCCTAGTGCTTGCTTATAGTATTGTAGAAGCAGTGTTTTGGGGGTGGTGTTGATGCACTGTAATGTGGAAAGCTGAGATTCTCCATTGCAGTGTGTGTGTGTTTAAGAAATTAAGTCATCTTTTTTTTTTTTTGTCTTTTAAAAACAATTTATTTATTTTCACTTTTATTTGAGAGGCAGAGAGATAGAAATCTTTCATCTGCTGGTTCACCTCCCAAATGCTTAACAACAGACTGGACTGGCCAAGCTGAAGTCAAGACCCAACACATCCATCTGGGTCTCCTGCATGGGCAACAGGGACCCAGGTACCGTCATCTGCTGCCTTCTCGGGCACATTAGCAGGAAGCTGGATCAGAAATGGAGTCGTGGGGCCTTAAACCGACATCCCCATATGGGAAACAGGTGTCCCAAGTGTTGATTTAACCTGCTGCTGCCACAGCACCCACCCCCTCCATTGTGTATTAATCTGTAACAGTAACCTACTTATGATATTCAAAAAATAACTCTTTAAACAAGGAAGATGACCTTAGTGTTCCTAATTCTGGGAGAAACTGTGTAATCTTATAATCTGGGTGAATTATTTGGAACTAGGTGAGTTAAATCACAGCTAGTATGTTTGTTCTCATAAGTTCTCATAATCACAACTAGTATGTTTGTTCTCATTTGTTCTACCATCCCATCCTAAGTGGGATGGTAGAGAGAAAAAACTATCTTCTAGGACAAACATAGTATACAACTTTTCAGGAAGATGCATAGTTTTCTACAATATAGAGTCTAATAAATGTTATTTCCTTAACCAACATTTGTAGTATCAAGTTTGTAAGCCAGTACTCTTATAACATTGAAACAAACTTTTAATATTCACTTTGCTACCTTTAAGTAAACAGACTTAAACAGAAACTCAGATTTATTATGACAAGATACTAAGTATAAGCTTCATTTAAATGTTACCACAATTGGTGTGTAAATACATGATCTTTCTTTATTGGCATACATGAGTGGTACTTAAGGTGTGGCCTGGAGAGGCTGGTGTTGTGGTACAGTGGGTTAAGCGCCATTGTGAAAGCAGCAGGAGAGGGCCCAACTGCTTGGGCTCCTGGCACCCAAGTGGGAAACCTAGAGGGAGTTCCAGGCTCCTGGCTTTGTCCTGGCCCATGTCTGGCTGTAGCAGCTTTTTGGTGAGTGAACCAGTGGATGAAAGATCTCTTTCTCTCTCTCTCCTTCTCTTTGTCACTCCACCTTTTAAACAAATAAAATAAATCTTTAAAAAAAATAATAAATACCCTTAAGTAGTCAAGTCTTTTTCTGAAGTTCATGAGGTCAATACTATTTTCATAGCAACAGTGAGATATTGTTTACCAATTTCACTCTCCTGCTGTTGTGAGAAAATGACGGAGTTTCCCAGGAACTAAGATGTGTGTTGGCATCATTACTCCAATGTTGGGATGTGCACTTATCTTGAGTTTTTAATTTTTTTCAATTTTAATTTCTAATATGGTAAATACTGAGTGATATAACACATATGAACAAATACTTGTTGGAATCCTCAATAATTTTTAAGAGTGTAATGGATCCTGAAATCAAAAAGATTGAGAACTACTGTTCTAAAGAGAAGGTAGACCCAGTGCTAGGTGTTTCAAGGCTTATTACAACTTCTCCATGGTTTTTCTCATTTTGCTTTTGACTTTAATTCCTATGAAGGATGAAAAAGAGATACTTGGGAGTTATTATCTTATTTCTGTAAGCAGAAAGAATATGGTCAGAAAGAAAGACACCCAGCACTTTTAGAGTACCTCCTTTTTTCTTTTTTCTTTCTTTCTTTCTTCTTTTTTTTTTTTTTTAATACTGTTAAGGTTTCAGAAGGTTAACAATGATACCCTTCTGTTCCTAATCTGAGAAATAGATGGAAGAAAACATTTTGGCTTTATTGTTGAAAAACAAATCTATATTGGAGGAATGGGCTTCAAAGCAGCCCGATGGCCAGCTCACCCCTGAAGAGAATTAGCCTCATCACAAACCAGAACTTGAGGCCTCCTGCATGAGGCTGAGCACAGATGAGAGTATGCTTCAGGAGGCTAGCAGGTACCAAGAGAGGATCCTCCTGTGTAAAATGAAGAGATGGGACATATATTGGCTGTAAAGTTTAATGAATCTATTAGTCTGGTAGGCCCTCAACAAATAAGTATTGAATCAAACGAGAAACATTGTTCACTGTAAAATGGCATTCTCTTTGTGTAAGGCAATATTTTTCTGTCCTCTGAATTTTTTTTTAATAGACAGTGAGAGAGAGACAGAGACAAAGGTCTTCCTTCCATTGGTTCACTTCCCTAATGGCCGCTACGGCTGGCACTGCACCTATCTGAAGCCAGGTGCTTCCACCCAGTCTCCCATCCAGATGCGGGGACCCAAGCACTTGGGCCATCCTTCACTGCCCTCCCAGGCCACAGCAGAGAGCTGGACTGGAAGAGGAGCAACTGGGACTAGTACCCGGCGCCCCAACTGGGACTAGAACCCGGGGTGCTGGCGCTGCAGGTGGAGGATTAGCCAAGTGAGCCACAGTGCCGGCCCCTCCTCTGAATTTTGAAAAGCACCAAACCTTCATCTTGGGCCATCTTTTCTTTTCTCTAGGGGATAACCTAGGCAGGACTCAGACAGGACTTAGCCTATCTCCGTTCTGATGACTCCTGTATCTCAATTTCCAGCTCTGACCTTAGAACCCTTCCAAGTTCCAGTCATGTATACTGGATTAGCTTATCTCAAATTTGCCCTTGCTAGAATAAAATTCCTGTTCCTCCCCAATAAACACATACCGCTCAACCCCACACCACCCTTACCCATCTTCCTCATCTCAAAACATGGCCATAGATCTGAGAGTACTTTTGAGATCATTGTACAAAGTCAGCCATTAGAACCCACCCTATCTAAATAGCACATTCCCCTCTAAACTTTTCCCTAGCTTTTTTTTCCTCCTAGTGGTTATCACTCCCTAATGAGTGCTAAGCTCCTTGCAAACAGAGATGATGTCTGCTTTTTGACTGCTTTATCCTTAGTCCCTCAGCGTGTGTCACAAATTGGGCACTCAGGAAATGTTTGTTGACTGACTGAATAATTATCAAGGCAGAATTAATTTCTCCGGAAGTGATGGAGGATCTTATGTCACTTCTCTTGAGACCAGTGCCCTTGGATAGACTCACAAACCTAGAGTCCTGTGCAATTGTAATTGGTTGCTGTAATCTTTAGAACTAGAGGAGGAGGGGCCAGCACTGTGGCGTAGCAGGTAAAATCGCTGTCTGCAGTGCTGACATCCCATATGAGTGCCATGTTCGAGTCATGGATGCTCCACTTCTGATCCAGCTCTCTGCTATGGCCTGGGGAAGCAGTAGAAGATGGCTCAAGTCCGTGGGCCCCTGCACCCATGTGGGAGACCTGGAAGAAGCTCCTGACTCCCGGCTTTGGACCTGCCCAGTTCTGGCCGTTATGGTCACTTGTGGAGTGAACTCCTGGATGGAAGAGCTCACTTGCTCACTCTCTCTCTCTCTCTCTGCCTCTACCTCTCTGCCTTTCAAATAAATAAATAAATCTTAAAAAAAAAAAACTAGAATAGGATAATGATAAGGTAAATTTTGCTGGAAATATTTAGCAAAAATTAGAAAGCATACATTGTTTTCCTTTGGATCCCTTTGCGAGAGGATGAGACATTCTTTTACTCTGTTCATTCATTCAGCAAATATTTATGAGTGCCTACCTTATGTCAGGCTGTTTTCTATATTCATGTCAATATAGTCATGAATAAAATCTCTTCCTTGAAAAGCTTAGACTTTACTGGGTAAAGCCAGACAATAAGTTTAAAAAATAGATACAGGGGGCCCTGGCACTGTGGCATAGCAGGTAAAGCCACCACCTGCAGTGCTGGCATCCCATATGGGTGCCAGTTTGAGTCCTGGCTGCTCCACTTTCAATCCAGCTCTCTGCCATGACCTGGGAAAGCAGTGGAAGGTGGTTCAAGTGTATCCATATGGGATACTCGTAAGAAGCTCCTGGCTCCTGGCTTCAGATAAGCTCAGCTCTGCTCTAGCTGTTGCAGCCATTTGGAGAGTGAACCAAATGGATGGAGGATTCTCTCTCTCTCTCTCTCTCTCTCTCTCTCTCTGTGTGTGTGTGTGTGTGTGTGTGTTTGTGTGTGTTTCTCTCTCTGCCTCTGTAACTGCCTTTCAAATAAATAAAGACATCTTTAAGAAAAAAGAATTACAAGATAAAGGTCTTAAAAAATAGATATATACATTAGATAGTGCTAAGTGGGCCAGTGCCATGAATAATCTCAGAGCAGTAGGGTGGTGGGAATAGAAGTGCTGAGTGGAGGACGCATTGTCACCCACGAGCTGTAAAGGGATTAGTCCCTGGATACAAGGAACTCTTGGGCTTCTGCAGGCAGCCAGGATATGCAGCAATAAGAGACAGAGTGAGATTTGTCTTAATGGTCTAACCTGGTGGTGGTCCAACCTGGGGAGAAGGCTATGAGTTCGAGGGGAATTTTACTAAGAGCACTAGGAGTTCTTGAGGCTCCTGTTTGCTTCTATCAACAGTGATATGAAGACAGGGAAGGAGTTTCTTTTTAGCCAGAGATTTCCATGCTCTCTCTTCTCTTCAGTCTTCTACTTGGAGATGTTGAGGCCAAAAGAGGGGCAGTGTTAACTTAGATAGCCTTGAAAACAGGAGACTCAGATACAAATTTGGCTTCCATCATTGCCTCGTCTCATGTGTAGTCATTTGGTGTTGCTGAACTTTAGTAAAACAGTGTTCATCCTCTCAGCCCTACCAGGTTATTCTGAAAACTATGATATAAATTATACAACAAATGCCTTTTCTTTTTTGTTTTTCAGATCATGCCATATTTGGATAAACTACATTTCCAGAGACACAGAAATACATTCTCTTTGGCCTTTCTCCAAAATGTCTAAATTATTTACAAATATTAATTATAAAATAAGCTAAACAAAATTACTCACTAGATCATCAAAAATACCTTATTAAGTCACATTCATCATACTACACCTTTGTTCATTCCATTCCATCATTTAGGCTTAGATATGTTAAAGAGAAGATTTGAGTTGATGAGGATACTTTCAAAGATGAATGACCTGAAAATCTACTTTATAGTGATCTTGTCATTACTAATATGAAATGTTTAAATACAGGGTTATATTTGTTTCTATAAATCAGTGGAATATATTGACCAACCCCACTCATCAGGTTGAAGACTAAAGTTACTCAAAGTCAACGTTTGCTTAATCACATGAACTTACTCTGTAAGAGCTACAATTTTGATTATTTGAATAAGAACGTATTTAAGAGAGTAACACAAGGTGTCTACAGGTAGACCTTTTTGTTATATATATAGATAGATAGATAGATAGATAAATGGATTTGTTTATTTTTATTGAAAGAGTTACAGAGAGGCAGAGGCAGAAAGAGAGAGAGAGAGAGAGAGAGAGAGAGAGAGAGGTCTTCCATCCGCTAATTCACTCCCCAAATGGCTGCAATGGCTGGAGCTGGGCCGATCTGAAGCCAGAAGCCAGGAGCTTCTTTTGGGTCTCCCATGCGGGTGCAGGGGCTGAAGGACATGGACCATCTTCTACTGCTTTTCCAGGCCATAGCAGAGAGCTGGATCAGAAGTGGAGCAGCCGGGACTCGAACAGGTACCCATTTGGGACGCTGGCACTGCAGGTGGTGGCTTTACCCGCTAAGCCACAGTGCTGGCACCCTTTTTAATATTTCATTGCCCATCCCCAAAGTGATCAGTGCTAGAATCATCTCAACTCTTCCTGTCACATTTTAACACAGCTTGTGTTTCTTTTTGTAGTTAGTAGCCTATTTCATATGAAAAGGAGTCGTTTCTTGGCATTTGTCTTTACATCAATAAAATATTCATCTTTTCTTTGGATGCTGTCTGCATCCATGGAAAGCAAAGAATTTCAGTATTGGCAGGAATGGGGGAAAACCAGCTGCTCTGAAACCCTCCCTCAGTGAGGGTTGCACAAGGGCACAGTGTGGATGAGACTCATCAATGAAGAAGGTACATTAACAACAACAACAACAAAAGCCAGACTAAAACTAATTGTTCACTTCCCAAAGGGCGAATACCTGGTGTGCAGAACTATGAAGGGTGAGCCTTCTACCACTTCATGAGCACTGACAGAAGACGGGAGACACCTGGTTCAGGGGCACAGGACTTTGCAGAGCACAACCAGTAGCACAAGCCTCATGCTCATGCTCGAGTTGGTTCTCCTTATTCCCCACTCACTCCTCTGCATCCCTCCCTCAGTCCCCCAGCAGTGGGAGCCATCCAGGTCAACTCTGCACACACAGGTTTGCTCACAGCCAAGGAACCCTGAACTTAAGAAACCAATCTTTGCCCAGTGAAGGTGAGTTTCATCTTTTTTATTCTAGAGAGCAAGCAGAACTGTCCAGAGATAGGTCCTGCAGGAGAATCTCTCTCTGTCTCCCAAGGAGGTACAGTGCCTCTGCCTCCAGATATGCAGAAACCTATGGAGGATTATCTCCTTAGACTCCACAGCCGAAATAGAAGCTGTCAAATACAATGTTATTTCTTAGGCTCAATCCAACATGGATCACAGGAGATAATCACATAGTGAATAAGCATTTATCCAATGAGCAATCTCCTTAATCTCATGTCTGTGCACCCCTATCCTGCCTTCCTCCTCACATGCCTCTGGCTTTATGGAACTATTTGTGGTTCTCTGACCTTGCCTCCTCCTGTTACCACCTCTTCTCCTAACTTCAGCTTATGCAAGATTTTTTTTTTTTTTTTTTTGACAGGCAGAGTGGACAGTGAGAGAGAGAGACAGAGAGAAAGGTCTTCCTTTTGCCGTTGATTCACCCTCCAATGGCCGCCGTGGCCGGCACGCTGCAACCAGCGCACCACGCCGATCCGATGGCAGGAGCCAGGTACTTATCCTGGTCTCCCATGGGGTGCAGGGTCCAAGCACTTGGGCCATCCTCCACTGCACTCCCTGGCCACAGCAGAGAGCTGGCCTGGAAGAGGGGCAACCGGGGCAGAATCCGGTGGCCCGACCGGGACTAGAACCCGGTGTGCCAGCGCCGCTAGGCGGAGGATTAGCCTAGTGAGCCGCGGCGCCGGCCCAGCTTATGCAAGATTTAACTTAAATCCACCTCTTCTGGAAGTCTAACCCACATTCCCAGCCCCCTTAGTTGGGCATTTCCACTTTGTCGTCTATTCTGACCCCAACAACAGCCTCAGTTGCTAAAACCAGAAACTCAAAAGTCACAAAACAATGTGTATTTTGGACTCTGAATCTACCTGAAGTAGCAGGAAGTCCAGTCACCTTCTCCACTCTGACCCAGGAGTGTTACATACCTGTCTGTGTGCGTGTTCCCTCAGTAAACACTGGGTGGAAGACATCACCCCCACCCTGCTTTCCTGTAGAGCTGCCTGTCGAATTCCTGGTACTGCAGAAAAACCTTGAGCTTGGCCCATCATTCCTGCTGCAGCTGTGGGTACCCTGTACCCCCTCCCAGAGACAGGACCACAGTGAAGGATCTGCACCTCTTATCTGGCACTGAAATGCATCTCAAGAGAGAGGCTCTGGCAGAGTCAGCAGCCAGGTTGCACCAAGCAGGCCACTGCCCTCTAAATGAGGCCTCTTGAGCAAGAAGGCTGTGAGGCAACACTGGGGCTGGGTGCTGGTGCCTGGGAACAAAGGCTGGGGACACTCAGGTGTAAAACTGTCACTCAGCTTTGTGCTTTTCCATTCTCTCTAGTGTTTTGGAAGGATGAAGTGGTTCCACTTAAAATGCCACAGGAGGAACAGAGACCAGAGAATCCGTACATTTCTCTGGGAGAACGTAAAGGAAAAGGTTCTTTGGATTATGCTCCTCTGTTACTGCAGACTCCTTTCATTCATTGGGTAGTCTGTGATTCACACATCACACTGTCTTGAAAATTATCCCCTCCAGGCCCACTGCCCTAAGTCCACAGTGTTGCCCTTAACTCTGTTTTGCCTTGAACATTAGGTGATGGAATTCTTTTTTGTGTTTCAAGAACTGATTTAAAGGTGAGGGACCAGGCATTGATGACCCAGGCCAACCCTGGCTGCTATGGGCATTTGGGGAGTGAACCAGTGGATGGAAGATCTCCGTCATTCTGTCTTTCAAATAAATAAGTAAGTAAAACTTTAAAAAAATATCTACGCTGTGCTGTAGAAGGTAAAGCTGCCGCCTGCAGTGGCAGAATCCCATATGGGCACTGGTTCGAGTCCCGGCTGCTCCACTTCTGATCCAGCTCTCTGCTATGGCCTGGGAAAGCAGCAGATGGTCAAAGTCCTTGAGCCCTGCACCTACATGAGAGACCCTGAAGAAGCTCCTGGCTCCTGGCTCCTGACTCCTGGCTTCGGATCGGCTCAGTTCTGGCCATTGCCACCATTTGGGGAGTGGCAGGAAGACCTCTCTGTCTCTGTCTTTCTCTCTGTCTATAACTCTACCTAAAAAGTGTAAAAAAAAAAAAAAAAAAAAAAAAAAGATACACAGAAGACCTGAAAAAACAACTCATGCCACTGCACTGGAACCATAAAGTCTCCACATTCAGAGATGCTGGGCATAAACCATGTAGGCAGCACCACCACCTTCCCGAGCTGGAGTCTGCCATACTGTGGTGGAGTCTGCTCAGTCCTGGCTTCTTTAGAAGTGTCCTGGTTTTAGAAGAGGCTGGAAAGTGATTGGCGTTGGACACTTCTATAGTGGGAAGCATGTGGAAGAATCTCCAAACAAAAAATGGGATCTGTAGGCAGGACTGCCAAAAAAGGCTGTCTAGTGTCCATCCACATGGATGAAAACCTCCTCTCCCACCTGTTGCTTCCCTCAGTTACTGCCTGTCCACCAGAAAGTAGCCCCACAGTTCAGAGTTCTTGATTTGCAACACCCTAAGGATGACTTTTCAAGGATATCATTCAAGCCAACCTAGATATTGGATTGGGAAGCATTATGATACTTGGGAAAGAGTGCTAGAATTGAAGTCAGGAGATTATAATTCTAAATGCATTACACATTACTGATGAGAATTTATACAATTTCTTTAAACTCCTTGGGCCTCAGAAGTAATCCACAGAAAAGTTCTGCACACATGACAAGAGACTTGTCACTTTTTGCTCTTAGATGCTATGCATGCTTCTCAGTATTTACTCTATTGAAGTATTGAACTGGGAAATGAGAAGTTATTTGCACCATTTTTAATACCTTAAGTACAAATACTACTAAGATTGTTCATGACCAAGGATACTCACTGAAGAAATCATTCTTTGTGGAGAAATGCTTGTTTTGGAATTAATCAAAGAGGAGGGGGCTCAAGAGGACTGATTAGAGTCCCATATATAAACTTGGAAGGACTGGTAAACCCTGAATTATCTAGTCTCTATTTTATCTTTTTGTCTGGCTTTGTCATCATTAGTGCAGACTTTGTCACAACTTGAAAAGATCAGTGAAACTTGCTTATGCTTGAAAAGCTAGACTCTAACATGCATAGAACAGTTTCTGGAAATCCTTTCTAAATTACTCAGATCCTGTAAATGAAATGTCAATTCACATAGGCTGCTTTGAAGTCAAAGGTAGGAAAGAGCAAGAAAGGGCAAAGGTAAGAAATTAAACTTTAAAGGATGAACATAGCTCAACCATGTAAAAAATGGGACACTTGTTCATGATGAGTTGAGGTGATTTGGGAGAGGGAAGGAAATGTGCAACAGTAAAGTAAGGGCAGGGTTATGATAGGAGAGCAGTGAACAAGACAGCCAAGCAGCCAACCAGCTAAGTGAGAGAGTGAATTCTCAGTGCATAATAATGCAAGAAAGGAACCTACAGAGTTTTTTTTTTTCTTTCAAGAAATTGACGTTTATGTGGTTAAGATTCCCACATCCCACATCAGAGTGCCTGGGTTTAATTCCCAGCTCTGGTGCCTGGTTCTGGCTTCCTGCCAATGCAGACATTGAGGGCCAAGGGTGATGGTTCAGGTAACTTGGTCCTTGCCACTCACATGGGAGACTTGAATTGTGTTCCTGACTCCTGGAGCCTGGATGACCCATCGCTGGCTGGTGCAGACATTTGGGGAGTGAACCAGTGGATGGGAGCACTCACCCTTACTCTTTCTCTCTCTTCTTCATAAATACATCTTTAAAAATAACCTAAATACAAGCATATTAATTTAAAAAAAATACAATTTCATCTGATTCTTAGTAGAATAGACAAAGGCATGAGCAAGAATAAGAACTGTTTCCTTTATTAAGGAAGGCCAGCAGATACTGTGGGGGGCATGATTTTGTATTTCAGCAGCAGAAGGTATTCTTATAGAATGCAAAAAAGTTTGTTTTTCTAGGCTATGAGAGTTTATTCCTATTTTTCAGAATGGTTCAACATTAGGAAATCTCTGACTGGTATTTAGTACACTTATAGGCTAAAGGAGAAAAATATATATCTCAAAAAAGGGTGAATAATAGATTCAGTATCTTGTCCAAAGAGCAGATTGAAAGATAAAATATTTGACATTTCAACTGCAGTCAGTCACTTGATTGATTTATTTGAAAGGCAGAGTTACAGGAAGAGAAGGAGTGACAAGGATTTCTTCCATCTGCTGGTTTATTCTCCAAATGACCACACCAGCCAGGGCTAGGCCAGGCCAAAGCCAGGAACCAGAAGCTTCATCCAGGTCTCCCACAAGGGTGGCAGGGGCTCAAGCACTTGGGCCATCATCTGCTGCTTTTCCAGGAGAATAAACAGGGAGCTGGCCTGGAAGTTGAGCACCCGAGACTTATATGGGTGCCCAGATAGGATCCTAGTGTTGTAGGTGGCCATTTAACTGGCTATGCCTGTTAAATGCTGGCCTCCAATTTAATTTTTTTTAAGTGTTTGCATTCTTGACTTTTAATTTTTCTCCTGTTTGCTCCTTTTTTTTTTTTTTAAGATTTATTTATTTGAAAGACAGTTAGAGAGAGAGGTAGAGACAGAGACAGAGAGGTCAGTCTTCTATCCACTGGTTCACTCCCCAGATGGTCGCAATGGCTGGCTGGAGCTGAGCCAATCTGAAATTGGGAGCCAGAAGCTTCTTCTGGGTCCCCCACATGAATGTAGGGACCCAGGGACTTAGGCCATCCTCCATTGGAAGTAGAGCAGCCGAGACTCGAACCGGCATCCATATGGGATGCTGGCGATGCAGGCTGGGGCTTTTACTGGCTGTGCCACAATACCAGGCCCCTCAAATTAATTTAAAATAATATTTGTGAGTATATGTTATTGAGGACCTTGCTTCAGACCATGTAGAAGACAGAAAAACAAAATTTTGTCCTTAAAAGACTTGCGATCTCTAAAAATGAAAAAGTGCACACATGGTAACTATTAGAAAGGGCCATGTGGTACATGTGTTAGACGGGTTGACAGTACTTTGGTCAACGTGACCAACAGCAGTGCTCACATTGCTCTGAAATGATTTGTGAACTGTGGGCAAAGACTGCACCTCATTCCTCTGGTAACCTATAGACTAGACTGGTGGGCAGCCTAGAGGAGGGCTCAGTAACTGCTTATAGAAAACACAGAACAAATGGATAAATAACAGGAAAAGAGCTCAACAGTTTAGAAGGCAGGGATCATGTCTGGCTGGGGCAGTCAGGCAAGGTGAAGTAATTTAAATTGGGCCTTAACGGAAGTAAAGGAGAGAATCTGACAGAGGGAATGTGGGATGAAGAGATGGGAAACGGGAGAGAAACACAAGTTGCATGAGAACTCAGAAGTCTTGTTTTAATACGAACACCTGTGAAATGTAGGAATTCATCTATAGCACCATATTCTGTTTCCTAGCTGGTCTGGTTTGGTTTGGACAGTCTGCCCTAGTACTAGTTTTGATTTCTCTATAAAGTTCCATAAAATTTGTTGAAGCTATATAAAATCACTTTGATTTTTTTTTTCCTATGACAGGTGCCTCTTCCAGAAATTGTTGCTTATGAAATTTACCAAAATTCAATACTCAAGATATGAGTCATAACACTTGGCAAGCTACACCTAAGATTATTTAAAAGCTGTGATGATACAGATAATATAAAACTCCCATCTTAGCCATTTAAGTGCACAACTCAGTAGCATTAAGTACATTCACCTTGTTCTACCTTCATTATTGTCTCTGAAGAACTGCTTTACAGCTACGGTTTTTAAACTTAAAACTATAAAATAGTACTGCACAGCAGTATGTTTTAATAATTTTTAATATTTTAATAAAGCCATTCACATTTCAGATATGTGACAAAATTCAGACTGAAACTTAAAGTCAGTTTATTAACTAAACTTTTGGGTTTGACATTTAAGTTATCATACAAACCATTGGCCTTGTAAGTCAAGATCAGTGTTAAAATATTGTGTATTTTTCCCTTAAAGAGAAATAATTCAAAATAGTAAACGTCTGATTTTATAAACTAGGAAAAGCTTTCTGAAAGTATAAGAAACTAGATGTTCTCCCTTCACTGGCTTGATCCCATGGGAAGAAAGCAAACTGTGAGACTCGAACTGTAGCCTGCCACATCCTATCACAGCCGTGTGCATGTCTTACCCACGGGAGCCACCCTTTGCTGAAGCAGCGGTTTTGGGCAGATGGTGGTTCTGAAACTTAATGGGGCAAGGTGAGACGCAGCAGTTTCCCCAGTCACCTGCCAGGAGTGGGCTACCTGAAAGCAGCCACCAGATGAGACTCAGAAACCAAGGGTTTGGCTCAAGCCCACTTTCATTCCCCTCAGAAATCTTCTATATTTCCCTATAATCTTCTATATCCCTATGAGATGGCTTCTGCCATCAGATTCTTTATCAGAACATTTCTTCTTCTCAGAGCTGCCTCTGAAGTTGTTTTGGTTTTGCAGTGGATGATTTTGAAGCTATTTTTTCAGGAGGTGTTGAAGCTTGGGAAAGAGTTTCATTGCGTTCTGTGTTGTAACTTCTATTACTTCTTCCACTGAGATCCCTTTCACTTGGGCAATATATTCTGCTGAAATGGAAATGTTCCTGGGCTCATTTCGCACCTGAAAAAGAAATAAACAATACTAAATCAATCATGATATTCAAAGGAATCAGATCCTTAGGGACTGGATGAAATAGTAGAAAATGAGTTGGCAAAAACAACAAATGAGCTATTATTTAATGGATGATGAGAGCTGGGGGGAAGCTGTGGTCACTGTAAATCTGTATTACTCTTAAAAAGAACACCAGACTATTAACAATTGAGGTCCCAAACTCCTAGCATATGAAGCATTCTGCAAACAGTGAACACTAGGTGATGTACTGATGGATTAACTATCCTTCAGTTTGTTGTATAAATGAGCGCTTGTTAAGGTCACTGCTCTGCTGCTGGGCCCATTATGTCACCAGCTACCTGACAGTTGGATTCAAGAAAGGGCGCCATGTGTCAGAGAGACTAGACAGATTATGCACTGCTATTTTGTTGATTTTTAAAAAATTTATTTATTTATTTGAAAGGCAGTGACAGAGGGAGAAGGAGAGACAGAGAAAGAGATCTTTCCATTTGCTGATTCACTCCCTCAAAGGCCATGATAATTGGGCCAGGCTGAAGCCAGGACCTCAAAATTCCATCTGGGTCTCTTGTGTGTGTGGCAGGGGTTCAAATACCTGGGCCATTCTCTGCTGCCTTCCCAGGAGTATTAGCGCAGAGCTGGATTGGAAGGTGGAGTAACTGGGACTCAATGATGGTAGACTGCCATCACAAGCTATGGCTTAGCCTCATTGTGCCACAAATGCTGGCCCCCATTTCACTGATTTTTAAGATGTATTTTTCCCCCTCTTTTAGCAAATCTGAAATTGATTTTACTTGCATTCAGTGACATAGTGTAGTTGACAGTGTTTTTTTTTTTTTCTTTCTTAATGGTCAGAAAACAAGGGTGCATCTACCATCTGCATTTAGATGTGGTGAAATAAATTATTGTTATTATTAAGTAAAAATCTATTTAAAATGATAATGTTCACAGATATAAGATTGCTGTTAAGGTAAATTTTTTAAAACTCTCAGTAATGGGTAACATAGCCTAACAAAACAATGAAAAATGTGCTCAAAGATTACGTTCAAAAATATTTATCCTATTGTTTATAATACCATCTAATGACCAATATCAAGTTAAATACATTATGGTACATTCTCACACTAGAATACCATGTGATTATTAAATATTATAAAGAAAATTTTATTTATTAATATGAAAAGAGGCTCACCATTAAACACAAGTTATAAATGAACATTAAAAAACAAACACTTAAAAAGTTAAGTTATAAAATAATGTGCTCAGGCTAAATTTATTTTTATGAAATGTATGTGTATAAATACATGGATATAAAAAAGTCTGGAAGGATAGAATAATTTACATTTATTTGGCTATTTTTTGTATTGAGGCTTTGTGTTAAGCTTTTCACAGAATTTCTCCTTTAATCCTCAAAATAACTCTGTGAGACAGGTAGCATTATTAGCACCTCCTTTTTTTTTTTTTTTTTTTTTTTATAAAGAAGGGTACTAAGCAACTCCTAAGTGATTAAGTGATTAGGCTGAGGTTAAACCCAAGCAATCTGACTTCAGAGTTTCTGCTCTTGGGTACTACTATAGTAGGAAGCTTTAGGTAGTAGATAGTTTTATTTTCTTGTTTATGATTTTTCTAACTCTCCAGAAAAAAATCTTTTACTTAACAAAAAACATATCTGGTTAAAAGATTCATTTATTCAATAAATATTTACTGAGTGACTACATTGCGTAAGACACTATGCCAGAAACTTAATTTTTATCAAGTCAATTAAATATAAAACTAAGCTATCAGCAGCATGCAAAATTTATTCTTGTCTAGGAAAAAATTCTAATTCCTTTTCCTTCCATTTTACACTAATTCAGAAGGCAATTCTGTGCCATTCTGTCCTATACTCAAGTAGAAAATAATGGAGTTGTGATCAGACTGTCTCATTCCTATGTCTTACATTTTTATAAAAGCTGATTTACAGAAATGTGTAATTCAGTGGCTGTTAATAAGTAAAATGACACAGCAATCACAAATAAACATAGTTTGTTAATAATCGTATAATATTCACCACTGCTCCCCAACCTCTGAATTTTGCAGCCAGGCAGCCCCAGACCTGGAGAGCAGCCAGAGGCACTTACTAACTACATGTTGGGAGGATACTGTATTAGGCACTGTTTAAAGCAAATAAAACAGATACTATGACTTCCTTTCAGCAAGTTATTTTAAAATAGCAATATGAAAGACTAGGAAATTTAAAATATGATTATTTGTGGTCTACAATCACAAAATGAGATACTATAGCAAAGATCATATAAATAAATTTATGACTATATCAATATTTGCACTGGAGAAAAGAGAATCGGATTACAACATGCTAATTAAAAGAAAAAAAGGAACATCTTTTGAGTACCTACTATGTACCAGGCACTGCTACACATTTTCACATACATCATTTGATGCAATCCTCACCATAATCCTTTAAATGATTCCATTATCTTATATTTTATGAATAAAAAATAGTCTCGGAAAAACTAAGTAGCTTGCTTAAAGTCAGCCAGAGTTTGAATCTAAGTCTTTCTGGGTCCAGACCCTCTAATTTTGACTGTACACTGGTCTCTCATTATTACGTAAGTTAGGGTATGTTTCATATCAATCATATTATCTGAAGCACAACAGACGCATTTAGAAAAGACCCAAAATAAAATTAATATAAACCCTCAATCCAGCATTGTAGTATCATTCCATTTATTTACAGTATCAAGAAAAACTAAACTGAAAATAGCCCAAATGAAAGATACAATTTAAATAATGTTGAAATTAGAAAATCATTTACCTGTTTTACTGGTCCTAGTGCAGGTGAATCTGTTTCTAAGCATATAGAAGTTAAAGGCAACTGTTTTACAAGTTTCTGCTTCTTAGAGAAAAAGAGAAAGCAGTAAGTTTAAAACACGAGAATTAGGAGCATTAAACTTACATGCTAATATATCTTATTCTTTAGGAACCTAAAATTTATGCTTTAATATTCACTTGATAAGGTGCTGGCACTGTGGCGTAGCAGGTAAAGCTGCTGCCTGCAGTGCCAGCATCCCATATGGGCACCGATTCGAGACCTGGCTGCTCCACTTCCAGTCCAGCTCTCTGCTATGGCCTGGGAAAGCAGTGGAGGATGGCCGAAGTCCTTGGGCCTTGCACCCGTGTGGGAGACCAGGAAGAAGCTCCTGGCTCCTGGCTTCAGATTGGCTCAGCTCCGGCCGTTGCAGCCAATTGGGGAGTGAACCAACAGATGGAAGACCTCTCTCTCTCTGCCTCTCCTTCTCTGTGTAACTCTTTCAAGTAAAATAAATTAATCTTTAAAAAATATTCAATTGATAAATGTTACCGAGGTACCTACCATGTTTTTTTCATACCACCACTAACAGTTATGTTAAAATATAAAACACTCATTGCCAAAAATTATCCAAAGCTTCCAGGGAACCAAGGTAACCCTAGTAAAAATTAAATATACCCAGAAAAAAATCCAGTCATTTGGTATCACACACCCGCTAAAAGATCTAAGGAAGAGATTTCTATCCTTAACCATCACCATTTGGTGTTTCATTCTAGTGTTTAAGTCACTCAAGACTTTATGGTTCCCAAGAAAATCAGAATTACATTTTTCCCTAACAGATTGAGTTGGTGTAGTATATTCTTGGTTATCAAAAATACGCATACAGCTTTGGGATTTTGAATTGGCAAATATTAATGAAGTATGAAAAAGTATGACCCATATATTCCAAATCTCAGTCACGTAAAAGTGGATGTTGTGTGTGTACACACAGGACCCAGAAGGTCATGCTGAACTCAACTGCTTATGATTGTTAATGACTTTGTTCTCTGTTTCTTGTGTTTTTAAGTTTCCTGTAATGCACTTATTAGCTTTGAAAAAATAAAGGTTATTTAAGCACACACACACCCCCTTCCATAAAAAAAGGCTATGGTTAGAAATCTAAAATTCTTACACACCTCTGTATTTTAGATTGGGTAGATAAAGGTTAACCTGATGGGAATTCCCTTGAAGAAAATGAGATAACTGATATAAAAACTTAAGTATTTTACTTAGTAATTTCATTTATAAGAGATAACTGACAAGTGTGCTTTTGTGGTAATGCTTAATAAATCATGGTGCATTCTCACTGTGAGAATATAGTGCACATTCATTATAAAAAGGTGAGGTAGGACCATATGTATAGACACAAACAAATATACATGAAGTAGAATAAAAATAAAACAAAACAGCAGTGTATCCTCTTATTTTATCTGAATCAATATTGACAATGGTTCTGAATGGTAGGATTTGGGTTAACTTGAAATTTGTTCTTCCTTTTCTGAAGTGTTTTAGTTTTCTATAACATACAAATATCATTAAAATTAGAAAAAAAGGCATTTCATTTTTAGAAAAGAAACAGTACCACAGCTAAAGATTACTACTAAGTAAGAAATTTCTCCACAAATACTACAAGTAGCAAAAATAAAAATAAACTGGACTATCTATTCACTTGCCATAAAATTAACATCTAGGCTGGCGCCGCGGCTCACTAGGCTAATCCTCCGCCTTGCGGCGCTGGCACACCGGGTTCTAGTCCCGGTCGGGGCGCCGGATTCTGTCCCGGTTGCCCCTCTTCCAGGCCAGCCCTCTGCTGTGGCCAGGGAGTGCAGTGGAGGATGGCCCAGGTGCTTGGGCCCTGCACCCCATGGGAGACCAGGAAAAGCACCTGGCTCCTGGCTCCTGCCATCGGATCAGCGCGGTGCGCCGGCCGCAGCTCGCCAGCCGTGGCAGCCATTGGAGGGTGAACCAACGGCAAAGGAAGACCTTTCTCTCTGTCTCTCTCTCTCACTGTCCACTCTGCCTGTCAAAAAAAAAAAAAAAAAAAAAAAAAAAAAATTAACATCTAAATGATACTTATTCAACAACAGCAGAATAGACATTTTTTCTAAGTGTGTATGGTCCTTTCACCAACAGAGCATATTCTGGGCCCTTTAACAAACCTCAACTAATTTAAAAGAATTAAAATCATACAAGGGGTATGTACCCAGAGGTGTTGTGGCCCAGAGGGTTAAGCCAGTGCTTACAATGCCAGCATCCCATGTTGGAGTGCTGGTTTGATCCCAGCTGCTTGGCTTCCAGTCCAACTTCCTGTCAATGCATTTGGGAAGGCAGCAGAGGATGACCCAAATGCTTGGGCCCCTGCTACTCCTTAGGAGACCTGGATGGAATCCCTGGCTTCTGGCTTCAGCCTGACCCAGACATCACTGTTATAGCCATTTGAACTAGTAAGTAGAGTATCTCTCTGTCTCTCCTTCTTCTCCGTTGTTCTGCCTTTCAAATAAATAAGCAAATACATATTTTTAAAATTTTATGCTTTATTTTTAAAAGATTTATTTATTTATTTGAAAGGCAGAGAGAGAGAGAGAGAGAGATCCTCCATCTGCTGGTTCACTCCCTAAATGGCCACAACAGCCAGGGTTGGGCCAGACCAAAGCCAAGAGCCAGGAGCTTCTTCTAGGTCTCCCATGAGGCTGCAGGAGCCCAAGAACTTGGGTCATCCTCTACTGATTTCCCATTAGCACATTAGCAGGGGGCTAAATGGAAAGTGGAGCAGCTTTGACATGAACTGGCGCCCATATGGGATGGTGGCACTGCAGGCAGCAGCTTAACCTACTGCATCACAAGGCCAGCCCCAATAAATCTCTTTAAAAATCATATAATGTATATTTTCTGATATGATGGAATTAAAGTAGAAATTAGAAAAAAAATCAGGAAAATTCCTAAGTACTTAGAAATTAAATAACATACTTTTAAATAATCCACATGATCAAAGAGGACATCACAAGATAAGTTAGAAAATGTACTGAACTTAAAATGTAAAAACATAGCATATAAAAATTTGTGAAAGGTAGCATAGTAGAGGGATATCAATAGTATTAAATGTTTATATTAGAAAATAAGAAAAGTTATAATCTAAGATTTCACCCTAATGAACTATAAAAAGGATAATATATCACAATTAGGTAGAATTTATCCCAGAAATGCAAGGTTAGAAAATCAATCCACATAGAACAGATGTTTAATCCAGAACTTAAGATGCCCATGTCCCACATCAGAGTGTCTGGGTTTGACTCCTGACTCCAGCTCCCTGCCACTGCAGACCCTGTGAGGCAATAATGGTACAAGTAATGGGGCTCTAGCCACCACATGGGAGACCTGGAATGTACTCCTGGCTCCTGGCTCTAGCCTCAGACCAGCTTCAGCTATTGTCAGCATTTGTGAGAATGAATCAGCAGATGGAAACACTCTCTCTCCCTCTGAAATAAATTAAAAATGAAAATCAATCCATGTAATTCACAATATTGACAGGCAAAAAAAAAAAAAAATGACCATGATCATCTCAGTAGATGCAGAAAAAGCATTTGGCAAAATCTAACAGCTATTTTTGCTTAAAAACTCATAGTAAACCAGAAATAAAAGGAATTTCCTACAGCTAAAATTATGCATAATGGTGGGGCCAGTGCTGTGGCATAATGGGTAAGGCTGCTGCCTACAGTGCTGGCTTCCCATATGGGTACTGGTTTGGGTCCTGGCTGTTCCACTTCCAATCCGGCTCTCTGTTATGGCTGGGAACGCAGTAGGGGCTGGTCCAGGTCCTTGGGCCCCTGAACCTGCATGGGAGACTCAGAGGAGGCCCTGGCTCCTGGCTTCAGATTGGCCCAGCTCCAACCATTGCGGACATTTGGAGAGTGAACCAGGGAATGGAAGACCTCTCTCTCTCTCTCTCTCTCTCTCTCTCTGGCTCTGCCTCTCTGTAACTCTGCCTTTCAAATAAATAAATAAATCTTTAGAAAATTATGCATTATGGCCGGCGCCACAGCTCACTTGGCTAATACTCCACCTGCAGCACCGGCACCCCGGGTTCTAGTCCCTGTTGGGGTGCCGGATTCTGTCCCAGTTGCTCCTCTTCCAGTCCAGCTCTCTGCTGTGGCCCAGGTAGGCAGTGGAGGATGGCCCAAGTGCTTGGGTTCTGCACCTGCATGGGAGACTAGGAGGAAGCACCTGGCTCCTGGCTTCGGATTAGCACAGCATGCCGGCCATAGCGGTCATTTGGGGGGGTGAACCAACGGAAGAAAGACCTTTCTCTCTGTCTCTCTCTCTCTCTCACTGTCTAACTCTGCCTGTCAAAAAAAATTTTGCATTATGGTCAAATAATGATTCCTTTCCACCTAAAATGAGAAAAAAGAAAACATGTCTACTTTTACCACTTCTCAACACTGTACTGGTTCAATTAGTCAAGAAAAAGAAATAAAGGGCATATTGGAAAGCAAAAGCAAATATAGTCTTTGTTCCTATATAACTGTCTATATAAGAAATTCTGACAAATCTGTGAAATCTTATTAGAACTAATCAATGATTTTAGCAAAGTCATTTTATGCAAGTTCAGTATATAAAAATAAATCTCATTTCTATATAAGAACAATAAATAATGGATAACTAGAATTTTAAAAATAGTACATCTGGGGCTGGTGCTGGGATATATAGTAGGCTAAGCATCCGCCTGTGGTGCCAGCATCCCATATGGACACAGGTTCTATTCCGGGCTGCGCCACTTCAGATCCACTTCCCTGCTGATGGCCCGGGAAAGCAGCGGAAGATGGCTGAAAAACTTGGGCCCCTGCACCCCACATGAGAGACCCAGAAGAAACTCCTGGCTTCTGGCTTGGATCAGCTCAGATCTGACTGTTGTGGCCATTTGGGCAGTGAACCAGCGGATGGGAGATCTCTCTCCCTCTCTCTAACTCTACCTCTCATGTAAATAAATAAATCTTAAAAAAAAAAAAAGTACATTTACAATAGCATAAAAAGTATAAAGTACTTAGGGATAAATCTAATTAAATACAAGCAAGATTTGTAAGTTCAAAGTTATAAAAAATTGATGACAGAAATGAAAGATCTAAATCAGGGTGGGAAAACTTTATTTTCTGCCAAGAGCCATTTGGATATTTATAACATCATTTGCAGACCAAACAAAATATTCAACTTAAATATTAGTCTGCTTTAGATTTATTGAGTTTCGAGTCCTGCCTGTGGTTGCCTTGGCAAGGTCAGAGCAAATGATTTCGCAGACTTCTATGGCCCATGGGCCAGACATTCCCCACCCTTGAATAAATAAATGTACTGTGTTTATGTCAGTTTTTACATTTATCTATAGATTTAATGTATTACTAATACAAATCACAATCAGCTTTTATGTGGAAATCATTAAACTCATTCTAACATTTATAAGGAAAAGCAAAAAATTTAGAATAGACAAAATGATTTTGAAAATAAAGAATTGGGGGGCCGGCACCGTGGTTCACTTGGCTAATCCTCCGCCTGCAGTGCTGGCATCCCAAATGGGCGCCGGGTTCTAGTCCCGGTTGCTCCTCTTCCAGTCCAGCTCTCTGCTGTGGCCCAGGTAGGCAGTGGAGGGTGGTCCAAGTGCTTGGGCCCTGTACCCACATGGGAGACCAGGAAAAAGCACCTGGCTCCTGGCTTCGGATCGGCGCAGCGCCGGCCGTAGCAGCCATTTGGGGGGTGAACCAACGGAAGGAAGACCTTTCCCTCTGTCTCTCTCTCTCTCGTCTAACTCTATCTGTCAAATAAATAAATTAATTAATTAAAAAAAAAAAAAAAGAAAGAAAATAAAGAATTGGGGCTGGCGCTGTGGCGCAGTGGCCTGAAGTGCTGGCATCCCATGTGGGAGCCGTCTCTAGTTCCAGCTGCTCCTCTTCCGATCTGGCTCTCTGCTATGGCCTGGGAAAGCAGTGGAAGATGGCCCAAGTCCTGTACCCACGTGGGAGACCCCAAGGAAGCTCCTGGCTTCTAGCTCCTAGCTTAGGATTAGCGCAGCTCTGGCCATTGAGGCCAGTTGGGGAGTGAATCAGAGGATGGAAGACCTCTCTCTCTATCTCTACCTCTCTCTGTAACTCTGTCTTTCAAATAAATAAAATGAATCAAAAAAAGAAAATAAAGAATTAATTTGAGGACTTTTACTACCTGATTTCAAAAATTACTATAAATATAACCAAGACAGTGTGATATTTGCATAAGGACAGACTACAGATCAATGGAACAGCAAATAAAACAAAACAAAAACTTGGAAATAGACCTACACAAACAGCCAATTTATTTATTTAAGATTTATTTATTTATTTGAGAGGCAGAGTTACAGATGGAGAGAGGATAGACAGAGAGAAAGGTCTTCCATCTGCTGGTTCACTCCCTAAATGGCCGCAATGGCCATAGCTGGGCTGATCCAAAGCCAGGAGCCTGGAGATTTTTCCTGGTCTCTCATGCAGGTGCAGGCCCAACGACTTGGAACATCCTCTACTGCTTTCCCAGGCCATAGCAGAGAGCTGGATCGAAGTGGAGCAGCCGGGACTCAAACCAGTGCCCACATGGGATGCCACCACCACAGGCAGTGGCTTTACCCACTATGGCACAGTGCCGGCCTCCAATTTATTTTTTAAAAAGTACAAAAGTAATTCCAATGAGATACAATGGGCTTTTCAAAAAATTGTACCAGAACTAATGCAGAAAATAAATGTCTTGGCCGGCGCTGCGGCTCACTAGGCTAATCCTCCGCCTTGCGGCGCCGGCACACCGGGTTCTAGTCCCGGTCGGGGTGCTGGATTCTGTCCCGGTTGCCCCTCTTCCAGGCCAGCCCTCTGCTGTGGCCAGGGAGTGCAGTGGAGGATGGCCCAGGTGCTTGGGCCCTGCACCCCATGGGAGACCAGGAAAAGCACCTGGCTCCTGGCTCCTGCCATCGGATCAGCGCGGTGCGCCGGCCGCAGCGCGCCAGCCGCGGCGGCCATTGGAGGGTGAACCAACGGCAAAAGGAAGACCTTTCTCTCTGTCTCTCTCTCTCACTGTCCACTCTGCCTGTCAAAAAAAAAAAAAAAAAAAAAAAAAAAAAAAGAAAAGAAATGTCTTGACTGATACCTTATATCATATACAAAACAGTTCAGAGATATAAATGTAAAATCTATAAATGTTCTAGAAGAAAATAGAGGACAAAAATCTTTGTGATCATGGGTTAGACAGATTTCTTAGATGTGATACCAAAAGCACAAATCTTAAAAGAAAGGTACTGGGCCGGCGCCGCGGCTCACTAGGCTAATCCTCCGCCTTACGGCGCCGGCACACTGGGTTCTAGTCCCGGTTGCCCCTCTTCCAGGCCAGCTCTCTGCTGTGGCCCGGGAGTGCAGTGAAGGATGGCCCAAGTGCTTGGGCCCTGCACCCCATGGGAGACCAGGATAAGTACCTGGCTCCTGCCATCGGATCAGTGCGGTGCGCTGGCCGCAGCGCGCTGGCCACGGTGGCCATTGGAGGGTGAACCAACGGCAAAGGAAGACCTTTCTCTCTGTCTCTCTCTCTCACTGTCCACTCTGCCTGTCAAAAAAAAAAAAAAAAAAAAAGGTACTGATAAAACAAAAATTATCAAAATTAAAAACCTCTTTTAAAAGATACTTTCAAGACGAATGAAAGAAAACTGGGAGAAGATACTTGGAAAACACAGAGCAGATGAGGGGCTGTATCCAGGGAGTGTGTGTGTATATATACATCAAATACATATATATATATATACACACACACATATATATTGAGTTAGCATATATATGTATGTACGAACAGAAAATCTTATTACAATGGAGGCAAAAGATTTGAATGGGAATTGCACCAAGGAAGAAATAGACATATGAATGGTAAATGAAAAGATCATTACTCACTGAGAAACTACAAATGAAAGCCACAATGAGCAATGACTACAGATTTATCAGAATGGCTTAAAAAGAAAGACAACCCCTAAGTATGCTAGCAAGGATGCAGAGCAAACACTTTGACACTTGCTGGTGAAAGTTCAAGCTAGTACAGTCATTTTAGAGAACAGCTGAGAGTTTCCCTTGACGAGAAGCACACACTTACCTGATGGCTCAGCACTACCACCTGCATTAACAAAGACCTCCATGTGAATGCAGCTCTATTCACAATAGTCCCCAACTGGGTTTAACTCAACTGTCCATCAACTGGTAAATGGATAAATTGTGGTACATCTATATACATATTACTCACCAATCAAAATGAACGGACTACTTATACATGCAACAACATGGATAAAGCAAAAGCATTAAGGAAATCATATAAGTGATTTCACTTATATGACATCTAAAAAAGGCAAAATGACAGAAATTAGAATTGTGGTTGCCAGACTAGGGGTGGAGAGTGAGGATTGGCCAGAAAAGTACATAAGGCAGTAAAAGCTCATATTTGAGATTGTATTTCACAAAGTGTTAGATGAGTTTTAATGAAATAATTTACCTGTCCACTTCTTATGATAGAAGGGGGTATGGAGAAGAAGTACCCAGCTCTTACTCCTTCCATGGCGACAGATGGCCGACCATCAAATGCATGCAGCAGTACCTTGTCAGCACCTTCCCCAAATTAATGATAAATCAGAGTTCCATTTTATTTCCTTAATAAATTCCCATTAATCAAGTTGAACAACAAAGATGTGAAACTTGAAGTGTTTTTCACTATTATATAAAAATCAGGTTCTATGATTTCTACAAGGTGAATAAATGTATGGTGTTCAAAAACTAAAATAAAAATAAATTCTTAATCTTCACAATAAAAGTATTAAACAAAATTGAAATACAACTTTTAAGATAATTATTAAACTTCCTGAACCATCAGACCTTTACTAGAAGATCATGAGCTGTCATATTATTTTTCCAATAGAAGATTTTTAGGCAGTCAAATTGATTTTCCTAACAAAAATGCTAATACAGGGGGCTGGCGATGTGGCATAGCAGGTAAAGCCACTGCCTGCAGTGCTAGCATCCCATGTGGGCAGTGGTTCAAGTCCTGGCTGCTCCACTTCTGATCCAGCTCTCTGTCATGGCCTGGGAAGGCAGTAGAAGATGGCCCAAGTCCTTGGGCCCCTGCACCCACGTGGGAGACCTGAAGGAAGCTTCTGGCTCCTGGCTCCTGTCTTCAGATTAGCACAGCTCAAGCCAGCTCAAGCCATTGCGGCCAACTGGGGAGTGAACCAGCAGATATAAGACCTCTTTTTCTCTCTCTCTGCCTCTCCTTCTCTCTCTGTGTAACTCTTTCAAATAAATAAATAAACAAATAAATAATGCATAAAAATCAGGCTTTCAGTGATTCCAGAGGGTTTATTATTCATCACTGAAAAACACAAGATTTTGAATTATATTAATTACATTTACCTTACTATTTGATGATGCTTCTTTAAATGGGAGGTATGACAATTAGTGAGTGGGTTATGACCATAAATGAGTTATGGTATCAATATAATAGGTGCCGACTAACCAACATGTGTTTGTGTGTGTGCATGTGCACACACATACACACCTTTTGGCATATAAAAATGTAATGTATTGCTTGTTTAACTTTTGTCAGTTTTCTTTATGGGTGAACGGGTCTCAAAGTATATTTCTTATTGTCAATAGCACTTTAAAAGCTCAAGGAAGAATGCAGTATTTTTACTTAGGAGCAAGTGGTGAAGATGACAAGCCATTACATGTATGACGGCCACTCTCTGCATAAGCCCATTCTCTGAAGCAGCAGCAAGAAAAGCAGCACAGAAGTGACCCAGTGTGATTGCTACGTGACTGCCCATCTTTGCCTTGCTTTTCCACTTCCTCTTTAGTGGAGATGATTTCAGAACTCAGAGCTGCTAATGTTTAAGTTAAGGAATATAAAATTATTTGATTCAAGTTTTCATTTGTTCTGTCCTGGACTGATAAATATCATAATCACACTGAAAATCTTGTGAACAACAGCCTGACTTGCAAAACCACCTTAGCTGATCTCTCTTTCTATCTTTACCCTCTTCCCTCCCTTTGAGAAATGGCTCTATGAGAATTTGGACTGGATTTGTCAAAGGTGAACAGAAGATATATTTCCCTCAGGAACCTAAATACCTTGCTCACGTAAGAGGCTGACGGTAGGTCTTCCAGCTGAGCGGGAATGAACATTTCTGTTTAACAACAACAAAATTCCTTTTAATGCTTTTACATCTAAAAAGTATTATTTTTGTTCTATTAAAATAATTTAGAGAAAAAGAAATGCAGCGCTCCATTTTAGGAGGAGTCTAATTGCTCTATAGCTTTAACACAGAAAGATAAATAACCTACAAAGGCAAATTTAGTCTTTTGGCTAATTGGACTTGTTTGATTAGGACTTGTCTTTGCTCTTCCTTCTGTTCATCAGTGCCAGCAAATCTGGGGGTGAAATCTAGTCCAACCTATAACAAGAAATCAAAGAGAGTTACAGATTTATGATTTAATGAATCCCCAAAGAGATATGATGGATCAGTGATGTCCAGTAGAAATATAATGTGAGTACAGTGAACCACATGTATAACTTTATGCTTTCTAGGGCCCCCATTAAAATAGTAACAAGCAACAGATGAAATTAAGTTTAATATACTTTATCCCAAATATCATCTCAAAATATAATTAATATAAGAAATCGGGTTGTTTTACATATATAAATACATATTACATATGCATACATATGTGTGTCTGTATGTAAACTGTGTGTTCTATACTTTCAACACATCTCACTCTGGAGTTGCCACATTCCAAGGCCTCAATAGCTACAAATGGCCATGACAGCAGAGAGAGTACAGATTACAGATGACTGCTTCTGCTGAAACTATTTGGCATATATTCTATGATCCACATACTTGATTTAAGTGTTAGTGTTACCTTATATCTTTAATTAGAAATGGAATTTATTACCAAGTGATAAAAATACTTCACAAGTGTTTTCAATTACGAACTCTAGCCCATTTAAGTATATTTCTAGATTATTTATGAAGAACCATATATACTATTTTTGCTAACCAGAGCAATGACTCATATTTATGCAAAAAAAAGCTGCATATTTAGAAACGACAGTAGTTTTCCTTCATATGGTAAGCCTTTCCATTGCTCCATCCCTCAGCTCTCTGCTTATCAAGGAAATTATTAGCCAGTTGAAGGTGAAGATCATTACCCAAGTCAGTTATAATCCTCAGTCCAGAGCTAAGGAGTATGTTCCCATACCACATGGAGGTCTATACTAGAAGTTGTTTGATTAGCTAAAGAGTGTTTACCTCTCCAATTGCCAATAAACGATCCTTATAACACTCAATAATAGGCAAAGCTACCTCCAAATCCTGGAAGAGAGCAAAGTAAATTTATTAAAATGGAAGGAGAAACAAGCCGGTATTTCATGAGCATATATTTTATGCTACAGTTTATGCTAGGTTGGTGCTTTATTCACATTTACTCCATGTAACTAGTCAAAGAACTAGGAATACTAACCCCTCTATAAAGGTGAGTACCTCTATATGTAAACTTGAGTACAAACACTCCATTATTCATTCAGGTTTTAAGAATGTAACTTTTAACAAAGATTGTCGCTTAAATGTTTCCTTTTGTTTAGGAGATATTTCCTGTCAGGCTGTCTGACGTGGATTTCCTGGAACAGTTGAGAAAGATGAGTAACTTAGATTTCCTGGAATATCTGAGAAAGGGAGAGAGAACGCCACCTGGTGGTCACATTTGCATGTGTGAGTTTTTGAAATTGCACTGTGTTACCTTCTCAGGTATGGTAGTATTGGCTTATGAGTTTATAATAATAGTATACTTCCTTTGTACTCTTCATTTCTTTCTTGTGTCTTTATAGTCCTGTTTGTCCTAAAGGTTTCACAATATAAACAATGCATATCACAGACATGCTTGGTTGTTAGGTTTTGTAGTAGCTGTGTACCATTAGTTTTAGATATTCCTTTTACACTTAAAAGAATTTGCCCTCTTTTAGTTCCCATCTAAGGCAGAAGAAAAACAAACATACAGAAAATTGCCTTTATATACCTTGTAACCTACTTTGCATTTCAGTTTCAGGATATGTAAATTGAAAAAGTACTTCTATTGAGAATAACCAGAATAAGAGTGGATTAAGAAAAGGGAGTTAGAAGCCTGTGCTTTGGCTTAGCAGGTTAACTTGTGGCCTGCAGATCTGCCATCCCATATGAGTGCCCGTTCGAGTCCTGGCTGCTCCACTTCTGATCCAGCTCCCTCTTAGGCCTGGGAAAGCAGTGGAAGATGGCCTAAGTCTTTGGGCCCCTGCACCCACGTGGGAGACCTAGAAGAAGCTCCTGGCTTGTCTTGGCATGGCCCTGGCCATTGTAGCCATCTGGGACATGAACCAGTAGATGGAAGATCTCTGTCTCTCCTTCTCTCTCTCTGTAATTCTGCCTTTCAAATAAATAAATAAATCTTTTTTTAAAATGTGAACTTATAGCTATGTGATTAAAAAAAAGAAAAGGGAGTTAAATCAGATAATAGAGGAACAGAAGGAGGTTTTTTTTTTTTTTTTTTTTTTTTTTTTTGACAGGCAGAGTGGACAGTGAGAGAGACAGAGAGAAAGGTCTTCCTTTGTCATTGGTTCACCCCCCAATGGCCGCCGCGGCCGGTGCCGGCGCACCGCGCTGACCCGATGGCAGGAGCCAGGTGCTTCTCCTGGTCTCCCATGCGGGTGCAGGGCCCAAGCACTTGGGCCATCCTTCACTGCACTCCCTGGCCACAGCAGAGAGCTGGCCTGGAAGAGGGGCAACCGGGACAGAATCCGGTGCCCCTACCGGGACTAGAACCCGGTGTGCTGGCGCCGCAAGGTGGAGGATTACCCTAGTGAGCCGCGGCGGCGGCCCAGAAGGAGCTTTTGTAATTACGCCTTGAGAGAGATAAATATGAGGGAGAGTAAATCAAGATCTCTAGGGGGTTAGTGCTGTAGCATAGTGGGTAAAGCCACTGCCTGCAGTGCCAGCATCCCATATGGATGCCAGTTTGAGTCTCGGTTGCTATACTTCTTTTCTGATCCTGCTCTCTGCTATGCCCTGGGAAAGCAATGGAAGATGGCCCAAGGACTGCACCCATGTAAGAGACCTGGAAGAGGCCTCAGGCTCCTGGCTTTGGATCAGCTCAGCTCTGGCCATTGTGGACATTTGGGTGTGAACCAGTGGATGGAAGACTTCTCTCTGCCTCTGCCTCTCTGTAATTCTGCCTTTCAAATAAATAAATAAATCTTAAAAAAAAAAAAGATCTTTGAAAAATATTCTAGTGGACTTGATGAAGCAGAATTAACACTGTTACGAGGATCTGAGAGTATATGACCCTGGTTATCATGGAAGCTGTCTGACAAGAAGCTGCACAGGTTAAATAGTGTCAGGCAAAGCTCTTCCCACATTAAACATCTGAACTGTTCCATCTCTGGACCTCAGAGGGACTGCAGTGGTAGGAGCAATTACCCAGGAGATGTCTGACACTAAGAAAGTCTGAGTCAGAAAGAAATGGCACACTTGAATGAAGAACAGATATAGGAAAAAGCATGCCTCTTGCAATACATATTATCTTATGAAAAAAATATATTTACAGTGAGACTATTTAAATGCCTAATAAAATGGATCTGGAAGCTTTTGGCAAGTCAAAGGGAAATAGAAATTAATAGTAGGGTATAATTCATATTACTTATTTAATATGTACAAGTACATTCATTTGTGTAGAGTATCATTCTATTTTAGTAGATATAAAAATATTTATATTGTCAGCTAGGTCTATTACTGATCTCAGTTCTATTTCTACTTCCTCTATAAGGCCTCAAGTTCCTTAACAGCTAATGGTTCTATTATGTCTTTTGTTTTTTTTTTTAAGAGCCTTGACACCATATCTTATGCTGTGGTAATACTATTATGCACTTATTTGTGATTTACAAGGAAGGAAATTGAAACTTGGCCACGTTAAGTGACATGATGCAGATCACAGAAGCCTGTAGGCCAGTCTCTGCCTTCAAAGCCTATGCTGTCTCTACCATGCTGCTGAGAGAAGACAAAAAGGGAGGGAGTGGGGAGAAGAGATTTGTTCTGAGCAATTTCAAGTAATTACAATACATTTTTTAAATTAAAGACTGTTGAGTCTTCAGAGTCTTTAGAATGAGGGTCAGGAGTTTCACAGCAATGAGTGAAGTGGAGCAAGCAGGGACCCAGACAACTGGAGAGCACAAGCTGTCTGCAGGAGGCAGCAGATGGGGACCAGTGAATTATAGTTCACCACAGTATCCCTAATGCCTAAACTGTGCCTGGCCAAAATATGTGTTGAATGAATGAGTGATTTTAGGACCATGCTAAAAGATATTTGTGATGCTGGGCAATTCATTCTACAAATCAAGTTAATTTAATAAAAGCTTACTATGCATATAGCTTTATGCCACACAATGTGGAAGGTTCTATAGATGCAACAAAGTAGATTTCCTGCTTTAAAGGAGTTTATAATCTAACACATATAGAAAATGTAAGCTGTGGTATGGACTACAAGTACAATTGGAATAAAATAGGGCTAATTGTTAGTTTGTTTTAGGACTATCCTGTTCATTTCTGCTGTGAGAATCAAGAACCTACAAGTTATTGGCATATTAATTACTTTTCTAAGTCAAACAGTCCTATCAGTTCTACATTCTTGCTAAATAGATGCCAAATCCACTCACTTCTCTTTACTTCCACTTCTACCACTCTGGTCCAATCTGCCATTATTTTTCTTGTGGACTACTACAGTAGCCTTATAGCTATTCTCCCTTTTACCTTTTTTGCCCTCTTAATCATTCATTCTATACACTATAGCCAAGGGAGCTTTTATACATAAGCCACATGTTGTCACTCCTCATTTTAAAAGCTCCATTGCATGTATACTACATTCCAACAAGATGCTGTATGAGATCTCTGCCCGATCCCTCTGACCCTGTCATCAACACTTCCCCCCTCTCTCTTGCTACATCAGTCTTCTTTCTGTTTCTTGAGCACAACAACCTTGATCTTACTTCAGAACCTTTGTGATTTGTTGTTTCCTTTGCCTACAACACTCTCTCCTCTCTGCATGGCCAGTTCCTATGTAGCATTGAGGTTGCAGCTCATTTGTCACTGCCTCAGAGATGCCTTCCCTGACAATGCTATCTGAAAGCCAGCATCCATAATCCCTGTCAAATAATCTTGTATTGTTCTCAAAGCACTTACTGTTATTTTAAAGTTTTTCTGTTCATGTGTTGTTTACTGTCTGCCTATCCCATCTAGAATCCAGCTTTCTTGAAACAGGTCTCTAGTTGCTGAGAGCAGTGGCTGGCATGCAGTAAGTGCTCAGTAAACCCTAGCTGACTCACTAAACTAATGCCTATTGATGTAATTCTCTAAATAAATTAAAGAAGTGCTGCCATGATTCCCAACATGTTGGGAATGGTGACTTTCTTGAAATTTAGCTAACTTTTAGCATACTCAACAACTCAGGAGAGCTATAGGGTAAGCACTTTCACTTGAAGTGAATTAAAAGTAATTTTGTTTTGAGGCCAGCACCGCAGCTCAATAGGCTAATCCTCCACCTAGCGGCGCCGGCATACCAGGTTCTAGTCCCGGTCGGGGCACCGGATTCTTTCCTGGTTGCCCCTCTTCCAGGCCAGCTCTCTGCTGTGGCCCAGGAAGGCAGTGGAGGATGGCCCAAGTGCTTGGGCCCTGCACCCCATGGGAGACCAGGAGGAGCACCTGGCTCCTGCCTTCGGATTAGCGTGGTGCACCGGCCACAGCGTGCCAGCCTTGGCGGCCATTGGAGGGTGAACCAATGGCAAAAAGGAAGACCTTTCTCTCTGTCTCTGTCTCTCTCTCTCTCTCTCTCTCTATCCACTCTGCCTGTCCAAAAAAAAAAAAAAAAAGTAATTTTGTTTTGAAATAAACAGAACTATCCCAGTTATCTTAAAATAGGACTAGAGCTATATTATTACATAAGAATAAGCCCCTGTATTAATTTATTCATAGGTTACAAATAGTCATTACTTTTTTGAAATGGACCTATCAACCCCACATGTAACAAGACAACCATATCCTCCTGATGCTGAGTCAGGAGACAAAGATGAAATACAAGACATATTGACTACTGTGAGTCAGTGACACCTTGTGTGTAGGTTGATTTTAGAGAAAATATAAAATCAATAGAATTTAACAGAGTTAAGTAGCACTTGAGTAGTGATGGTCCCACTTTCAAAGAAGACACTACTTATCTGAACTCATCTGCTCCCTTGTAGTAAGGCACACATGAATTTCTATTTTTCTTTTTTTTTATTCTTTTTTTTTTTTTTTTTGACAGGCAGAGTAGACAGTGAGAGAGAGAGAGACAGAGAGAAAGGTCTTCCTTTTCCATTGGTTCACCCCACAATGGTCGCCATGGCCGGCACACTGCAACTGGCACACCGTGCTAATCCGAAGCCAGGAGCCAGGTGCTTCTTCTGGTCTCCCATGCGGGTGCAGGGCCCAAGGACTTGGGCCATCCTCCACTGCACTCCGGGGCCATAGCAGAGAGCTGGACTGAAAGAGGAACAACCGGGACAGAATCCGGCGCCCTGATCGGGACTAGAACCCAGGGTACCGGTGCCGCAGATGGAGGATTAGCCTATTGAGCCGCAGCGCCAGCCTCTATTTTTCTTTGGATATTTTTTATCACATTTTATGCCAAAGCAATGTGACCATAGGGCAAAAACTAAAAAAAAGTCACACATAATTCTACCCGGTAATTAGAATTACTTTCAATTCTGTGTTTTTCTCTTTAGTCTTTTCCTTATAGAATATATTTTTACATGATGTCATTCATAGTGAATAAATTCTTTGGTATCCTTTTCTTTCTCTATACCAAACTTTAAAATTTCCCATGTGTTACCTAAATCACTGATTCCTGGGGCTGGCATTGTGGCACAGTGGGTTCAGCCACTTGTGACACCAGCATCCCATACGGAGTGCCAGTTTGAGTCCTGGCTGCTCCATTTCCCAACCAGCTTCCTGCTAACTGTGCTTGAGTAGGTAGTGGATGATGGGCCAAAGGCTTGGGTTCCTACTACCCATGTGGGAGACCCTGATTGAGTTCCAGGCTCCTAATTTCAGCCTGGGCTGTTGTGGCCATCTGGGGACTGAGTCAGTGGGTGGAAGGTATCTCTCTCTGTCTCTCTCTCTCTCTGTAACTCTTCCTTTCAAATAAATAAATCTTTTTTAAAAATTGACTCTCCATTTTCCATAAACACATGATATTTAATTCTACAAGTTAACCAATGGTTCCTTTTTTTCTGAACCTCTAGGTTTCCATTTTTCCTCTATTATAAATAGTGTTGCAACAAATCTTTGTGAAAGAAAGTATTTTTTTTTATTATTTGCTTAGAATACAAACTGAAAAGGAGGTTTATTGAGTCAAGTGAGGCATTATCATCTTTTGCAGTTCTTATTTGATATGACTTACCTTCAATGTGACACTCCTCTGGTCTTCTGATGGCAGTTCCTGGACTGGGTGAACACCCAAACATGGCAGGACAAATCCATTATATCTAAAAGCATAGAACAAATTAAGAAAGAAGGGATAACAGACTAATAGACTACAATGCTACTCTAAAGAACAAACAGGGGGCTGGCACTGTGGCTTAGAAGGTGAAGCCTCTGCCTGCAGTGCCGGCATCCCATTTGGGTGCTGGTTCAAGTCCTGGCTGCTCCACTTCCTATCTAGCTCCCTGATAATGCACCTGAGAAAGCAATGGAAGATGGCCCAAGTGCTTGGGCTCCTGAACCCACGTGGGAGACCTTTAAGAAGCTCCTGGCTCTTGGCTCCTGGCTTTGACCTGGCCCAGCTCTGGCTGTTGTGGCCATTTGGGAAGTGAACAGGGGAAAAAAAAGCAAATAGAAAAGAATCTCTTTTTAGGGCTATGTTAATATGCTTTATCCTGGCTGGTGCAGCTCAATAGGCTAATCTTCCGCCTGCAGCACTGGCACACCGGGTTCTAGTCCCAGTCAGGGCACTGGATTCTGTCCCGGTCACTCCTCTTCCAGTCCAGCTCTCTACTGTGGCCCCGGAGTGCAGTGGTGGATGGCCCAAGTCCTTGGGCCCTGCACCCACATGGGAGACCAGGAGAAGCACCTGGCTCCTGGCTTCTGATCAGCCCAGTGCGCCGCCTGCAGCGTGCTGGCCGCAGCAGCCATTGGGGGGTGAACCAATGGAAAAGGAAGACCTTTCTCTCTGTCTCTCTCTCTCTCTCACTGTCCACTCTGCCTGTCAAAAAATAAAAAAAAATGCTTTATCCTCCTTATTCTTTTAATATAAAATAATCTGACATCATAACCATGTCATAATTAGCAACTCTTTAAAATTTTAAACTTTATTATTTATTTGAAAGGCAGAGAAAGAGAGAGAGACAGAGAGGGAGAGACAGAGATTGATTTTCCATCTGCTGGTTCACTCCCCAAATGCCTGCAACAACCACACCTGAACCATGCTGATGTCAGGAGCCCAGAACTCAATTTGGTTCTCGCATGTGGGTGGCAAGAACCCAAATGCTTGGACCATCAGCCATTGCTTCCCAGGGTGGGCATTAACAGGAAACTGGAATTGGAAGTGCAGCTGGGACTTGAACCCAGACACTCCATTATGAGATAGTCATCCCAGGCAGCATCTTAACCACTAAGCCAAATGCCCACCCCATCAACTCTTACAAATCTTAATTAGGAGTAGTACCTTTCTGAAAGTTGCATAATCTTTTCAAACTCCCCTGAATGTTCAGCAACTGCCACAAGGGCCATAACGTTGACCTGAAAGAAAAATAAAAGAATGGAAACCTAGATAATATATACATTTAATATAAATTAAATGAAACTGTATGGTTTTCTGTGCATTTTTAGTTATCTTTGCTTACCCATGCTCCATCAATAGAATCATAATGGCTACCAGTGAGTACTTACTGTGCTTCAGGCCCTGTATACAGTAACTATAACCTCATTTAATGTACACAAATCTATGAGATAGGCACTGTTATAATCCACTGTGGATTATAACAGGAGACAGAGGTTTTTTTTTTAATATTATTTATTTGAAAGTCAGAGTTACAGAGAGAAGAGACAGAGATAGAGGAAGAGATTGTCCATCTGCTGATTCACTCCCCAAACTGCTGCAATGGCTGGGGCTGGAGTTTCATCCAGGTCTCCCACGTGGGTGCAGGGGCCCAAGCATTTGGGCCATCTTCTATTGCTTTCCCAGGTGCATTAGCAAGGAGCTGGATGGGAAGTGGAATAGCTGGGTCTTGAACTTCCCATATGAGATGTCAATGTCGCAGGCAGCAGCTTTACCTGCTATACCACAATGCTGGCCCCAAGAGACAGGGTTTTGAATGGAATCAAATAACTTGCTCAAGGTCATTAGGCTTGTTATCTACAAAGTCCACCTCCTAATTAAGCGGCCACAGTGAAAGTTGGCTATATATAAAAATGTACTAGCAATGATTTCTGGCTCTATCACTTTCTGGGAAGACCATAAAATGATAGTTACAGTGAAGTTCATAAATGCTTCTTAAAATAAGCAATTTGTTTCCAGACAAATCAAAATGTTTCAGGAAACATTTACAATATATCCAAGGTCTTCATAACAATGTGAATCTAAGAACTGACAGATGGACTGATCCATTCCATAGTTTGGTAGGCACGGTGACTGTGGGGACACATTTTGAATTCAGACTAAACAGCCTCTATCACTTCATAGCATGTGTCGCTTATGTCTAGGTCCTTGTCTCCTCATAGATCAGCGGGGAATGGTGGGCTACGAAACAATAACTTCCTCAGAAGGTTGTTGTGAAACATTAAATGGGATAAAGTTCAGAAAGGGCCGAGCTCAGTGGCTGGCACACTGTAAACATTTCACACATGCTTACTGTTGACTCCTGAAACAACACCAGCATAGTATTTCTAAACTTCAAGTTCTTTTTACCTTGAAATTATAGAGAAAAGAAAGGGCAATTACATGAACTTACCTTCTTGGCTTCCTCTAACACATCATCCAGATCCTAAGACATGTAGAAGTTATCACAATTACTATGGATGCAAAAGTAACTGTGTATATCAATGTATATGATAAGGCACCACAGCAAATGACAATGACAGCAAGGAACAGGGTGGCAGAATGTGAGGACTCTACACCGGCCCACCTCTCATTTACTTTTAGTTTCACTAAAGTCTGGCTTCTGTTCTCCACTGAAATAGAAACCTCCACTCTCAAATATAAAGGACTTTGCTCTATCTTCCTCCACCCATCAGCAGTATTTGAAACCACTCACTTGCTTATTTCCTCCTTCTTGAAGTTTTTTCCACTTTGAGCTTCTGCAACATCACTCTAACAGCTACTTTTTAGTCTCCTCAACTGGCTGTCCCTCCTCTTTCTGACTTCAGGACCATCTGCTCCTTTCTCTACTCTTAACGTAAGTGGTCTCTCCTGTTGTTGCAGGTTCAAATGTCATCATGTGGATTCCCCAATTTTTACCTCTAGCTCCTAACTCTCTCCTGAACCCATGATTCATATTTAAAAATAACTAGACCTATGACACCTCCACTTGGATGGGATCAGACTCCCCAACATGTGCCAAACATAAGTGTTTATTTTCTCCCCACAAATCTATTCCTTCTGCCTACCTCGCCATCCCACCCCAAACCTGTCTTTCCTTCCCTCACCACCATCTTTCTATAGCATAAGCCAACATTCTGAGTCATCCTTGCTTCCTTACCTTAACTCATTACAGTAAATTCCCCAGCATGTACTACGTGTTCTATCTCTTAAATATATCCTGAATCCACTTCAAACTCCTCTGCTATCCTCATGGTACCAACCACCACCATCTCTTGTCTGTATATTGCAAAAGCCTACTAATGGGTCTTCTAGCTTCCAGTCCTCTCCTCTATTTGCCCCACAGCAACAAAAATGGTCTGACAATGGTTACCAGACTTTGTCACTCTCTTTCAAAACCCCTTTAATGGATCTGCACAGTGAGTCTAAGGCAAACTCCTTCCTGACCCACCTCCAGTATCCCCTGCCAACCTCTCCAGACTCGTTTCATGGCTCTCTTTCTAGCTTATCAGGCTCATCCAGCCTTTCGGTACCTGCAGTGTGCCAGACTCTATGCTGTCTAGATCTGTGAACTGTTTGCTTTCCTCTCCACCTCATCTCCGTCTTGGTTGGCGGTTCGTCTTCCCAACCTTAAGCGGCCCCACCTAAGAAGTTTTTCCCCTAAAAGTCACAGCCGGTCTTCCTTCTCTAGCACCAAAGTGGCGTGAAACACTTTAATTAGTGGTGTGTGTCAGTCTTTTTGCACTCCTCTCTCCCGCATTAGAAACGGGGGCGACAAGGTCTAGGAGGGGGAAGCTGCTGCTCAGCCAGGCGCTGAGCGGCCTGAAGGGATCAACAGCCGGGGCCGGGGCATAGCGAAGACGATGCCAGGTCCTGGAAGTCTCACGGAGACAGGATGCGTCACCGCTAACCAGGATCAGAAAGAAAAATTGGTATGACCGAGTCAAACGGGGAATCGGCTAGATCCCAAAAGGCCACAGACCAAGGGCCTGGGGAGAATTCAGGGCTCCCTTCTAAGGGAAGAGAGAAAAAACACTCTGAGGGGGAAAGGATGGCGGCCTCCCCGCTCCCTTGAGCCCCGCCTCGCCCTCACGTACGTGGTCAAAGTCTGGGGCAGAGAGGTGGCAGTGACAGTCCACCAAACCCACGCCCGCCGCCCCCATCGCCGCTGCTGCACCCCGGGCCTAACCAGCTCCCCAAGCACGCCGGGGCCGGAACGCTGCGGCTGTGGCGGCGCGAGTTTCCGCCCGGACGCGTGTTCCTTCGAGCCGTGGGAACCCGCCTTTCCGTTCCCAGAGTCCCCGCCCACAGTTCAAACTAGAAAAATGGCGGGGGCTCCTGAAGCGGTGGTGATCGGACCTCCGCAGGACGAAGAGCTAGTAGCCGCCACAGCCAGCCAAGCTCCGGTCCCCGGCCCTTCCCGAGAGGACTTCCGGGTGCGCTGCACCTCGAAACGGGCCGTGACAGAAGTGCTAGAACTGTGCGGCAGCTTCATACAAAAGCTCGGAGATGCGCTGCCGGAGGAGATTCGGGAGCCGGTGCTGCGAGACGTGCAGTGGGTACGAGCCGCGTTTGCTGCCTTTTAATTCTCACCTCCTTCCCCACGCCCGGGGTCTCCGGGCTCAGGAAGACCCCACGCCAGGCTTCGGCAGAGTTAATGGTGCCCCGGGCTGCTGCAAAACGGGAGGACGAAATAGATGCTAATGTCAGCCGAGTATTGTTAATTACTTAGGGCAGGAGAGCTCCGTGTATAATGTTTATGTTGAAGGAAGGGAAAACACAAAACAGGTGAAATTATTGAAAGAAAATAACTGAACCCAGGTAGCTCCAGGGTGCCACTTGGACATGTAATACTGTACAAAATAATACGATGTTTTACGTTCTTTGGTTTGAGTTAAGCTTTTCCACATGTGGTGTCAGGGGAATCCTGGAAGTCAGTCACCCTGCTAGCTTCTGGTCTTTCCCTTTGTCTGGCTTGGATCTTCTTGTAAACAGAGCAAAAGCATTCTCTACCAGTCTGAACTCGATAAAGAGGATGTCTTGGTTATAAACGTCACTAAGATCACATGTTGATCCTCGTATTTCCTCTTCCTTTCTCAAAGATTTTGCAAAGCTTAGAAAACGGTAGGTTATTTGGGGAAAGACACAAGAAACTGAGGGATTGGTGCCTGTATAAGAAAGTGCACTATTTGCATGTAGGCAAAAAGTGTAAAGTTTATAGTTACAGTGTAGCGCAGTGCGTTTGTGGGTGTGAATGACTCCTCTGTAAACAAACGGTGAGAATAGAGGCCAAATGGAAGAAGAATGAAGAAACCCACCCGGGTTGTGATTCTGTATTCCAGTTCGAATGTCAATGGCTCTTAGATAATTCCCTCCTTGGCAGCATGATGAGAATTGAGATATACCTCAGATATATGTAGTGTGGGGGGAGAAGACTGTTGTGTTGTCTAACGGTATACTATGTCCTTTCTTAGGGAGTGCTAAAGTACTTAAAACATTTAATCACAGAAAAAGAGCATGGTTAACCTAATATATCCTATTTTATGTGATCTTAAAGTGGATTAGAAGATATCAGTGGAATTCATTTGTGTTTTAAACAAAGGGGTAGATATAAGGCTTTGATTATACCAGTGTACCTTTTTATCTAAAGCTGTATAATGAGCATAGCAGCATATATTTTTTAAAAAGTATTGAAGCAGGGCCGGTGCTGTGGCACAGCGGATAAAGCTGCCGCCTGCTGTGCTGGCATCCCATATGGGCCCCCGTTCGAGTCTCTATTGCTTCGCTTCCAATCGGCTTTCTGCTGTGGCCTGGGAAAGCAGTGGAGGATGGCCCAGGTCCTTGGGTCCCTGCACCTGGGTGGGGGACCCAGAAGAAGCTCCTGGCTCCTGGCTCCTGGCTTCAGATTGCCATAGTTCCGGCCATTGTGACCATCTGGGGAGTGACCTTTCTCTCTCTCTCTCTCTCTGCCTCTCTGTAACTCTGCCTTTCAAATAATAACTAAAATGAAAATCTTAAAAAAAAAGAAGAAGTATTGATGCAACCATGCAATATTACCAAGACAGTTTGCATTTTCAGATAATCCTTGAAAACCCATAAAGTAGAAATTTTACTTTATAAAATGTAGGACTTGTATCTTAACTCATAGCTATCAATCACTTGATTTATGCTTATTTTTAATCATACAGATGGTACAGAGTGCATGCTCATTATAGAAAAGTCAAACAATAGCCTAGAACAAAAGTCTGCTTCGAATTCCCCTTCCTCATCCATATTCCTAGAGATAACTTAGTATTTTGGAGAGTAGTTGGGGGCTGTAAACCTTCTATACCCCTTTTTTGTTTTTGTTTGCTTGTTTGTTTACATTAATAGGGTCTTGCTGATGAATTGTTATCCAACTGCTATATGCTTTTTTTGTTTTGTTTTTGTTTTATTTATTTATTTTGAAAGAGTTCCAGAGCAAGAGAGGGGGAGAAAACAAGTGAGCGAGCACTCTTCCATCCGCTACTTCACTGCCCAGATGGCCGCAACAGCCAGAGCTGGGCCATGCTGAAACCTGGAGCCAGAAGCTTCATCCAGGTCTCCCACATGGGTGGTAGGGGCCCAAACACTCAAGCATACTTCTTTTCCCAGGCTGTTAGCTGGGAGCTGGATCGGAAGTGGAGCAGTTAGGACACAAACTGGCACCCATGTGGGATGCTGGTATTATAGGCTGTGGCTTTATCCCCTGTATGTCATAATGATGGCCCCACATTGTTTTTTGATTTTTGGAGTTTTTTTGTTTGTTTTAGCCAAATATGTCTGGCTATTACGTGTTCTTCATTCTTTTTCAGTCCTACATGGTATGTATGTGTTGTTTAATTAATTTTCTACTTTTGGATTTATGTATTTTTCCCCTTAAAGTTTCATTATTGCAGAACTGAAGTGAATATTCCCATTAATCCTCTTTGTGTTAAGAGTAGTCCTTTTAAGATACATTGTTACAATGTACAAGAGACATTTAATAGTACTACCAAATTCCTTTAGTCCTCTTTTTTTTTTTTCTTTCCAAGATTTATTTATTTATTTGAAAGACAGAATTACAGAGAGGGAGAGGAAGAGAGAGACAGAGGTCTTCCATCTGCTGGCTCACTCCCCAGATAGCTGCAACTGCCAGAGCTGCGCTGATGCTGATCTGAAGCCAGGATCCAGGAGTTTCTTCCTGGTCTCCCATGCGGTTGCAGGGGCCCAAAGACTTGAGCCATCTTCTACTGCTTTCCTAGGCCAAAGCAGAGAGCTGGATCGGAAGTAGAGCAGTTGGGACTCGAACTGGCGCCTGTATGGAATGCCAGCACCACAGGCGATGGCTTTTAGCCACTACACCACAGCACCAGCCCCCTTGAGTCCTTTTTAAAATAATCTATTATGAACATTCTCAATAAAAATAGACTAGTACGGGGGGTTCCCCATGTGATCCATCACCAAGTTCAATAATTATCAAAATTTTCTTGCAATTTTTATTTCAAAGCAAATATCAGATTTCATGTCCTTGGATCCCAACACACTAGAGTATACATCTCTTAAAAAAATCGTTCTTTATAATGTAGGAATTAGTTTTATTTATTTTTTTTATATGAAAGGCAGAGCAATACACACACATATATACACACACACACACTCAGAGGGAGAGAAAGAGAGACCGATCTTCCATCTGCTGGTTCACTCCCTGAATGCACGCAACTGCTGAGGCTGGGCCAAACTGAAGCCAGAGCCAGTAACTCCATCGGGGTCTCTGATGTGGGATGACAGGGACCCAAATCCTTGAGTCATCACCTGCGCCTCCTAGGGTAACATTAGCAGGAAGCTGGATGGGAAATGAAGCTGGTGTTAAACCCAGCACATGGGTTGCAGGTGTTGCATGCAGTGGCTTAACTGCTGTACTACAATGCCCATCCCCGTTTTATTTTAAGCATGTATTATTTTCCCTGTTGTTAACATTGGTATTCAGCAGCATATATGGTATGTGTACTCCTGAGATTTCATTAATCCCAAATTTGTTAGCTTTTATTTAGGAAGTACATTTTTTGTTTGTTTTTAAGAGTAATCTGAAATTTTGCATCACGTTTTCTCATAGGTAGTATGATAGCAATCATAGCTCAAATATAGGTAGAAATCATGATTGAAGTACATTTTTTGTTTTTAAGAGTAATCTGAAATTTTGCATCATGTTTTCGCATAGGTAGTATGGTGACAATCATAGTTAAAATATAGGTAGAAATCATGATTGAAATGGAATCTTCATTGAAAAGAATAAGGACTAATAGGCCATTCTGCTGCTTTTCTTTATATATCCTCTGTCACAAATCTAATATTTTTGCCAAAATGTTTGCATTTAGTATTTAGTGCCTTGACAACTGTGAATTTATTACAGACTTTTGAATCAGCTGTGCAGGAGAATGTCAGCATTAATGGGCAAGCATGGCAGGAAGCTTCAGATAATTGTTTTATGGGTATGTGACGACTTTTTCCTTCTGATCATTTGAGTTATTTTGAATGCTGTTTTTAATCTCTATGTTCAGTGTTACTTCTTAAAAAATTCTCTATTAGGGAACTAAAAGGAGAAACCTAATATAGAAGATTTCTAAAGTCATAATCTAAGGCTAACACAGTTGGTACCTTGATCCATCTGGATTTGTGGCATTTTAATTGGGACTTTCATCTGACTAATCTTCAAACTACCTTTGTCAGTTTATTGGAAAATACTATTGAAGTATCCCCAAATTAAAAAACAGGCCCAGAGAATTCCTGTAATTTCTTGTGAAGCCAGTGGTATTTTTGCAAGTGATCTTCGAGTAAATAGTGAAGTACCCTTTGAAGCTTGAAGTTTGTGTGAGTACCATGTAAAGGATGACATTACGTATTTGCAGAAGGTTTCTTATTCTTAGTAAGACAGAACACTTTCTTGGTCTGAAGAAGAGTTGATTCTACCCTAACTGATGGTGTTGACACATTTTGAGAAACTGCAGTTTTAATAGAAACAGAATGGTTAATGTAGAAAGGAAATGATTTAGTAGAAAAGGAATGGTTTGTATGAGAAGAAAGGCAGAATTCCCCTGTGCTCTTACAGCATTGTACAGTGAAAGGTGATCCTAACAAAAGCTCCAGTGTCTGGCCTGTCCCCCTGGTGGTACTACAAAGATCTGACTAACATAGCTTGGTATCACTACTCGATTCCAAATTGTCCAGTTTATACCCTTGGACTCATTCCCAACCACGACACCAGGCAACCCTGTGTGGTTATAGTTTTTCTTTGCAACATTAAGATAATACTTTGCCCAGAAGAATTCATTGTCCCTTCCTTAGAACTATTGTATTTGTCTCTTCAAAGAAACGAAAAGTTACTTTTTGTTTTACATATTAGAGAGTAAAACAGCAACACTAGGGGCAGGCATTTGGCCTAGCAGTTAAGGCACTGGTGAAGATGTCCCATGTTAGAGTGTCTGGGCTCTGTGCTCAGCTCTTTTCTCTACTCAGACTTCCTGCTAATGCAGACCCTGAGAAGCAGGGTGATGGCTTAGATGACTGGCTTGCTGCCACCCACATGGGGCATTGCCCCAGCCAGAGACATTGCAGGTATTAGGTAGGGGGTGGGGGGAGTGGGTCACGGATGGGGGCACTTGGATAGTTTCTCTCTCTCTGTTTTCCCCAACCTCTCAAATTAATTAATTAAAATTGAAGGCTTTAGAGGTATGTATTTGGCCTAGCAGTATGTTCTCAACTCTTAGTTTGGCACATCATAGGCACCCATAAAATATTTGCTAAAATAATAAGTAATCCTTCTTTGCTCAGATTTGTTTTTACATTTTAGTTTTGCAGCTATATCACAAGGTAGTGTCAAGAAATCATTTTATCCAACACACAAAAAAATTTAGCTGGGTGCCTTTTTTTTTTTAACTGATTTTAAAATGGCACACTATTCTTTTCAGGCTAGTAGTTTCACTGTTTTGATGACTAGATTAAAATTCAGCCATTCAGGGTCTGCGCTGTGACATAGTGAGTAAAGCTGCCGCCTTCAGTGCTGGTATCCCATATGGGTGCCGGTTCCAGTCTCTGCTTTACTTCTGATCCAGCTCTTTGGTGTGGCTTGGGAAAGCAGTACAAGATGGCCCAGGTCCTTGGGCCCCTACCCCTACATGGGAGGCCCGGAGGAAGCTCCTGGCTCCTGGCTTCGGATTGGTGCAGCTCCGGCCATTGCGGCCATTTGGGGAGTGAACCAGCAGATGGAAAACCTCTCTCTCTCTGGCTCTCCTCTCTCTGTAACTCTGAGTTTCAAGTAAATAAATCTTTAAAAAAAATTTAGGCCGGCGCCACGGCTCGCTAGGCTAATCCTCAACCTGTGGCACCAGCACCCCAGGTTCTGGTCCCAGTTAGGGCGCTGGATTCTGTCCCGGTTACTCCTCTTCCAGTCCAGCTCTCTGCTGTGGCCCAGGAAGGCAGTGGAGGATGGCCCAAGTGCTTGGGCCCTGCACCTGCATGGGAGACCAAGAGGAAGCACTTGGCTCCTGGCGTCAGATCAGCGCAGCGCGCTGGCTGTAGTGACCATGTGGGGGGTGAACCAACAGGAATGGAAGACCTTTCTCTCTCTCACTGTCCACTCTGCCTGTCAAAAAAAAAAAAAAATCTATTTCTAGCATAGACTTTGATGCTACAGAACACATGTGATATAGACCATTTGAGGATCTTACTCTATTTTTACTGTTTAAAATGAATTTTTAAAAAATATTTATTTATTATTTATTCAAAAGGCTGAGTTACAGAAAGGCAGAGTCAGAGAGACAGAGTCAGAAAGTCTTTTATCCGCTGCTTCACTTCAGATGTCCACAACTGTTGGAGCTAGGCTGATCCAAAGCCAGGAGCTTCTTCTAGATCTCTCACGTGGGTCGGGGCCCAAGCACTTGGGCCATCTGGTACTGCTTTCCCAGGCCATAGCAGAGAGCTGGATCAGAAGAGGAGCAGCCAGCACTCCAACCAGTGTCTCTATGGGATGCTGGCACTGCAGGCAGTGGCTTTACTCATTACACCGCAGTGCTCTCCCCCCAGAATGATTTTTAAAAATAAAATTGCGTGGGTTATTTGCATTCATTTCATCTGAGGTCCTTTGTTTTTAGGCCCCATCCTAGAAATAATTTGATTCCTACTGAGTCAAATTTTATGTATTCCTAAAGTAATCTCATGTGATTATTCTGCTAATGTTTGACAATGACTGTTTTAAAACATAGGAAAACATTTGATAAAGTAGATTTAAATAAAGAGAAACTCTAAAGTCACCATATCTTTCATTTTTTTCTTGCCATCTATCCAGTTGAGTCCTATTTCACATTCAGCTATTCCAAATGTGTTATTGTCACAGCTTTGATTCAGCATATAATAATGTTAAAATTAGTTAGGACCCTGATATTAAGTGCCCTTTATGGTCTAGTTCTTACATATTTTTATGCTCTTTCTTCCTTATGTTATCCTGCAATCATTTAGAACTTTTCTTTGTTTCCCAAAGACTTTATCATCTTGCAAATAGTTTCCTCTTCCTAAAATGCTTCTTCCTATCACTTTTTTTCTCTACCATTTTTGGTCCAATGGACTTAAATTTTATTTCAAGCTTAAGTGTTACTTCATTTTTAAATGTCTTAAATTCCCCAGGTAGAGTTAGTATTCTTTTTTTAAAAAATATTATTTTATTTATTTAAAAGAGTTACAGAGAGGGAGAGAGGGAGAGGGAGATGGGGAGGGAGGGAGGGAGAGAGAGAGAGAGAAAGAGAGAGAGAGAGAGAGTCTTCCATCTGATGGTTCACTCCCCAGATGGCTGCAACCGCCGGAACTGCACTGATCCGAAGCCAGGAGCCAAGAGCTTCTTCCGGGTCTCCGATGTGGGTGCAGGGGCCCAAGGAAATGGGCCATCTTCTACTGCTTTCCCAGGCCATAGCAGAGAGCTGGATCAGAAGAGGAGCAGCCGAGGCTAGAACTGGCGCCCATATAGGATGCTGGCGCTTCAGACCAGGGCTTTAACCTGCTGTGCCACAGCGTCGGCCCCCAGAGTTAGTATTCTAATAACATTTTGTTTATTCCTCTATTGCATTATCAGGTTGCTTTGTAATAATCTGTTTCTCCTATCTAACTATGAACTCTTAGCCAGCAGTGATTGTGTTACATTCATCTTTGTGTTTCTGTGGTTTAGACCCGACTTCCCGTAGGTACCTAATAACTTGTTCATTGAGTAAATTGATCCCTGAAGTGAGGGCTTCCATTACTTGCCATGTTTGTTTTCCTTAATCATTTGTTTTCTGAATTGTCATATTTCCATATAAAATAGAGAAAACAAATTTTAAGCAGTTTTTAGATGTTATTTTTTTTTAAATTAGATTCTGACATCAAAAAACTTGAAGATCAGTTTGATGAAATCATAGTTGATTTAACAACAAAACGTAAGCAGTATCCCAGAAAGATCCTTGAATGTGTCATCAAAACCATAAAAGCACAACATGAAATTCTGGTAAGTTGATTTACGTTTAAAATGTGTATATTTTCTAGTTCTAAGTCATATTAGGTCTTGAGCATACCTGATGATAAAATTGAAATTGGAGTTGGAAGACTGACAGTTGACGTTGTCATTCTGAGATTAGGAAGGGAAAGGAAGTTTATCTTTTAACCTTTCTATTTGTTTTGTGTTTGGCACATGGTTTGTATATTTAATATGGAAGACTCTTTAGGTAAACTGATGGTGAAAGTTGTTTGACTACTTGTTCATAACACCAAAGTTTACTTTATAAATTGTGTGTAATTTGTTTTGCTTCAAAAATCCTAACCATCTGGTTCACAAGATCAAGAAGTCAGCCTCTGCAGCCTGAGCTTTTTAGACAAGTAGAGCCCTAGGTTTATAATTCCTGTAGATAAAGTCTTGACCAACCAAATCACCTCACCCTCTTTTCAAAGTAGCTTGAAATAAGTGCAAAATAAGTGAGTCCACAAGCAGGTTAGACTTAAATCTTCCCCGGTTGAGGAGTATGGAGGTTTGCTGGTAGTAGCATTGCTCCTTGGCTGAGAAACACATGATGCCTTGGATTTTGAAATTAACAGACTTTCACATACAAGGCAACTGGAAAGTTGCCTTCTTTTCAGGAATTGTTAGCATAATAAAGTCCAGGCTTAATACTTTCTCTAAAATATTTTATTTGTGATTTTATGAAGAAAAAATTTATAAGAAGCATGCTACATTCTTTCTTCCATATAAGTTAGTAAAGAAATATCCCCAAGCCTGCTTTAAAGTTTCTGCAGGAAAAACATTTGAAATGTATTTATTTTTCAGTGTTTCCCTCCTTACCTCCCTCCTCCTGAAACAAAACAAAAAACAAAAAGCCAAAGCTAGTAATCAGCATCATACAAAACAAAGAAAGCCGGCAGGCCTAGGTATTATACCAATGTGCTGGCTTAAAAAACAATGCAAAATGGATGGGGAAAGGATTCCAAAGAGCTTTTTAAATTATCTTTCCTCCTTCTTTAGATCTTTGACTCCTGTTGACTTCATGCAAGAACCAGAAGGCTTTCCTGTTACTTTTTGCCTGAGTGATAGAATCTGACAGTAGTTTTGCTTCTGTGGTTCCAGAGAATCACAGGATAGTATAGGCTCTAGTGTGCTGACATAGTTGCCTAGTCATTTTTTTTAAAGGTTATTTATTTATTTGAAAAATAGAGAGAAAGAGAGAGAGAGAGATCGTTCATCTGCTGATTCACTCCCCAAATGACAGCAACAACAGGGCTGAGCCAGATCAAAGCTAGGAGCCAGGAGTTCCAACATGGTCTCCACGTGAGTTGCAAAGGCCAAGCACTTGGGTCATCTCTGCTTCCTTCCCAGGCACATTAGTAGGAAGTTGGATGAGAAGTGGAGCAGCCAGGACCTGAACCAGCACTTCGTATGGGATGCCAGTGTCATAAACGGCAGCTTAACTTGCTGTGCCACGATGCTAGCAAGTTTTAGGATAGAGTTTCTATGAAAATATGCATTATGAGTTCTAAACCCTTATCTTAAATGAACCATGGAAGTACAATCCACTCATAATTTAGAGATCACCCTGTAGTTTAAACAAAAAATTCAGTCTCTGTGATTTTATTTGCTTGATTACTTTTTCTGGTTTTTTAATGGTGCTATTTCTTAATGTATGCAGTAGGTGGCAGTAATATAAAAGATATAAGACGACTTAGTTTGGTCTGACCTTTTTTCCTCCCTTCCCTAAAGGTTTCAGAATGTGAGGGTTTTTTTCCCCCTTTCAAAGAATGGTACTATTGACTCTAGAGTATATTTGTTTACATTAGCTGAAGGAAATGTTTATTTGAGGGATTAAGTGATTAAATCTGTTTTGTGTTATGTTTAGAAGCAGTACCATCCTGTTGTATACCCATTGGACCTAAAATATGACCCTGATCCAGGTGAGTCAGTGTTAATTCATGGTAAAAAGGAAGCAGTATAATGAAGCATATAATTTGCATGAATTTCTGATATTGTTCTGCATCAGTCAACACCAAGAGTATCTTCTCTGATGCTTAAGCTCACTATCCATATTAGATCTTCACTTAGAATTATGAGAACTTGCTGTAAGCCTACTGACTCAGAATCTCCAGGGATGGGACCCTGGAATCTGAACTTTAAAATTTTTATTTATTTTATTTATCTGAAAGACAGCAATTTCCTATCCACTGATTCACTCTCCCAAATGCCTGCAACAACTGGGACTGGACTATGCTAAAACCAAGAGCCAGAAACTCAATCTGTATCTCTCACATGGATGGCAGGGACTCAAGTACTTTAAGCATTAACCACTACTGACTGCCTCCTATGGTGCATGTTAGCAAGAAGCTGGAATTGGAAATGGTAACAGGACTTGAACCCTGGCACGTTAAAAATATTATTCATGTGTTTATTTAGAAGGGAGAGAGAAAGAGCAAGAATCTGAAGCTTTCTCCTGACCTAGACTGTTGGAAGTCCCCACCCACAGTATAATAACTTCCCATGTCTAGATGCTATTACATGATGCATTCTTTGAATTACACCCAAAGTTACACTATTAAAGCATTGTCTCACTGTCACTTCTCAGTGCAGTCATCTTTATAGATTTCTCATTGTTAAAAAAATAAAAACTAAAGAGAAATTTGATGTTGAGCTTAAGAGATAATTACACTCATTATGCCTTTGAACGGATTTCTAAAGCACAGAGAACTGAGATTGATACAAACATACGTGAATCATCAACAGAATTGGCATTGCTAAGAGTGTACATATGTATATTTTTAAATGGCTTTATTCTCACATTTTAAAATTTATTAAGTATTTTTCTATGAAACCTTTTAGAATTTGCCTTTGTTACTCAAAAATGCTACTCGTGAATTATTGAGGGAAAAACTGTTAAATGGTTTATTTGTATGGGATATTTGTACTTGTGACTTTGAGTACTTTACCTTTTTTGAACTACTTTTTAACTAATCTCCCACTCTTTTCCCCAAATCTCCTAAGCCAGTGGGATGAACATGGAGGGAGAAATAACAGCATTCACTGTGCTTGATTAAAGTTGACCTAGGACCTATGCTTAACCAGATGTCATGGTTCACTAAAAAGAGGTAGTTGCTAATTAGTGGTTGACATCTACTTATTTTGGTTTTGAACAACATAAAAAGAGAAATTGAAACTTGTAGTATCATGATATACTCAAGTGTTGCTTTTTAGACACTTAATTTTCTTCTAGAAACATGGTAACATTTTTATCTTGGAAAAACAGACTTACTTCAATGATCCTTTGAAGGTGGATATGATTTTACTTCCCACCATTCTGGTTATCTAGTTAGTAGAAAAATCTTCTGAATCATGATTCTGACTTCAAAAGTAAGCAAAGGCCGGTGCCATGGCTCACTAGGCTAATCCTCCTCCTGTGGCGCCGGCACCCCGGGTTCTAGTCCCAGTCGGGGCGCCGGATTCTGTCCCGGTTGCTCCTCTTCCAGTCCAGCTCTCTGCTGTGGCCCAGGAGTGCAGTGGAGGATGGCCCAGGTGCTTGGGCCCTACACCCGAATGGGAGACCAGGAGAAGCACCTGGCTCCTGGCTTTGGATCAGCGCGGTGTGCTGGCTGCAACGTGCAGGCCGCAGCGGCCATTGGGGGGTGAACCAACGGAAAAGGAAGACCTTTCTCTCTGTCTCTCTCTCTCACTGTCCACTCTGCCTGTCAAAAAAAAAAAAAAAAAAAAAAAAAAAAGCAAAGGAATAGTTAGAATCTTTCTGGGGTAAATTTCGAGATTTTTGTCATTGTACATTTTCATAATGTTGACAGCCTTAGAATAGCATCAGCTCCTTAAAATTAGCAAAGTAATTTATAGTTGTTAACTTTGTATGCTTGGCCAAGTCACTTCCTTTGACCTCTTCTAACCTCAGTTTCCTTGTTAGTAAAATGGCAAATTCTAGACTTGGAACCTTATGCTTAAGGAGTTCCACCTCTGTCATAAAAATTTTTTTTTAAGAAATGTATCTTTTAATTCCGTCTTTCTAAGAACTTTTTTTTTTTTAAAGATTTGTTTATTTGAGCCGGTGCCGCAGCTCACTAGGCTAATCCTCTGCCTTGTGGCGCTGGCACACCGGGTTCTAGTCCCGGTCGGGGCGCCAGATTCTGTCCTGGTTGCCCCTCTTCCAGGCCAGCTCTCTGTTGTGGCCAGGGAGTACAGTGGAGGATGGCCCAAGTGCTTGGGCCCTGCACCCCATGGGAGACCAGGATAAGTACCTGGCTCCTGCCATTGGATCAGCACAGTGCGCCAGCCGCGGCGGCCATTGGAGGGTGAACCAACGGCAAAGGAAGACCTTTCTCTCTGTCTCTCTCTCACTGTCCACTCTGCCTGTCAAAAAAATAAAAAAATTTAAAAAATTTTAAAAAAGATTTGTTTATTTGAAAGGCAGAGTTACAGAAAGGCATAGACGTAGGTGTAGGCATAGGTATAGGCATAGGCGAAGAGGTGGGGGGAGGGAGGGAGAAGTCTTCTATCTGCTGGTTTACTCTCCAAACAGCCTCAGTGGCTGGAGCTGGGCTGATCCAAAGCCAGGAGCCAGGAAATTCTTCCGGGTCTTCCATGTGAGTGCAGGAGCACAAGGACTTGGGCCACCTCCTGCTTTCCCAGGCCACAGCAGAAAGTTGTATTGGAAGTAGAGCATCTGGGACTCGAACCAGCACCCATATGGGATGGTGTCACTGTAGGCAGCAGCTTTACCCGGTATGCCGCTGTGCCAGACCCTGTCACCAAATATTACAGATTGTTCTGCTTACTTATTGAGATTGTGCTATAAATCAAATGGATAAGGGGTTCTATTTACTATATAAAAACACATAAGCTGTAGTTTGTTACGTATTATTTAATAACATAAGTCATATCCTACTTATAATAGTTTATATTGCATACTTATTATACACTTAACTGGTAAAATCTTTTTTAAAAAAATATTTATTTATTTGAAAGTCAGAGTTGCACAGAGAGAGGAGAGGCAGAGAGAGAGAGAGAGACAGAGCTTCCATGCACTGGTTCACTCCCCAGTTGGCCGCAACGGCAGGAGTCGTGCTGATCTGAAGCCAGGAGCTTCCTCCTGGTCTTCCCAATTGGGTGCAGGGCCCCAAGGACCTGGGCCATCTTCTACTGCTTTTCCAGGCCATAGTAGAGAGCTGGATCCGAAGTGGAGCAGACAGGACTTGAACTGGAGCCCATATGGGATGCCAGCACTGCAGGCAGCAGCTTTACCTGAAAAGAAGTGGATGAGTATGAAATTATATTTCAAAGGACTAATTTATATGAACTGTATATGAAGAGTTTGGTAAAGGAAACAATCAAGGCTGCCTTTGGTTAAGCGCTGGTCCCATTAACTGGTAAAATCTTATGAAAATAACTAAAATGACTTAGGAGGAAAATGGAAAGCATAAATTTCTGTAGAACCTGAAATCTGAATAAGCTGCCTGGGAAAACTTTTATGGGAACTCCTTGAAGATCTTCTTTTTTCTGTTGGAATATTAAGTGATATCAGATGTCTTGAAAGCTGATCCTTTTATAGAGGGTTATCTGGTTTTCAAATGTACTACTTTGATTCAGCATAGTTATGTTAGGAGCTTTGGGAGATACAGAAATAAAGTAGGCAGATTCTCCTTATAAAAGGCGTGTATCTGAGTAGTGGAAATAGGAGCTAAACATAAAACAGGATTCTTTCATGCCTCCTAATTGGTTCCTTTCCCAGTTTTCCACATGTGAGTAAATGGTTCCTTTACCTGCATAATGCTTAACCAAAGGCAGCCTTGATTCTTTCCTTTACCAAACTCTTCATATACAGTCCATATAAATTAGTCCTTTGAAATATAATTTCATACTCATCCACTTCTTTTCATTTTGCTATTTTTAAAATTATTTCTTTATTTTTAAAGAAAAGGTTTATTTATTTGAAAGAGAGTGGCAGAGGCAGAGGCAGAGAAAGAAATCTTCCATCTGCTGGTTCACTCCCCAAATGGCCGCAATGGCCAGGGCTGTGCCAATCCGAAGCCAGGAGCCAGGAGCTTCTGCCGGGTCTCCCACGTAGATGCAGGGGCCCAAGGACTTGGGCCATCTTCCATTGCTTTCCCAGGCCACAGCAGAGACCTGGATCAGAAGTGGAGCAACTGGGACATGAACTGGCACCCATATGGGATGCTGGCACTGCAGGCGGCGGCTTTACCCGCTATGCCACAGCGCTGGCCCCCTGTAAGCATGGTTTCTACAAATGCTAGAAGATCTTCTGTTTCACTCTTGATCTTATTCATTCTACATACATTTAACAAAGGGATTTTTTTTTATTCTTTGAAATATTTAAAACATATAGGAAATACGTAGTATAACATAAGGAACGTCTTTGTACCTACCACTTTTTTTTTTTTTTTTTTTTTTTGACAGGCAGAGTGGACAGTGAGAGAGAGAGACAGAGAGAAAGGTCTTCCTTTGCCGTTGGTTCACCCTCCAATGGCCTCCACGGCCAGCGCGCTGCGGCCGGCACACCGCGCTGATCCGATGGCAGGAGCCAGGAGCCAGGTGCTTTTCCTGGTCTCCCATGGGGTGCAGGGCCCAAGCACCTGGGCCATCCTCCACTGCACTCCCGGGCCACAGCAGAGAGCTGGCCTGGAAGAGGGGCAACCGGGACAGAATCCGGTGCCCCGACCGGGACTAGAACCCGGTGTGCCGGCGCCGCTAGGCGGAGGATTAGCCTAGTGAGCCGCGGCGCCGGCCCCTACCACATATATTTAAATGCTATTCATTTTGTCATACTTGCTTCAGAGGTTTGTAGGAACTAAAATATATGTATACATTTTGTCTTTAGGCTGTCTACCATTCCATTCTGCTCCTTCTTACTCAGAAGTATAACTGGGATCTTCAAGTTTTGTGAATCCTTCCTGTTCATGTTTTTATTTTTTAAAATTCTAATTAAAAGAAATTTTAGGGGCTGGCATTGTGTCGTAGCAGGTAAAGCCATTGTCTGTCATTTCCTTTTATTGATAAATAATATCCCATTTTATGGGTACATACTATTGAATTCATCTATTCATTAGTATACAGATGTTTTAAATTAAGAATTCAGAAAATTTGGTTGATAAATTTAATCAAGTGCAAAAACATAGTAACTATTATATTGTATTTTTTTAATAAGAAATAAATTTTTAGATGAAAACAATAAGAGGGGCCAGTGGTTTGTGTCTCAGCTGCTCCTCTTCTGATCCAACTCTCTCTAATGGCCTGGGAAAGCAGTAGAAGATGGCCCAAGTCTTTGGGCCCCTGCACCCATGTAGGAGACCCGGAAGAAGCTTCTGGCTTCTTTCTTTAGATCGGCACAGCTCCAGCTGTAATGGCCATTTTGATTTGCATTTCTCTGATGACTAATGATGTTGAGCATCTTTTCATGTGCTTATTGGCCACTTGTATAGCTTCTTCAGAGAAATATCTGTTTGAATCCTGTGGCTATATTTTATCTGGGTTGCATTTTTATTGTTGAGTTTTAATAGCTCTTTATATATTCTGGATACTAGTCCCTTATCAAATAGATAACTTTTCTCCCATGCTGCTTTCTTTTTTTTTTTTTTTTTAAATTTTTGTTTATTTGAGAGAAAGACAGATGCAGAGATGTTCCATCCACTGATTTGCTCCCCAAATGCCCATAAATGCTGGCCAGGCTGAAGCTAGAAGCCCAGAAGCCAGTCAAGATCTTCCACATGGGTGGCAGGAACCCAATTACTTGAGCCATTACCTGCTGCCTCCCAGGATACACATTAGCAGGAAGCTGGAATAAGAAGCAGAGGCAGGACTCTAAGCCAGGACTTGAACCCAGGCACTGTGATATGGGATGTGGGCATCCTAAACAACTTCTTCTGTGCCACATGCCTGCCTCCCATACTCACATTTTTGATGGTGTTCTTTAAAGCATAGACATTTAAAATTTTTACCAAGTCCAGCTTATCTATTCTGTCCCCCCCTCACCCCACTTTGGTTGCTTGTACTTTTGTTGTCATATCCCAGAAACCATTGTTTAATATAAGGTTCCTTTAAGAGTTTTTGTAGTTTTTAGCTCTTACATTTAGAAAAGATCCATATTGAGTTTGTTTTTGTAATAGTAGGAAGTAGGAGTCCACTTCATTCTTTGAATGTGTTTGCTGGTTGTTTTAGTGCCAGTTTTTGAAAAGGCTGTCCAGGGACCAGCGCTGTGGCATGGTAGGTTAATCCTCTGCCTGTGGTGCCGGCATCCCATATGGGTGCTGGTTCTAGTCTCGGCTGCTCCTCTTCCCATCCAGCTCTCTGCTATGGCCTGGGAAAGCAGTAGAAGATGGCCCAAGTCCTTGGGCCCCTGCACCCACATGGGATACCCAGAGGAGGCTCCTGGCTCCTGGCTTTGGATCAGCGCAGCTCCAGCCGTTGCAGCCATTTGGGGAATGAACCAATGGAAGAAAGACCTTTCTCTCTGGCTCTCCCTCTCACTGTCTGTAACTACCTCTCAAATAAATAAATAAATAATGTTGAAAAGAAAAGGCTGTCCTTTCACCTTGAATGGTATTGAAACCTTTGTCAGAAATCAGTTGATTGTAATGTACAGGTTTATTTCTGGATTCTCAATTCTGTTTCATTGATCTATGTGTCCTTTGACTCGTGCTATACTTTCTTGACTATTACTGTTTTAAGTTTTGATATCAAAACATGTGAGTACTCTGGAATTGACTTTGTTTCTGGCTCTTCTGGCATAAGGATTTCCATATGAATTTTGGTATCAGCTTGTGATTTTCTGCAAAGAAGTCAGTGGGGATTTTGTTAGGATTTTTGTTTAAATTGTAGATCAATTTGGTATTTTTGCTATCTTAACATTATGTTTTTTAATCTGGACAGTGGGTATCTTTCCATGTACTTAGATATTCTTTAGTTTTTTTTCAATAATATTTTCTAGTTTTAAACATTTTTTTTCTTAAAATTTTCCCAAATATTTTATTATTTTTTAAAGACCTATTTATTTCAAAGAATTACAGAGAGAGAGGAAGAGACAGAGATCTTCTATCTGTTGATTTACTCCCCAGATGACTGCAACAGCCTGGGCTGGGCCAGGCCAAAGCCAGGAGCCAGGAGCTTCATCTGGATCTCCCACATGCGTGGCAGGGATCCAACCATTTGGGCTGTCTCTTCTGCTTTTCTTTCCATTAGCAGGGAACTGGATTGAAAGTGGAGCAATTGAGGGACAAACCAGTGCCCAAGTGGGACACTGGCATTAGGTAACAGCTTTACCTGCTATGCCACAATGCCAGCCCCAAAGTGTTTTTTATTCTTTTGATGCTATTGTAAATTGAATTGTATTTAAATTTTCAGTCTGTTCATTGTTACTGTGTAGAGAAAATTGTTTTCTTTTTTTCTTTTTTTTTTTTTTTTGACAGGCAGAGTGGACAGTGAGAGAGAGAGACAGAGAGAAAGGTCTTCCTTTTTGCCGTTGGTTCACCCTCCAATGGCCGCCGCGGCTGCTGTGCTGCGGCCGGCGCACCGCGCTAATCCGATGGTAGGAGCCAGGTGCTTCTCCTGGTCTCCCATGGGGTGCAGGGCCCAAGCACTTGGGCCATCCTCCACTGCACTCCCTGGCCACAGCAGAGAGCTGGCCTGGAAGAGGGGCAACCAGGACAGAATCTGGCGCCCCGACTGGGACTAGAACCTGGTGTGCCGGTGCGCAAGGCGGAGGATTAGCCTAGTGAGCCGCAGCACCGGCCTGTTTTTTTTGTTTGTTTGTTTTAAGATTTATTTTTATTTATTTGAAAGACAGAGTTACAGAAAGAGGTAGACAGAGAGAGAGGTCTTGCGTATGTTGGTTCACTCCCCAGATGGCCGCAACGGCTGGAGCTGCGCTGATCCGAAGCTAGGAGCCAGGTGCTTCCTCTGGGTCTCCCACATCGGTGCAGGGGCCCAAGGACTTGGGCCATCTTCTGCTTTCCCAGGCCATAGCAGACTGTGAGAGGGAGCGACAGAAAGGTCTTCTGTCTGTTGGTTCACTCCCCAATGGCCGGAGCTGCGCTGATCCGAAGCCAGGAGCCAGGTGCTTCTTCCTGGTCTCCCATGTGGGTGCAAGGGCCCAAGGACTTGGGCCATCTTGTACTGCTTTCCCAGGCCACAGCAGAGAGCTGGATTGGAATAGGAGCAGCTGGGACTAGTACCAGTGCCCATATGAGATGCCTGCGCTGCAGGCGGAGGATTAACCTGTGCCGTGGCGCCAGCCCCTGCCATTGTTTCTAGTGTGGCTTTAAGTAAACTTGAGTTCCTGAGAGTGGCTGATAGCAGTTTTTTGCAGCTTTTTTTTTTTTTTTTTTTTTTTTTTTTTTTTTTTTTTAATGGGTGAGAAAACTCTATCTCACTCCTCGGTTTCAAACAGTGAATGAAGCTGACCTTTCTCAGCCTTTGCCCCTCTGGAGCACTTTGAGCTCCTGTTATCTTGCAGGAAACAAATTCCAGCTCCTCTGCCTGTCAGTGCATCTTTAACCTGACTCACAGCCTTTTCTGTTCTACTTCTAATTCGTAAAAAGATTTATTTTGTATATGCTTTTGCCAGCTCTCTGCTGTGGCCAGGGAGTGCAGTGGAGGATGGCCCAAGTGCTTGGGCCCTGCACCCCATGGGAGACCAGGAGAAGCACCTGGCTCCTGCCTTCGGATCAGCGCGGTGCGCCAGCCGCGGTGGCCATTGGAGGGTGAACCAACGGCAAAAGGAAGACCTTTCTCTCTGTCTCTCTCTCTCTCACTGTCCACTCTGCCTGTCAAAAAAAAAAATAATATATATATATATATCTTTTTGATCTTCTATAAATACCCAATGATGTTTTTGAATAAAGTAAGGGAGTTTTGTGAACTTTGAAGAGTAATTTGACTGGAGGTCTAGGATACTTCTAAAAACTCAAATCAGTTTTCATTCCTCTTGTTAAAATCCTAAAAATCTTTCAATTAAAACAAAAAATAACATAATAAATAAAAATAACAAATAAATAAATAATAAATAAAACTTGTTAGCAGTCCTTTACATGATCTGACTCGTGTCTACCTTTCCAGTTCATTTCAGGCACTTTGTTTTTGCTGTATCCCTGTGGCCTGTCTTTCAGTTCTCATTCCACAAGCGTCCCCTACCTCCTAGCCCAGATGTTTTTCTCTCCCATTTAAAGATTGCCTCCTAAAAGAGATCTTCCTAACCACCCTATTTTAAATAGACTCTCCCAAATTCTTTATCATAACACCTATTTATTTCCTTCTTGTTAAACTTCATAAGTATTTGTGTTTATTCTCTTGTTTATGGTCTCTCTCACATAGAACAGAAAGCTCCATGATGGTGTTATGTTGTGTTTGCATTCTGTACAGTCAACATATAACACCATGTTCAGTAAATACCTAGTGAATAACTATCACTCATTTACCTGTTTGATCATATTTAAGAGTACTTCAAAAAGCTCAGGAAAAATGGAATTAAAAGATAAGTTTATTTTGATGCAAAGGAATGTTGAAATATATGCATATGAAGAGTCTTCAGTTCATTAAAAATGCATGTTATGAAAAAATTGTGCCTGGGTTTCAAAATGTTTTTGCACCAAAATATATATATTATAATATATTATATATACATAATATATATAAGATATATATCTTATATATATGATTTATTTATGTATTTGAAAGGCAAAGATACAGAGAAGCAGAGGCAGAGAGAGTGAGAGAGGTTTTCCATCCTCTGGTTCATTCCCCAGATGGCCACAATGGCCGGAGCTGATCTGGAGCCAGGAGCCAGGAGCTTCTGAGTCTTCCACGTGGGTGCAGGTTTGGGCCATTTTGTACTGCTTTCCCAGGCCATAGCAGAGAGCTAGATCGGAAGTGGAGCAACTGGGACTTGAACTGGTGCCTATATGGGATGCCAGCACTGCAGGTGGCAGCTTTACCCACTACACTACAGTGCCAGCCCCATAAACATATCTTTAAATTCCATTTTCTACAAAGTTTTTTAAGTACTGTCATATACTGAATTTCTACTTTATGCTGGAACCTAGCATTGTCATTGTGTGGGATATAACAGTGAACAACACAAGGCTCTTACTTTGGAGTTTACATTCTAGAGGGAATAGCCAAGTAATAAACAAATATAAAAGAAAATAAGTGCCATCAGTACTAGACTTATGTTTTTAGGTGATACAGCAAATAGTTTTCTGAGGTAGTTGCACGAAGGAATTTATCTGGTGACAAGAGGAGGGGATCCAAACAGAGGGAAGAGCTAGAACAGAGTTCTGAAGTTAAGAGTGAGCTTGAATATTCATGTAACAAAAGACCACTGCTGGATCCAGCGTCATACACAGCGTATTAAGCCAGTGCCTGCAATGTGGACATCCCAAATGAGTGCTGGTTCCAATCCCAGTCACTCCACTTCCAATCTAGCTCCCTGCTAATGCCTCTGGGAAGCAGCAGATGATGGGCCAGGTATTTGGGACCGTGCCACCCATGTGGGAGACCGAGATGGAATTTCAGGTTCCTGGATTTGTCCTGGCCCAGCTCTAGCCATTGTGGTCATTTGGGGAGTGGATGGAAGCTCTGTCTGTCTCTTCCTCTCTTTCTGTAGCTCTGCCTTTCAAATAAATAAATAAATCTTCAAAAAAAGGACTACTGCTGCAATAGTGCAGTGAATGGAGAGAAGGAGTAGTCCAAGAGAAGATCAGGGAGGTGGCTGAGGAGTTTTAAAGTGTGCCTTAACAGAGACAGCAGGAGGTGCTGTGATGCATTTGGCAGTGGGTGCAAAGGGCCATATAGACAAAATAGGTGGGTTCCATAGATCTTTGTAAGTTGTAGCAAAGGATTGTCTTCCAGGAAATCATTGCTTAGTTTTTTGTTTCTTTTTTGCCGGGGATGCTGCTCTCCAATTCATGGTTCTAATTCATGGCTTTAGTTGCCTCTTTGGAAACCAGTACAAGCCAGACATTCTATGCTATGCACACTTGCTCGTTCATATTCATAAAATACATTGGAAATAGAAAGGAAGCACTCAGTGCCTTTTTGTTGAATTTCTGAATTTGTGTAGGATTTTGGAAGTTCAAGTTTCCTAGTTTAGCCAGCACAGTGACCTGAAAGCAAAATTAGGTTGATTACTCAATCTTTCATTTCCACATTTTCATTTCCTTGTGTTTTAGAAAGCAAGTGACTAGGGAAGGCTGTGTTCTCGAGGGTGCTTAACTTCCACATTTGTAAGAGCAAGATATTTTAAAAATATCTTTGCAGCAATCTACTGATTAGCTGTCTTTCAGTAAGCTGTGGTTCTGATTTGTGAGCTACAACCTTTTATAATCCTATTAGTAAAGCTAATCATTGCCTCCACATTGCCTTTTTTCAGAAGTCCTTTGAAATTCTATGGTCTCCCCTTTTCTCTTGTTCTTCACTAAACATGCAGTGATGGCAAGGAGCTATTTTAAGTTTCGCCACAGTAGACTTGATGATCTTTCCAGTTCCGTGCTGACCCTACAGAGGACTCAGAGACAGTTCCCCTTCTTTCCTACCAGTGCTGTCTTGGTTCAGCCACTGCCACAGTATGTGCAGGTAGCTACCCTCTTACAGATGGCTGTGTTTCAGAAATTCAAATTTAAGTCTGAGCTTTGGAATTTGAAATGCATTTCCCCTTGAAAAAAATATGCAAGTTGGTAAGGTTCTAGACTACCCTTTAAAGGCATGTTTAACCGACTGTGTAGCTGAAATGCTACATATTTGTGTTGAAAATATTAGGCAACTCACACTTCAGCTGCATATTCACTCCACTCTGTGGTGTTTAAGTAGGATTTTATGGATATTCTGGATGCCCAAGCACTATTGTTTGTGATGAGAATGGTAAGTAGTGGTACCCTGAAGGTGTTCTGGTCTCGGCTATAGGAAAGGCATTGAGAACACTCCTGGAAGAAGTCCATCCCATCTTTTACATGGCCTGGACCAGTCCTCTCTGCTTGTGAGACATTGTTACATCAGATGTTTGTATGTTGCAACTGCTTTGGTGCTCCTACTATCAGGGATCTAGAATAATCTTGGTGAGGGGGTGAAAAGTTTATATATTTTCAAGTTTCCTAGGCAGATTATTAATGTTGGAAAATGTTTTTTTGGTGCATTGTTAGACAGTATACTCAACTATTTAATGATTATCTTTATTTGTATGTTTTTCCCCTTTTGGTCTTTATTTAAAAAAAAAATTTGGTTTTATTCCTAAAATTATTGATGTTATGTAGTTTTTTTAAGATTTATTTTATTTATTTGAAAGGCAGGATTACAGAGAGAGGTAGGAACAGAGAGAGAGAGAGAGAGAGAGAGAGAGAGAGAGATTCTTCCACCTGCTAGTTCACTCCCCAAATGGCTGCAATGTCCGGGGCTGGACTGACATGAAGCCAGGAGCTTCTTCCAGGTCTCCTATGTGGGTGCAGGGACCCAAGGACTTGGGTCATCCTCTGCTGCCTTCCCAAGCACATTAGCAGGAAGCTGGATCAGAAGTGGAGGAGCCAAAACTTGAACTGGCACCCGTATGGGATGCTGATGCTGTAGGCTATGGCTTTAACCCTCTGTGCCACAGCGCCAGCCCTGCTACTTAGTTTTTTTTTTTTTTTTTTAAGTTATTTATTTATTTGAAAGGCAGAGTTACAGAGAAGCAGAAACAGAGAGAGAGAAGAGAGAGAGGTCTTCCATCTGTTGGTTCACTCTCCAAATGGCCACAATTGCCGGAGCTGGGCTGATCCTGGGCCGATCCGAAGCCAGGAGCCAGGAGCTTCTGCCAGGTCTCCCACGTGGGTGCAGGGGCCCAAGCACTTGAGCCATCCTCTACTGCTTTCCCAGTGGAGCAGCTGGGACTTGAACTGGCACCCATATGGGATGCTGGCACTGTAGGCGGCAGCTTTACCTGCTATGCCACAGCGCTGGCCCCAACCCTGCTACTTAGTTTGAAATGCAAAGGATTTAAACCATGTAACAAAAGAAAGCAAATGTTGTAAAATTCATGTTAAAACATTTAGTTTAGAATTGTTCTATATATAATAATTTACCAGGTGTAATTTTTTTTAAAAGATTTTATTTATTTATTTGAGAGGTAGAGTTATAGATAGTGAGAGGGAAAGACAGAGAGAAAGGTCTTTCTTCCATTGATTTACTCCCCAAATGGCCGCAATGGCCAGAGCTGTGCCGATCCGAAGTCAGGAGCCAGGTGCTTATTCCCAGTTTCCCACGTGGGTGCAGGGGCCCAAGCATTTGGGCCATCTTCTATTGCTTTCCCAGGCCATAGCAGAGAGCTGTATTGGAAGAGGAGCATCCTGGACTAGAATCGGTGCCCATATGAGATGCCGGGGCTGCAGGCGGAGGATTAACCTACTGTGCCATGGCGCTGCCCTTCCAGGTGTAATTTTTATTTTAGGAGGTTTTCATTATGTTGAATCTGGTTTTTGAGCATTTGTTAACTTATATTCATACAAGGATATTGTAACTTCTGGCAAAATGACTTACATGTAGATTACATGCTTTGGATTCTAGGAGATGTGAATTCTAATTCAATTTTAGATTTCTCAGCTTCTGTTTCTTTATAAAAAAAAGAAGCTAATGAAAGCAGCTTACCTCACAGAGTTGCTTAAATTGCATAAGATTGGGAATGTGTGTCAGCTTATACAACTGTAGGACCAGGCTGTCAATGCACAAACAGGGAAGGGTTTGGGGCTGTTGTAGTTCTCTTTCCTGAACTCCTTTTCCCCTTTGAAGCCAAGTTTCTCAGAAGACAGCTTCACTCTTACTCTCTCAGTTCTTGTAAAAATCAGTGTTGTTGAGTATTTGCATTGTTGTTGCTATGTCAGTGTTCTTCAGTCAGAATCAAGTCAATATTACTACGAGTGTATTTTCTCTTTTGAACAGCTTCTCACTCCCTTTTAAAATGATAGTTGCTTTATTTATTTATTTGGTTTGCTTTTTCTGTTGTGTCTTTCACTGATTCTTTCAAAAATAATTCAACAGAATTGTAAAATCCCTGTTCAGTAAGGTAAACACTTAAGTTGTCCATCAAATCCATTTTTGAACCTGTTTTGTTTTTCTTGGAGATACTCCTCTGGGGAGCCTTCAGTCTGGACAGCAAAACCTTCACCCCATCTGTTCCTTTTGTCATCATCCTGAGAATTTCCTTTTCTCTCCTGTTTCAGAGTCCGGTTCCTGATTTCGCCTCTTGATTTATTCTCTTTTTTTCATATTGCACATCCCTCTACCCCCCATCTCCTGTCCCCCTCACCCCCAGCCCATCTAGCACCAAATCCTCCTAAGTAAATTTCCTCTCCCCTTAATTTGCCTGTTGGATTATCCTCACCCTCCTTTGTGCCTCCATGACACCCTCTGTCATAGCCTTGGTCCATCGTAACTATTGAGCACCTACTCTATGAGCTGGGCACAGTGTTCAACACTGTAGATCCTAAGATGAGAGAATGAGGTCCTGTTCTCAAAGAAGTCCTGACAGGTAAATGAGAATACCGGGGTTCCCTTTGGAGTCTGTTCTGCCCCCTAGTGGCCCTATTGAAAACATGTGAGGAATTTTTTTGTCATCACACTATTGAGAAGGTATAGCAATTATTTTGTAGACAAGGGCTGGGGATACTAAATGTCTTTTTATTTAAAAAACAAAAGAAGATTTATTATTTGAGAGGTAGAGTTACAGACACAGAGAGGGATAGACAGAGAGAGAGGTATTCTGTCCATTGGTTCACTCCCCAGATGGCTGCAACAGCCGGAGCTGGGCCGATCCAAAGCCAGGAGCCATCTTCTATTGCTTTCCCAGGCCACAGAAGAGAGCTGTATCAGAAGAGGAGCAGCTGGGACTAGAGCTGGCACCCATACGAGATGCTGGCATTGCAGATGGTAGCTTTACCTGCTATGCCACAGTGCTGGCCTCCTAAATATCTTATATGTCAAATATTACACTAGACGTTTGAACCATTATGTGAAAACCTATTTATAATTATCCAACCCTAGAACCTAACTCCATTTTACACACAAACCCAAGCTATTCCTTGGTACTTCTTACCTTGTCATGACTTGTGAACAGATGGAAAATAGCTATTGTTCAGCAGTGTGAGTTTATAGAATATTTTTTTAAAGTAGCATCAGGCATTTTTAAACTCTTGATAGCAGTTGGTCTCTAAGAATCCTGTTGAAGGGGGGGGGTGGACATTTGGCTTAGAGATTAAGATGCCACTTGAAACACTTGCATCCCATTTTGGAATGCTTGGGTTCAAGTCCCAGCTCAACTCTCAATTACAGCTTTCTGCTAATTATCCCAGGTTGGCAGCTTAAAAAATATTTTTTATCTGTTACTATGGTTTCCTCCCTCTCTTTATTTCTTTCTCTCTCTCTCTCTCTCTTTGACAGGCAGAGTTAGACAGTGAAAGAGAGAGAGAGAGAGAGAGAAAGGTCTTCCTTCCATTGGTTCACCCCCCAAATGGCCACTACAGCCAGCACGCTGCAACGATCCAAAGCCAGGAGCCGGGTGCTTCCTCCTGGTCTCCCATGCAGGTGCAGGGCCCAAGGACTTGGGCCATCCTCCACTGCCTTCCCAGGCCACAGCAGAGAGCTGGACTGGAAGAGGAGCAACTGGGACAGAATCTGGCGCCCCAACCGGGACTAGAACCCAGGGTACCAGCGCTGCAGGCAGAGGATTAGCCTAGTGAGCCACCGTGCCGGCTTCCTTCCTTTCTTCCTTCCTTTCTTCCTTCCTTCCTCCCTTCTTTCTCTCTTTCTCTCTCTCTTTCGCTTTCTCTTTCTTTCTTTCTTTCTGTCTTTCTGTCTTTCCGCTTTATTTGAAAGATGGAGGGAGACATCTTCTGTCTGTTGTTCATTGCCCATGTGGCTGCACCAGCCAGGGCTAGACCAGGCCAAAGTCAGGAACCAAAAACTCCATCCAGGTCTCCCACATGGGTGGCAGGGACCCAAGTACTTGAGCCATCAGTGCTGCCTCCCAGGTGCACATTAGCAGAAAGCTGCTTAGGAAAGGGAGTGGCCAGGATGTAAACCAAGTAGTTCGACGTGGGAAGGATCAGTAATCTGTAGTAGTTTAGCTGGGTAGTTCTGGCTTAGGATTCTCACAGAGTTGTCAACTGGGGCTTCAGTTATCTCTCAAAGCTCAAGTGGGACCAGGAAATACACTTTCAAGCTTGTCCATGTGGTTATTGGCAGGCTTTATTTCAGGCCTCACTGGCCGCTGGTTAGACACTTCAGTTCTTCACAGCGCCTGTAACCTTCAAACATGTCAACTTGTTTCTCCCAGGAGGAATAACCTGGAGAGACACAAAGAGAATGGATACCAGCCGGAAGTTACAGTCATTTTTATAACCTAGTCTTGGGAGTGATGTGCAGTTATTTGAACTGTAGATTACCAGTCAAGCAGACCAACCCTAGTGCAAAGTGGGAGAAGACTGTACAAGGGATGAACAGCAGAAGGGCATCATTGGGGGTCCTTTGGAGTTTGGTGACCACACATATAGATGCTGTTTTGTTTTAAAGTATACAAAAAAAGTGTATTTATAGCATGTAATTCAATGACTGTACATTCATAGTGCTGTGCAATCCATCTAATTACAAGACATTTTCATTACCCCAAAAGGAAACTTTATACCCATTAAATAGTAACTCTCCATTCCCTCCTCTCCTGGTCTTTGGCAACCTGATTTCTGCCTATGGATTTGCCTGTTCTGGATATTTTATATAAATGGAATCACACATTGTTTGGGCTGTTTGTGTCTGAGTTCTGTCAGCATGATGTATTCAAGCTTCAGCCATGTGATAGCATGTAACAGTACTTTATTCTTTTTATTACTGAATAATATTAATGTGCATTGTGCTATTTGATGGAGCATTTTGGGGGGGGACATTACTTTTATTTATATTTTTTAAAGATTTGTTTATTTGAAAGGCAAAGTTACAGAGAGGCAGAGGCAGAGAGAGGTATCTTCTATCTGCTGGTTCACTCTCTAAATGCCAATCCAAAGCCAGGAACCAGGAGCTTCTTCGGAGTCTCCCACGCGGATACAGGTGCCCAAGGACTTGGACCATCTTCCTCTGCTTTCCCAGGCCATAGTAGAGAGCTGGATTTGAAGTGGAGCAGCCAGAACTCGAAATGGTACCCAAATGGGATGCCAGCATTGAAGGTGGTGGCTTTACCTGTTACGCCACAGCACCAGCCCTGGTGGAGTATTGCTGTATATGTTAGGGCTAGGTTTATAGAGTATAGAGTTCATGTCCTCTGCCTCCTTATTGGTCTTTGATGCTGTTCTTTATTGCAATTAGAGTATGGAAGGCTTTAGTAGTTATTGTTGAATTATTTCTTCTTTCAATTCTATCAACTTTCATGTTTTAAAATTGGGGGTTCTGTTGTTAAGTTTGTATGTGTTTGTTAGATCTTCTGGGTGAGTTGGCCCTTTATCAGTATGTGTCTCTTTTTGACTTCATATCTGTTTTGATGTTAGTGTATCTACCCCTTCTGTTTTGGTTACTATTTGCATGGAATTTCTTTTCTTTTTCTGTTTTTGAGAGGCAGATACATCCTTTAGTTCACTCCCCAAATGCCTATTACTGCCAGGACTGGGCCAGGCCAAAGCCAGGAGCTGGAAACTGGGAACCAAATCTAGGTCTCCCAGTGTACAGCAGGGACCCAACTACTTGAGCCATTACTTGTTGCCTGCCAGGGTCTGTATCAGTAAGAAACTGGAATTGGAACCCAGAGCTGGGCACTCTAATGTGGGCTGTACACATCTTAGTTGGTATTCTAACCACTAGGCCAGACTCCTGCCCCTACATGAAACATCTTAGTCCATCCTTTTACTTTCCTCCTATTTATGTCTTTGGGTCTAAAGTAAGTCTCTTGGAGACAATATATTGGATTGGATTGTGTCCTTTTTTTTTTTTTTCAATCCATTTTTCAATTTCTGCCTTAAATGGAGAATTTAATCCATTTACACTTAAAGTAATTGCTGGTAAGGAAGGATATTCTTCTGCCACTTTTGTGTGTGTTTTCTGTTTTTGGTTCCTCAATCCCTGTATAACTGCCTTTTTTGTTTGACTGGTATTTTTGCAGTTTACCATTTGTGTTCTTTTCTATTTAGTTTATAGTCTTATTGATTTCTCTGGGGATTATAATTCATGTTTTAGGTTTATGATAATGTAGTTAATACTTAGTATATTACACTAATACTTAGTGTATTAACCACATTGTTATAAACCTAAAACATGAATTATAAAAATGTGTATAAAAACTTTGATCCTATCCAGCTCTGTTCCTCATTCTTTATATTGTCTTTATAAACTACATCTTTATACATTGTATGTCTTTTAATATAGCTGTATAATTTTTGTTTCATGGATTTATCTATAAATCATATAGAAGAAGAAAAGTTTCAAACTAAAAATACAATGCCAGTGTTGATACTTATGCGGTTGCCTTCTGCATTTCTTCATGTGGCTTCAGTGTGCTGTCGAGTTGTCCTTTCACTTCAGCCCACAGACTCTGTTGATGTCTTCGTAGTGCTTGTCTACCAATGATGAACTACCTTAAATTTTTTTTTTTTTTTGACAGGCAGAGTGGACAATGAGAGAGAAAGAGAGAAAGGTCTCCTTTTGCTGTTGGTTCACCCTCCAATGGCCGCTGCGGCCAGCGCGCTGTGGCCAGCGCACTGCGCTGATCCGAAGCTGGGAGCCAGGTGCTTCTCCTGGTCTCCCATGCGGGTGCAGGGCCCAAGCACTTGGGCCATCCTCCACTATACTCCCCAGACACAGCAGAGAGCTGGCCTGGAAGAGGGACAACCGGGACAGAATCCGGCGCCCCGACCGGGACTAGAACCTGGTGTGCCGGCGCCGCAGGCAGAGGATTAGCCTAGTGAGCCGTGGCGTTGGCCCTACCTTAACTTTTGCTTGTCGGAAATGTCCTAATTCCTCCCCATTTTTAAAGGGTATTTTTGCCTAATATCAAATTCTTGATTGGTATATTTTATATATCATCTCACTGTTTTCTGTTCTTCATAGTTTCTAATGAGACATTAATATTTCTGAGGATTTCCTTGTAGATAATGAATCACTTGTTGCCTTTCAAGATGTTCTGTTTTTTGACTTTCAGCAGTCTGATTATTCTGTGTCTTGATATGACTCTTTCTGCTTATTCTCTTTGGAATTTGTTGAGCTTCTTGGATGTGTGGAGTCACATTGTATTAAATTTGAGGAGTTGGGGCTGGCGCTGTGGCATATTGGATAAAGCTGCTGCCTGCTTTGCCGGCATCCCATATGGGTACCGGTTCGAGTCCCGGCTGTTCTGCTTTGAATCCAGCTCTCTGGTATGGCCTGGGAGGGAGGTGGAAGATGGCCCAAGTGCTTGGGCCCCTGAACTCACGCGAGAGACCCTGAAGAAGCTCCTGGCTGCTTATCAGCACAGCTTCAGCCATTGCGGCCATCTGGGGAGTGAACTGCAGAGTGGAAGACCCCTCCCCTCCTCTCTCTGCCTCTCCTTCTCTCTCTGTTTAATTCTGACTTTCAAATAAATAAATAAATCTTTTTAAAAAATTGGGAAGTTATCAGCCATTATTTCCTTAAATAGTCTCTTATTTTAAGATTCCTATTATATACATATTAGTGTGCTTGCTAGTACCTGCGGTCTCTTAGGTTCTTATTTATTTTTGCTTTCGTTCTTCTTCCTTTCTGCCCCTCAGAATGGATAATTCATTTGACCTATCTTTAAGTTCACAAATTTTTTCTTCTGTCTCCTCAAATCTATTGTTGAATCTCTCTAGTGAATTTTTCATTTCAGTTACTGTAATTTTATGTTCTATCACATCTGTTTAGTTCCTTTTTGCTATTTTTTAAAAAATTGATATATAATAATTTAATTATTTTAATGAAAATTTTAATTATATTTTATTTTAACTGATATAATGATTATACATATTTGCAGGGCACAGAGTGATAGTACATGTATACATTGTATACTGATCAAATCAGTTATTGGCCTGAGACTTGAGACATTTATCATTTATATCTTTTGGAAACATTCAAAATCCTTTCTTCTAGGTATCTGGAAATAACTGTTGTCATCAACATTATGCTATAGAACACTGGAAATTTTTTTTCCTGCTAACTGCACCCCTCTTACCTGTTAGCCGTCTTCTCTCCATCACCTTTTCCTGTCACCCTTTCTAGGCTCTGATAGCCTTTATTCTGCTCTCTACATCTTTGAAGTCAACTTCGCAGCTTCCACATATACGTAGGAACATGTGATAATTCTCTCTCTGTGCCTGGTTTATTTCAATTAATATAATGCCTTCTAGTTTTGTCCATATTTGCTGCACATGAAAGAGTATCATTCATTTTTATGGCTGAATAATACTCCATTGTATTAATATACCACATTTTCTTATCTGTTCATCCATCAGTGGATACTTGGGTTGATTCCAAATCTTGCCTGTTGTGAGTAATGTTGCAAAGAACATGGGAGTACAGATATTTCTTTTACATATAGGTAGTAGGAATGCTGGATCATATGGAAGTTTTATTTCCAGTATTTTGAGGAACCTCCATACTGTTTCCCATAGGACTATATTGTTTTATATTCCCTCCAATAACATATGAGAGTTTGCCTTTCTCCACATCCTTACCAGCATTTTTTTTGTCTTTTTTATAATAACCATTCTAACTAGCTAGTGATTAGTGATATTGAGCTTTTTTTTTTCATATATTTGTAGACCCTTTCCATATCATCTTTTTTTTAAGATTTGTTTATTTATTTGGAAGTTATAGTTACACACAGAGAGGCAGAGAGAGAGAAAGAGAGAGAGAGAGAGAGAGAGATATCTTCCATCTGCTGGTTCACTCTCCAGTTGGGTACAATGGCTGGAGTTGTGCTGAAATCTGGAGCCAGGAGACAGGAGCTTCTTCTAGGTCTCCCATATGGATGCAGTGTCCCAAGCACTTGGGCCATCTTCTACTGCTTTCCCAGGCCATAGCAGAGAGTTGGATAGGAAGTGGAGCACCTAGGACTTGAACCGGGGCCCCTATGGGATTCTGGCACTGCAGGTGGCAGCTTTACCTGCTACACCACAGCGATGGCCCCTCCATATCATCTTTTGAGAAATGCCTATTTAGGTCATTTGCCCATTTTTAAATTAGATTATTTGGGAATTTTTTGCTGTTATGTTATTTCATTTTCCTATATATTCTATATATTAATTTCTTATCAGATGAATACTTTGCAAATATTTTCTCCCATTCTGTAGATTATCTTTTTTTTTTTTTTTTTTTTTTTTTTTTTTTTTTTTTTTTTTTTACAGGCAGAGTGGACAGTGAGAGAGAGAGACAGAGAGAAAGGTCTTCCTTTTGCCATTGGTTCACCCTCCAATGGCCGCCGTGGCTGGCACACTGCGGCCAGTGCACCGCGCTGATCCGATGGCAGGAGCCAGGTGCTTCTCCTGGTCTCCCATGGGGTGCAGGGCCCAAGCACTTGGGCCATCCTCCACTGCACTCCTGGGCCACAGCAGAGAGCTGGCCTGGAAGAGGGGCAACCGGGACAGAATCCGGCGCCCCGACCGGGACTAGAACCCGGTGTGCTGGCGCCGCAAGGCCCAAATGGTCTTTTTGAGATGAGCTTTAAAAAATGAGAAAAGAAAAATAGCAACTGTGAAAAAAATTATTTGTCTGGCTTATTTGCCAATCTGGTGAAGCCAGTAAAGTTGTGGCCCTCCTAGCATAGTTATGTGCTTTGTTTGACTCAATTTCTAATGATAATTACTCTTTTAAGAATTAATTTGTAGCTGATTTCATAATGGAATGATTTTTCTTATTTCCAGGTTTTTTTTTAGTTTTACCAAGATGTTTATCCTTCAGATCAGTGAATATGTGTTTATGTGTTACGGAGTAGCTATGAACATTTACAACAAAGATTAGGAGGAAAAAATTTATTAAGAACCAGAAAAGGAACCAATGTTAGCGTGGCGCTTAAGATGCCAGTTAGGACACTTGAGTCTTATATGGAAGCACCTGGGTTTGACATACACCTGGGCTCCTGACTCCAGCTTCCCACTAATGCAGACCCTAGGAAGGAGCTGTAATGACTTCGTCATTGAATTCCTGCTGCTCATGTGAAAGACCTGCTTTGTGTTTCTGGTCCCAGCCGTGGCCTAGCCCTAGTTGTCGTAGTCATTTGGGGAGTAGACAAGAAAGTGGAAAGTACTTTCTCCGTCTCTGTCTCTGTCTCTCTTTCTTTCTGCCTTTCAAAAAAAAAAAAAAAAAGAATTATTTTTAAAAATCAAAAGAGCATCAAGAGAAAAGGGCGTGCACTGTGGTGTAGAGGGCCAATCCTCCACCTGCAGTGCTGGCATCCCATATGGGCACCGGTTCCTTTGCCTGCTGCTCCTCTTCCCATCCAGCTCCTGGCCTGGGAAAGCAGTAGAAGATGGCCCAAGTCCTTGGGCCCCTGCACCCATGTGGGAGACCCGGAAGAAGCTCCTGGCTCCTGGCTTTGAATCAGCCCAGCTCTGGCTATTGCCGCCATTTGGGGAGTGAACCAGTGGATGGAAGACTTCTGTCTCTCTCTCTCTGTAACTCTCCCTCTCAAATAAATAAATAAATAATCAAATAAATTTTTTTTACAGATTTATTTTATTTATTTGAAAGACAGAGTTACAGAGAGAGATAGATACAGAGAGAGATGTCCTCCATCTGCTGGTTCACTCCCCAGATGGCCACAACGGCCGGAGCTGTGCTGATCCGAAGCCAGGAGCCAGGAGCTTCTGCCAGGTCTCCCATGTGGGTGCAGGGGCCCAAGGACCTGAGCCATCTTCTACTGCTATCCCAGGCCATAGCAGAGAGCTGAATTGGAAGAGGAGCAGCTGGGACTAGAACCGGTGCCCAAATGGGATGCCAGCACTTCAGGCCAGGGCTTTAACATGCTGTGCCACAGTGCTGGCCCCTCAAATAATTTTTTTTTTAAATGAAGAGAAATTCATATTACTGACAATGTGTTATTCCATATAGGTGTGGCCTCAATACTATGTGACGGTATATTCTAAATTCAAGTGTATTTTGGTTTAAAAAAAAAAATGCAGAGTAGGGGCTGGCACTGTAGTGTAGCAGGTAAAGCCACTGCCTGCAGTGCCGGCATCCCATTTAGCCGCCAGTTCTAGTCCTGGCTGCTCCTCTTCTGATCCAGCTTTCTGCTATGGCCTGGAATAGCAGCAGAAGATGGCCCAAGTCCTTGGAACCCTGACCCACATGGGAGACCCGGAGGAAGCTCCTGGCTCCTAGGTTCAGATTGGCGCAGTTTCAACTGTTGCGACCATCTGGGGAGTGAATGGGCAGATGGAAAACCTCTCTCTCTGCCCCTGCTCTGCCTCTCTGTAACTCTGCCTTTCAAACAAATAAATAAATCTTTTTTAAAAAAGATCCAGAGTGGAGCCGGCGCCATGGCTCACTAGGCTAATCCTCCGCCTAGCGGCGCCGGGACACCGGGTTCTAGTCCCGGTCGGGGCGCTGGATTCTGTCCCAGTTGCCCCTCTTCCAGGCCAGCTCTCTGCTGTGGCCAGGGAGTGCAGTGGAGGATGGCCCAGGTGCTTGGGCCCTGCACCCCATGGGAGACCAGGAAAAGCACCTGGCTCCTGGCTCCTGCCATCGGATCAGCGCGGTGCGCCGGCCGCAGCGCGCCGGCCGCGGCAGCCATTGGAGGGTGAACCAACGGCAAAGGAAGACCTTTCTCTCTGTCTCTCTCTCTCACTGTCCACTCTGCCTGTCCAAAAATTAAAAAAAAAAAAAAAAAAATCCAGAGTGGCCGGCGCTGCAGCTCAATAGGCTAATCCTCCGCCTAGCGGCGCCGGCACACCGGGTTCTAGTCCCGGTCGGGGCGCTGGATTCTGTCCCAGTTGCCCCTCTTCCAGGCCAGCTCTCTGCTATGGCCCGGGAGTGCAGTGGAGGATGGCCCGAGTGCTTGGGTCCTGCACCCCATGGGAGACCAGGATAAGCACCTGGCTCCTGCCATCGGATCAGCACAGTGCGCCGGCTGCAGCGCGCCGGCCGCAGCACGCCAGCCGCGGCGGCCATTGGAGGGTGAACCAATGGCAAAGGAAGACCTTTCTCTCTGACTCTCTCTCTCGCTGTCCACTCTGCCTGTTTAAAAAAAAAAAAAATCCAGAGTAACAGTATTACCTTATATTTATTTAAAAATATGATGATAGTGCTCAATGATATTAAACATAATGATAGATAATATTTAGAATGAAGACTGGGCTTTGTTTTAGGGGCACACAATGTTGCAAATACTCAGAATCTTGTCTGTTATACTTAGAACTTTTACTCTATTATTTTAATGTCTGTATAGTCTTTTAATTTGAGTAAATTTAATAGTACATTTGTTTTTACAGATTACAAAGTAATCTAAGAATGGTGAAGCCAAGGTGAATGATCCTAACAGATTTTTGTCCAGATAGCATCTACATGCCTTTTGTCATTTGCTATTAGATGAAAAATCTAAAATACTGTTTGGTTATTTCTTTGCAGCTTCTCGTATGGGAAATTTGAAACACAGAGGAGAAATCATAGCTAAGGATATCAGCGAAGCAATGAAGGTAAAAATTACATGCTAAAAATTTATAAAATGAGCAGAATGTCTGAGTAGGTATTTGCTTTCAACCTCCATATATGTTTTAGTTTGCTGTAACAAAAATTTGTGGTAGTCTTTTAGATAAATCTATAATCAATTTATTACACAACAGTAATTTTTAAATGTTTATCAAGCACTATTACTGCTATGTATTTGCCAGATATTATACCTGGCTTATTTAAAAATTAGTTATATTTTTAGATAATGAGTGTTAGCAGTCCATTAAACAGTTTTGGGTAATAATACCAGCTAAGATTTATTGAATGTTTTTTATAAGTCAGTCACCCTCTAACTGCTTTATGTATATTAACTCATTTAATCTTTACACTGACCCTATGAGATTGTTACCATTTTTCTTCATTTTAGAGATGAGGAAGGTAAGGCACCCAAAAGGCTATGTAGATTTTCCAAATAAGTAACTGAGCCAACATTTAAACCCCAGATGTCTGGCTCTACAATCTCTCTCTCTTTTTTTAAAGATTTAGTTATTGGACCGGCACCGCGGCTCACTAGGCTAATCCTCCTCCTTGCGGCGCCGGGACACCAGGTTCTAGTCCCGGTCTGGGTGCCAGATTCTGTCCCGGTTGCCCCTCTTCCAGGCCAGCTCTCAGCTGTGGCCCAGGAGTGCAGTGGAGGATGGCCCAAGTGCTTGGGCCCTGCACCCCATGGGAGACCAGGAGAAGCACCTGGCTCCTGCCATCAGATCAGCGCAGTGCACTGGCCGCAGCGCACCGGCCGCGGCGGCCATTGGAAGGTGAACCAACGGCAAAGGAAGACCTTTCTCTCTGTCTCTCTCTCTTACTGTCCACTCTGCCTGTCAAAAAAAAAAAAAAAAGATTTAGTTATTTATTTGAAAGTCAGAGTTACACAGATAGAGAAGGAGAGACAGAGAGAGAGAAAGAGAGGGAGATCATCCATCTGTTGGTTCACTCCCCAATTGGCCACAATGGCCGGAACTGTGTCAATCCAAAGCCAGGAGCCAGGAGCTTCTTCCAGGTCTCCCACTTGGGTGCAGGGGCCCATAGCAGAAAGCTGGATTGGAAGAGGAGCAGCCGGGACTAGAACTGGCGGCCATATGGGATGCTGGCACTTCAGGCCAGGGTGTTAACCTGCTGCGCCACAGCACCGGCCCTCAGTGTTAATTTTTTAAAACTTTTTTTGTTGTTCGGATTGATTCCATGATTTTCTGGCAATCATCCATCTCTCATAGCATGTTCTTTATTTAGTTTTGGCAGACTGTGGTGGGCCAGGCTAAAGTTCAGCTGCCACTATTTTTTGTAAATAAAGCTTTATTGGAACAGAGCTGTGTTTGTTCTTTTACTTGCGTCTTCTGTGTTATAACTAACTTCTGTGTTATAACAGCAGAGTTGAGTTCTTAAGATAGATGGAAGTACTGAGAGCCTAAAGTGTTTACTGTCTAGTCTTTCCTAGACAAAGTGTACTGATCCTGGTCTTGGTGATTAAGATGTCTAAAATACTCATTATTCTAAAAGAAATTAAATCCTTAATTTGGGCCTGGCGCTGTGACTCACTTGGCTAATCCTCCGCCTGCGGCACCGGCAGTCCATATGGACACCAGGTTCTAGTCCTGGTTGCTCCTCTTCCAGTCTAGCTCTCTGCTGTGGCCGGGAGGGCAGTGGAGGATGGCCCAAGTGCTTGGGCCCTGCACCCGCATGGGAGACCAGGAGGAAGCACCTGGCTCCTGGCTTTGGATCTGGCTTTTCTAATCTTAGCTTTTAGTTAAAATCCCTCAGCTTAACTTGTATTTTGACAAATTTGAATACTCCCCACCCCCACAAAACACAGGTCTCAGAAAAAGCATTTTCCTAAAGAATTAAAATCTAGAGTGTTGTGTCCATCTCTGTATGTTTGTACTTCAACCTGAGATTAACTTTGCATATTCCTTTTTTTTAAGTCCTTGCCTGCATTAATTGAACAAGGAGATGGATTTTCCCAAGTTTTAAAGATGCAACCTGTTATCCAGCTCCAGAGGGTCCACCAAGAAGTCTTTTCTGGTTGTTGTAGGAAATCAGATGCTAAACCTGAAAGCTTTATAACAAAAATAGAAACCACACCACCAGAGACTGTGTCCAGGAAAACCTCTGATGTGGTATTGAAGAGAAAGAGAACTGCAGACTGCCCCCAGAGAAAATGGTATCCGCTGCGACCAAAGAAAATTAATCTTGATACATAAGCTCTTTTTGTTTCTTTTAGGATTTGGAAATAGGCACTGTCAACATTTAGATTACAGTCCAGAGTTTGGACAGGACTTCACTTAAAACAACAAATAACTCTTTTACTAGTGATTCTCTGGAATATGATGTCATGCTGTTTTCATTTCTCACCATTGCATCTGTAGTAGGTGAAAAGCGTATAAATATTTTTTTAATCTTAGCACTGAGCCCATCAGTAGGCCTTAGAGTGCAAAGTTTTATTGTCCTTGAATGACATTAACTCTTGACTTGCCTGGCTGCTTTTATGGAATTTCCCAAGCAGCACATTCCGTTGTGTTTCCCTGATAGACATTGAAAAAAAATGCTGTGTAGTGTTCCTTATTTATGTGCTGAGAAGTAATCATTTCTACACAGTGGCAGATATCTTTTTTAAACATGCAGTTTGATTATCAAATTAATGTGCAGATGACAAAGCTGGCTTTGGCTGTTACTCTAATTTCAGCTAATTTTGATCTGTAGGATTAATTTTAGAAGTTTTTGTTTTGCTTTTATAAGACAATGAAGACTATTATCTGTGTAAGAATCACTCAGAAATAAAAATTGGTATGCAGCCTATGTTTTCTGCTCACACTTTTATTTTCTGTAGACCTTTTAACATAATTTGATTTGGAACTAACAGTTTCTTTTCAGGATTTCTCATCTATTTCTTTATAGATCAATCCACTGCAAAATATGTATCAGATTAATTCAGATTAATACATTGGCAAATTGTCATTACAGAACAAATGCAGTTATACTGAACTATTTTACATTTAATGATGTTTATATGTATATCAGATTTATAATCATTGATAGAAATCTGAGAAAATTATACTTGTCCATACTTCTAACATTTCCCTTTGCTTGTTATACCTCATATTATGTCTTTTACTCCTACAGTGTAGGCCGGGCCATCTGATTTACCAGTTCCGCCTTTTGATGACTATACTAACCTTCAGAGGAATTTACTAATCATGAGGTGCAAGATTTGTAACTTCTCTTGCTCATTATGTCTTAGCAGTCATAAATGTTCGGATTTGTCAGAACATCTGTCTCAGTGAAGAAAACTTAGAAAGCCACTTTATTGCATTTTTTGCATTCTCTGTTTTAATGATACAATTTGAGATGTGTATATTTGTACACAGCAATGTGGTTTTTGTAATTAAAAATATACAAAGTGATTTCTTGATACTGTGTATTTTTAAGTTTTCTTAGGCATTCTTGAACTCAGTCTTGGATGATAGGTTAGTACCCTGCATTTCAGAACATACTAAACATTTATTTAAAACTGTTTTGAGGCTACAGAATATTGCTATTGTTTCTGTACTGATTAGTACTTAAAAAATGTTTTATTTATTGGGACGGGTATTGTGGTGTAGTGGGTTAAGGCACTACCTGTGACACTGGCATTCCACATGGACACTGGTTCAAGTTGCAGCTGCTTCATTTCCAATCCAGCTCCCTGCTAATGGCCTGGGGAAAGCAGTGGAAGATGGCCCAAGTACTTGGACCCTGTACCCATGTGGGAGACCTGGATGAAGCTCCTGGGCTTTGACCTTGCCCAGCCCTGGCTTTTGTGGCCATTTGGGGGAGTGAACCAGCAGATAGAAGATTTTTGTCTCTTTCTGTCTCTCCCTTTCTCTGTAATTCTGCCTTTCAAATAAATAAATAAATGTTTTTAAAAGTTTTTATTTATTTTCAGCTTTATTTGAGAAAGAGAGAGATACTTTCTGTCTGCTAGTTCACCCCCCAGATGCTTGCTTCAGCCAGGGTTGGGCCAGGCCAAACTAGGAGCCTGGAACTCCTCAGGTCTCCCACAGGATGGCAACTTCTCAAGTACTTGAGGCATCATCTGCTGCCTTCCAGGCATATTAGCAGGAAGCTGAATCAGAAGAGAGCAGGCAACCCATGCAGGGACTGAAGCCACTGCGCCAAATGCCTATCCCAGTGCTTTTTTTTTTTTTTCCCCACAGTATTAACATTCTATGAGTGTTTCATTTCAAAAGCCCCCAGACACACAGAAAGAACAAATACTGCATGTTCTCTTTTATATGTGAGAGCTAAAATTTAAACAAAAGATCCCAAACTAAGGACTAATTCTATTAGCTCATATAATTGCATTTTTGATTATATAAAAGCTGCCTCTCCCTTTAAAAAATGCATATGAAGATACATAGAGTTAAAAAAAAAAACAAAGAAAAAAGATACATAGAGTTAAATGACATGAAGTTTTGGATTTGCTATGGAATGTTTAAGAAATCCTAGAAATATTAAGAAAAAATGCATTAAGTAAATTGGCAAGCATCTTGATAATGTTGAATCTGTGTGATGGATATATTTCTACTTTTGTGTCTGGAAACTTTTATAATTTTTTTAAAGTTTGTTTTATTATAAAGCCCCTAGACAGATAGCTGTGGCTTGAAATCACTTTGAGAACCTGAAAGATTCACTCCACAGTTAGTATCAGTTTAAAATACAAATGCTGGTGAAAAAACAATGTTTTAGCATTTTAACTAAGGTAAGCATTACTGATAAAAATAACAATACTGAATTGTCGCTCCCCGTCTTCGTGGAGGAACGACAAAGGACCCTGCGCTGTTCTTTCATCTGCTCGGCCCTCCCCGGGTTTGCTGCTGGTTCTTCCCGGGTTGGCTACCGTCCCTTCCACCTCCGTGGAAGGGCGGTTCCCCCGGCCACTTTCCCCACTTCCGCGGGGGAGCAGCACACCGCTGGCTGGCTCTCTCGGGGGCTGCACAGGTGTTCCTTCAGATAGATGTTCCCTTTAGATGTTCCTCGTGCATGTTGTCTCTCTCCTCCTTTGTAGTCCTCATCCACCAATCCCAACTCTGCTACCCACACGCCGAGTATGCTGCTCTCCTCCAATCAGGAGCAGGTCCTACAGTTTATTGGTTGAACTGGAGGCAGCTGTGTAGAAGCTGTTTCCCTTCTCAGCGCCATATTGTGGGAAAGCAGATGCATAGAATAAGTCTTAATTCCAGTAACTTAGTCTAGTCTGAGTTGCTCCCCACACTGAATTGGTATACACTGTAGGAAGAGAAATTGCATTTCTGGATAGGCCAAGAACTAGCAAGCTCAGAGGAATGAAAGGAAAAGTCTGTAGTTTTAGGTAATGTTGGAAAAGTTGAAGGAAAAAATAGAAAATCAAGTCTTGACCTTCCTACGGTAAGAAGGAGGCAGGATTGAATGGGTCTTAAAATTCTCTTTCAGCAAAGTATAAAACAAGCACAAGAATGTCAAATTCAGTCCCAAGCAGAGAGAATGCTGTCAAAGGGGCTGATGAAAATAATCTAAACTTGGCCGGCACCGCGGCTCACTAGGCTAATCCTCCACCTAGCGGCGCCGGCACACCGGGTTCTAGTCCCGGTTGGGGCGCCGGATTCTGTCCCGGTTGCCCCTCTTCCAGGCCAGCCCTCTGCTGTGGCCAGGGAGTGCAGTGGAGGATGGCCCAGGTGCTTGGGCCCTGCACCCCATGGGAGACCAGGAAAAGCACCTGGCTCCTGGCTCCAGCCATCGGATCAGCGCAGTGCGCCAGCCGCGGCGGCCATTGGAGGGTGAACCAACGGCAAAGGAAGACCTTTCTCTCTGTCTCTCTCTTTCACTGTCCACTCTGCCTGTCCAAAAAAAAAAAAAAAAAAAAAAGAAAAAGAAAATAATCTAAACTTGAGGTGGTAATGGCTTCTTGGTGAGTAGACTGAAAAAATATTGAACAGTATGCTTTAAAAGGGCAAATGGATTGGTATGTCAAGTATATCTCAATTTAAAAAGAGAATAGGAAATGGAAATAGTATAAGAAACATTCTAAGACCTGGAGAATACCAAATCTTGTGGTTTGGAAGGGATTTGTCACACTGAAGCTTGAAGCCAATGTAATGGCATTGAGAGGTGGTGAGCCCTTTAGGAGGTAATGAGGTCATGGAGGCTGTACCCTCATAAGGGATTCATGTAGTTCCCGGAGAGGGGATTGTTGTAAAGAAAATCTTCCTCTCTCACCAGATGATCTCTTTGCACGCATCGCTTGCTCTACACATCGCTTGCTCTTCTGATTTTCTGCATGCATGGAGAAGCACGTGGCCCTCACCAGAGGCTGTGCACATACAGGTGCCATGCTCTGGACCTCCACAATTGTGAACAAATATAAACTTCAGTTCTTTATAAATCACCCAACCTCAAGTGTTCTATTACAGCAACACACAACAGACCAAAGCTTTGGCGCAGTTATACTGGAAGGCTCAGAGGATGTGTATTAGCAATCAACACAGCATGGACACAGAGCAGTCAAACACCTGTGGCTGCTGGTCTTAGAGAGGTCCAAGGTGACCTGGGAAGGGGGTGGGGCAGCCAGGATGGCAGGGATGGGGGTGCTGGGGAAGCTTCTGTATCTCAGTATTTACTAAAATGGTTATAACAGTGACTGCCTGAATCTGGGCCCTGAAATGGGAATGTCGAGGAGTAAAATCTTCATGCATCGCAAATGAAACGGATAATCTCTAAAATAGCTCAATCAGGAGATCACACAATATAGATATTCAGTAAGTACCAGAAAAAAAGCTGTAACAATGGAAAGAACTCTGTGGATGAAAAGATTTATTTACTTATTTGAAAGGCAGAGTTACAGAGGAGAGACAGAGAGATCATCCATCTGCTGGTTTACTCCCCAAATGGCTGCAATGGCCAGGGCTGAGCTAGACTGAAACCAGGTGCTTCTTCCAGGTCTCCCATGTGGGTGCAGGGGCCCAAGTGCTTGGGCCATCCTCTGCTGCTTACTCAGGGGCATTAGCAGGAGGCTGGATTGAAGTGGAGTAGCTGGGCCTCGAACCGTTGCCCGTATGGGATTCTGGCATCACAGGCAGCTGCTTTACCCGCTATGCCACAACACTGATGCCCAATATTTTATTTTCTAAATTATGTGCATATAAGACTTGTGTAAAAATAAGTAATTTAAAAATTATTTTCACACTCGTGCATGGACAGGTAAATATGCATTGTCTTCCACTCTCCATGTTACTGAGAGTGAAGAGGCAGCTTTCATGGGGTTTCATTTGCATCATCTCAGAGTATTTCAGATAACATTTGTGTTCTGACGGTTTACTTTTGGTGTTTTCCTTCTTTCCCCTGACCATTGATTTTAGGAATACATTGTTATGAAGCCTCTGTGTTTAAAAATGAAGGAAAACTAATAACTGTGGAGAACCATTGCAGAGTTCTTGGGAATTCTCTATGAAAGGATTTGGGGAAATTCTATTAAACTGAAGCATCAGGGCTGAAAAATCCTACCGGAATTCATTGCTCCATCTCTCTTGCTTATAACCCCAGACCCTCTACTGATGATAGTTGCATGAATGAATAACTTCACGTTGCAGATTTCTAACTTGTCACAATCCCAAGCATTAAGTAACCTGTGGCATTCACATTTGCTATGGTTTGAGCTCACAAGATGGACTCGTTATTGCGGAGGGTGAGGGTGAGGGTGGGGGTGCGGGGGCGGGGAGGGGAGGTTAAAGGACTAAGGACAGATCCCTGGGAAACTCACCTGAGTCAGGATGCCGGAGTCTCTGCTCCCAGAGCTGAAGAATGGGCCCAGAGCACAGGTGCGTGGGCTGCCTTTGTCCGGTCAGAGCTCCCTTATTCCTTGTGAGCCATTTAACAGGAACAGCCATTTAAACCGAGCCTGTCTACCAGAAGAGTGGTTAGGAAAAAGAGAAGAGGGGACACTTTGACCTTAGTGTCTTGTTTCATTTCCTTCCCTGATTAAAAAAAAAAAAAAAAGTGGGGAAAAGATTCCAGTGGGTGTGCGTGCAAATTCTCTCTGATTTGCCACATTCTGTGTGTGCCCTGTCTGCTCTCTTCTGATCCTGTGAGCGTGTAGAAAGTAGGGGGTGACCCTGGCAGGTGAACACAATTTGGCCAACTAGTGGGGTGCCTCTAGGTCCCACCCGAAAGCCTCAGCCACATCCCAAACAACATTTTTAAGGTAATCTTTCATAATCATGCCTTCTTTTAGTCCACAACAACTCAGTGAGTCCAAATAGTGTGCTAAGAAAGACTTGTGTGAACCAAGACCCAGACCCCACTCACAAGTGTGGTCAGTTCCATTGGCAGCAGGGGATCCCTAAGGGGCAAAGAGGGAGCGAGGGAGGGGATCAGGAGCCAGAGTAAACCAAGCTTCTGCTCCTTGAGGGGACCAGGTGGCAACACTTGGGTTTGGAAATTTCTGTGGAATTCGCTGTTTGCAAGAAATGATTTTGCTTGTTTTCGGAAACTGGTAGAACACTTAAATTCCTGAGATTTACTGGCAGATTTTAATATTTACTACTATTTATTTTTGTTGTTGTAAGCCCAACCCAAGAATTCTTTAAAAAAAAAAACATTCCGGTTTGACAAGTGATTGCTTCCTTAGAAATCCTCCTTACTAAAATTACTCCTCATTTCTTTTGTCATTCACAGTCAAAGAGAACAAAAGTTCAAAGGCATCAATAAACACTGCCTGGGTGATGGGCGCTGTGACCTCCTCACCCCTAGCATTCCCAGCATCCCCTGAAACACTGGATTTAACTTGCAGGGGGCTCTGGTCTGGGGAGACCCCTGAGCTGTCACCCAAGCCAGAGCGAGAGGAAGCAGAAGAGAGTCCTTCGGGGTGTGGCCACGAAGGGTCCAGGCCTGAGTTTATCCCTGATGTCTGAAGGGTTTTGCCCGCCAGAGGCTTCATGGCATGGGGCATGTAAGGTGCACATAAGCGCGTGGCTCCCCCCACTCGTTAATGCATCAGATCAGAGCCCCCGAATTCTCAGAAACCATTTTTCCCCTAACAAAACTTCCTTTCTCTTTCATATCTCCTTCTGAGTCTGATTTGGAAAAAGTCGTGTAAACAAACCCACAATGTCAGATTTGTTTTAGCTACATGAGGTTACAGCTCTTGCTACTCTTGGAAGTTCCAGATAAATGATTACCTAAAGACAAGGAAATGATTAAGTAAGACTGTAATTGTAACAGGGCAGCAAACTGGGTGACTGACCATTAATAACAGTGTGTATTGTAGAACTCTTAAAGGAACAAATTTTTAAAAAACATGCATTTAAAGAATCTATTTTATGCCCTGAATTATACAAAAATACTTTTAAAATAAATGTTTAGTTATAATATTATCAACTTACTTGCTGAAATCAGTTGCAATAAAATGAGAGTATTTTACAAAGTTTATAGGAAATGGATCTAGAAGCTAAGTTTATTTTGGTGCAAAAATGTTTAAGTCCATGTATACTTCTTTCATAATAAGTACTTTCCATGAACTTTTTGAAGACTCCATGGATGCATGGATTTCAGATTTTTTTGCACCAAAATAAACAGCTGTTGTTCCATTTTTCCATGAGGATGAGCTCTAGAGCCAGTCTGAGAAAGAAGGGGGATGTGGAAATGTTGTCCCTTCTGCCCTTGGGGACCTGAGGGCACCTAGGAAGAGGAGGAGGCTCGGATCCAGAGCCTGACCACCCCCTGTAGGTGGTGGTCTTGGAGCCCTCTAGACACAGCCGGGAGTCACACTGTCAGGGCACCCCCATCTGCCATGATAAGACAGCAAAATTGCACTGTGCTGGCGTTCATCAGAGGAAAGGACACCGTTCAGCACTGTGGGACCTGCCACTGGAGCTCTGGCTGAGCAGAAAGCTTTTGGAGATCTCCACACATCACGTGCAAGATGGTGGAAGGAGCCAGTTGAAGTGACTGGCAATCTCAGGGGACAACAGCGAGAGTGACAGAATTGCCCTGCATCTGAGGGCCTGTGAGTCTGGACATGGACAGGAAGCCACTGGGGTCATGCTGTGCCACTGAGAGCTAAAGTGAGCCACGTGGTTAAGGACACAGATCTCATCACCAGATACGCCAGAGAAGCGGGAGTGGGCCATTGCAGTGGAAACCCAAGGGCCAGAGGGGGTATGAGGATCTTCCCAGATGACGCCAGCATCCCTTCTTTCCCCAAACCCAAAGGCCATTATGGTAAGAAACCAGTAAATCGGAAAAATATACTGAGTCACCCCAAAGAGCAAAAATCACCCCCTAAAAAATGTTGAAGCAATTGGATTGAACTGGATTTTCTGAATGCTGGTGTTTTGGTTTTCTCTGAATACCCTGCATAATAATATTTTATGGGGAATAACATCTGAGAGGCCACAGTTTCATCTGATAACATCTAATAAAACTGGTGTTTGTTCCTGTTCTGTTCTTTTTCATATACCCATGCCATTCAGCTTTAACCTCTGCGGCATCGTGATAGCTGTATTTTCTGCTTAGATCCTCTTCCTCCATTTGTCATCATCATTTTTCCATAATGTTCCTGGCTAGTTTTGCTTATTTATTTCCCCACATGAACTTTAACATCTGCTTGCCTGGAATACCAAAAAAAATTTTTTTCAGTTGGTAATTTTTGGAATTGACTTAATTTTATGGTTTATTTTAGGGAAGAGAGACATGTTTATCCTTGTCTAATAACTTGATGTGGTCTAGTTTGTTGTTTTCTAAGACCTGTTGTTACTGTGACTTTGCTTGTTCTTAAATTTCTAAGCATTAGATCTATCAAAGTGTTTCAAATCTGCCTTGGAGGGCCATACATTCATCTCCAGTGTTCAGGATTCGCAAAGGTTTTTGTTATTATCATTTACTCCATAACAAAGCTGGGCTCAGCTGTTGGTTCTTCTGCTGGTCACTCATGTTAGGTTGCATGCAGTTAGGTTGGCAGGAGGCTGGGTTCTGCTGGAAGCCTGGTGGCTGAGCTTCCCTGCCTTTCCTTGTAGTCTGACAGCTTCTCCCTGTGCAAGAAGTCTTTTCATGTGATTTCTCCAGCAGAGTAGCTGGACTTCATACACAGTAGCTCAGGAATCTGAAAACAGCCAACGCAGAAACATCCAGGCCTTCTTGGGGGTGAGCCTGGAATTGGTACCCGACCACTTCTACCTAATTCTATCAATGTAAGCAGATCACATGCCAGTTCAGAGTCCAGAAAGAGCATGTGTACTCAAAGGGGGTGGTTCATTGTGAGCCACCAAATTAATTGTCCATCACTTTCAATGGGACCATGACCCCAGCATTTAACACAGTGCTTGGCTCAGACTCCGCTCTTGGTAAGCTTTTGTTGGATGAACACTGCTGGAGCATCTGGCTAATGCTGCACATACAATCAGCACCAGTGGAGATGCAGAAGTTCAGGTTCTGAAGACAAAGTCTGAGCCAGTGCGTGCAGAGTCACATCCCTGGCAGCAGCCTTCGTTTGCTGCTCCACGTTCCAGTCCTTTGCACATGAGGTTACATGCCGTCCTTCTTAGAAGACATCACCTGTTAACTATTCTTCTAGAGAGTCTGTTCAAAACAGATTAATAAATAAGTTGCAGTATTTACATTGTTTGAAAACAAAGGAGAAGCTCTTTGAAGAGAGTGGTGGGTGTGGAGGGAGGCCAGATTTTGTTGGCTGCTTAGTCAGGGACGACTTCCTGGAGACAGGGGTTGCAGATGGGAGAAGATACAGGTTGATTGGGAGTATTCTAGGAAAGTGGTATGAGCTTCTAAAAACAGACACCAGAGCAGGATAACTAAAGGAGTAGAGGAGGGTGGTGAATGACTATTGCAAAGAAGGGAGAACCCATCTGGGCAAGAGTTTGAAAGAATGGTCCGGGAACTTCCTGCAAAAGCGGTGCCTTGAGCCTCTATGAAAGGGGACCTTAGGTGAGTCTGAGATCCCTGAAGGACACAATTTTGGCAGTGTCAGTGCATGCTAGGGCTCTTTCTATCCCTGTGGCCTCACAGTTACTTCCGTAAGGGTTTGGATGAGCACGGCAGCCTATTTTGAGTTACTGGGTACTGGGATGCAGTGTGCACAGTCCTAATGCCGCTGTATTTAAAAGTGGGTTCTTTGGAAAGAAGGGAACAGGAGGATGCAGCTTGGGTGAGCCCCAGATGCCTCCAGCTTCATTCTAAAGTGAGCAAAAGCAGCCCCTGTGAAGCGTGAGCTCCTTGAAGAACCTAACTCAGAGCGAGATCCCAGTGGAAAGAACAGGTCATCAGAGAAGGAGGTACCTTTCTCTGAAGGGAGGAGAGAACTTCCACTCTGACTATGACCTTGTCTAAATATGATCAGAGTCGGTGAACTCAAAAGGCTTCCATAGCCTTGGCAACTCATGACAAGAGCCTAGGGTGATTACTGATGCCATAAACAAGAGTGTCAATTTGTTAAGTCAACAACAGGAGTCACTGTGCACTTACTCCTCATGTAGGATCTCTGTCCTTAATGTGCTGTACATTGAGATTTAATGCTATAACTAGTACTCAAACAGTATTGTTCACTTTGTGTTTCTATGTGGGTGCAAACTGTTGAAATCTTTACTTAATATATGCTAAACTGATTTTCTGTATATAAAGAGAATTGAAAATGATTCTTGATGTGAATGGAAGGGGAGAGGGAGCGGGAAAGGGGAGGGTTGCGGGTGGGAGGGAAGTTATGGGGGGGGGGGAAGCCATTGTAATCCATAAGCTGTACTTTGGAAATTTATATTCATTAAATAAAAGTAAAAAAAAAAAAAAAGAACCAAACTCGGGACCTATCCCCTGCTCTGCCAGGGCGCACATGGCCAGGGTCCTTCCCACCACTCTTCGTGACCATTCCTTTGGGGTGAATGTGGGGAGAGATGCCTGGGCAACGGCCCGAAGCCTACAGTATTCTCTGCTTGATCTGCCACCACTAAGTAACCAGCAAATTCCCAGAACTGCCTTTACTGTTGTTCTGTGCCTCTTGAGTCACACAACCACAACCAGGAAGAGTTACTAAAGATGTGCCATGTGCAGAATCCTGACACGGCCCCAGAGCCGGTGCAGAGAGTCAGAAAACTGAAAACGCTGAAAGGAAGGCCCCTGAGTCATCCGACCCCGCTCCCTGCTTTCAGGGAGGTTACTGTCGAGTGACCAAGTGAGCTGGTGTCAGTGGTCAGAGAGGCCTCAGGTGCCCAGCAGGAAAACACCAGATGAATTCACCCCTGAGGAGAGCGAGTTCAGGTGCAGCGGCTGAGGGCTCTGGAAGATTCTTAGGCAGAGGCAAGAGGCCAACGCTTCTGAGCCCCTGCTGGGGAAAGACCAAGAGGAAATGGGTTTGAAGAACAGCAAATAGAACCAAAAATAAACATGAAGAACTGCCAAACCTCAGCGTTATTAAGTCCTTAACAATGAAGGCAGTGCAAACTCTGCTGAGAGAAAACCCCAAAACTATCAGGTATAATCTTGATAGACACAAATCAAAAAGATCTAGAACAGTCTCTCCAAGATATTTCTGCATTGTCAGCAGTTGCCTCTGGGTAAAGGGTTTATGAGTGGTAACAATAATTAGCTTAAGTATTGATTGAATATATAACTTATTCATTATCAATAATCGATACTGCTTTTTGTATTTTATAATATCCTATAATAATGTCTCATTTTTATAAAAATCTTTATTTTTAAAAATCTCTTCTGTGACTTAAAACTTTATAGTGTAGTTTTTTAAAAAAAGTTTTATTTATTTATTCGAAACTCAGAGTTACACAGAGAAAGAGAGGTGGGGTGGGGGGCGGATTCTTCCATCTACTGGTTCACTTCCTAATTGGCCTCAATGGCCGGAGCTGTGCCGATCCGAAGCCAGGAGCTTCTTCCGGGTCTCCCACGTGGGTGCAGGGGCATAAGGACTTGGGCCATCTTCTACTGCTCTTCCAGGTCATAGGAGAGAGCTGGTTTGGAAATGGATCATCCAGGACTTGAACCAGCGCCCATATGGGATGCCGGCACTTCAGGCAGTGGCTTTACCCACTACACCACAGTGCCAGTACCTACAGTTTAGTTTTCAATAAAATCTAGAATTGCCTCCTATGTAAAATTTCACCCATATGAGATATAAACATTCACATATATATATATATATATATATATATATATATAAAGGAGACAGTACTGTGACATAGTGTGCTAAGCCTCTGCCTGCAATACTGGCATCCCTTATGGAATCCAGTTCATGTCCTGGCTGATCCTCTTCTAGTCCAGCTCCCTGCTGATGGCCTTGGAAAGCAACGGAAGATGGCCCAAGTGTTTGGGCCCCTGCACCCTTTTGGGAGACCCAGAAGAAGCTATTGACTCCTGGCTTCAGATCAGCCCAGCTCTGGCTGTTGCAGCCATTTGGGGGGTGAAGCAGTGGATGGGAGACCTCTGTCTCTCTCTCTATCTGTAACTCTGCCTCTCAAATAAATAATAATTTTTTAAAAAAAAAAGATGACATAAGAGTGCTGTCCATACATACTCTTTAACTCCTTTTGTTTTATCCACTGAAACCATCAATGGTAATTATTTGCACATATATGATCTAGTACCTAGCCTAAAGATAAAAAAATTCAGAACTCAGTGGAATGTTGCCTGTTTCCACTCATAAGTCAGATTTCTAAAATGCACTTTAGTTATCTTGCTATTAAGAAGAAACCCCATCTCCCATATCCAACTAATGTATTCGTGTGTACGTACGTGTTTATGGAAATCACAGCATGCATTTATCAGTATTCCAAAGATTGTAATTCACTCTTCCAATCTATTATATTGGTGATATTTCTGCTCAACAAATTGGTAATTTTCCGAATAAAGCACTTTTGGAGGATTTGGTCATTAGAAATGGAATTTTAACAATGTTTGCTATGTGAGCTAGCATATTAATAAAGAAGAGACACTTTGCCTACAAGCAAAAAAATAGATGTAAAGTGACAAGACAGCCCTGGTCTGAATCTCTCTCAGTGAGGCCCCTAGAAATTTCCCACGTGTGTGCAATGACACCAGCCAAGCAGTCTTCCTGGACGGATGTTCCAGGAGCCCGGAGGAAGAGGACAATCTCTTCTAGCTGGAATGATCAAGACAGTCTCTAGGGAGGGAGCGTTTGCGTTTGAGGCATATTTAAAGCATAAGTAGGATTATGGTTGACAGAGGGCATTCTAGGCAGAGGGATGGCATAGCCAAAACACTGCGGAGAGAGACCAGCTTAGCTGGGGAGTAGCCAGGTATTGACCTGCCTGGATTAAGTAAGTCAAAGAACACCATAAAGGCCTTACATTTCAGGCCAAAGTTCAGGATTGTATTTCTCAGCAAATAGGGCATAGCTGCACGCTGTTACTTAAGTATGTGTCTAATTGCCTATGGCATTGTGCCAGGCAGCCATACACAGGGAGAAGCCCCCAGAGGCATATTCCTAACTTCCCCCTTGAGAAGTATCAGCAGAGGTCACTACAAATGTGAAAACAAGAACAAACATAGAAAGAAAAACAGAAGTAGGGACTCTGCTCCCAATCCCAGCTTCCTGTTTATGGGCGCACTGGGAGGCAGCAGGTGATGGCTCGCACACTTGGGTCCCTGCCACTGACATGGGAGACCTGCATTGAATTCCTGGCCCAATCCTGGTTGTTGTGGGCATTAGGGGGAGTGAACCAGTGGATAGAAGATGTCTTCTGTCGTCTGTCTGTATCTCTGCTTTTTCAAATAAGTAATAATTATAAAATATCTTGAGATAGAAGCACTATATATCAAAATGTTTGTGACACAGTTAAAGCAGTACTAAGAGGGAAATTTATAGCACCAAAATCTCAAAGCTTTCACTTCCAGAACTCAGAAAAATATACCTAAAGCAAGCAGAAAGAAGGAAATAATAGAGCAGAAATGAAAGAAACTGAAAACAGAGCAATAGAGAATTAGCTGATTCTTTGAAAAGTTCACTAAAATTGACAACAAAGAAAACAGGAGGGCAACTACAGATCACTAATACCAGGAATGAAACAGGAATGTTGTTAGAAAACATCCAGATATTAAAAAATTTTTTAAAAAGGAACACTACAATTATGCAATGGCCGGCGCTGCGGCTCACTAGGCTAATCCTCCGCCTTGCGGCGCCGGCACACCAGGTTCTAATCCCGGTCGGGGTGCCGGATTCTGTCCTGGTTGCCCCTCTTCCAGGCCAGCTCTCTGCTGTGGCCAGGGAGTACAGTGGAGGATGGCCCAAGTGCTTGGGCCCTGCACCCGCATGGGAGACCAGGATAAGTACCTGGCTCCTGCCATCGGATCAGCATGGTGCGCTGGCTGCAGCACGCTGGCCGCGGCGGCCATTGGAGGGTGAACCAATGGCAAAAGGAAGACCTTTCTCTCTGTCTCTCTCTCTCACTGTTCACTCTGCCTGTCAAAAAATAAAAATAAAAAAAATAAAAATTATGCAAACACAGATTTGATAATTTAGATAAAATGAACTAATTCATTGAAAAACACAAACCATTATAATTCACTCAATATGAATTATTTTATTTTTTAAAGATTTATTTATTTATTTGAAAGCAGAGTTACAGAGAGGCAGAGGCAGGAGAGAGAGAGAGAGAGAGAGAGAGAGAGAGAGGTCTTCCATCCGTTGGTTAACTCCCCAGATGGCCACAACAGCCACACCTACGCTGATTTGAAGCCAGGAGCCAGGAGTTTTTTCTAGGTCTCCCACGTGGGTGCAGGGGCCCAAGTGTTTGGGCCATCTTGTACGCTTTCCCAGGCCATAGCAGAGAGCTGGATTGGAAGTGGAGCAGCTGGGACCAGAACCGGTGCCCATATGGGATGCCGGCACTGCAGGCAGCTGCTTTACCCGTTACGCCACAGCACCAGCCCCTGAAATAATTTTAATAACCCTATAACTGCTACAAGAATTGACTTCATAATTTCCAAACTCCCATAAAGAAACCTCTAGGCCCAGATGGTTTCACTGGAGAATTCTATCAAATGTTTAAAGAAGAATTAACACCAACTCTTCAGAATCCCTTCCAGAAAACAGAAGAAGCCATTTCCAATCATTTTATGAAACTAACAGTACTCTAATACCAAAAACTAGACAAAGTCAGTACAGAAAAGAAAAACACAGGCCAATATCCTTCATGAATGTAGACAAAAAAAGCTTTTAAAAATATTAGGAAAGACCGGCACACCGGGTTCTAGTCCCGGTCGGGGCGCCGGATTCTGTCCCGGTTGCCCCTCTTCCAGGCCAGCCCTCTGCTGTGGCCAGGGAGTGCAGTGGAGGATGGCCCAGGTGCTTGGGCCCTGCACCCCATGGGAGACCAGGAAAAGCACCTGGCTCCTGGCTCCTGCCATCGAATCAGCGCGGTGCGCCGGCCGCAGCGCGCCGGCCGTGGCGGCCATTGGAGGGTGAGCCAACGGCAAAGGAAGACCTTTCTCTCTGTCTCTCTCTCTCTCACTGTCCACTCTGCCTGTCAAAAAATAAATAAATAAATAAATAAAAATAAAAAAAAATATTAGGAAAGAGAATCCAATGATAGATGAGTCGAATTACTGACCAAGAATTAATGATCAAGCAGAGTTAATTTCAGGAATGCAAAATTGGTTTAGTATTCAAAATCAATCAACATAACCCACCATATTAACAGACTAAAGAGGAAAAGTCACATAATCATATCAATTTATGCAAAAAAAGAAAAGCCAGCATTTGAGGGGCTGGCATTATTGCCTAGTGGGTTAAGCTGCTGCCTGTGATGCCTGCATCCCATGTGGGCACTGGTTCATGTCCCAGCTCTTCCACTTGCAATGCAGCTCACTGCTAATGGCCTGGGAAAAGCAGTAGAAGATGGCCCACATGTTTGAGTCTCTGCCACCTATATGGGAGGCCCCGATGAAGCTTGTAGCTCCTGGCTTCAACTTGGCCCGACGCTGGCCATGTGGTCATCTGGGGAGTGAACCAGTAGGAAAAAGATCTCTCTGCCTCTCCCTCTCTCTCTGGAACCCTGACTTTAATTTTAAAATAATTAAATAAATGTTTTTTTAAATCACTCAAAAATTTCAAGATTTATGATTAAAATTCCTAGAAAAGTAGGAACAGAGGGGATCTTCCTTAATTAGATAAACACTATCAACAAAAAAACTCTCAAGCTAACATTCCACTTTAGTGGTAGAATTCTAAATGCTTTCTCCTTTAAGATTGGAACAAGGTAAGAATGTGTTTCCACAGGTTTTATTCAACACAGTGCTGGAAATTCTAGTCAATGTAATAAGCAAGGAAAAGCAAAGCATGCAGATTAGAAAGGAAGAAATGAAACCGCCTTATTAGAAGGCACAATTGTCTGCATAGAAAATCCCAGGGAATCTACAAAACTGCTTAGACTAAATGAGTTCGTCAGGTTCACAGGATACAACATAAACCTATCAAAATCAATTGTATCTCTATATACCAGTGATGAACACATGGATGCTGAAATTACAATACTATTTGTAATTTCAAAAGTATTAGGCATAAATAAAATATATAGAGGAATCATGTTGAAAGCTACAAAACACTAATGAAGGAAATCAAAGATGTAAATCAGTGGAGAGACATACAAAGCTATTTTTTAAAGTTCATAGAAAATACATATTGTGAAAAACTCTGCATGAATTTCAAGCAGTTTTTGCACCAAAATAAACATGTTTTAATTCCATTTTTCATGAACTGTTTGAAGTGCCTTATAGCATGTTTGTGGACTGAAAGACTCAACTTGGTCAACATGTTTAATGCAATTTGTGTCAAAAGCTCAGGAAGTTTTCTGTACATTCATGCAATATTATACTAAAGTTGCTATGGAAAGGCAAAGGAACCAGAATAGCTAAAACAATCTTGGGAAACAAGAAAGTGGAAGAAAAATCAATCTGTCCAATGTCATTATTACAGAGCTACAGTAAGCAAGACCGGGTGTTATGGGCACAGATAGACACATAGATCAATGGGATAGAATAGAGAACCCGGAAATGGGCTCATACAGATAGGAAGGGCTTCAAGATGTTTGTAGGAAAGGGAATGAAAAGATAATGCACATTTTCCACAAACTTCTTGAAGACCCCGTGTATGCCCAGCTGATTTTCTAAAGTGATGCCAAAGCAATTCAACGGGAGAAAGAGAACCTTTTCAACCAGTGGTGCTGGAGCAATTGGACATGTATAGGTGAAAGGAAAGAACATCAGGGACCAGCACTGTGGCGTAGCAGGTAGCCTGGGCGCCGGCAACCTATGTGAGCACCGGTTCGAGTCCCGGCTGCTCCACTTCCAGTCCAGCTCTCTGCTATGGCCTGGAAAAGCAGTAGAAGATGGCCCAAGTCCTTGGGCCCCTGCACCCGTGTGGGAGACCCGTAGGAAACTCCTGGCTCCTGGCTTCAGATCGGTCAAGCTCCAGCTATTGTGGCCATTTGGGGAGTGAAGCAGAGAATGGAAAACCTCTCTCTCTCTTTCTCTCTCTTTCTCTCTGTCTCCCCCTCCCTCCCTCCCTCTCGGTGATCTGCCTCTCTGTAACTCCGCCTTTCAAATAATAAATAAATAAATATCAAAAAGAAAAGAAAATGGCAGGGTTTCTTCTTTAAAAAAAGCTATGAAACAGAAAATGTATATATTCATGATCTAGGACTAGGTAAAATATTCTTAGACTTGATACCAAAAGCATAATCCATTAAAAAATGGATGAATTAGATGTCATCAAAAAGAATGCAAAGACAAGCTACAGAGTGGGAAGAACTATTTGCAAACCATATATCTGACCAAGGACTAATATCTAGAATATATTGAAAAACTCTGCAAACTCAACAGCAATACAGGAAAAAAAAACCAGGGAAGTATAAAATGCACAAAAGGCCTAAAGAGACATTTCATGGAAAAGCTATACAGATGGCAGATAAACACATGCGAAGATGTTCAATATCATGAACCGTTAGAGGAATGCAAATTAAAACAGTTATGAGCTGTCACTACCCACTTACAAGAATGGCCAAAATGACAAACAGTGATGTTGTGGTACAAGGGGTTAAGCTGCCACTTGCAACACTGGCATTCCATATCAGAGCATGGTTCGAGTCCTGATTGCTCAACTTCTCATCTGTCTTCCTGCTAATGCATCTAGGGAGGCAGTGGAAGATGGCCCAAGTGCTTGGACTTCTGCTGCTCACGTGGGAGACAAGGATGGACTTCCTGGCTCCCAGTTTTGGCCTAGCCTAGCCCTGGTCATTGTGGCCATTTGGGGAGTGAACCAGCAGATCTCTCTTTCTCTCTCTCTCTCTCACTCTGTGTTTTAAATAAATAAATAAATAAATAAATCTTAAAAAAAAATAGTAGCTGGGCCTATGTAGTGGTATACTGAGTTAAGCCATCATCTTCAATGCTGGCATCTCCTATGGGTGCTGGTTTGAGGCCCAACTGCTCCACTTCTGATTCTACTCCCTGCTAACGCACCTAGAAAAGCAGTGGAAGATGGCCCAAGTGCTTGGGCCCCTGTACACTCATGGGAGACCTGGATGAAGCTCCTGGCTCCTGGCTTTGGCCTGGCCCAGCCCCAGCTGTTGCAACCATTTGGGAAGTAAACCCTCTTTCTTCATAATTACCTTTCAAATAAATAAATGAATAATAAATAGTGGCAACACCAGCTGCTGGAGAGAGTGCAGAGAAATGAGGTCATCAGTAATTTATTGCCTGTGGGAATTGAAAATGTACAGCCACTCTGGAAAACACACTGGCAGCTTCTTAAAGAAGTATTTACCACATGACCCAGCATTTGTACTCCTGAGCATTCACCCAGACAAATGAAGGCCTGTTTATGCAAGATCCTGTGAGCAGATGTTCCTACCAGTTTCACGGTAGCCAAGAACTGAAAAACAAACCAGATGTTCTTAACAATGATTAAAAAGAAAGTGTGACCATCCATACCTGGAATGCTACATGTGTGCTTTGTCTTATTGTAGTTTGCTTTACTGTACTTCACGGATCTTGTGTGATTTTCTTTAAGCCAATTAAAGGTGTGTGATGTGTGACAACCCTGCAGCCAGCAAGTCTGTTGGCACCATTTTTCCAACAGTGTATGCTCACTTCATGTCTCCATGTCACGTTTTGGTAATTCTCATAATACTTTGGACTTTTTTTTATATTAGTACGTCTGCATGGTGATCTGTCATCAGTGATCTTTGATGTTACTATTATAATTGCTTGGAGCCCCATAAAGCACACTTATATAGAGCAGAGAACTTAGTCTCTAAATGGATGTGTTCCGACCGCTGCACCTATCAGCAGTTCCCTGCCATCTGTTCCTCTCCTCTGGCCTCCCTAGTCCCTGAGACACAACAATGTTGAAATCAGGCCCATTAATAACCCCACGGTGGTCTCCAAATGTTCGAGTGAAAGGAAGAGTCCCATGTCTTTCACTTTAAATTAAAAGGCGAGAAACGATCATGCTTGCTGAGGAAGACCTGCTGAAAACAGACAAGCCGAAAGCTAGGCCCCTTGTGCCGCGCGATTAAGCCGTGAATGCAGAGGAAGAGTTCCTGACAGCGCTGTTCCTGTAGATGCACACGTGACAAGAAAGTGGAACAGGTTCACTGTGGAGATGAAGACAGTTTCAGAGAGAGCAGAGCAAACCCAGCCCAGCCATTGTGGGCATTAGAGAAAGAGCCAGTGGATGAGTGTTTGCTTGCTTGCTCGCTCTCTCTCTCGCTCTCTCTCTCTGCCTTAAAAGAGAAGTGGAGCCAGAAGACGTGACTGAATTGTTGCAATCTCCTGAGAAAACCCTAAGGATGAGAAGTTGCTTCTCATAGATGAGCAAAGAAAGCGGTTTGTTGAGCTGGAATCGATTCCTGCTGAAGACGCTCTGAACATTGCTGAAATGATGGCGAAGGACTGAGGAGAGGCGATAAAGCAGCAGCAGGACTCTCATTTCGGAAGAATTTCCACTGCGGCTAAAATGTTAAACAGCACTGCGTTCTCCAGAGAAATCTTTTGTGGAAGGAATAGTTGGCAGATGTGGTAAACATTATTGTCTTAGGTTAAGAAATCCTCACAGTCAACTCAGCCATCAGCTGTCGCCACCCAGATCAGTCAGCAGCCATCGATGTCCAGGCGAGACCTGGATTACAGCTCCCTGAAGGCTCAAATGACTGTTAGCAGTTTTACCAATAAAGTATTTTTTAATTATGGCATTTAATTTTTATACATAATGCTATTGCAAGATGACAAACTACAGAATAGTGTCTATATAATCTTTATATGCATGTGGAAACAAAAAGAATCATGTGACTCACTTTATTGTGATACTAGTTTTATTTCGATGGTTTGGAACTGATTTGTGCCATCTCTGGGACACACCTATACTCAGCGATGAAAAGAATGAATCATTAACACAGACAACACCTGGATCTCCAGGGAATTATGCTGACTAAAAAGCGCTAATCTCAAAAGGTTACATACTGGGACTGGCACTGTGGTGTAGCAGGTAAGCTGCAACCTGCAGTGCCAGCATCCCATATGGACGCCAGTTCAAGCCCCAGCTGCTCCATTTCCAATCCAGCTCTCTGCTATGTCCTGGGAAAGCAGCAGAAGATGGCCCAAGTCCTTGGGTCTCTGCACCTGTGTGGAAAGACCTGGAGGAAGACTCCTGGCTCCTGGCTTCGGATCTGCACAGCTCCAGACATTGCAGCCAGTTGGGGAGTGAACCAGGGGATGGAAGACCTCTCTCTCTCTGCTTCTCTTTCCCTCTCTGTGTTACTCTAACTTTCAAGTAAATGAATAAATCTTAAAGAGAGAGAGAGAGAGAGAGATGGTCGTGACTCCAAAAGTGCCATGTGAGAGACCTTGTGATGGAAATGTCCTGTATCTTGACTTTCTCGTTGTCAATATCCTTCCTAGTTGTGATTTATACCATATAGCTATAGTATAATTTAGCAAGATTTTTACCACTGGGGGACTGGATGAGGTATAGATATGTTGGATCTCACTTTAAGAGGTTCTACAAACATCTCTAAATTAGAAAGTTTAATCTTTTTTTTTTTTTTTTTTTTTTTTTTTTTTTTTTTTTTTTTACAGGCAGAGTGGACAGTGAGAGAGAGAGACAGAGAGAAAGGTCTTCCTTTGCCGTTGGTTCACCCTCCAATGGCCGCCGCGGCCGGCGCGCTGCGGCCGGCACACCGTGCTGATCCGATGGCAGGAGCCAGGAGCCAGGTGCTTTTCCTGGTCTCCCATGGGGTACAGGGCCCAAGCACTTGGGCCATCCTCCACTGCACTCCCGGGCCACAGCTGAGAGCTGGCCTGGAAGAGGGGCAACTGGGACAGAATCCGGTGCCCCGACCGGGACTAGAACCTGGTGTGATGGCGTCGCAAGGCGGAGGATTAGCCTGTTGAGCCGTGGCGCCGGCCTAGAAAGTTTAATCTTTAAAAAAAAAAACCCAGAATTTAGGAGAGTGGAGTGGAGAAGGTGGTGAAACAGGGACGAGCAAGGAGGTGGAGGAAAGGAAATGTGGGTGTCTTGGTTAAGGCTAGGGCTGGGCCAGGCTAAAGCTGAGAGCCAGGAACTCAGTTCAAGTCTCCATGTGTGGCAGGATGCAACTACCTGAGCTCCCTAAGGCTCTTTCTACCCTAAACAGGCAAAGAGCAGAGGTTATTGTTAATAGAGAAAAGAGATTTCCTGTTCCTGAAACATCTCCAGGCATTAATTTGAGCAGAGGAATACCAAGATGTCCTTCTAATGAAATCTGCGGTGTGGCCAGTGGAAGTTGTTCATAGTTTACTTATTTGGCAGCTGCATGACCAGTGTTAGGGACTCGGCTCTCTGATATGCACAAGAAATTCCAAGTTAGTGTAGACACTCATAGGCTCTACAGGAAATGAGTGAAATTGTTTATTAAAATAAGTCATAAATGACAAATGTCTTATTTACTTTTCTAAAAAGGATAACGAGCAATCTTTTTATATACTAGACTACTATGATTCCCATGACATGCCATATTTTATGGCTGCACTATAAACTAGTGTTGCCCAACAAGATATGACATCATTTTGTTAGATGCCTATCTCTAGGAAATAAGAAAAATGATATCTTCATTTTTATGTGAAGTATGGTACCATGGTGTTTGTGGAAGTCACTAAACATTCTTACATATACTGTGATAGTATGTGCTGGACCACTCTTCTGTTTAGTCCAAATATTTACTGGCTACTACATGGCTATTTATTAATTAGCAGTCAAACCTTTATTAAGTGCATGCTCTGCCTGAGTTTGAATCCCAACTCTGCCTCTTCTCTGGGCAGCCTGAGTGATTTCCTTCAATTCTGGACATTGCAATGACTTGGTTTCATTTTTTTTTAAAAGATTTATTTATTTACTTGAAAGTCAGAGTTACACAGAGGGAGAAGGAGGGGCAGAAAGAGAGAGAGGTCTTCCATCTGCTGGTTCACTCCCCAGATGGCCACAATGGCCAGAGCTGCATCTATCCAAAGCCAGGAGCCAGGAGCTTCTTCTGGGTCTCCCACATGGGTGCAGGGGCCCAAGGACTTGGGTCATCTTCTACTACTTTCCCAGGCCACAGCAGAGAGCTTGACTGGGAGAAGAGCAGCCGGGACTCAAACCAGCTCCCATATGGGATGCCAACACTGCAGGCGGCAGCCCCATGACTTGGTTTCTAAGGCTGGTTCTCCTGACAGCTGGTGCCAAGTGTGGAGTGGAACCACAATGGTGAAGATGTTGTCTTTGTCCTTGTGGGATTATAATCCAGGAGGAGACAGGTGTGAAAATGAGGAGTGAGGCACCAATAGATAGACAGTCTGGGAGGATACACACCACACTATTGGAATTGGGAAGGATGATCGCTCTCAATTTACCTGTAGTCACTGAAGGTCCCTTTTTACGAAGGGAATGTATTTGTATAGTTCTTATAACTCAAAGTAGTAGAGAAAAAGAAATGTGTACATAGCTCTCCCTGATGGTAAGGAAAGTCTTTCTAGAGCAAGAGATGCTTAAGTGACCTCTTGAAAGAGGAGTGGATGTGCAGTAAGCAGGCCAAGTTGGGGGTGGGAAGGGCCAAGACAAAAGGTGCAGAGAATGGAGACAGTTTAGGATGTCTGGGGCAGCTCCAGCTGTCCTAATTCATGAGTCCATGGACTCAGGCCAGCAGGGGATGGGGAGAGAGGGCCAGGGAAGCAGGGGGAGCCTTGGAGGCCAGGTGGAGTTGTTGTGCTGTCTCCTGGTGGCCAAGGAGTCACGTGACAACTTTGCATTCCGCCTGGGAAGGAGTCTCTGAGGGCAGGTCTGCCATGGGGCTGTGGCTGCGCTGCAGATCAAAGAGGATGGCGGTGGATCCTGGAGATGCTCTGAAGAAAGAAGCTGTGATGGATTTACTGTGAGGCTGGGAGAGGGAGGCTTCAGCCCATCCACCGCCCAAACTCCTCCCAAGCCCTGGGAGGGGTCACAGTGCTGCATCCACACAGTCCCATGTAAGTTCAGCAAAAGACCAGTATCTTAACTGACATTGGCTAAGACTGCTGTCTGTCCACTCTGGTTCCCTCCCCCCCAATATCTCCAATGGGCACTGGGGTCAGCAGCGGTGATTTTGAGAGCAGACTAAGGGGAGCTGAGTTGGTATTCACTGAGTTTGGGTTGTGCATAGAAGCAGAGTTGTTCTTGCTGGGGCACTGGTGTAAGCATGGCTTCCAGGACATTTCTCATGCCCACCAGGCCAGGGCAGGGCCCGAGAAGGTGCAGGGCCAGAGGGTACTGGGATATTCGCATCCTGCAGTGCCAGCAGAAGGAAGTGCACAGTGGTGGTATGAAATGTGTGCATCAGCTAGAGGATGTCAATCATCTAGTCACTGGGCTGTGTGAAAACGGAGGATTCCATTCTCAGGGCAGCCTAATCGAAAGGCAAGTTCTCACCCACCCTGTGCACACTTGACCACACTGCGAACCCAGTTTGGCTTTCAAGGTTGAGCATTGTGATGCAGCAGGTGAAGCCAGCACTTGGGATGCCAGCATCCCATATCAGAGCACCGGTTCGAGTCCCAGCACCCCTGCTTCTGATCAAGCTTCCTGCTAATGTGCTTTGGAGGTAGCAGATCATGGCCCAATCTTGCCACCACATGGGAGAGCCAGATGGAGTTCTGGTTCCTGACTTGGCTTGTCCTGTGGCCCTGGCTGTTGCAGGCATTTGGGGAGTGAACCAGCAAGAGGAAGCTCCCTCTCTCCCTCTGTCTCTGTTACTCTGCCTTCAAATAAATAAATGAAAAAAAAATCTTTAAAAAATAACTTTCAAAAGCATTGTTGTATGCAGAAGTGATCAAAGACTATGCAGCCAAAAAATGTTAAAAAAAATCTGTGAAGTTTGACAGCCATTAATGAAAGAAGTAAGTATGTTTCTTTCTGGATTTCTGTGATTTTGTAGTATTTTGTTAAGATCTGTTTTTCTCATCCTAATTAAATCTTAACTTTAATATCTACTTTTGAATGACTTTTCTTAAAAAAGATGCTCCAAGTGGTATCAGCCTCAGGCCCTACGAAACCTGGGGAGATAGGAAAGGGAGGTATGAGTAGAAGGGAGAGAGGGAGAGGGAGAGAATCAGGGTAGAGAACCAGTCACTTGAACGTCCCTGTCTGCATTCCAGAACCTTCTATGACTTGGAGTCCCTCGTCGGCATTCCACTAGGAACCTCTTCTTTCACTGTCCCCTCCTCTTTTTCTTCATCAGCCTTTTTTTTTTTTTTTTCATTTTCCCTCTACCCCTTTCCAATGAGATGGGGCCAATTCAATGCATAAGGGCAAGAGGATAAAAACCTAGCAAAATTATTGGGTGCTCTCCCCCAAATGACTATCTCATGGTAAGAGTGTAGAATCCCCTCATTTGATACCTGCCATTTGGGTAAATGCATCATCTGTATTTTCCCTCTTCAACTGCAAGCACCTTGTAGAGGTGGTACTGATGGCAAGGTCTGACTTGCTTAGCGTTTACCCATAGACCGCATGGCCATCCAGCACTACCTTTTGCTATTTGGTGCCTTCAGACAGTGAGCTGTGTGAGGTGCATGAGCTGTGGTTCTTTTGTCGTCTGCTGAATCCTCTGCCTGGACCAGTGCCTGAGACACAGGGGCTGACTTCCTTGAACTCCAAGGTCTCTGCGTCAACTTTCTATTCTCTGGCCACACCAGAAGCCAGTCCTGCAGGATCACCTTCTGAGAAAGAGCAGTGAGAGTACAAATCCTGAAAGGCCAGTTTCCCTCAAAGAGAAAAGCAACGATGACCCCACAGTGGGGTTTTCTAGCATCTGAGCAACATGTTTTTGTAAGAACTGCCTTCGCGTGAAGTGAATGAATCACCAGAGGATTTGATCATTGAGCTGCAAACCTCCCACACTCTCTCCCTCAGCTCCAAACATGTAATCCAGGGTCATTGTGGTATTAATAGGAAATTGCCAAACAGGATAATTTCTGTTCCCAGCTTAAGGGGAACCACACACACACGCAAAAGAAGGGACGACAACATTTGAAATATTTGTTCTTGTTTGTCTTTTCTTCATTCTCATTTTTCTTTCTCCTTCCGACTTTAGGAGGAGAAAATGAAGCAGAAAACATTAACAGAAAAGCAAGGAAACACATGGGCAGATGACCAAGGAAGTGCTGGCATTGTGTCTGAGCCACAGGGAAGGCAAGGATACACATGCATTTCGGTTCCTCACAAATATGAAGTGTTTGAAGATGCTAACATAATAAAGCAATTATTCAAACAACTTTTAAAGACAGGTAAAATAAATTAATTCCACTGCTACAAGAGAAAAGCTACTGCCTTGGTGTACTGTCTTCCGATCTTTCCTCACACGCACACATTGTAGCCTGCAAGTTATACATGTACTTTTTGTGTCCTGATTTTTTTCCTCACCTTACCTCATATCAAATAAATCATCCATGTGGCAGATCTGTCTGTATGCTGTAATTTTTAAGATGCACGGTGTTCTATCTTCTGGCAATAATATATTTTGCTTAACTATTCAACTCTAATTGTTCATCTACATTGATGATGATTTTTCACTTTATGAACTTTAGTGCTCCTACCATTTTTCTTGCTAGTGTTTTCTATGATTGTCCTAGAATGATTTTCCAGAAGTGGGGAGCCTGAGTCAAAATAATGATTCTTTTATGGTTCTTGAAAATTTCAATAAAATTGCTTTCCAGTGATGCCAGTGAAGATTTACTGATTCCAGTAAGATATTTTCCTAATTTAATATTTCGAAAGGATTCTTACTTTAATGTATTTTTCCAATATCTATTTTTCCTGGTTATTTCTTTTGTTGGGAAATCCCAGTTCACGTGACTTGTTCAGTTTGTGCTGGAGGGAGGGGGCTTTCTTAGTGTTTTTCCTATTCCATTTCATAGGATGCATATACAATCGAGATTTTAAACTTTCCTCATATACACCATATTGTCCCAATCTGTTTGTTTTAAATTTCTGGTTATCTTGTCATCTAAATTCAGCATTTTTGTATTCAGATTTTATCAATGTCATTTCTCCTATCACTTGTAGTCTTAGAAAAGCCTTTCCTTGTCTTGTCCCCAAGAGCTTTAATAAGAAGTTAATTCTGCCTTGTCTCCTTGATTTTTATTTCTAACTGCCTAATCTATTCATTCTGAGGTAGGATCTATGTGTCAAACTGATCTCTTCTCTAAATGCTAACTGGTTAACCAAGACTCCTCCTTCATATGTGTTTGAAGAAACCCTTGCACAACATTCCAGTGGACCGTGCCCACACAGAGTTCTTGTGTATAGCCGAAGGGTCCCAGGCTCCACGGGGAGATGCAAGGAAGCTACAGCCCCAGAGGACTTAGAATGTGTCGAGGCTGGGGGAGAACAGAAAAGTGCCAACGACCGGAATCAGGGCGTGCACCTGAGTGTCCAGTGGTGCTGAGACCCTGTCCTTCGCATGCGCACACAGCATCGGAGATAACAGTGCTTCTGAATGTTACAACCACTTCACCCAGTGTTCCCCTGTCTTCTCTGAGTCCGTGTAATTTTTCCAGAATTAGAGATCTCAGCTGACCTCCCGCAATAGCTTTATCGAGCACCTGAGATAATGTGGTGCGCTGTGCTGGGTACATCGTGTGCACCTGTTCGAGGTGCTGGCCTGCGCGGGGTGCGACACAGGGATCTGAAAGAGTATTCCCCCCCCCGCCCCCAGTCCCCGTCTGCCCTGCGCCCTCTCGCCTCTTCCCTACCGCCCAGCTCCCCTGCTCTCCCGGACTTCCCACTGGCTTTCCTGCTGCTCTGAAGGCTTTGAAGACGAGTCTTAAATCCTGGCCGACAGTCACGTGCCCTGGCCTGGGAATCAGAATTTCTCGTGCCCCATCCCCCCCGCTGCCCACAAACCTGAAGGCCTCAGCGACTACACTGGGAAGGCATTTGTGACCTGCCCACCCGCCCACTCGGAGTCGCGGCTCGCTTCCCTTCCCAGCGCTGACTCCTCGCAGACCTCAAGCCGGTAACCGCTCGTTCTTTATTTGCTGGAACCACGTTCAACACTTATTAAGTGGCAGACAGGTTGGGGGTGGGGGGTGCAATACGCCCTGCCTTTGCCCTGTCCCCGCTGCGGCATGGGCGTGTGGCAGCAACCACACATCTTAAACCTACAGGCAGGGCACCTGCCGCTCCAATCTTGAACAAGGAAACGGTTCTGGTCCATCTGACTTCAGGATGATGGGGCCACAGTCCTGATCCGGTCGCCAGAGACGTTGTCCAACGTGTGGGATTCGCTCCCTGGGACGGCCGTCACTGTTCCCGTCCAGGACAGTGGCCCCTGCCCACGCTCCGGCTCACGGAATCCACGCTCGGGGCCGCCCCGCCTCGCTCCTTCCCGCAGCCCGGCAGGACCGGGAACAGAAAGGGCAGGTGCTCCCCGCAGAAAGGCCCGGGAACGCCCGCGCTCTGGGCGCGCGGCGCGACGCGTGAGGCTGCCGCCCCTCCCCGCGCCTGCGCCTCCTGGGCTGAGGACCGAGTGACGGTGGCGACCCAAAGGCCGAGTGCCCGGAGAGAGCCCCCAAAGCCCGACTCCCGCCGGGGCTGGGGGGCGGCAGGGAGGCGTAGGCAATGCGCAGACAAAACCACCACCCCCGACCACCCAGCTGCGTTTCTCACCCCGAGTGCCCCCAAGGCTGTGCCTCCCGACCCCCACCCACCCCAGCGTCGCCTCCCGCGGGTGGGCGTCGCGTTCCCTCCTCGGTTTCCGAGCCGCCACGTGACTTCGGGGCCCCAGCGAAAAGCCGCGCCTGAGGTGGGATTGGGGACCCCGAGGCGCAGCAGAGGGCGGGGAGAGGAGGAAACGGGGCGGAGGTGGGAGAAGGAGGCGGGGCGCACTTGGGGACGGGAAGGACCGCGGGCCGCGACCCGGGGGTGGGGAGCCCGGGCGGACGCGCGGCGCCGGCGAGCCGGGAGAGCGGGAAGCCCGCGGGGGCGGGGCGCAAGCCGACGGCCAGGTGCGGGCGAGGCGATGCGGGCGGTCGGAGGGCGCTCGTAGCCCGGGCCCCGCGTGCAGGGCGCCGCGGGCCGGGCCGCGCCTCCACCGGGCTGCGCGCGGGGCGGGCCGGCTGCACCAGCGCCCGGCATGTCGCAGGGGCTCCCGGCCGCTGGCGGCGTCCTGCAGAGGAGCGTCGCGGCGCCGGGGCATCAGCAGCAGCCGCAGGTAGTGGGCGAGAGACTCTGGGAGGGCCGCGGGGGCTCGCGGGTGGAGGGCGCTGCCGGCGCCAGAGACGAGTGGGACTAGGGGCGTGGGGGCGATGGCCCGGGGGTCCCGGCGTGCGCTTCGGCCGCGCCTGGGAGGGCTCCGAGTCCTCCGAGAGTGGAAAGGCCGCAGGGAGCGGACGTCCACTGTGGCAGGGCACTGCCCGCGCATCCTGGCACGTGGGGTCCACGCTGCCCCAGGGCCGTCGGTCCGGGCGCCGCCGAAGGCCACCACCCCGCAGCCGGCGTTTCCGGAGGGGCCCTTCAACCCAAAGGGGCGGCTCGTCCCCAGCCACTCCCAACACCCACCCTCCTCTGGCGGCTGCTGGAATGGGGAACGCGGTACGGGTCAGCCTGGGGGTGTGGGGCGGGGGCCGCGGCGGGGAGACTCCACCCCCAGCTCTGGTAGAACCCCCTCGTCCCCCTACCCCCCCTGCCGGCTCCCAGTCGGTCCTCCGCGCCGTCCCCAGCAGCACTTAGAGCTGTGCACGCAGAAAACTGGGACTAGGCTGCCGGCGGGGACGGCCCCTCGGAGCCTTAGCGCCCAGCTCCGCTTGGCGGCGGTTGGGGCTGGTTCTCGCGCTCTCTCCCCGGTGTGTGTCCGGCGCCTTTGGGCCTCGGCATCGCCACCCAGGCTGAGCAGCCTCGGCAATTCGCTTAATCTCTCCGTGCCTCGGTTTCCCCATTTGTGAAATGAGTAGAATAACGTCGACCTCCCAGGATTTTTTGTGAAAACTGAGTGAGACGTGCTTCATCATATAGGAACATCTCAAAATTGTACTCCCCTCTTTCTGCCTTAAGTAGTTCTGCCGGGCGGGCAGGTGTGACACGCATCCCTGATAGGTAATAAATCCAGTTTAGCGTGTCAGCTCCCAGAGGCATGATTTAGTGAAAAGCACTGTGAAGATTCAATTAAAAACAGCAGCCTCGGTTAGGGCAGGTAGCTTCAGGAGAGCAGGCTGCGTGCCCACGGGAGCTTCAGGATAGAATCTCGCTGTGTCCGGTGCCAGCCCCCAGCGCCAGGCTGTTGGCCGAAGGCAGCGGGGAGCACCAACATCTGTTCAGGAATTGTGTCCCCACCGCATAGGCAGTGCCTAGCACACCTGCAGGTGCTCCGAAAGAATGAATGAATCACAGTCGGGAACGGAAAACTCAGAGAAGTTCGGTCATTTACTCCAGGCCATCTGACAGTAAGAGACAAAGCCAGGATCCTTGACGGTCTGCGTGTCTTTAGCAAGACTTCTTGGCCTCTCTACAAGATTACCTTGTTACACCTGTCTCTATTCTATTATAATGTAAACTATTTATTCTTCTCCTTTTATATCTTTATATTTTTGCATATGCTGGGACTTCTTTCCTACTGGAAGTTGGGGAGATGATATGTGCCTGTCTTATTTGGAATGCAAGGCCAGATAAGATAACTTAAAATATCCATTAGTTTGTGTTATTTGCTTTCCATGAATAATTGAGTAGCTTTCTGTGTTTGCAACCCCACTAACCTCTTGGTTTTTAGACTCTTTAGAAAGAAGGTTTGTGTGTGTGTGTGTGTGTGTGTGTGTGTGTTTCCCTTGATATCTTCTCACTGGGCTCTGGAAAGCAAATACTGCTCTTCTTTTCCATGATTTCTGTAACTGGCTGCAGAGTTTTTGTGCAGTAGCTCCGTTTTTCGGTCTCCCTGTTTCACGATTCCCCCTTGAAGGAGTTGACTAAGTTTGGCTCAGATCTCGTGTGAAGCTAAGAGTTTTCAGGACACATCATAACTTTGCTTTCTGATTCACTGTAACCTCTGAAGCAATGTCAGCCACACATTGTTCAAATGAGCACGTTGCCAGGGCACTTCAGATCGCTTGGCGTGTTGGTGGCGTCACGTGTTTGCCGTCAGGTGCGAGTGTAAGCGCGGCCTGCAGCCACTCTCCCGAGGACCTGCTCGGCCTGGCCGCGTGAGGGCTGGCGTCCAGCAAGCTCCACACAGCTATGCCCCTAGCTTTCCCAGTCTGCCCCGGCAGCACTGACACCACAGCTCTTCCAGGCACACGCCCTGTGGGGTAGAGGTTTGCCAACGGTGGTTTGGAGACTAACAGACCTGAGTTCCACTTCCTACTCCCTCACTCACTAGCTGGTACCTGCAGCAAGTTCCTTAACCTGTCTGGGTTTCTTATTCCTCATCTTTTTAGATGGCGGTCACACCCCATTTTTCAGGGTAGGTGGCATGGCCCCCAGGGAGTGGTCCTCAACCCTGAGCCCAATGGGGTAGCAATGAACACGGATGTTGATTGCAAATACTCCTACCGTGGTGGAGCCCAGTGAACAGCGCTGAGCAAAGAGAGGGCAGAGTGAGGGGTCTCAACTTCAAACCTCACCGAATGTCTCTCCCTACCCCCCTCACTCCCCAGAGCCCTGAGGATGATGACAGGAAGGTGCGAAGGAGAGAAAAAAACCGAGTTGCTGCTCAGAGAAGTCGGAAGAAGCAGACCCAGAAGGCTGACAAACTCCACGAGGTGAGACTGCTTGGGGCAAAGCCACGTGGGAGCCACAGGGAGGAGCCTTCTCCACCCTTGCAGCCAGGTGATGATGTCACTGCCCTCACCCTCACCCCCACCCCCACCCCCTGGGCAGTGTGCATGCTTAGTTCTGCTGGGTCCTCCCAGCCCAGACTTCTGATTTTTTGCTCATGGACTTCTACATTTCTCCCCCATGGGCTAAATGCTTATAATACGGAAGCTTTAATTATGCATGTGATTGATTGATTTGAAAAACAAAATGATGGAGCTGGGGGAGAGACAGAGGGAGAGAGAGATTTTCTATTTGCTGGTTATATCAGATAGATATCTTGTATCTGCTGGTTCACCCCCCTCAAATGCCTACACCACCTAGGCTGGGGCCAAGCCAAAGCCAGGCGCCTGGAACTCCATCTGGGTCTTCCACATGGGTGTGGAGGCCCAGTGACTTGAACCATCTTCTGCTGCTCTCCCAGGTGCATTAGCAGGGAGCTGGATTAGAAACAGAGTAGCTGGGACTCAAACCAGTGCTTCAATGTTAGATGCCAGTGTTGCAAGTGGCAGCTTAACCTGCTGTGCTACAATGCTGGCCCCAAGATTTCCTTCATTATACAGCAAAACAAAACACTTCTTCTTGATCTTGGTTTCCTCTCAAGCTCTTGCCCCATTTTGTTCCTCCCCTCACTTGCCTGCTTCTCTCTCTCTAAAGATTTATTTATTTACTTGAGAGTCAGTTACAGAGAGAGGGAGAGACAGAGAGAAAGGTTTTCCATCTGCTGGTTCACTCTCCAAATGGTCACAACAGCCTGAGCTGGGCTGATTGCGAGCCAGGAGTCAGGAGCTTCTTCCGGGTCTCTCCCATGGTGCAGGAGCCCAAACACTTGGGCAGTCTTCTACTGCTTTCCCAGGCCATAGCAGAGAGCTGGATTGGAAGAGAAGCAGCCAGGACATGAACCCATACCCATATGGGATGCTGGCACCACAGGCGGAGTCTTAACCTACTGTGCCGCAGCGCTGGCCCCACTTGCTTGCTTCTTAAGAAAAATAGCTCCCACCTGCCATCTCCTTGTCTTCTGTTGCCATTCAGTCCCTGTCCTCTGTCATTTCATTTCTGCCCCTGCTCCATGCAGACACACAGGACAAACATACAACACATAGAAACACATGCATGACACACACACACACAGGGATATACACACACAACGTGTATACACCCCTACAGAAGCTGCTGCTGCCCTGCCCGGGCCCTCTCTCTGGGCCTGTGGTCCTGACTCGTGCCTTCTTGAAGTCGTCCCTTCTTTTGCCTATAGAAGACCACATTTCCTGGCTGACCTGACCCTCCATGCCACTTTCTGTCCTCAGTGTCCCTATCAGATTTTCTACCTGTTTTCTTTGCCTTTTTTTTTTTTTAAGATTTTTGTATTTATTTGAAAGTGAGAGTTACATGGAGATAAAGACAGGAGAGAGAGAGAGAGAGAGAGAGAGAGAGATTGATTGATTGATTTTCCATTTACTAGTTCACTCCCCAGATGGCAGCAATGGCCAGGGCTGGGCCAGGCAGAAGCCAGGAGCTTTATCTGGGTTTCCTATGTGGTGGCAGGGGCCCAAGCACTCAGGCCATCTTCTGCTGCTTTCCTGGGCTGTAGCAGAGAGTGGGATTGGAAGTGGAGCAGCTGGGACTCAGACAGGTGCCCACAGGGGATGCTGGTGCCGTGGGTGGTAGCTTTACCTGCTATACAAAATGCCGGCCTTATCTGTTTTCTTAAGTGTTGGTGTTGATCAGGGGTTCTGCCCCTGCCCTTTGCTCTTCTGACCCTGGAAGATCTAAACTGCTAAGCTCTTCTCCTGTCATCAGTTCCGACACTGGTGACTCCAGGCAGTACCTCTGTCCTGGCCCTAGAACCCATAGCTTCACCTTAGGCTTGCGCGTCCCCACGTGGGTCTGCAGCAGGCTGCTGGGAGGCACCAGACTCACAACGGATGTTCTGTCTGTCTGCTCTGAGACTTCCTCTTTGCACTGTCTTCAAATTGTAGCTAATGGAGCCACGCATCTTCTCCTCACTCAGAGCAGGGGTCTAGGTTTCTTCCTAAACCATTCCATTTCCCCCCATCCTTATGCACAAATCCACATAATCCTACAGTGATTGTCCCACTGCTCTGCGTCATGAACTGGCCTTGAAAGCATCCGGGGATCTATCTAAAGAACTGGCGACAGTTCCACCTGCTCGTCTCTGCACAGGGCTAGTGTGCAGTGTTAAAGGTTTTAGTTTAACTCGGTGCTACCACACGCTCTTGCCATCAGCGGTCCGAGCAAGGCCGGTGTGGGATGCTGACTGCACAGGGACTCTGAGGTGTGGCAAGAGCAGTCCTGGAAACTCTTTAGCAAAAAGCATGGAACACATTTAGAACCAGATGCAGAGAGAACACAACAGAGATACTTTGGGTTTTGTTCCAGGCCACTGTCAACAAGCAAATATTGCAATCAAGTGAGTCACATGAGTTTTTGGATTCCCAGTTCATATGAAATCTACCACTATTACACTATACTGTAATCTATTCCGTGTGCAATAGCATTGTCTCTAAGAAAACAATGTACCTCAATTAAAAGTATTTTATTGCTAAAAAATGCTGACGATCACCATACTATTAGAAAACAGGTTGCCACAAACCTTCAGTTTGCAAAAAAAAAAAAAAAAAAAAAAATTTGTGAGGCTCAATCAGACAAGGTTTGCCTGTCCTCCAGGCGGAGGTGACTCACTGATATAAATTCGCAGCATATGCTGCAAATATCAGATGCTTTCCTGGAAGTCGGACGGCGGGGCCCTAGAAAGAGGCTCTGGAGTGGGGGCAGGGCAGGGCCTTCCTAGCCCTTAGAAGTCCCGGACATTTCCGCAGATCCGCAGTGTCCTCTGCATCCTTTCTCCTCTCCCCCTTGCTCCTGAAGCCAGTGTGGTTCTAGCTTCCTGTTACCAGTGACTCCCGGGGGGCCTTGAGGCTCATATCAGTCCGTGCCTGGCCCTGTGTGCAGAGCATATGCACCAGCTGAACAGCCAGGGCCCCACCCCTCAAGAAGCTTCTGGTCCAAGCCTGGTGCATTATCAGTTCTAAGCCCTGAGTGATTATGTGAACTGGGGTAACCCGAGCGTCTTGGACAAGATTATTCATGGAGCAAGGTCAAGTAGGTCCACTCCACAAATATTGATTAAGTGCGACTGTGGGCAATGCCATGGGTTCCTGTCCTTGGGAAGTGTAGGATTTCCTAAGGAAAGGGTGTTGGTTTCCTAACTGCTGCTGTAACCCATTCCCACAAATGTGGGTGCTTAAAGCAACACCCATTTGCTGTCTTACAATTTTGATGCTTAGACATCTGAAATGGTCCTGCTGGGCTGAAATGAATGTGTTGGCAGGGCTGCCTGCCTCCTGCAGTCTCAGAGAGGATTCGTCTCCTTGCCTTTTACAGTTTCTGGAGTATCCTGTGTTGCTTGGTTGTGGTCCTCTTTCATCTTCAAAGCCAGCAGTGGCTGGCCTGGTCTTTCTCATTCTGTGTTTCTCCGACTCAATTCCCATCATCATGTCTTCTTCTCTGTCTCCCTCTGTGACTCCTGGGCCTGCCTGAATAATCCAGGCTCATTCTCCATTGTGTGCTTCTCCATGTCATCACACCTGCAAAGGTGACATCTGAGCATTTACAGGTTCCAGGAAGGGATGCAGATACCTTTGAGGGGCCATTATTGTGCCTACCACAGAAGATACCATGAATACCCTTTAACTTTACTAAATTGTAAAAACAAAACAAGACTAAAAGCCAGATGAAGCACTGGGTTTCTCTCAACTTACAGCATTGTTAGATTTCATAACCAAATGAAGCAGGTACCTGGGAACACAGGGATGGGGCCACGTTTACTCCTGCTGGATCCCTCTTTGAACCGTAGGTGGGTTCCTGGCCTGTTCTTCTGCCCGTTGACCATGTTGCATGGCAGTAACACCAACTGCTTTTTCTAGAAATGGGGTGGGTTCATCTGGAGCCCAGGCCACCCATGGTGGAACACTCCCTTCTCCTGTCTCTCTGTGAAGCTAGAACTATGCGTCATGGCACAACAGCTCCAGCAAGGCCAACTGTGGTGAGAAGCAGCATCAGGAAGGACATGCTGGGGGCTCCATCTGTATACAGACTCTCCAACTGTAACTCCTACCTACCCTCACTGGCTACACACAAGTGAAGCTGGTCACAAGAGGGTGTAAGGGAGCAGACAGCCGGCACAGGACCAAGGGAAAACACCCCACAGCTTGTGCCGAACAGGAGCATGTCATTATTTCTAGCCTCCTTCCAGGAGTGTGTCATTGATGTGGGCATCTGTGTTGTGTGTGGCCAGCAATTGAGTGACAGGGCATTGCGTGACTAACTCTACACACTGGAGGTGGTTGTCTGGTTAAAAGATGGGAGAAAGAGGGCTTTTACCAGCATGTAGTGAGTTGAGGCAAGCTTACCTAGCAAACTGCTGAGGGTCATGGCAGAAAGTCCCTTGAGGGGCCGGCACAGTGGCACAGTAGGTTAATCTTCTTCCTGAGGCTCCAGCATCCCATATGGGCAACAGTTCTAGTCCCAGCTGCTCCTTTTCCAATCCAGCTCTCTGCTGTGGCCTGGGAAAGCAGTAGAAGATGACCCAAGTGCTGGAGTCCCTGAACCCACATGGGATACCCAGAAGAAGCCCCTGGCTCCTGACTTCAGATTAACATAGCTCCGGCCATTGTGGCCATTTTGGGGGTGAACCAGAGGAAGGAAGACCTCTCTCTCTGTCTCTCCCTCTCACTGTCTGTAACTCTGCCTCTCAAGTAACTAAATAAAATCTTAAAAAAAGAAAAAAGAAAGTCCCTTGGGTTGCCTGGGGCTCCTGGGCCACATCCAGGATAGGGAAAGTCAGAGCCAGACAGCATGCATGGAGACCTTCTCCTGAGACTGGAGTGAGGGTAGCACACTGGGCTGCATCGAGGGGCCTGGACAGCAGCCACCTGGTGACCGCGACTGCCTGCTACCCCTTGCATTCAGCAGCCTGTCCCCAGGGTGTTAGCCAGTGTTCCTCCGTCCTGTGCTGTGGGATGTTCCCAGATACCGTGGAGTAGCTTGAGCTCTTTTCTTGAATATCAGGAAAGCAAGCACTTAAAGCAAGACGTAGTTCACATGTCCCCTTTCCTCTGCTGCTCAGCTCACGCTCATGCCTGTGTTGCCTCCAACACCCTGGGAGAACCCCTTTGGGCTCCAGCTCTTGTAAGTCCCTCGGTCACCTCCTTCCCCTCTCAGTTCCCCTTCTCCAAAGTCTAAGGACCGCCCATCAAGGCGGGACCTCCACGGAAGGCAAGCAGGGAAGAGCCTGCCCAGGCTGAGGGAGAGTGGCTGGGCTCAGCCTTGGGTCAGGGCACCAGTTGCTGGCAGGTGCGCTGCAGCAGGGAGTGGCGCTTCCAGACCCGTGTGTGTGTGTCCCTCAGCCCTCGCTGTGGGTCTGCACGTCACCGCCTCCCTGTACTTGCACCTTCATGAAGGCGATTTCAACATTCATTTGTCTCTGGACAGTAGATGCGTGCCTGACGCCACACGCACCAATGGGAGCCCAAGTGAACAATCAGGGTCTCTAAGACAAGGCGAACGATGGCCCAGGAGTCAGTCAGCCTGGTCTGACCAGGCACCCAGAGGCGTGAGACTGAGAAGAAATTCTGAGTCAGAAAGGGAGGGCCACGGTGCCATCTTCAAGAGCCCCAAATGTCACGAGCCGACAGATGACCTGGGCAATATGGTTGTGGTGTGCATTGCCACCGTGTTTTCAGAGGCTGCATGATCTGAGAGGACTCTACGTGGCTGTCCCCACTGGGTTTAGAAACTGATGATGACACTAATTGGTGCAGCGCTCGCTGGTGACACAGCCTTTCTGCTGGGAAGTGCCTCAGCGTGAGGCTTGGGAATCGGCTGACTGGGAAACCCTGAGGGCTCGCGGCCCCTTGCTTCTGGTAACCACCATGGGGAAATTTGGGCCCAGGCGTAGACAACAGAAAGCAGAATTGTGATGCTGCCTGAGAGTTCTGTTGACCTTGAATTCAAGGATCAGAGCCCATGGCTGGGTGACCTTGGAAGAGTCACTGCACCTCCCAAAACTACAGTTTTCAGCTTGCAGAGTGGGCTCTGTGTGTGTGCCCCCTCTGGCCTTCCCCTGGCCCTCCTTGCCTTCTCACCTGAGTAGCTTCTCTACCAGGCCTCCATCCTGTCTCCTACCTTAGAGGCACCCCGCCCCCTGGCTGCCCCGAGATAGTCCCCCTGCCCCACTCCCCAAGCAGCCTCTCGGTGCCCAGAAGAGGGTTTCTCACCTTCAGCGCTGTTGACTTTTGGGGCTGGACAGCTCCTGGCTGTGGGGGCTGCCCTGTGCCCTGAGGATTGGAACGGTAGCCCTGCCCCGGCCCGCTGGGTGCAGTAGCACCCCTCCCCCCGCTGTCTGCAGAAGCTGCTAGATGCCCTCGCCTGTGTTCCTCTGGGCACTGCCACAGTGGCCCCAGTCCAGAGCCACCACCTTAGGCAGCTGAATTTCTGAGGCAGCGCTTTCCCTACCTCTAGGAGGGCAGGTGGCAGCTCAGTGACCTCAGTCCCTGGCTTCAGCCAAGAATTGGAAACTGGAGAGGATTTGAACTGCACTCATCACCTCTTGGAAACAACAGTGCACTTACTGTCCCTTGCTCACTTGTCCTCACTGTGAAATCCAGTCACTGCGTCCCAGCGAGAGGCGGGCTCTCATTCTGTCCCCCATGCCGCCTTTCAGGGTCCTCGGGTGCCTCCTTCCTCCCCTCCAGCACCTCTGTTTCTTTCTGAAGGGCGGGCCTCCCCGATAATGTGCACTTCTCTCTCTCTCTCTCTGCTCAGTGAAAGCCCCTCAGGAGATTTGTGAGTGGACCTTAAATCCCAAAAGAGAAAGTCCCCGTGGAGGAGGCAGCTGTGGGCCCAGCTGGGCGGCCTGGAAGGGACAGCTCTGCAGACGTCCCCAGTGGGGGTCCAGGGCGAGCTCCACTGCGGCCCCAGAGCCCCTTGCTGCAGAGTTCAGGAAGTGCAGAAAGGCTGTGGGGTGCTGTGCCGTGGAAGAGAGCTTCCTGCACTTCGGAATCTGGCTTGTCCTTAGCTTGTCGGGACCGTTCGTGTCTGCTCTCCACTTCACTTGAAGGCAAAGGGCACTTGCAGTTGCAGAGTGTGTGTGTGTGTGCACATGTGTGCGTGTGTGGGCATGCATCTGTGGCACACCCACTGCAGCCTCTCTCAGGCCTTGCTGTCTCGACCTCCAGCCCCATCCTCCCACTTAGATCCTGCACTTGCCCTTGGGAGGCTTGTTGCTGGGTTTGTAAACTGAATTCCCACTCCAGGACTCGTGCTTGTCACAGGCCAGGGGGAGCCCCAGGAGGGGGCGTGAGCAGCAAGAGGGCAGGCTGAAGGCAGAAGTGGGCCAGTGCACTGGTGAAGCCACACTGACCCAGCACAGCCTGCTGCCCTGGAGACGGTTCCTGTCTACCCTGGGAGCCTGCGTGCCGTGGATAGGAGGAAAGGATGCACCCTGCGTGTAGCCTCTCTGGGCTCCTTGGTTCTAAAAGGGAGGAAGGAACCTAGAAGGAGGAGTGGGGAATGGGGTGAGAGAACACAGAGGCTGAGGGCTGAGAAGTCGCTGAGCACACGGATGCTGGCACCTGGCCGTCAGGCGAGGGTGCAGGAAAGGGTTAGCAGGAGCTTCTGGTGCTGTTTCTGATCTTTGGGGAGAGGCATTATTTAATACAATGAGCTTTAACCTGATACAGCACAGAGTTCTGTTTAGTGGTTCCTCTGGGCACAGCCGTCAGAAGCCTTCCTGGAGGTGGTGGGCTTGAGCTGCGCCCACACAGGAAAGGAAGAAGGCACTGCAGGTGACAAGAACCACACGAGCCAAGGGGTGGGTTGACAACTTGCACACATCTTCAGGGGCTGTAAGATCAGACTTCTCTACTAGTTAGAGAGATGTGCAGGGTGATCAGGGAATACATGTGTCCCTAGGACAGCAACACCCAACCGTACGAATCCAGCTGGGAATAAAGAACCGCATCAGGAAATTTACATAAGATGACCAGCCTGGCGGGAGTCTCGGCTGGCAGGCTGGCAGGCTCAGCAGTTGGCTATGCGTTATAGAACTCAGTAATGACTGAGGGATGAAGAAAAGGAAGGCCTGCTCATCAAGTGAGTGGATGGCTTAAAGCTGTGTGAGATCACACATCCATGGCATGATACAATGGAAATTTTAAAAGATTCGGTTGTCCAGAAAATACCCAAAGGAACAGAGTGAAATGCAGTGGAGACAGATGGCAAGCTCCGTACTTGAGCTCCAAAGCATCCATCACTGTCCAAGGATAGACAGAGATGCAGCAGGTGCAGATGAAGCTTGCACGTCTGTGTAAAAGCAGGGAGAATCCCCAGTGACTTGGGACCAGCACGAGGGAGGCCACCGCCACACATTTGCCCTCTGCACGGTTGCCAGATGATGCACTGCATTCTGGGAGTAACATTTTCTCAGAGATTCTTGCAGTGTGGAGCATCAGGGAGGGTCTCTGCTGGGACAGAGGTACGAGAAGTCCTAACACAAGGAACTCAGGACCTGCGACGCTGAGCTCAGAGAATACCTAAGGGGAAGTGGTATGGGGCTGTCTCCTAACATTTCAAGAATGACGATATGAGAAGAAGTGTTGGGTTTACTCCATGGCAGGGGTGGAGAACCTTTTTTATGCAAGGGCCATTTGCAGTCAAATGCTCTACCGCTGAGCTATACCCCCACTGCGATGCAAGGGCCATTTGGATATTTATAACATTACTCATGGCCCTACAGAATTATTAACTTTAAAGTTAGCTGGTTATAGATTTCTTGAATTTTGAGTCCTGCCTGAGGCCACCTTGGCAGGAGCAGACCAGATGGTTTGCTGGGCCTTGCACGGCCCACAGGCTGGGTGGTTCCCACCCCTGCATGGGGTTCCACTAGGCAGAACCAAGCTCAACAGGTGGGTTTGCAAGAGAGATGATTTGGGGTCTGTACAAAGAAGAGCTTTCTAACACAGCAGCTCAGAAATGACTAGCTCTGTCTTTTGAAGGTGGGAGCACACAGCATGAGTTGGATGTCTGAGCTGGAACTGCACCCAGAAGGTTTCTATGTGTGGGTTGGGCTAAGGGGTCTCACTGCTGCCCTCCAGTTCTGTGCCTCTGTAAACCCAGATATCATTGAAACTTCTCAGATGAGTGCTGGAGCAAACCCACAGCAAAGGGATGTTTTCATTCATTTATTTGTGCAATCAGCAAACACTTGTTATGTTCCAATAACTGTTGGAGGGACCGGGGGTATAGTCATAAGCCCAACAAAGACCTGCAGAAAGCAAAGGGGCACGAGGGAACTTTATGGAGTGATGGAAATGGCGTCTGCATTGAGCAACACAGTTGTCAAAACTCACTGTGTCATACATTTTAAATAGATGCATTCTTATGTTACGTATGTTATCCTTCATAAAGCTGATTGAGGAAACAGAGCCCAGCCCTCAGGCTCCCTTCATGTGAGTAGTGGAGGATCTGAGCAAAGCCGTGTTCTGCACAGGAGGCGAGCTCGCCGTGCTGGTTAGAGCTGTGGGGAGGGCAGAGGAAGGGGCCGTGGTCTCAGGAACCCATCTGCCCATTCTCCGTGTTCCCCAGGAATACGAGTGCCTGGAGCAAGAGAACGCCGTGCTGCGGCGGGAGATCGGGAAGCTGACGGAGGAGCTGAGGCACCTGAGCGAGGCGCTGAAGGCTCACGAGAAGATGTGCCCGCTGCTGCTGTGCCCTGTGAACTTTGTGCCCATGCCCCGGCCGGATGCCGTGGCCGGCTGTCTGCCACCCTGAAGCCCCAGGACGGACTCTGGGGCTTCTTCACGCCTGGAGATAGGGTATGCGGCTGCATCTGCGTGTGGGGGAGCGGACAGCCAGCCGCGTCCTCCTGGGAACCTGACTCAGAGCCCTGGAGTGGATGCAGCACAAGGCCGCCCCCAGGAGTCACTTTCCATCCCCCTTGGCAGCTACACGGTTCTGCCTGTAGGCAGGATCTTCTCCCCTGGAATTTGATAATAAAGATGGTTCTTGTCTCTTTTTCCCATGTTGGAATTGAAAGGCACAGTGGCCCAGCTCTTCCTGGAGGAGTGCTGTCTGTTGCGTTGCTCTGGGCGGGTGGGTAGATGGGGGAGGCACCTTTGTTGAGTACAGGCCCTTGCGACTTCCCTGCTCCCCCTGCACCCTCACAAGTCCTTGACACAGCAGGGCATTCGGACAGGCTGGACGCGACTCGGGTTTATCTTGTTCTGCCCGAGTCCTGGGCTGGGGCAATCCTGGTTCTCCCAGATGCTGTCTGTGCACACTGCCGGGTCACCTTCCCATTCCATATGTGGGCCTAGGGTCAGAGGACAACGAGCTGGACCAAGTCACTACACAGGGAAATCTGCACCCTTCTCTCAACACATATTTGAGTAGTTGAGGAACAGTTTCTCCTTCAGGAAAGGCAGAACCAGGCCCAGTTAAAGGTGGTCGCAGCCAGGAAGGCAAGGGGGGGGGGGGTTCCTGCCCACCCTCCCCACCCTCCTCCAGTGCTCTTTTTCCCTGGAACAAGAAGGGGTTGCAGTGGGTGGAGTGATCCCATCATAAAGGGAAGAAGAAATGGGAAGAGAAAGGAGAGTGTAGACAGTTGAAGAAGAAACAGATGTGGCCCCTGCGAGGGGGGACAGATTTGCTGACTTGGCTACTCTCCACACACCCCCTCTCTTGGGGAGGACTCCCCCTTCCTGGTGGAGGCCCTCCTGGACTCCAGTGACTTGCACAGACCGAAGACTGCAAATGTTTGCGTTGGAATGTTGAGGTTAGAACAGGGCTAAGCCAACACTTCCCAAATCTAATTGTATGGGGAATGGTGCAATTTTTTTGAAATACAAGAGACACTAAACTCATCCAGGCTGACCCCTTCATGAGCACACGAGGGGGCCAGGGGCAACAAAGTGGAAAGGACTGCTCCAGGTTACCCATGGGTAAGGAGCAGAAACAGGCTGCAACCCTGGGTGGTCTCACTCCTGGTCCACTGTTGAGTTAACAGAGCCAGGTGCACTCATGGGGCAGGGTCCTGCTCAGCTGGTGTCAGATGTGGCGTGTCCTGCTGCCAGGACTGCACTGTCCAGGTGAGCAGCACATCTGCAAAGGGTAGGCTTGGCCAGGGTGCCAGGGATCTGTGTGGCCGTGAGGATGATCATATCCAGTGTGTGCCTTCCTTGTGCAGGCCATTGCTGTCTTTGAACTCCAGCATTTTCTGGCCTTGCAGGGAGCATCTCAAGCTGATCCTGCAGAACTGTCAAGTTCTCTAGTCTTGACCACTCTAGCTCACCTGACTTTTTTTTTTTTTTTAAGATTTATTTATTTGAAAGTCAGAGTTACACAGAGAGAGGAGAGGCAGAGAAAGAGAAAGGTCTTCCATCTGCTGGTTCACTCCCCAATTGGCTGCAACAGCCAGAGCTGTGCCAATCTGAAGCCTGGAGCCAGGAGCTTCTACCATGTCTCCCACGCAGGTGCAGGGGCCTAAGCACTTGGGCCATCTTCTGCTTTCCCAGGCCATAGCAGAGAGCTGGGTCGGAAGTGGAGCAGCCGGGACTTGAACTGGCACCCATATAGGATGCTATCACTGCAGGTGGCGGCTTTACCCGCTATGCCACAGTGCCGGCCCCCAGGCTTTTTCTTCTTGACTTCCCAACAGCCTATAGCATTGGCATCTGTATTTCTCCCTCTCCCTCTACCTGCTTCTCAATAAAAAGGAGCTTCCTCCTCTGGGGGCCTCAGTCCTCAGCAACACCTGCTCCTACATCTGCTCCCAGAACCCTGCTCTCTCCCCTGAGGACAGACCTGGACAGGCAGGTGCCTGGGGAGTGTCTCAGAGAACAGTATCTTGGAGTCTGCCCTACTCTACATGTCCCAAGCTATGCTCCTGATCTTGACATCTTTCCTTCAAGCACCCTTCTCAATCTGCTTGAGTTCCATCACCCCCTGGTCAGACCTGCTGACCCCTGTGTCCCTAGGATAATTGGTAAATTCTGCTAATTGCCTCCTAGATACCCCCCAGATCTGGCCAACTTTAACTCCAGTATGCTGACTGCCTCATCAGTTACTAGGAGGCCCTAGCTTCCTCCCTAGCTGCTGGGTATGCATTAAGGTTGAGTTTGAATTTAGGGAGGGAGAAGCCTGCCTCCACTTTTGGTAAAACAGTGCATTTGGAGGCGGGGTACACAAACTAGAGTACAAACCAGGATGCTGAGGTCAAGTCCCTTCCAGAATAATTGGAGAAGAAACAAGAATTCCGAAAGCCAAATGTGCACTGTGCTACTTCTGCTCTGAAAAAGTAGAAATTCTGAGAAAGTGACGATGTTTCTGGAGGGGACAAAGGACGCAGGGATGTAGACAGGTTGAGGAGGACTGGGTTTGCCTGGTTGTGTTCACCTTGTTGCTAGGAGCCAGGCCTCGTGTCTGGTGCTCAAGATGTCTCCCAGCGGTTGTCTGCTGGGCCAGAGGGAGGGGAAACGGCTGAGAAAGGTCCCCTCAGCATAGAAAGTGTCAGAGAGGGAGGAAGCCCTTCCTTCACACCCACACAGCCACACCGCTTCCTGTCCGCGATCCCGCCCTGTATTGCACCAGCCCAGCCTTGAAGCTTGGGGTTTCCATCACTGAATCAGGCCCCAGTTCTGGCCCCAAACCTTGGTTAACAACGATGACTCCAACGGACAGGAAAACGAGAGACCCAAAAGCCCCTCTCTTCTTTCCCATCACTGCAGGGTCTGTGCAACTCGGTTTATTTACTGATACCAGGCTGTGGGCTTTGCCCCAGTGAGCGCTAGAAGGAAGCAGGTAGCCGCAGTCCTCGTTGACACACGCCTTCCCTCCGTCAAAATCCAGGGCGTGCTGTCAGAGTCATCCAGGTCACAGGAAGAGGGCTTGGAAGAGAGCGTGGGACAGCCAAAAGAAAGGAGTGGAGAGGAGGAAAGAGGGGAGAAGCAAGGGAAGAGGTAGGGGGCATGGAGGAAGATAATGGGCACGCCTGTGCTCTGAACTTGAGCCAAGTTCAGAATCTCAAGAAACTGCCCCAGGCTTGGTGTTGTGGGAACTTCTCTGGACTGTTGATTTGCAAACTGACCACTGTGATGGAATTGTCCCACCCTATCTACTGTGTGGTCACCACCTGTGGCCATCATCACCATTGGCATAAGTTCCACCAAAAGTTTGTAGTCATCCCTCAGTATTTTCAAGAGATTGGTTCAGGATCCCCTGTGGATGCTCAAGTCCATTGTGTAAAACAGCATGGGATTACACACACTTTAAATCCTCTCTAGATTCCTTATAGGACATAATACAGTGTAAATGGTGTTATGATTGTGCTGTTCAGGGAATAATGACAAGGAAAAAGTCTACACTTGCCCAATGCAGACACACTTTTTCACCCCTGAATATTTTCAACCTGAGGTTGGTTGAATCTATGAATACCAAACTTGTAGACGTTGGGGTGGGGGTGCAGGGCCAGAATACTTAGCAGGTGGCAGTGTGCTTGGTGTAGTTTGCTTGAAAGGCTTGCACCCTGAGTCCAGGACCATGTTCAGGGCAGCCTCACCTCTTCAGACAGCTCACCTGCTCTTTTGGGTTTCCTTGCATGACCTTTTCTTGCACACTGTTCTTAAGAAGACCAGAAATACCATCACAGATCAGGCTGAAGACGAGCAGCCCAGAACTTGACCGCAGTCCTGAGGGAGAGGGGTGGGGTTTGCCTTCTCCGACACCATCCTGAAAGGCCAAAGATGAGCTGGGAACTTCCCTAATTTGCCAATAGAACGTGCTACTGACCTAGGCAGCCGTTAATCAAGTCTTCCAGAACTGGATTAAATTTTCTGCTGCCTTGCAAGGGTGTACACTTCCACCCTGCTCCGAGTCTGTCCCTTGCCATGTGGATGCATGGATGATGGAGTCTCAGACAGCACAGCTGCTGTTGCCCCAAACCTAGCAACGGGCCATTTTCTAAGGACCCCCAGCTTTTGGGAGCTCCTTGGTTGTCTCACCTCTAGACCCGGAAGTACTGTCCAGAGTGTCCCAAATCCACGGAAGGCTCAGTTCACCAGGCCATGGTTTTGAAATTGAGAAAGTCAAAGTTTGAGAAACACCAGTGACAGCCTCCTGAGGTTACAGGATGGACAAGACAAATGCACCCCACAGTAGCTCTTTGCTGCAAATAATTTTTGAATGAACTATTAAATATTATGAATTTTTATTAGTAATTATTTAGTTATACTGAACAATACCTTTTATAAAAATTACTAAATATTATAAGAAATAAAATAATTATTAGTAGTTATTAATAATTTATGAACCAACTCTTGTTCAAATTAGTGGTTATGCACCGTTGGGGTAGGAGTAAGACCAGCAAGGGAAAGATCCCCCCACACCCACAATTTTATGACCTTCCCCTTCATATCACATCTGAAATCTCCCAGACTTGTCTCATTTGAGTAGAGAAATCTAGTGATTTTTCCCAAATGTTCTAGACATGGAACACCCGTACTTAGCAAGCAACTGCAAAGAACAGAATCATGTTTTAATCACCTAAATATCCCTGTAGTTTAACACAGTGCCTACCACATGTTAAACAGACAAACAATGGCCGGTGCCATGGCTCAATAGGCTAATCCTCCACCTGGCGGCACCGGCACACCGGGTTCTAGTCCCGGTCGGGGCACCAGATTCTGTCCCGGTTGCCCCCCTTCCAGACCAGCTCTCTGCTATGGCCTGGGAGTGCAGTGGAGGATGGCCCAAGTGCTTGGGCCCTGCACCCCATGGGAGACCAGGATAAGTACCTGGCTCCTGCCATCGGATCAGCGCGGTGCGCCGGCCACGGCAGCCATTGGAGGGTGAACCAACAGCAAAAGGAAGACCTTTCTCTCTGTCTCTCTCTCTCACTGTCCACTCTGCCTGTCAAAAACAAACAAACAAAAACCAAAAAAACTATTTGAATGGTTGAATGAATGAATGGCTGTTCCCTCCCTAGTCTTCATGCCAATTAAGCCCCTACTCCAACTTCAGCCTCCTCTGAACCTTTTAATATTTGTCATGTGAATTTCTCACTGTTGCTTTAACTGATTTAAGAGCATGGACCTAAGCTACTTCATTTGTTCCTGTAATTCTTTTTCTGGGTCAGTTTACCTGTTGTAAACCATAAATCAACTGTGGCATTGCAGGGCCAGCACTGTGGCTTATCGAGTAAAGCCATTGCCTGTAGTGCCAGCATCCCATATGGGTGCCGGTTCAAGTCCCAGCTGCTCCACTTCTGATCCAGCTCTCTGCTATGGCCTGGGAAAGCAGTGGAAGATGACCGGGTCCCCTGAACCCACGTGGGAGACCCAGAAGAAGCTCCTGTCTCCTGCCTTTGGATTGGCACAGCTCTGGATGTTTCGGCCAATTGGGGAGTGAACCAGTGGATGGAGGACATTCTCTCTCTCTCTCTGCCTCTCTTTCTTTCTCTGACTTTCAAATAAATAAATAAATCTTTAAAAAAAAATAGGCCGGCGCCGTGGCTCACTAGGCTAATCATCCACCTTGCGGCACCGGCACACGGGTTCTAGTCTCAGTTGGGGTGCCGGATTCTGTCCCGGTTGCCGCTCTTCCAGGCCAGCTCTGGCCAGGGAGTGCAGTGGAGGATGGCCCAAGTGCTTGGGCCCTGCACCCGCATGGGAGACCAGGAGAAGCACCTGGCTCCTGCCATCGGATCAGCGCGGTGCGCCGGCCACAGCGCACTGGCCGCGGCGGCCATTGGAGGGTGAACCAACGGCAAAGGAAGACCTTTCTCTCTGTCTCTCTCTCTCACTGTCCACTCTGCCTGTCCAAAAAAAAAAAATAGCAGCATTGCTTAAGAAAGGCCTTCTAATAGTCATGATGAAAGCTATACTAGGTCTGATGATAAATAAGGCGAAGAATGAGATAGAAATACACATGGGACACGGAAGTCTCCAATTGTTATCTTTAAATTCATTTAAATATGAATATGATTATCATGTTTTTATTTATTCTATAATCATTACCAGATAAATCTTTAACATACAGTTAGGATTACTTAATTTATCATGTATGCACTGAAGTCCAGCGCTCTTGGCCAGGGGAGAAAAAGAATTTGGCTCACTTGGTTAATCATCCGCCTGCAGCGCCACATCCCATATGGGCACCGAGTTCTAGTCCCGGTTGCTCTTCTTCCAGTTCAGCTCTCTGATGTGGCCCAGAAGGGCAGTGGAGGATGGCCCAAGTGCTTGGGCTCCTGCACCCGCATGGGAGACCAGGAAGAAGCACCTGGCTCCTGGCTTCGGATAGGTGTAGCTCCGGCCATAGCGGCCATTTGGAGAGTGAACCAACGGAAGGAAGATCTTTCTCTCTGTCTTTCTCTCTCACTGTCTGTAACTCTACCTGTCATAACAAATAAATAAATAAATACATATAAAAAAAATAAGAATTAGACATTGGCCTTGAAGGGAAAAAGTTCAAGGGAAAATTGCCTTGTCTAGAGGACATCGGCAGGTCATCTGACTGTAGTCCTTCAATGCCTTTGAACTATTTGACAACTCTGCAAATTATAGATGATTGATAACAATGCAAAGTCACTCTTTTCTGGAGACATGCAAATTATGTCCTGCCCACAGACAGTCAACTTATTTTTCTTCCTCCCTCCCCTCCCCCAAGGAACGAGTTCACTTCTGCACATGCACATCGATATTCCACGTCTATGCCTCTTCTTCAGATTCTCTTTGAACTGGTTTACAACTGCCTGGCTTCCTCACTGATAAATAAAGACGTTTACACATGTTCATTTCACAGCTGAATAGGAGTGATGATGTTGCAGTTTTTAAAATGCTCTCTAAACTGTGTCAAATGATCCCAGTGCTGTAGAAAGATGTTGGTTTATCCCTGTGGGTGCCGAGGCATCAAGAAAGCTAGGCAGTGTATTGACACTGAGTGTCATTTCCAAGAAACGGAGGGACTCCAGGCCATCTCCCTCTTCTGTGTTCCTGGGTTGTGTTGTCCTGCATCAGCTCCACACACATATTCACTGCTCCTGCCTCCTCCTTTACTATTCTGTTCCAGGCATCCTTAGGTCACAGGCTAACGGTGGCTTTCCTGGAAACCTGTGACCGTGACAAGTTTGATCCCATGTGCCTCCTGTGCCTTGGTACAGAAGTCAGGGCATGCATCTTGTGCTATTGTCATTGCTCATTTAAATAATTAAACAAACGAACAACTGGGTTCTGATGAGAAAGATCCCATGGCATCTTTTACCCACCTGTTCCAGTGTCTGATTTCCATGAGGAAACTTCTTGGGCCAGGAAGAGATCTTTGTGAGAAGATTTCCCTCTTTCGTCTTCAGCAGACACATCCTCACTTTTCTTTATTGTGTATTTTCACGTGCTCAGAAACGCTTCCTAACACCCATGCCACCTTCTCTTCTTCCTTTTCCCTTTATCATTCTTGCTTCTCTCCTCTGTGCTGTCCTCTTTCCTAAGCTACAGAAGCCACGACTGAACCTGTATTCTTGACCAGATGCTTGGGAAGCAGCAAGATCCCAACCCCTGGCTGCTCTCCCTGCAGCCAGGGACACTTCGTGGGTGAAAGAGTGGGGTGAGCAACTCCCTCCGGCCAACCCAAGCATGACCCCGAAGCCAGTGTGCATGGATCTTCCAAAGCAAATGTTGGCTTGCTCCCCACCCCCACCGCTGAGTCATCTGATCCCAGGCAGGAAGCTAGGAAAGTAAAAGCACTGGTGGCACTGTGGGGTGCAGAGCAGACTGAGCAAATCTGTGCACTTACCCGGCCCAGTGCTCTATATTAATAAAGAGAAAGATGATACATTTCAGAAATATCAGGACCCCCTCTCAAACCTGGGCTCAGAACAGCTCTGTGGTACTTGTTCATCTCGCCCCAGGCAGGCCATGCAAATAAGGCTGGTGGTCACAGAAGCGCCTTTGCCTGCAGCTCATTGGTGAGAAAATATGGAATCCTGTGTCTTTAAGAACTGAAACCATCTAGAAACAGGATTTGATACCCTGGAGGAGACAGGAGACTTCCCTTTTGTTGTTCAAGTTTCATCTTCAGTTATCAGGAACTAAGCATGGGGCACCAGGACTCGGAGCTGCAGCAGCGCAGGTCTGCGAGGCTACTGCTCTCTGGAGATGAATGTTCTCTGCTTTCTTTTTGAATGTACCTTACCACAGTGAAGAGTACGTTCAAGAAAGTCCCTGGTTGACTGTGCAGGTCCCATGGGTTCGCTGGAAGAGAGGAGCACCAGGACCAGGCACAGATGCTGGCCTGCCCCAGGACTCTCCAGGGCTCCCTTGTCCAGCACGGTGACTTATAGCTGTGTCAAGGGACCCTCTGCTGAAAGGCTCCGAAGGTCACCTGGTTCAACATATTCATTTTACAGCTGAAGCAGTTGAGGCCCAAGATGCCAGTCCTGCGTCCCTCAAGAAGGCCGGTGTGCAGCAGGGTAGGGTCTTGACTTCCTGATGGTCTGCCTACCATGCCATGGAGTTCTCCATGCTGCCTTACCCGGGCTGTGGCCACCCTGAACCCACACACCTCATTTACTCTCCACCCTTCCCTGCCTGGACTCCCTGATGGCTGCCTTCCAGCTGGCACTAGCCAACAGGAGGCCCCAGCAGGAGGCTGGAAGGAGGGGGCACATGGTCAGAGGGGTATTTCTTGCCTGCTCCTCCTGGCTAATTACTTCTCAATGCTGGCTTTTCCTCCACAGCCCCAGTGTCCACAGGGCTCCAGTAGCACCATCTGGCAACCATCCCTTCAGGCCTGGATGTGGGTTCCCTAGCCTGGCCTACATCTCTGCAAATCATCCTCCTCCAGTCTCTTCAGTGGAACAATCTGAAATGGAATCCTGGGATCTGACTGATGGCACCAGGCATGTACCATTCCAGACCAAGGGGCTGAGGGTTAGCAAAGTCCATGCTAGCCCTAGGACTGCGCATCTGCCCACCTAATTAATGTACAGAGAGCATCTTGTTCAACAACAAAGTCTGCCCCACGGCAGAAAAAAACCAGAGGGCTGGTTGGAGTCAGCCCATCTCCTGCTCCCTGCCCTGCAGGGCCCACTCATTGGGCCTGAGTTCCCAGGCTCTCTGTGGGATTAAACACAATTCTCTCAGCTTCCCGCTTGTCCACATTTCCAAACATAAACTCTCCCAGCTATGCATTCCCCAAGTCCTATAACATGAAGCCATTATCCACCCAGCTTCCTAAGCTGGAAACTGTAGAGTTCATTGGATTTCTTCCTCCACCAGCCCAGCTGACTTCCAAGGCCAACCCTCTCTTCCATCTGTTCTCACTTCTCTATTCCCATAGGCATTGTCTTGTTAGGGCCAGTAGTTCTTAACCAAGATCAACAAAGAAATTCTTTAAAAAATGGAAAAAAAAAAAAAAACAACCTCAGATGGTTTAACTCTCCTTCCCCCACAGCCTAAGGGAATATAAAAGTTTCTGGCCAAGGTAGGATGTAGGTTGCTACAATCCTCACTGAGTACTATTGATTCTCACCTTTATTATTTCTCATGTAGAATGTTTTCTTCCCTGGTCGCCACCCTCTGTCTCTCTCCACAAATCTCCAGAACTATCTGTCTCAAAGCCAAATCTGATCACTTCTTCCTCCTGCTTAAAATCTTCAGTGGCCACCCTGATAAACCAACCTGCCTGGCCAAACAGAACCCTTCATGATATTATTCTAATCTAAACCATCTTTCCAGTTGCATATTATGTTAATGTGTAGAGAGAATCAAGTCAATGTAGGTAAGAAGAGCAGACAAGACAGGAGGTGGACATTAAAGATGTGGTTCTGTAGGGCAGTGGGTTAGCTTAGCAGTTTGACACTGGTTTAGACACCCACATTCTGCACTGGAGCACCTGGGTTCAGTAAGATTGGCTCTGACTACAGCTTCCTGCTAATGCAAGCCCTGGGAGGGAGTGGTGATGACTGAAGTAGTTGGATTCCTGCTACCCATGAGGGAGACCTATATTGAGTTTCTGGCTGTTGGTTTCATTCCCAGCCTTACCATATGGAGAGTGAGCGAGTAGATGGGAGATTCTCTCTCTCTCTCTCTCTCTCTCTCTCTCTCTCTCTTCTCTAATTATTTTTTTTTTTTTTTTTTTTTTTTATTTTTTTGACAGGCAGAGTGGACAGTGAGAGAGAGAGACAGAGAGAAAGGTCTTCCTTTGCCGTTGGTTCACCCTCCAATGGCCGCCGCGGCCGGCGCGCTGCGGCCGGCGCACCGCGCTGATCCGATGGCAGGAGCCAGGAGCCAGGTGCTTTTCCTGGTCTCCCATGGGGTGCAGGGCCCAAGCACCTGGGCCATCCTCCACTGCACTCCCTGGCCACAGCAGAGGGCTGGCCTGGAAGAGGGGCAACCGGGACAGAATCCGGCGCCCCGACCGGGACTAGAACCCGGTGTGCCGGCGCCGCTAGGCGGAGGATTAGCCTACTGAGCCGCGGCGCCGGCCTAATTATTTTTTAATTGAAGATTTAGTGACTCTGGCTGCTGAGGACAGTAGAGGAGCCTCACACGCAGAACTGCCCTCCCCACCCAGGACCCACGAAGTCCCATCGAGGTTTCCCATGAGGTTTTATCTCCTGAGCAGTTACACACACAACCCTCTTGTTTAGCTAAAGGGGATGCATGTTAGTTCTTTACGATCAACTAAACCTAAGTAAACAAACCCCTTCATGAACATTCTACCTGGTAAATACTCAGTCATCTTTCAACTCCGGCTCAACGTTGCCTTCTTTGCAGCACCCCTCTGAGTCACGCAATCAGAGCTATTCTTTCCTCTTCTGTGCTGTTATTGAAACTTGTACCTGTCTCTCATAGCATTTGCCTTATTCTATTTTAGCTTTTAGTATGAATTTCAAATTTCTGCATGAATTTAGAATCAGCTTGTCAATGTCTAAGAACCATAGCTGTTTTCAAACAGGATTGCATTGATTCTATAGATCAACTTGAGGAGCACTGGCATTTTGGTAACATTGAATCTGCTAATCCATGAATATGATGTATCTATTCATTTATTTAAATATTCTTTAATTTGTCTCAGTGATTTTTATTAAGATTTATTTATTGGATAGGCAGAGTGACACATAGAGAGAAGGAGAGACAGACAGAGAGGTCTTTAGTCCTCTGGTTCATTCCCCAAATGCCCCCTACAGCTGGGGCTGGATCAGGCTGAAGCCAGGAACCACAGGATGGCAAGCACCCAAGTACTCGGGCCATCATCCCTGCCTCCCAGGCACATTAGCAAGAGTTCAGGTTGGAAGCAGAGGCAAGACTTGCTGCTAGCCACTCTAACATGGGATGTGGGCATTCCACGTAGCTGTTTAACCTGCTGTGCCACAGTACCTGCCCTGGCCATCATTTTATATATGGCCACACCTAGCTGTAAGGGAGTCTGGGAAGTGTAGTCGTTCAGCTAGAAGTCTTGTCAGGATCTGATTACCTAGGCAGGAAAGTCTGAACACAAACATTTTGCTAAACACAAAGAAGGCAAGACACTAAAAGAGGATGTACTGTGTGATTCTCATTTGCAATTACAGACAATAAAATTTAATTTAAAGCAATAGAAAACACGTCATTGCCGTGGGCCTGGAAGGAATGGAAGGAGTTCAAGGAAACTTTCTGGGATAATGGAGATGTTCTGTGTCTTGATTGTGATGATGGTTATATACAGATGCATGAAATTCTCCAAATGCACGCTTACATGGGTACATTCTTGTAGAAAGCTATACCCATGAATTTAATTTTTATAAGTGTGGGAAATCCAACTCCACAACAAAACTATTCTTTTTTTTTTTTTTAAATTTATTTATTTATTTGAAAGTCAGAGTTACACAGAGAGAGAAGGAGAGGCAGAGGTATAGAGAGAGCGAGAGCAGGAGAGAGAGAGAGAGAGAGAGAGAGACGTAAGTGCAGGGGCCCAAGGGCTTGGACCATCTTCTGCTTTCCCAGGCCACAGCAGAGAGCTGGACTGGAAGTGGAGCAGCTGGGACTCAAACCGGAGCCCATATGGGATGCTGGCACTGCAGACGGCGGCTTTACCCACTACGCCACAGCGCAGGCCCCCAAAGCTATTCTTAAATTTTGTTCATTTTATTCTGAACCTTCTTTTCTTTTATTTTTTCATCTTTATACAGTTGAAATGCACATATTGACTTTGATTCTTGCTGTTTTCACTTTACATTGTAAACATTTTCTATGTTGCTATGTTAATCTTTAGAAACATCATTTTAAATGACTGCAAAATCACTGGAAATGTAAAGTGCAAAATCTACACACAGTCACACAAAATTTTAAAAACCATCCAAGGTACCAAATGATGCACAGTAAAGCTGTCTTCCCTCTACCTCTGCCCTCAAGACTCCTTACATATAAGCAGTGGATATTCCAATGCCTACTGTGGGTGACCGGAAATGCTCCATGCACACAAAGACATCTGTATGAAGATCTCTTCCTCTCCTTTTGGACTCAGATGAGATGATACCAGATATCTGCGTTTTCACATCATATATCTTGGATACACTCAAGTTCACACATCAAAGCAGACCTCATTCTTTTAAACTACTGCATAATATTCTATGGAATAGATGTTCTGTAATTTATTGAACCAGTATTGTTCAATGCTATGGTTTTCCCAGGCTTTTTTCCCTATTACACAGGCACAAGGTGTAATGATAAAAAGGTACAATTGAAGCTACCTTCTAATGGAAATGGTAGACCAGATGCAACACTTACCAACAAAAGAGGCTTGAAGCAGATGATGTGACTCCTAGAACTCCGTAGCACACCTAGGCTATGAAAGGGTAGACACAGAGGAGGTTGTGAAGGGATTGTGTGGCTTCCTCCTTCCCCCAAAACCAACAGGTTACTCAAGAAATGCCCTTCCTGATCCCCTGATCCAGCAGTCCCAGGACGAGCACCCTTCGCATGATCTGTCCTCACTGGCCTTGAGTTGCCTCCTCTCTGCCTCCTCAGCCCCAGGAAGGTTCAAACCTGGCCGTACCCAGCACACAGCCACGTGCTCTGGGAAAAGCAGCTCCTGCTGGCATCACTGGGAGCAAAGCAAAACTCAGACAGGAAAGGCCGCTGCCCGTGGGGACAATGCCCAACATGGCGGGTCTGGAACTTCTATTTGTCCCAAGGATGTGTGTTACCCTTGAGTGGAGTGCAGAGGGCTGGCGAGAGGTGCCTGCGAATCTGCCCCAGAGGTGAGCGTGACCTGAGCGCTCCGGGTCTGCTCTCTGCCGCACTCGGGGGCCTCCAGACAACCTGAAAATGCTCACTTCTCTCCCACAGGCTGAGCTCCGACAGGCAACCTCGTGGCAACCAGGACCATTTTCAGAGTTTTTGTTTCCTATCTCTGCTTCGGTATGTTTTCATGTAATATAATCGTGCAGATGAGCAGATGACTGAACCCATTTAATTACAAATTCGTTTCCTCTTAGATGATACAAAAGGAAACTTTGATCCCTAAATTGCCATAAAGCCTATGCACTGTCCAGATCAATGACACTTTGGCCAGACATAAGCGAGGTCTGACACCAGCTCTCTCCAGGCCTCTCCTGGACCAAGGGTTCCCCAGGACTGGATGAGCGTGCTTTCCTGGGCAGCCACTTTCACTGCCCTGCCAGGACAGCGGGCCTGTGCCAGCGTGGGGGTGGGGTGCAGAGGATGGGCAGGCAGGGACTGAGTTTGCTTTAGGAAGCTGCTGGGTGACTTACTACACGGTTTCTCCCTGAGTCATCAGGGCAGGGATGAATTTGGAGGAGCAGAGTTTTTCTGCCAGTATTTGGGTTGAGAGGACTCAAAGGGCACCTCATTTGCATGATGATTTACATGACTGGGTCTTTATTCATAAGCACTGTTGGGAGTGATGAAAGCTCACAGACCTTGTTTATGGCTGTTTCCTCATTTCCACATTTCCACCTGGCACGCCAGCTGCTAGGCAGGCATAGCCACTAGAGCATCTAATAGGGCCCACTTACGAACACCTTCACGCAGGGCCCTTGGCCTTGGAGGGGTGGGTGTGAAGACAGTGAGCAAACACAGCTTTTTGGGTTTTTGAGGAAGTGACCATCTGTGGCAGGAGCAGGAGCGAAAAAGATTCTGAGAGCCCTCATGAGGGAACTTCTGTGCCATGGGTTGAGGGGGCACCAGAGCATGTGGTGGTGGCTACGCAGAGAGCAGAGATGCTGTGGTCTGGGGGAAGTAGAGATGAGTTGGCTGTGCCCTCTGGGTCTCAAGCTCCTCCTTGTGTAACGAGACTGATAATGCCTACCTTGCTCACTTGCTTTGACGATTAAATGAGCTGGTGAGGGCTGGCACCATGGCTCATTTGGTTAATCCTCCGCCTGCAGTGCTGGCATCGCATATGGGTGCCAGGTTCTAGTCCCGGTTGCTCCTCTTCCAGTCCAGCTCTCTGCTGTGGCCTGGGAAGGCAGTGGAGGATGGCCTAAGTGCTTGGGCCCCTGCACTCACATGGGAGACCAGGAACAATCACCTGGCTCCTGGCTTCGGATCAGCACAGCTCCGACCATTGCGGCCAATTGGGGAGTGAACTAATGGAAGGAAGACGTCTCTATGTAACTCTGATTTTCAAATAATTAATAAATAAATCTTTTTAAAAAGTACTTGAGTTCCTGCCATCCACATGGAAGATTAGGTGGAGTTCCTAGATCCTGGTTTCAGCCTGACACGGATCTAACTGTCCTGGCCATTTGGGAAGTGAACATGCAGACAGAAGATCTCTCTCTCTTCTCTCTCCCTCTCCCTCTCTCTCTCTCTCTCTGCCTTTCAAATAAACACATAAATCTTTAGGTCTTGCCACTCTGATGTCTTTTGGTATAGCGTGTCTGCAGCGTGTAGAGTAGAGAAGGGCGCGTGTGGCCAGGGTTTATGGGATGGTGTGGTGGGGCAGGCATAGGCCTCCGCTTGCCATGGCCTGTGAGACTTTAGGAGAAGGAAGGACAGAGAAGGTAGCAGGCTTGACGAGTGCATGCTCATCCCAAGTCAGACCAGTCCTCCAAAAGCCTCTCCCTGGTGTTCCAGGAGCAACATGGAGGGCGCAGGCCCTGGCCAGGAAGTGGTCTCCTTGTGCGCTGCAGATGGAGGCACACGTGAGCTTCCTGAGAACCTGCCCACCAGCTGTAGCCTGGGCTTCCCGACCTCTGGCCAGCTCCCCTCCCTGCTGCGTGCAGGAAGCTTACCCTGTGGATGTCTCACTTTTCCTACTACTCTTTTTCCTTCTTTCAATTTCCTGGTGTACTTAAAAAACAAATCTTGCTACAGTTCATGTCTTTTTGCACACACTTTAGGCTGTTCTCAGAATAGGCATAGAATAAAATAAATGAGTTCTTAGAGTTCTCATTTCTCTTAAAGTTTTCATGAAATGGCTTTCAAGTTTAGTATTTTTCCCAGAGGGTCCTCTTTTTTAAAAATGAAACCTTTCATAGAACCCCTACATAGACATTTTTAAAAAGCTTGCTCAGGTTTGGTGTGTGGTTTTTTTTTTTTTTTTTTTTTGTTTTTTTTGGCTTATTTATTTCTTTGAAAGGCAGAGTGACAGAGAGAGAGAGAGAGAGAGAGAGAGAGAGAGAGAGGATCTTCCATACATTGGTTCACTCCCTAAATGCCCACATGCCCACAACAGCTAGGGCTGGGCCAGGCCAAAGCCAGGAGCCAGCACTTGGGCCATCGTCCACTGCCTTCCCAGGTGCATTCGCAGGGAGCTGGATTGGAAGTAGTGCTGCTGGAACCCCAGCCAGCCCTCCGATACAGGACACCAGCATTGCAAGTGGCAGCCTAACCTGCTGCACCACAATGCCTGCCCCTAGCTCAGGTTCAGGTAGAAAACGGGTCCCCAGCTTCCCACCCCAGAACATCCTCTTGTCTCCTGAGGCACCTCAACCAATCCCTAGCTTGGAGAAGCCTGATTGTAAACCAACAATTGGTTCCATGGAAACCACACGCAATGCTTGGTTTGATGCAAAAATAAGGAAGCGAGATGGTTTCTTACTATGCTATTTTGGAAATTGGCTAATTATTGGTGGACAGCAACTGCTAAAAAAAAAAAAAGAATATTAGTTAATGGCTAACAGGAAAAAGCAATGAGCAAAACCAAAAGTCCTGTTTACTCTTTCATTGCGTAAGATAATCATTTGGGAGTTTAAGTGACAATTGGGCTTTTTCATCCCTGGTTAGATGAACACAGAAGTAATATTCAATGGGCAGTCTTTGAAATGAGATGTAAAAAAAAAAAAAGAATTCCAAAAGTGCTTCTGAAACTGAGCGTTCATGAGTTGTCAGCAGGGCCCCTGTGCAGCCGCAGCCTCGGCTCTCCTCTCCGTACCCTAAGTTCTCCAGTCCTCAATGGTCTCCACTTTCTCACATCTCACCATTCACGCTCAGCCTTCTATACGCGAATCCCAGCTACTTCGGGAGCCCCCTGCCCATCTACTCAGCACTTTGTCCAACACTGTTTCCTGTGTGCTAGGCTGTAGGCCTGGCTCCCTTACAGAGGGACTGTCCAAATTTCTTTTCACTTCAAACTCATTTTCTCCCTATTTCCAAAGGAAATTAAAATATTTTCATTTGCCCCTAAAAGGGCTGGTACTAAGTAGGCATATAGCACATACGCTACCACTTCCCTAGTTCTGTGGGTTGGACAATTTGCTTCTCTGGGTTTAGTTTTCCTCTTTGTAAAATGGGTACAATTGTTGCATCAGCTCGCAGGCTATTATTTGAATTATAAAATCAAAAATAGGGAAACACAAGGATAAAAATCTCAATTTCTTTTTATGCTCTGAGCCAACATTAAACTTGGGGCTTCAATTTATTTTTGTCAGAAACAGACTTCCCATTTCAAAGGAAAATACTACCAAAAAAAAAAATTGAGCCAAACCCAAAAGAAAGGACTTTTGAGCCATCTGAGGACCAGAGCCAAACCCCAGGGTGATGCGTTCACAGCGGATGAATCACGGCAGAGGGCCTGGATCCTGGCTCAGAGTCCCGGCAGAGACACAGGAGGGGAGCTGGCGGGGCCTGCCCCACCCTGCCCGCCGAGCAGGGGCCTAGGGTGCCACTCACTCAACCAAGCACCCCCCCCAGGAAGTAGGTATCACCAGGGAGCCCTGATGCAGCCCCAAGAGTACCCAGGGCACCCCAAGCCCTGAATGTGGTCCTGCCTAGTCCTGGCCTCATCCTACTCATTCCCAGCTGCGGAGAGGATTTCTAGGAAAGGTGCGGGGGTGGCGGGGGTGGCGTTACTTTCTGAGGGCAATGTCTTCCAGGAACCCAGCTTGCTTCCTGAGCGATGTCACATGCTGGAGGGTTCCCGGTGGCCCGAGGGGAACTCTGGAATGACTCAAGTGAGGACCTGAACCAGAAAAGGCCAGGCTATGGCCCCAACCACACCCTCCTCTCACCCCGTCTCAATGACAGCTTAGCCTCTCCCCACTCCCACACCAGGACACCTTCCTAGATGAACCAGCAGCGCTTTCGACCCCAAGGCACCCCAATACCTCTGACACTCTCATTTGCATATGTGGTTAGCAATGCAGTGAGATCTGAGTGCTGGCACACAGCTTCAGCAGAGCCCTCTTATGGCCTCCTAGGAGCTGATCGCAGCTTCTTTCATGATCTGATGAAGCTCCAGAGGCAGGGTGTCAGGCAGGCAGTCACCAGGGGTGGCGCACTTGTACAAGGCGAGCAAGACCTGCTGCCTGGCCCTGGGCAATGCAACACAGAGAGAGATGCCGAGGAAAGATCTGACTCTTGGGAGGGAAAAGTCGGGAAAGAACCATAAACTCCCAGAAGAACTCCAGACCCAGATATCTGTTAACCTATGGGGGCCACGCGCAGAGGCAAGAGTTCTGTCCCTGGGTCAAGGCTAAGGTCATAGCCAGGTTCTTCCCCTCTGTCCAGCGGGCCTTTATACATCTCTCTAATCCCAGAGGACACTACGGCCTGCACTAAGCTAGGGTCTGTGCTGGGAGCTCCTGAGTATAGAGACATGTAAGGCACTGCCCTGGCTGGAGGAACTCTTAGGGAGGAAGATAGAAATTAGCCTCCATGCGTGCAAGGGTCCAAGGAAAACAAAGCGCCTGCAGAAAGGAATGCAGCAGCCTTGGAAGCAGCCCAGTATTTGACACTACAAAGTCCTGCTCACACCCCGATAACTTTAGGGGTGGTCCCAACCTTCCCCCCAAGCAAAGCGTCCCAGTCCTAGACTTTCACCAGTTTTGCACCCAGGAAACCCTTTGTCCAGGAGAAGAGAGTTGGGTGGGTGGGGAATGGCTGGAAGAAGCGGGCACCATGCCTTTGTAACCCCACTCTGAATATAGACCAGGCATGCTCCCTCGGATTCGTCTGGAGAGGCATTCCTCCATTCTGACATAGATGCACTGTTTCATTCAACCTTGCTACCTCGCTTCCTGCTACACTCTGCTTCACCTCTGAAATTCTCTTCTCCAGAGAGAAGACAAGAACCCCTATTTCAGCCAATCTGCTAACAGGACCTCTGTATGAGAAGAAGCTGGAAATACAAGACTGCCTGAATCCAGTGCCAAAACACTGGTGCTCACCGCACCTGTCGGAAGTAATGCACTAACAATGGTAACATTAGCTGAGCACCTACTATGGGGTCCACTCATGATTCCAAATGATTTACATGTTTTGCAACGACTCATGAGGTGGATATTGGTCTTACTTCCACCTTACAGATGAGAGAAGTGAGGCTGAAGGAAGTTAAAGAACTTTTATTCAATGTCTCACATTTTTTAATGGTAGATCCAGAGCACACACACAAGTATGCATGGTTTGCTCAAGTGAGGGGAGAGGACTTTAGAAAGAGGTGACAGCAAGTACAAGACTGACTCTGCCCCCGACTTTTAACTTATTTTTTTGCTGCAAAAGGGAACTTGGATGGCTAAGTTTACAAGTCAGAGCACTCTTTACAGCGAAAAGTTCAAGGTTGCTGTTTAGTTGTGCAATATTTAAAGTCCGCAGTTGCAAGGCGCGAGCAGGGGCCGGGACTGGCCGGCCGGCCGGGGAGGAGCCGAGAGCGAAGAGGAACGGAGCTCAGGAGACTGCAGCCGCTGGGAGACTCCGCCCGCCCGGGTCCTGCTCCCCTCAGGGCGGCTCCACCCTCCGCAGAGCTCACAGCAGGGAAAAGCAGGGAGCAGGGAGGGATCCCAGGGGGAGGGAGCGAGTGTCCTTCGCGTCTACTTTCTGCGCCCTTGGAATCGGGTCCTTTGGGGGCGGCTGAGTCCACGCGCGTGCAGGATCCCGGGTCCCGGGTCCTCGGGGAGGGTTCAGGAGTGGCCTGGCTCGCAGCGCCACCTCGCGGCCGCTGGAGGTCTCTACGGGGCCGCTCTGCCAAAGACTATTGGCGCCTGGCGCGCACCTGCCCACCTCCCCAGACTGCCGAGGGTCGGGTTGGCTTTCCCCAGAGGCATCGAGCCCAGACTGACTGTGGGGTGCCAAGCCAAGAGCACAGCTGTCTGGATCCGGGAACTGTGCTCCCCTAGCCCCCTGGCTGTCACAGGGCAGCATAATGGAGAGTAGGCGTACGGGAAACTAGCCCCGTGGCTTCCAAACTTATGTCGCTGGGTCTCTTCAGACCTCCTCCCCCGGATGGTGTGGCAAGGCCTCTGGGACAAGGCCTGCAAATAGTGGGGACTTAGTCCCTCTCTGACAGCATCAAATGCAGCAGGCAATGCCGCTGGAATCCAGGCTCGGCACCTAGCAGATGCCCTGGGCATGCTGCAAACCGGCAGTGGAGCTTCCTGGCTCCACTTTAGTAGTGGGACAGAGCCAGTGTTAAAATTTGCCTGTTTTCTTTTTTACGCCCCCCCCCCTTTTAAAAAAAAGATTTAGTTATTCACTTATTTGCAAGAGTGGGGGTGGGGAGAGAGACATAGAGCAAGAGAGAGATATTCCATCTGCTGGTTCACTCCCTAGATGGCTGCAATGGCCAGGGCTGGGCCAGGCTGAAGCCAGGAGCCAAGAGCTTTATCCAGTCTCTCACATGGGTGGCAGGGGTCCAAACACTTGGATCATCTTCTTCTGCTTTTACTAGGCACATTAACAGAGAGCTGGATTGGAAGTGGAGCAGCTGGGACTCGAACCGGCGCCCACATGGGATGCAGCATCATAGCTGGAGGCTTCATGTGCTACACCACAATGCCGGCCCCTTTGCCTGTTTCCCTAGATGATGACAATCCAGGCTGCCTAGCAGGCCATGGAGAAATAGCTGGCCCTTTCTTCAGTCCTCTTCAGCTGCTCCTATGGGAGGTTCTCTTAGAACAAAACCAGCCCCCTTCCAGGAGGAAGCATGCAGAAAGGCAGTAGTGTGGGTTCCATGGGCCTGGGGTTCCTTGACCAGTGGGGAGCTGGGCGAAGCCACCTAGTGCTCCAAACCCTGTGTTCCTTGCCTGTAAACCAGGAGTATGGATTCCTACCTCCCTGGGCTTTTCTGGCATTAAATGAGCTTATTCATGTAAAACACTTGGCTGTTTTCGTGTGAATCATCACTGCCCCAGGAGTTATTAAATAGTTGCTGTGCCCCACCCTGAGTTTCTGAATCACATGTCTGGAGAAGGTTCAAGAATTTGCATTTCTGTTTTGTATCCCAGGAGGTTGATACAATCTGTCTAGGGGCTAAACTCCGAGGACTGATTTAGCACTGATTAGGCCTTCAATTAATGTTCATTGTCATTCCCCAGCCACCCAAGCACAAATCAGAAGGGAAAATGAGAAAATATAAGGGAATGTTAACCTAAGACCAGTGAAATGAAAGCTGCAAACCCAATGTCCATTTACTCAATTTAACTGAAGTTCATGAAATGGCTTCTTTCCATTTCTTCCATACATTTTATTAGGTAGGGTTTTATTCCATGCATCACGACATTTGACTATTTTTATTCATTTATTTTATTTGAAAGGCAGAGAAACAGAGACAGAAAGATTGGAGATCTCCTATGCACTGGGTCACTCCCCAAGTGCCCACAACAGCTGCAGCTGGGCCAGGTCAAAGCTGGGGGCTGGGATCTCAGTCCAGGTCTCCAAGTGGGTAGCAGGGACCCACGTCCCTGAGCCATCATCTGCTGCCTCCCAGGGTGCACAGTATCAAGGGGCTGGGTCAGAAGTGGAGCCAGGCCTCAAACTCAGGCACTCTGCTGGCGGAGACAGCATCCGAAGTCACAACGCCAAACACCCTCTCCAGTACCATCTGGTTCCATGCTCAGCACAACCCTGTGATGTGTGCAACAATCCCCATGTTACAAATGAGATCAGTGGCTTGCTCAAGGGCACGGAGCTCCAGAGGCAGAGCTCTAAGCCACTGGTAGGTCCACCGGGCCCTTTCCAGCTGCCAGAAGCTTCTTCCAAGTCTCCCACATGGGTGCAGGGGCCCCAAGCACTTGGGCCATCTTCTACTGCTATCCTAGGCCATAGCAGAGAGCTGGATCAGAAGAGGAGCAGCCGGGACTCGAACCGGCGCGCATATGGGAGGCCGGCACTTCAGGCCAGGGTGTTAACTTGCTGTGCCACAGCGCCAGCCCCTCCCAGTATACACTTTTACCCAGCTCTCCCTGCTCTGGGGTCAAGTCTGTGCTGAGCTCCCTGGCTTTGCCTCTCTTCTCACTCATGGGACATTTGGTCCTGCTAGAACATGGATATGTCCTGACCTCCAGCTGTTTTCTTGGGGTCCCAAAGCCCTCAGCCAAAGAATGAGGCTCTCAAGGTCAAATGTAGAATCTGAGGGGCCTACCCTTGGCAACCAGACCCTACCCTGGCCCTCTAGGTCTCAGAAGGCATTCCCTGTTCCCTATCCCTAGCATCTGAGAGACACAGCCTTAGCAATGCTTTCCTAGTGAGCTGCCTGGAGGCCTAGGGGAGCTGTCTTCCTCCCCATGCAGAGCCTGCTCTCACCTCTTGTGAGTGGGGATGGGGAAGGAGCACTTAGTCTGGGGGGGATTATGACATGCCAGGGTTTTGCCCCTGGATCCCCCTTCCAGGCCTCAGATCTGCAGGGGTGGTGGAATGAATATGGATGGCCTTTAGAGCAAAAAAAAAAAAAAAAAAAAAAAAAAAAAAAAAAAAACCTGCTTGGAGCCAACTCTAGTTCTCTGTTACCAAAGCACTGAAGGCTCTTGAAACAGTCTTCTGTGCATTTGTTTCTCATCAGGAAGTGCAGACGCCAGAGGACCTGCCCATAACTGCTCTTCGACTTGAGTGACACCTGTGGGTCAAAGATGCTGGTGTCTAATGAACAGCACCTTGTAAGGCCCATGTGGGTCTACAGATTGGGAGGCTTACAAATGGCAGAAATTTCTCTCTCCTGGCTCGCAGATTCGTTCTCTGATGAGGATTACTTCCTTGCGGTGACTTCAGTGGTGGAAAGGGTGATGGGGTCTCTCTTAGACTCTTCTGTAGGGACACTAATTTCTCCAGGGACTGGCGATGTGGCGCAGAGAGTTAAGCCTCAGCTTGGGACGCCAGCATCCCACATGAGCACAGGTTCAAGTCCTGGCTGCTCCACTTCTGATCCAGCTCACTGCTAATGTGCCTGGGAGAACAGCAGAAGATGGCCCAGGTGCTTGGGCCTCTGCCACCCATGTGAGAGATCCAGATGGGGTTCTAGGCTCCTGGCTTTGGCCTGGCCCATCCTCGGCCATTGCAGCTGTTTGGCGGAGTGAGGAAGGAAGATCTCTGTTTCTCCCTGTCTCTGTCACTCTGCTTTTTGAATAAGTAAACCTTTAAAAACAAACAACACTAATCTCATTAAGGGGACAGCGCCCTAAATCACCTCCAGAAGCCCCGCCTCCCAGGACCATGACCTTGGGGACAGGATTTCCACATATGAATTTGAGAGGTACACAAACATTCAGACCATAGCAAATGCTTCTCTTCATTTTCCCTCCTTGAACATTTGTCAGCTGCCTACCATGAACCTTCCCCAGGGGTACACACCTGGATGAGACAAAGTCCCTGCCTCCCAGGAGCTTCCAGCCCACCCCATTGTCCTGCTTGGACAATGGCAAAAGGCTTGAGCTGGGCTCTGGCTGGGGGTGGGGCTTGGGTGTGGGAGGCAAGGTGCTGGGCCCAGGGTTGGGTGCCCAGTGCATGCACTCTGCAGCCAGGGTGACTAAAGCCTGCTCTGTGCCAGTCGGCCTTGAACCAGAGCTAATGCCTTGCACAGCTCTGCCATGGAGGTGCCGAGAGCCCCTGTGACCCAGCGCTGTGCCAGCCAGGGAGACCAGCCTTTTGTTACATGTTCATGCACTCATTCTACAGACACTTGTCACAAACCCAGGGTGTGCTGGGCCCTGGGAATTTTCAGCCTGTAGAGAGGCAGACAGACATGAGACGGGAGGGACTGGAGGTGGACTATCCCCTGCATCCCCATCTGGCCTCACGGGCTCTGGGTGGGAGTAGCAGGCGAGGGGCTTTCTCTGGGTTCTATCCTCCTCTCGGGGGTCCCAGGGAAGGCCTGCTGAGGTAGATTGGACTGGATGTGGCCCCTGTAGGGATGTGGGATGGGGAAAGAGCAGGCATTGGTGCTTGGGGACCAAGAGAGGGACACCTCTGATGGAGTTGGTTTGGAGGGGAAGAGGGTTAATCTGACTTCGGTTTACAACTTTTCTGTTCTTTTTGGAGATGAAAAAAGAGGCAAGATGTGCTGGGTCTGGGGACTGGTGACAACAGTGAGGGAGGAGAGCGGAAACGCTGCCCAGCTCGTCCCCTGCAGACCTTCCTTCCTCCTTCCTCCGACTCCTACACCTGCCTTCCCCTCCGGATGTCCTCTCTGGTTTCTCCCACTACCTCCCCCATCCTAGACTATGCCCCAGGTTCCCGAAGAATAATTGAAAAGTGCAGTGACCCCCAAACCTGCCTCTTCCTCCCCTGCCCCATCTCTGCATTCACTGTATCAGTTTTGCTTGAAGCTCAGCTCCGAGACTCAGAACCTGAGAAAGTATGCTAAGTAGATAAAACATCTGTTGAAACTTGAATCATAGAGCGGCAGCAGCAAGCAGCCTCCTTCTCACGTCCTTAAGGTTTCCCCTGTGCCGGGGCCGGTGTGCTGTTGTGTTTGGGCTGCCAACAGCAGCTCCAAAGCCCCCTGCTTTTAGGGGCCTGATGATGGAAGTGACAGTGCAGTGACTCGTCTTATGTCACTCAATAAACATCAAGTCTCCCCATCCTCCTCCTAACTTCCTAGGGGAGGTCTCAGCCATTTTAAGAACCTCCTTTGTCTTCTCTGTGGCCAGGCCCGGCTTCTGAGCCCTTGCCCCAATGCCAGAGCCTTGTGGTGGTTGGGAGCTTTGAAGTCAGGGACCTGGGTTCTCACTAACTATGGGAACTTGGACCAGGACTTCCTCAGTCTCCTCATCTATACAATGGGGGCATTATATTGGATGATGCATGTGAAGAGCTTAAGATACCCAGCAGAGAGTAAGTTCTCAATATGTGTTAATAAGAACTTATCATAGAGCCAATAATAATCAAAATAATAACATCTTCACTCGGGTGGCCTACAATTACTGCAACTCATTAATTCTTCACTATAAGTCAGCTCCCTGACCTTGCTTTCTAGTTTCCTTTAAAAGAGTCAGCACACCTCCTATAGTTCTTCTTAAAATTTATTTATTTATTTTTAATTGAAAGGCAGAGGGACAGAGACAGGGGAAAGTCTTCCACACAAATGCTTGCAAATGCTGGGGAGCATCTGGGCCAGGCTGAAGCCAAGAGCCCAGAACTCAGTCCAGTTCTCCCACGTGGGTGGCAGAGACCCAAGTATTTAAGCTAGGACCTGCTGCCTCCCAGGCTTGCATGAGCAGGAAGCTGAATCGGAAAGGAGGCAGGACACTCTGATAGGGGACGCAGGTGTCTCGAGTGGCCTCTTCACTGCTTTACCAAACACCTGTCCCCCTCCAACCGACGAGTCTTCGGGAAGGAGTCACCTGGATCCTGCTTTGTTCCTTTCCACCAGCCCTGCCATGCCCATGTCTGGATTTCGCTTTGAGTTGATGTCCCCCTGCTCCCGGAGGACCCCCAGTAGCGCTCTAGTGGCCACTACCAAAGCAGCCACAGGCTTCTCTCCTGCTGTCACAGCTCCTTCTCAACAGGGCCCTGACGCACCTGCCCGCCCTCCTCCCTGCTTTCTGTCACCCAGCTTTACCCCTGGGAGGTACACAGCCGTCTCCACGGCCCTCTTCCCCTCTACTGTGCTTCCGCAGCAGCACACACTTGCAGGGTCTAGCCTCGGTAAAAGGGAATGCTTTGGTGCCACCCTCAACCCACGTGGTCCCTTTTCCACTCTGATTCCTCTCAATGTCAGCCTTCTTGAGTAGTCACTCTTTGGAAGCACAAAAGTTTATTTCCACAAACTCTTTGGGGTCCAGCCATAGCTACAAGAAAAATTGTGAAGTGGCATGAAAAAAGTCAAAGGTGTGAAACTAACTGGAAGCCACCAAAGCACTCAGCTGTGAGAAGGAGATGATGTTGCTGCCAGACCAGGGTTATCAGGAATCCAGAGACTCATGGAGATTGTCAAGGAAACCCTGGACAAAGGTCTGTGTGCATGCACACGCGCTGTGCATGCAAACACACACAGATGCATTCGTGGGTACAATGGCAGCTCTGACAGAGAGCACTGGGACACATCTTGCCCTTCCTCAGACCTGCCCAAGCCCAGCTTAAAGCCCATTCTGCCTCTTCTGACTTGTCTGTTTGCCCACAACCCTGATGGCAGGATCCAGGCTCTGTCTTCCTGGTTTCCCACAAATGTCTTCCCCAGACATTCACTTGTCTAGATTGTTGGCAAAATTGCCATTGGATAAGACTCAGGAGGTCTGGATTCTCCTTTTTGTTCTGCCTCTGTATCTGCACAGATTCTTCAACTCCAAAGTGACTCAAAGATCTCCCAGATCCTGTCCAGCTCCAAGAATATGTGATTAGTCACCTTGGAAAACAATGAAATTCATTCAGTCAGTTAATCACAAGGTTTCAGCTACAAATAATAAGATGTCTCAAACAAGAGAACTCAGTGGTAAGGGCTGATTCATCACCAAAAACCAACAGGTGGGAAAGAGGTGATTCCAGGGTTGGTATGGTGGCTCTGAGAGATCATTGAGACCTAAGCTCTTCCATTCTTTCTTTCTGCCTTCTTCAGAGCTGCTGTTATTTTCCCTCATGGTAGCAAGATGCTTGCAGCCTCCCTTCTCACAGGGCAGCTTCTCAAACAGGAAGAAAGGGGGCTGGGGCACAACCAGGGAGGAAAATCTGGCCCAGATGCTTCCAGCAGCTCCTCCCCCTAACCCGCCTTCCTCCGCCCCAGGTCTCTGGCCAGAGCTGGGTCACAGGACTGATCACCCAACAAGGGGATGAAGCTAACCATATACTTGGGCCAGGAGGACAGAGGAACAAAAGAAAACTTGGGGGGTTCCGTGAGCAACAAAGGCAAGGGGAGCAGCTCTTGGATGGGCTATTCGTGGTGATTGCCACCATAACCAGAGGGGATGCTTTCAAGAACAAAAGAACAAGGCTGTGTCTCCTTGTATGCAGGAAGGAAATTGATCGCAAAGAAGGTGTGGGGTGAGTCTGGAGGATACAGGCAGGAAAGAAGAGAAAACACAATAATGCCTTTAGCCAGGACAGCCTGGTATGGATTTCTCATCACTGCAGAAGAATTCTTGTGCCTTGTTCAAGATTGTGTCACTCATTCAAGATTGAACTCTTGGCAGAAGTGCAGAAGTGGCTCCTGCTGGGAGTCAGGCCTATGACCTGCATACCTAAATGTAGAGAGAAAGAGAAGGTTTGGTTTTTTGTTGTCTACCCGGGGAGGCCACCTAACAAGATCTTTTACAATGGGAGTTTCCTTTCCAATGGGAAGGAGGAGTTAGTTGGTGTATAGCCAAAACAAAGCCAGACAACCAGCTAATCTCCAGGAATTTCAAAAGCCTTTACTGTGCCTGTGGCTTGGGAAAGCAGTACTTGGGAGGGCAATGGTTGGACATAGTTATGTCCACCATGATTAATTACCAGAAATCAAAAGCAAGCGGATGACTCCACGTTTCATATCATTTTGCAAGTCTCATTAACTGTTGGGTAAGTTTAATTGGATTACAACACGGACATCTGTTTATGTCGGCCAAGTTTGCAGTGTGGTTAGCTGTTTACAACTCTAAGAACTTATGAGAATAGAGCTTTAAAAAAGAAACAGACATTGGAAGGGACATTGCCTCTGGGGAAGCTGGACTGGGGAGGAGTGTGGCCAGCAGCTGCTTCTCCCGAGGGTTCTTCCCCGGGCACGGAGAGGCTCCTCGGCCACCGTGTCCATCCCCAGTGATCTGGGCATGGGCTGAGTTGGTAGAGCAGAGAGGAGGTCTTGGATTTTGCAGGTTCTACTGTAATGGGACCAAACCCCTGGTCGCCCACACCACCACCTTCTATTAAAATAAGCTATCACACAGCAACAGTTCCACCATCCCTGAGCCAGGTTTCGGCGTCTGCAGCCGGCCGACATGGGGCTCAGCAGCCACTGAAGGAGGACAGGTGAACGTAACCACGGCGGAGGGGCCCTGAGAGCCAGAGGTGCGCATGCGCACAGACTGACGCATGCGCACACAGCACAAGAACACGGGCACGCGCAAGGCTTCCTCCAGGAGACTACAACCTGCGGCAGGAAGGGAAGTGAGGTGAGAACCGGGCCTGTTGGCAGGCCATTGAACTTTGAAAGCCTAGAGGTACTCCTTCTGGGGAGGGCAAAGCCACATAGTCTGTTGAGTGACTGCCTGGGTTTTAACGAGCGACCTCCTAGATGGAGGGTTAGGGTCGGCTTCAGCCCTTGTCGGTGACGCACGAGGCGCGCCCAGCCCCCAAGGGCAAGCGCGGGGGCAGCCGTGTTGAGACTTGTGGAATGTCGTCTCCTACAACCACCACGGGTCAGACATGTGAGGAATTTAAGTTCTTGCCCTGGGCACACACTGCGCAGTGGCGAAGAAACCCAAACAAGCAGCATACTGCATCGTCTACACTCACGCTTGAATGTTCAGGTCTGATCACTTAACATGCCCCCCCCCCCCCCCAGATCATCAGGCCCGCTTAGTCGCCTCCTGAAGCCAGCCCCAGAGGGAGCCCCAGAACCTCCTGCCAAGACCTCCAGGGGAAGATTGACCCCTGGGGCCCAGACCACCAGACTTCAGGCAGCGCAGGGACATCCGGGGCACTGCCAGGGGATCCCAGTGTCTCAGCTTTTCCGCTGCTGCTCTCCCACACCTGGCACCCAGACTTCCCACTTACACCCTCCCTCCTCCTCCCCGGGGCCAGGCGCGGGCTCTCCTACAGGTGTGTCGGAGCTCAGTCCCATCTGCGCCCAAACCCCGCTGTTTGACCGGCCCTGCTCACCCCCACCCCCGACTCCTGTGCGCACTGTCCTGTCCCTGCTCAATCTCTCACCCCCAAAGACCTCCCTCGCCCTCAGGGAGCACCCTGCTTCTTCCGCTCGTTTCTTGCTTTCTAGCTCCAAGCCTGCCCTTGCTGTTAATTTACGTGATTTCACTGCCCCAAATCTGTGATATGGGTGGCAAGTGGAAGGGAGTGGAAAAAGGACGTAGCCTGTCCCATCCATGTATGACTTTCTTGCCAGTTTTCCTCCCCAGTTCATTCATTCATTCATCAAACATAATATTGTTCATCTACTATTTGTCAGGTGCTGTGAACATACTGGGTATAAAGAAACTAGATAAAACACACTCTGCTCCCCTTCCCCACCCAGAGACTTTCAGAGCCTAATTGGACAATTAAGATTCACAGCAGGTGATCAAAATACAGTGTAGTAAGTATGATGATAGAGCACTATGGGAGCAACACTGGGAAGCATTGAACCTGGGGTCGAACAGGGCAGTGGGAGAGGGTTAGCTGAATTTTTGTTTGCTTAATTTAGTTGAAAGGCAGAGAGACAGACACAGACATCTTCCATCCACTGGTTCAATCCTTCAAGTCCCCGCAACAGCTGGGGCTGGGTCAGGTTCAAGTAAGGAGAGTGGAACTCAATCTGGGTCTCCCACATGGGTGGCAGGCATCCAAGCACTTGAGCCATCAGCTGCTGCCTCCCAGGGTGTGGATTATCAGGAAGCTGGATCAGAAGCAGAGGTGGGACTCAGTTCTCGGCATTTCAGTATGGGGTCTGGGTGTCTCAAGCAGCAAGGTAACCACTACGCCAGAGGGATGATTAGGCAACAGCCAGGGGAAGGTAGATGTAGGGGAAGAAAGATGAAGAGACAGTGTTATCACATGGGAGGACTGCATGAGTAATTCTAGAGGCCGAAAGTCACCATGATGCTTGCTGGGAACTAAACGTAGCCTGGAGTTGCTGGAACTTGAGTTCGAGGCAAGGGAATGGTGAAGGGTGAGGCCAGGGCTGCCGCAACCTCAAGGGCAGCATCCATACGGTACTCGGTGCCAACTGGAACACCTGCTGGGCATAACTTGTGTGTATGTGTGTGTGCGTGTGTGTACGTGCATCCTCAGAGCCTGGCTGAGAGATAAGGGCTGAGAAAGGTAAGGGTCACCATTTGATAAGGGCTAACACACTTGAACTTTAGCCTCATGGTGACTGGGGCCCAACCATGCTGTCTTTCCAGGCACCTACATTCTGATCTTTTCCTTCTCTTTCCCCTTCAGATCGTACTGTCAGAATTGAGAAATGCCTTAAATGCCATCAAGGTAATCCCCTTAACAAGCTAAACAAGTAAAGCTCCAGAAAAGGAATTGGTTTGCCAGAGGTCAGGCACGGTCAGCAGCGCAGTCAGCCAGTCGCACTGCTCCCTCAGACCAGCTCCCTCTTGGCTAAGGGTGAGTGCATTCGTCCCTTTTGTGTTGTTGTAACAGAAAGTCACAGATGGAGTGATTTATAAAGAACGGGAATTTATTTCTGACAGAGGCAGAAGGGTAGAGAGAGCAGGGAAGGGAAACAGGCACAAAGCAATCCAAGTCATCTTTTTATAAGGCAGCCTGCTCCAGAAAGAACAGTATTCATCTATGAGGGTACAACCTGCAGGGACTCATCACTTCCTCAAGATCCCACTTCTTCTTCTTTTTTTTTTTTTTTTTAAGATTTATTTAATTTATTTAAAAGGCAGGGCAACAGAGAGAGAGGGAGAAACAGACAGAGAGAAGGGGATCTTCTGTCTGCTGGCTCATTCCCCAAATGGCCACAACAGTCAGGGCTGGGCAGACTAAGGCTAGGAGCCTCAAACTCCATCCAGGCTTTCCATGTGGATGGCGGGGACCCAAGCACTTGGGCCGTCCTCTGCTGCTTTCCCAGTTAGCAGGGAGCTGGGTTGGAAGCAGAGCACCTGGGACTGGAACCAGCCGTCTGATATGGGATACTGGTGTTGCAAGTGGTGGATTAATCTGTGTTGAAATAAGCCCTACCTCTTTATTTTTTAAAATATATATTTATTTATTTGAAAGAGTTACACAGAGTAGGGGAGAGACAGAGAAAGATCCTCCATCTGTTGGTCTACTCCCTAGGTGGCTGCAATGGCCAGGGCTGGGCCAGGTCAGAGCCAGAAGCTTCATTTGGACCTCCCATGTGGGTGGCAGGGGAAAAACACTAGTCCTGTCTTAATACAGTTGCACTGGGAATTAAATTCCCAACTTTTTTTTTTTTTTTTAAAGATTTATTTTGGGGCCAACACCGCGGCTCACTAGGCTAATCCTCTGCCTAGCAGCACCGGCACACCAGGTTCTAGTCCTGTTCGGGGCGCTGGATTCTGTCCCGGTTGCTCCTTTTCCAGTCCAGCTCTCTGCTGTGGCCCGGGAAGGCAATGGAGGATGGCCTAAGTCCTTGGGCCTTGCACCCGCATGGGAGACCAGGAGGAAGCACCTGGCTCCTGGCTTCGGATTGGCGCGGCACGCCGGCCATAGCAGCCATTTAGGGAGTGAACCAACGGAAGGAAGACCTTTCTCTCTGTCTTTCTCTCACTGTCTAACTCTGCCTGTCAAAAAAAAAAAAAAAATTATTTTGGGGCCGGCGCTGTGGCACAGCAGGTTAAAGCCCTGGCCTGAAGTGTTGGCATTCCATATGGGTGCCGGTTCTAATCCTGGCTGCTCCTCTTCTGATCCAGCTCTCTGCTGTGGCCTGGGAAAGCTGTGGAGGATGGCCCAAGTCCTTGGGCCCCTGCACCCACGTGGGAGATCCAGAAGAAGCTCCTGGCTCCTGGCTTCGGATAGGCGCAGCTCCAGCCATTGCAGCCATTTGGGGAGTGAACCAGCAGATAGAAGACCTCTGTCTCTGTCTCTATCTATCTCTATCTTTCTCTGTAATTCTCTGTAACTCTGTTTTTCAAATAAATAAATCTTTTTAAAAAAGATTTATTTATTTATTTAAAGGCAAAGTGTGAGACAGAGATCTTCTATCCGCTGGTTCACTCCTCAAATGCCCACAACAACATGCCGAAGCCAGAAACCCAGAACTCCGTGTGGGTCACCAGTACTTGGGCCATCCTCTGCTGCCTTCCCAGGCATATTAACAGGAAGCTGGATCAAAAGCAGAGCAGAAAGCAGCAGCTTAAACTGCTACACAGCAATGCCAACCCCAACTTCCCACCTCTTGATCTTTGGGGAACACATCAAAACCACAGCATGAGCCAACCCCAACATCCACCCTGGCTCCTAACTTCTTGGCATTTCCTTCAGGCATGTGGGTGTGTGGAGGGTGAGGGGGTCTGGAAGAAGGAAGCCCTTGGGAGACAGAGCCAAGCATAAGACCAGACAGCTCCTGGCTTTAACTTTCCCCATCACTTCTTTGAGAAAGAATTCCAGATATACTTGTACAGCCTGGTCAGGTGACCTCAGTGTGACCCCAGATGTTAGTAAGAGGAGAAGAGACTTGTGGTGTTGCCACCTACTTAGAGCCTGTAGGGTTGAGGGGAGAGGTAGCATGCTTGAGATTGCAGGCTGAGATCAGGTCACAGTGACCCAGAGCTGTGGTGGAATGCTGGGAGTCGTCCAGGATGCTCAGAAGCCCCTGGCACAGGTGCAGCCTGGGAACTGGGTTGCACTTGTGTGAATTCTGTGTAACACCAGCAGCAGGTTTTACTTCAGCCGCCCCAGAGCCGACGGCTCTACTTCCTTTCCTCTGGGTGTTAGGCTGTCTTGTGAGTTGTTGTAGCCCATGGAATGTGAGAGTTAACAGTAGCAGAAGCTTTTAAATGTGCCTGTGTGGTCTGGCTTGGTCACCTGAGCTTCACCCCGATAGGCAGAGCACATCCTGAATGTTCACTAGGCTGAGAAGAGAAGTATGGAGCAGCTGTGAACATGACCCACAGTCTGAAGTAGAGGCACTCACAGGCCTCTGCGTTAAACATCAACGTGATTGCCATCTGAGATTTGGGGGTGTAGCCAGAGTACATCCTAGAGTACAGTATTGGTATAGGTCCGCATGCCTTTACCACAGCTTGAAAGTGAATTCTCTACATTCCTCTGAAAACAAATATTTTTTATAAGTCATCAGGCAGCAGAATCTGACTTGAAGTGTCTGTTCCATTTGGGTTGGACATTTATACATTTGCTGCAGAAATATAGTGTATTTGGGGCTGGCATCATGGTTTCCTGGGCTAAGCCACCATTTGTGACACCAGCGTTTTATAGCATAGTGCTGACTCAAGTCCTGGCTGATGTGCTTCCAATCCAGCTTCCTGCTGATGCGCTGGAAAGGCAGCAGATAATGGCCCTAGTGCTTGGGTCCATGCCACCCATGTGGGAGACCTGGATGGAGTTCCTGGATCCTGGCTTCAGCCTGGGCCAGCTCTGGGTGTTGCAGGCATTTGGGGAATGAGGTAGTAGATGGAAGATCTCTCTCTGTCTCTTTGTTGCTTTGCCTATCAAATAAATAATAAATCTTTAAAAAAATAAAGAAAAGAAATAGAATGTGTCTGATTAGGAATTGCTGCCCCAGATCTCTGTAGAGTGTTTATGGGTATGTGTATGTGTATTCAAGAGATCTTCAAAAACATGGTGGAAAATTCATATTAGGAAAAACTATGCATAGGTTTTTGAAATGTTAATAAGCTTACCTTTTCATTCTGTTTTTCCTGGACTTTTTGAAGTACCTTTGCCTGTATACAGTATTATGTTTAGGAAATCTAAGAAGACTGAATTTGGAACACATTTGACCCCAGGGTGTTGTGTAAGTTGGGTGATCACATATCCTAGCTTGCTTCAGAAACTCCTGGTTTCTACTTTAGTTCAAATGAAGTGACTGATACTGTTCTTCCCCTCCTTTCACTTTCAAAATTGCTGAATTACATCGTCAACCATGGATGAGGGACTGCGGGTCTGTACAAAGTCAGCTCTCAAGAAATGGCAGGGGTTGTTAGCACTCCCAAGTAGAGCTCCTGTAGTGCCTAGTTATGCACAAAAATATGCACAAAGACCTTCTCAAGTCTCAGTTCCTGGAGACTAAACATGCCCTCCTCCCCATCTGGCTTCATTCTTCAAGAACTGGCTTCTGACAGGGTGGCTGCCAGCTTCATTCCAGCTTCCTCCATGCAATCCCTGGCCTGGAAGCAGTAAGCATTAAATCAAGGCAGTTTCATTGAAGCAGGAAAATAACTAGCACAATCAAAACTTGACAGGCCAGCCCGTCTGTCTTTCTCTTTCTGATGAATTTAAAAATAGTTTGGAGATGATTCTTTGCAGCTGAATTCCATGTGCTTAGATCCTGGAGTTATAATTGGCCGATGATAAGAACACAATAAATATTAGGTCCCAGCAAGTTCTACACCTCACAAAGACACAATTGCCTAATAAGACTATTGTGGGTTTCTCTTACAGAGAGAATGGTATTTAAAGTTGAAGTGACAAGTATATATGAGAAGAACAGGAAATATTTCCCTAGTTCCTGAAAACTATTCTTGCAGGATTTCCTGTCTCAATAAAACAGAACAAAACAAAACAAAAAAACTATAGGGATTGGCTTTGTGACATAGTGGGTAAAGCCACCACCTGCCATATTGGCATCCCATTTGGGTACCAGTTCGTGTCCCAGCTTCTCCACTTCCAATCCAGCTCCCTGCTAATGCTCCTGGGAAAGCAGCAGAGGCTGGCCCAGTGTTTGGGCCCCTGCTACTCATATGGGAGACCTGGAAGAAGTTCCTAGCTCCTGTCTTTGGCCTGGTCCAGCCCTGGCTATAGTGGCCATCTGAGGAGTGAGCCAGCGGTTAGAAGATCTCTGTCTCTCCCTCTCTCTCTGACTTTCAAATAAATAAATTGAAAGAAAGAAGGTGGGAGGCAGGCAGGAGGTGGAAGGATGGAAGGATGGAAGGATGGAAGGATGGAAGGATGGAAGGATGGAAGGAAGGAAGGAAGGAAGGAAGGAAGGAAGGAAGGAAGGAAGGAAGGAAAACTATAGGGAGTGGGTATTTGGCCTTGCAGTCAAGATGCCTACATCCCCAATCAGAGGGCCTGAGAGAGAAGGATTGATGTTCTACCCACTGGTTCACTCTCCAAATGGCCACAATGACTGGGGCTAGTTTGATACAAAGCCAGGAGTCCAGAACTCCATCGGGGTCTCCTGTATGGGTGTCAGGGGCCCAAGCACTTGGGCCATCTTCTGCCACCTTTCCAGGTACATTAGCAGGAAGCAGGATCAGAAGTGGAGCAGCTGGGACTTAAACTGGTACTTATAAGGGATGCTGGCATTGCGAGTGACTGCTTAACCCACTGTACCACAACTCTGGTCCCTTAAAAATTTTTTCTCAAAAGAAAAATGTAAATACTCTTTACTTCTCCTTTCTTGCCAGTAAGCCTTTGTATCACCCTCTTTTAAAGATCAGATTATGCAGATTCTATCTTGCTGACAGTGCTGGTTAATTTTAGTTTCTATTTGACAGAACAACAGCTTGTGGAGGAAAGGTTGATTGATTAATGATGTTTCTTTTATCATGATCAGAGTGTGGTCCTTGTTTGATTCTTACCCAGCACTCATTGGCTTGAAGCAGGGATGATAGGCTGCAGTGGTGAGATAGAAATCATTGATAACGGTGTTGGGAGGCTGTCGGGCTGTCGTGATGACCAGAATTGTGCTCTGTGTTCTCCATGTTCACAATCCCACACGCCTGGGATGAAGCCCCAGGTGCAGGTGGTAGCAAAGACACCTTCTGTAGGTGGTAGCAAAGACCCTTCTTGCAATGAATACTGAAAGAATTTCCCTGGATATTCTGTATGGTGTTCTGTAGTTCTGTGCCATCAACAAATGTTTGTCAGTTGCTTGCTTGATTTTATATTTTAATTTACTCTATTTTCCTAAAATCTTTAGGAATGTAGTTCTTGGTTGTATCAAAGGCCTGGAGGAGGAGGGGAGCTGTGAAATTAGGTAATATTTTATAGTTTAGCTTGTGTATTTCTGCTGTGTTGTGTGGCAGTATGGATTAGAGAGAGAGGATGGTCTTTGGAGTTTGACATACTTTAGATCTTACCTCCACTGTGCCGCTAGTGAGGATGAAGTGTAAGTGGCTTAACCCAATGAAGATAGATTCCAACCAAGTTATAGTCAAGTGCAGGTGGCAGAGGGTGGGATGAAGAGTACTCTGCTCCATGTAGTCACTCAGGGACCTGAACTCCTCCCTTCTTCCTCAGAGGGCTTAATGGTGCCTTGGATCATCCAGAGAGTGATATGGAAAGAGGGAGTGGAGGACCACCTGCAGGGTCTTTATAGGCCAGGCCTGGAAACAGCAAAAATCACTTCTGTCCTATTTCATTGGCCAGAACTCAGTCACGTGGCCTGTGTAACTGCAAGAGGGCTGGGAAATGTAGTTTAATTGGCGACTAGAAAGAAAAAGGAGAAAATGGATACTAATGAACATTAGAAGGTTCTACCACATCCATCCATCAGCTGCATGAGCGTGGGCAACCGACTTTAACTCTCTTAACCTTAATTTCGTAGTGGGTTTGCCTGAGACTTAAAGGAAATAGTACACACAACATTCCTGAAACAGTGTGACCTTCCCATTTTTAATGCAGATGCTCCTCAATTTACGATGGGGTCATGTCCCAGTAAACCCATCATAAGTTGAAAATATCTTAAGTTGAAATGCATTTAATTAAACCTAACCTACCCAGCCCCATAGCTCAATAGTGCAGTTCACTGGAGAGTATGGATTGTATTCCCCTGGTGATTCCAGGGCAGGCTGGGAGCAACAACTCACTGCCACTGCCTGGCATCAAGAGGGGAGAAAATATTGCATCTTGCTAGTTCAGAAAAAGATTTAAACTCACAATTCAGAGTACAGTTTCTGCTGAGTGCATTATCGCTTTCATCAGAAAGAGGAAAAATCATTAATTGAAGTTGAATCATTGTCAGCCAAGGACCATGTGTACACAAATGAGCAGTTTTTCCTTCCTCTGGGCAACCTCGAGTTTTGACCAGTTGAGAGTTGGCCCTCAGCAAACTTACTGATTGGAGGAACATGGATCAGCCCACACCACTCCTATCCCCTGAGCATAGAGGGTTTTGTTTGGGGAATCTCCTCTCTAGGAAGCAGTGAGGAGGTCCCTGAATCCTGGGGGGAGTTTGTCCTAGATCTTGGTGTGTGTGTGTGTGTGTGTGTGTTTTAATATTTATTTAAAAGGTAGAGTTGAGAGAGAGAGAGGTCTTCCTTCTGCTGGTTCACTCCCCAAATAACCACAACAGTCAGGGCTGGGCCAGGCCGAGGCCAGGAGCCAGGAGCTTCTTCCAGGTCTCCCATGTGGGTGCAGGGGCCCAAACACTTGGGCCATCTTCTACTACTTTCCCAGGTGCTTTAGCAGGGAGCTGTATGGGAAGTGGAGCAGCCAGGACTTGAACCCTTATGGGATTCTGGCCTTGCATGCAGTGACTTTACCTGCTATGCCATAATGCCAGCCCCTGTTGGTATGTTTTAAGAGTTTACTGAAATACACCTTAATTGCCATGGCAGCTGTTCTCTAGTTACTTGGAGGAAGGTGCCAGAATAAAGGGACTTCATGGCAGCACCAAGCACCTATGTCAACATAAGTAAAAGCATTCTGATGAAATTAGGAAACATTGGAAGGGTTTTGGAAGCATTTTTCTTTTTATAAGAGGAGAGATTCTGGAGCCAGCGCTGTGTTGACAGTTGGGGCTGGGCGAGGCACAGCCAGCAGCCAGGAACTCCATCCGGGTCTCCCACATGGGTTCAGGGATCCAAGCACTCGGGCCACCTTCCACTACTTTCTCAGGCACATTAGCGCTGTCTTCTGAGGCCTTCCTTAAAGGAGCATCCAGATCACCCAGCCCCACCCTCAGCCAGGTCATCCTGTCCATCTGGCCAGCCATACCCAGTGAGGGCCAAGTACAGTGTGGGAGATGCAAGGGGCGGGTAGAATTGTGATGTGTTGTCATGGGAATTGAGGTGTAAGTGAAAGGCCACTGGTTGGGAAGAGGAGGTAACCTCCATTGCTCTGCTCTCCATTGCGCAACATCAGGGGCTTTGTCAGGGCATGGAGTCAAACCAGAGCTCAGAGCCTAGAAAGGGAAAAGTTAGGGAAGGCTTGGCAGTCAGATGCCTTTTTTTTTTTTTTTTTAATATTTATTCGAAAGAGTTACACAGAGAGAGAAGGAGAGCAGAGAGAGAGAGGTCTTCCATCTGCTGGTTCACTCCCCAAATGGCCACAATTGCCGGAGTTGTGTCAATCTGAAGCCAGGAGCTTCCTCCAGGTCTCCCATGTGGGTGCAAGGGCCCAAGGACTTGGGCCATCTTCTGCTGCTTTCCCAGGCCATAGCAGCGAGCTGGATCGGAAGTGGAGCAGCTGGGGCTTGAACTGGCACCTGTATGGGATGCTGGCATGCAGGTGGCGGCTTTACCTGCTAAACTACAGCACTGGCTCCCAGAGGCCTTTTCTTCTTCTACCTTTCAGTGGGTGACTCGCACGTGGACCAGACCCCAGACCTTGCTTTTTCCTTTCAATAATGTCTAGCCACATCCCTGCCCAGCCCCCAGCTGAAAGCTGCTCTATTTTTAAATTTCCCTCGGGAAGTAGATTCCAAATTTTCCCTAAGTCTTCCCATCAGGGGTGCCTCTGATTTCCAGTAAATCCTGGGTCACTTAATTTTCTTCAAGTCTATTCATTTGCATTCAGTTTGCATAAATTAGCATGCTACCAAGTCCTGGACTCTTAAGTCAAAGTAAGTCAGGGAATGAATGCAAATGGGCTCAAGCTTTTGTGTCCCTGGGAAGTGGCAGAAAGCGGCAGCCTCAGCCACAGCCCTGAGTCAGAGGCTAGCGTGCTGGTCATTCCCCTCGCCTGCAGATCCTCACCCTGGGCCCACACTGAAAATTAAACAGGAGGTCCTCTCTCTTCTGTACCCTGAAGCTTCATCCTCTGTGTGTTGGGGCTCAGAACCGTGTGGTGGGTACAGGAGTTGTGCTTGATGCGGCAGGAGTTGGGGTATGGAGAGATCCTCATATCTGTGTTAAGGCCAGAAGGGAGCAGAGAAGGGAAAGGACCAGGGTAAAGACAGGATGTGGGAGATAGCCAGTGAGGGACTGGGTGGGAACAACTGTGGAAAGCAGGAGATGGAGGCAGCCCCTGGGTAGGGGAAACCCTGGAGAAGTAAAAGGAGAGAGCATGGAAGGATAAGAAGGAGCAAGAGCCGGGGTGAGCAGAGGCAAGCTAGGGCAAGCACAGCACAGCTGGTTGAGTGGAGAGTGAACTGGTGATCTAGGAAGTTCATGATCAGAGTTGGAGAATGTGTAGCCAGCCAGTTCCTCAGGTCCCGTTCCTGTCCTCTCTGGCTGGGCAAGTGTAACACTGAGGTTTCTTGCTGAGGCCTAGAAAGTCATCCGGGGGTCTGTCCTGGACTGTCTGACATGTCATAAAAAGCCTGAAAAAGCAGATGACAAATTTTAAAGTGATTCCAGGTACACCAGATGACAGCAAGATGGGCCTGGAGGTGGTTTTTTAGGAGGAGGAATGAGCTTCCCCACTTACACGAGCAGCTCACTCTCCCCATGGTCACTCCTGTGACTTGGGTGAAAGGCAATGCTTATGGCAGAGATGGTGCAGTCTTCACAACCAGGGGAGAGGGTGGTACCTAGTGTGGTCCTTGTTGCCCTAAGTCATGAGTGTATTGAGTGTATCAAGTTTATTTGTGGACTGGCCACTTACCGATGTGTAGGTAAGCTACTGATACCTTGTACTCCATGGAGTCAGCCCACAGTGGGATCAAGTGTGGACTCCAATGTCACTCCCTTGGGATTTAATCTTGACTCAACCACTGAGGGCCTTAGATGGGTTCTTGTAACTCTTCTTTGCCTCAATTTCATCATGTAGAAAATGAGAATAATGCCTATTTCATACAGTTGTAGAGAAAGAACTAAACATGTACAGAGTTCCTGAAACAGTGGCTGGCAAAGAGGAAGCACTCAGTAGACATTAGGTTATTACGCATCGCAGCCCTCAATATGATGCAATGAAAAGATTGCGGGGCTTGGAGAGAAACAGGGATGCATGGGCTCCCAATTTCTTGGCTCCATGTCCAGTGTGGCAGCTGCTCTTACAAGTTCAGCTCTAGCTGCTGCAGCCACAGCAGTCGGCCATGTGACTGAGGGCCAGGCACAAGTTTTGGCCAATCACAGGTTAGGAAATGACACTGTTGGGTAATGAAGTTTCTTCCTTTCTAAAATTTACCTTTCCTTTTGTTTGTTTTCCTTTGGAACAGGAGTATAAAGAAAATAAATTGTCCTTTTCTTTGTTTGGCTGGAAGGGTCACGTGGGCTGGAGGAAGCCACCCCAGCAGGGAGAAAGGCTTAAGACCCTCCATGACTTGTTTCCATCATTCCTGATAGAGGGTCCTTGGAGGAGGGTCTGTTGGCCTTGAATCTGTGGGCAGGAGGGACTAAAAGTCACTGGCAGTGTCTCTCTAGGTCCTGAGCCTTCCATCAGTTAGAACTTGTGGAGGGCTTCTGGAGGCCAGGAGGAGGGGACATGTGGCAGGCTGGAATGCTTGGCCACAGGTGTGCCTGGGAGCATGACTAGTAGGTTTTTATAAGAAAGATGTGCTAGACCTGTGGACCCAGAAACAGTAAGACCTGGTCTTTCTCTTAAAGGAGGTTGCAGGCTCTGTCAATAACTTAATTATTCCAGGGGCTGGTGCAGTGGTTAAGACTCTGCTTGAGACACCTGTATCCTGTAGCGCACAGAGTGCCTGAGTTCAAGTCCTGGCCCTGCTTCCAACCCCAGTGTCCTGCTAATGCACACCCTGGAAAACAGCAGGTGATGGCTCAAGTACTTGGGTCCTTGCCATCCACAGGGAAACCCAAATTGAGTTCAGGGCCTGGCTTCAGCATGGCCCAGCTCCAGCTATTGCAAGCATTTGGAGAGTGAACCAGCAGATGGAAGACACTCTCTCTCATTCTCTCTCTGTCTTTCAAATAAAGTGAAAATAAGCAAATAAAAATTTTAAAAAGATAAGAATTATTTCAGGGGTAGACATTTTATAATAGTTGAGATACCCACATCCCACATGATAATGCCTAAGTTCAGCTGCTGCCTCCATCTCCTGAATCCGGGTTCCTGTAAATGAAGACCTGAGGTGCAGCGGTATGACCCAAAGTATTTTATTTGGGTTCCTGCCACTCATGTGGAAGGCCTGGATGGAGTTCCTGGCTCCCAGCTTTGGCTTCAGTACAGCCCTGGCCATCACTGCCATTTAGGGGGTGAACTCGCAGATAGGAGCTCTCTGTCTCTCTCTGATTCTCAAATAAATAAAAAATAATTGTGTTAGTCCCTTCTTATCCAGAGTCTTCCATGCCATATTCTTAGCTTATCACCAGTTTGCAGAGCTCCTCTCTGCTGGCTGAAAGCAATGAGCTGACAGATTTAAAAAAGTATTAAGAGGCTTCTTAGCATGTCACTCTCCGTATCATTAACTACTCAGACCCAGGAGCAATGTGCCAACCTGTTTATTCCAGCCCTTTTCCCATCAAGATCTAGTCACTGATGCAGTGGGGTATCTGGTGGGCCAGCTTGGGGACCCCTCTCTGTGCCTTCACTGCTTCCCCAACTTGCAGTCATTATCAAAGGAAACAGACTTTAATATAACAGAGGTGCTGTCCCTTGGGCCTGGCCACAGAGTGGAGTCTTCTTGGCCTAAATCCTCCAGATTTATCCTCAGCCTGACTTCCATCATCAGTAGCTAAATTTGCCATCCCTGGAGGCCAAGAAAACTTCAAAACTTGTCTATAGGCAGCTGGTTCATGTTAGAGTTCAGCAAATCCTTGGACTTTAGGGTCAGAAAGGAGCAGTAACTGCATCTGAGGTGTGGACGGGTGGTTGCAAGGGCTGGCTACACCAACCTGGACTTGCTCCATCCCTGCCCCCATCCATCTGCAAAGGCTGGAATGGACCAGGGCCAGGGCTGGGGCAGTTTTTAGTCACAGAAGTCAGTCAGCCTTGGTTTCACTCCTTGACCAGAGGGCATTGAAATGGTGAAGCAATGAATGTGAAACAGAAACAAGTGACTAATTCTAGGCAAGCAGAAATGGAAGGGGAGCTGTTGACTTTCTTGGACACTCACTGTAGGCTGTGTGCAGTGCAGTATTAGCCAGCACTGTGTTACTTGAAACAGGGCCTTGGGAAAGTCCCTTTGTTGGGCCTCAACTTCCTCCTATGTAAACTGCATCTGGGATTAGTTAAGACTCTCCTGGGCCTGGCAAACAATGGCCTAGGTGTCCCAATATTCTATCACACAAGAATCAAAGAGTTTGGAGTATGTGGAAGGAAGGGACCAGGAAATGTGTGGTGGGAGTCAGAGTAGGAAGTAAGGAAATCACAGGAAAAGGTGCAAGAGGGAAACAAGGAAAGGGCGCGTACTGAGGACAAGGGGCCACCACAGTTGCACTTTATTAGGGATGGGGGTCAGTAGTGGCGGGGGTGGGTGTTAGGGGTGGCAAGCTGTATTTTCCAAAGAGAGTCACATTAATTTTGCCATCACACATGATCTCTTATGATGCTTCCACTCTGTTGCCTTGTGACACTTGTTATGAGGGGTGCTAATCCGATGACCTGAGGCCACTGGGTTGGAGAGGCCAATGTGCTGGAAAGGCATTCCTGTGGACAGTACTGTGTGAGCCCACCTTCCAGCCATTTCCCTAAGGGCACTAGCTGTAAGTGAAGCTATCTTGGACCCTCCAGACCAGCCTGTGCTCCAGCTTAGAACTACTTATGGACCTCACTTGTGCCACAAGAAGCACAATACTCACCAAACTGAGCCCTGCCCAAATTCCTGATGTAGAAGAATCTGTGAGATATAAGATAACACCTATTCTAAGTCATAAAGTTTGAGTGTAGTGTATAAAGTAAAGGGCACTGGAACAAGATGCTAGGAAGAGATAATAAATAGGCTTCCTTGTCTCAACAATGAAAAACCATAAAAAAAGTATTTAAAAGACTCCAAAATTTCAGGGATGTGTGATTTTTCAAAAATAATACAGAAGTCTACTTTAAATTTTTCACATGAAGGATGTTGTAACAAAACTAGCACGGTCTGTGGGTCACCATATCATATTTTTAAAGGATATTTTATCATGCAAAAGGGAGAAAAGTCACAGCATCCCACCAGAATGGCTTAAATGAAAGAAGGAAACAAATGTCAAAGTGAAAGACAAATTTAGCTTTATGAAGTGCTATGAAAAACCCACTGTATTTGTCCATATTGTTCTCATGTCTCCTTGAACCAGTATAAGCTTCAGAATAGCAGGTTCTGGGGCTCTGACGACATTAATGACATTGCTGGTATCAACTGAAGCTGGGAGAAGCAGGCCAGCCTACCAAAGGAGTGCATCTCAGCTGCTCTTTGTTGTACCAGTGTCCACATGCAGTGCTGTGTACATGTGTGTGCATATCTAGAAAGATGCTTCCCTGGGTGGGCAGTTGGCCTAGAGGTTAAGACACCTGCATCCCACATTGGAGTGCCTGGGTTTAAGTCCCATCTCTGTTTCTGATTCTGGCTTCTTGCAAACGTGCACCCTAGGAGGCAGCAGGTAATGGCTTGAGTAGTTGGGTTCCCGCTACTCATGTGAGAGACTCAAATTAAGTTCCTGGATCCTGGCTTTGGCCTGGCCCAGCCCTGGCTATTGTGGGCATTTGGAGAATGGACCTGTTACATGGGCCATCTCTGTTCTCTGCCTCTCAATAAATGAATGAATGGGCACAAGAAAATTAGAAGCAGAAGGAAACTTTAAAACATAAATAAATAGAAAAGATGCCTCCCCCAAATGCCAGCCATTCTTGAAAGCCAGTGCCAACCGGCCTCATCCTGTGGCTGCTCCCAGGGTGAGGGGTATCAATACCTTGCACACCTGTGGAGAGACTCCCATCAGAGAGTATGTGGGAAGACAGGGGCCTCCACAACACGTTTCCAGTTCCCTGAACCACCAGAGGGAGAGAGCCGGGGTTTCCTTTGCTCTTCCTTTCCTGGAGAACCCAGCTGGGCACCCCTCTCAGCCTAGGTCACAGGTCCCACTGGCAGGAGTGGAGACCCGAGGTTTCGGGACAGCAATGTAGCATTCTGGTCCTCTTCTCTACGCAGTGGCCTTGCCTTGCCTTCCGGCCATATTTTCCACCACACCACTTCCTCTTCCTCCCCACCGCTTACACTATTCCATCACTGAGCTCAACACACGTTATGCCCTGGGCACGCTGCATGTGTCTGTTGTCTGTGAACACGCCCAGCTCTCCAAAGCCCTTCTGTTTGTCCTGCCATTACCTCTGCCGGGAATGCTCAGCCTGTCTCTGCTCAGATCTCCCCACTATTAAGCCTTCGCCTACACCCTTCCTGGAGCCACCACATTTTGTAATGCTGGTGTGTGTGTGTGTGTGTGTGTGTGTGTGTGTGTGAGAGAGAGAGAGAGAGATCACCTTCATGGTCCTTGATTTCTTCGCTTGTCCATAGTAGGTGAGAAACAATTGTTTCTCAATTGACTTCCAGACTGCAGAGGGATCCTGAGCTTACCTAACTCCTCTACCCCTATTCTTGGTGGTCACATATTGTTCCCTGGAGTGGCAGCCCCTGAAGGAACTGTCTTGTGGCCATTCCACAATCTGCCACCCTACTGCCAGAGGGCCAGCGCTGGACAGCAGGGAAATGGCACATCCTCATTGGCTGCTACTTGCTGCAGGGGTGGCTGCCCACTGAGACTGGGCTGGTGACCTGTTAATCAGCATTGGGCTCATTGTGGTGTGACAAAGGTAAAGAGCCACTGGCATTCAACCTCAGTGACAGCTTACCTCAATTCAAGGGCCACCTGCAGTCATGCATGTAGCCACAAGGGGCTCTGCTGGGCAACTCTTCTGCCCATAATAGGTTGGCTCCCAGGCAGATGAATAAGAAAAACACTGGGCAGGGGGTGGGAGGTGGGGTTCTCCTCCCAGAGGTCTCCCATGCTGAAGCCCCACAGCCCCTTTAGCTGCCTTAGCCTGGGTGTTACCTCTTCACCATCTCAAAACTGTTTATACCTTTCCTCTTTGCTTTCCCACAAGTCCATCTTTTTGCTGCCCACTTAACAGACCAGCAGTCCTGTGGGAAGACGGTGCCTGTTCATTTCACCTCTGCAGGAGTGCCAGACCTCAGCTGTGAGCTCCCAGTCCTCTCCTCTTCCAGCTCTCCCGATTCTGCCCCCTTTGTCTTGCAATAACCACTTAGGTTCCGGGGTCCCCATCTGTTGCAGCTACAGAAGGATCCTCTGCCCCCCGACAGCCCCCTGCCCATCAGCTATTCATCCTGGATCTGGAGACATCCTATTATTGACCCAGCATCAGCCTTTAGTGACCTCCAAAGGTCAGGACATTCACATGGCAGCCAGACCCCCCCCCCCCCAAAGATCCAGCCACTTGCTCCTCTAGCCTCATGTCCCTGCCCTGCCTTTGCCTTTGCCTTTCCCCTAGCAAGACTGAAACCATCACCCGCCACACCATGGCATCTTTTCTGTGGCCTCGTCCCCTCCCCCCAGCCCTCCCCTGCTCCTCATTCTTTTGCCTGATGGAGACCCAGTCATCCTTCAGAATTTGAAGTTTGTCTCTGAAGCCCTGCCTGACTCACAACCCCTTCCCACACCCCAGAATCCCCACCCACCCACCCACCACGAGTGGATGCTGTTTCCCAAACACAGATCTCAGTGTGTCTGGCCCTTGGGATTGTGCCTCATATGCCAGCCTGTCTGTGCTGCACCGGCTCTGCCCCACTGTGTGGGACTCAGGGCCACTGGCCACATTGTATGCGCTACACACAAGATGTTGCAGGCGTTGCCCCCTCTCTGTGCCACCACTTCCCACCATGAACAAGGGTCCTGGACTCTAGTTTGCTGGTGGTGGCAATTGAGCATGTATGTTAAAGCTGCCAAGTGCTGTGCAAATGTTTTGATTGCATTTTTGTCTTCTAGGCTAGTGTTTACCTACACTTGCCGACATAGCATTCATAAGATGAAAGGAATGTGATGTGATCTTTTGGTAATTTCCCCACATTGAGTCAAGGGAAAAGCTAGGAAAAGCTGCTCAGGAGTAAACCATTAATTGGTCTCCCTGGAGTCATCATCTCCCTCCTGCCCCCACCCCCAGTCTCTGGAGCTCTGGGTTAATGATTCTGAGGCTGTTTTCTAGGCAGGGCCAATTTGTATCTAATCTTTGGCATGTTTCCTCCATTCCTAAGAATAACTTGACTCACTCCAACAACTCCTCATCCTGGGAAACAGGGACTTTGCCCAAGATAGGTCCTGAGACCCCCCCACCCCATGCCCACTATAATAATCCCCGCCTTGGGAGGTTTAAGGATTTATTTTTGGAATCCTAGAACACTCCTGAAGATTTGATATGCAGGAGCCGCCTGGCTTTCCTGAGTTGTTAGCAGCTGGGTAAGGCCTTGTGCTGCAGGGTGGTGCAGCGCAGGCAGGAGTCCCTGGTGGAAGGCAAGGCCTGCAATTTTAGGCAGGGGTCTGTTTATAGCTGTGGTATGGCCACAGCAGAGACGGGGTGCAGAGGCCTGGGAGCCAGACACAGGTGAGGGTGGTCTGGATGCTCTTTAGATATAAGGTCTGCTAAGGGCAGGGAGCTCATTGAAGTTCAAAACCCAGCTCACAGTGTCTCCCTACCAGGAGTCTCCCCAGCCCCCACCGCTCCCTCTCAGTCCAGTAATCTGATGATCATCTCTGTAGTGTTTTGCTGAGTCTTGGGTTCTTGTAGTGCCCCTGTCTCCTTAGACTTGTTCACTTGACCTCTTCCGCATACCTCAGGTAGAGCTTTGCATAAAGAGATAGTTGGTGCTCTATGTTCTGCAAAGGTTCCGCTGTGTGACCAGGGCAAGGCACCTCCTTGGCCCTTAGTGTCCTCCTCTTTTCCTAATAACCAACCAAGGCTTCTTGTATGTGTCACTTAACACTGAGTTTTAATGAGAGAGGCTTTCATAGCAAACCATTTCTGTGCATTCATAAAAAATGAAAGCATAAAGGAAAGAAATGGGTGAAGATAGGTCTGGGACAGCAACCTCATCACTACTATGGCCACCAGTTTTGGATATGTAAAAATGTGTAAGACAACAATAAATAAATGCCCCTGTACCCACAAAAACAATTCCCAGCCACCCAAAGTCCACTTCATCCTCTTTTCCTGCCATAAAAATACCTTCCAAATCTGTTTACTATTTCTTTGGTTTTGTCTATGGTTTTACCCAACCTGCATGCAATGTGTTATTTGATCTTGTTTTTGAACTGTTCTGTAAGTACATTTACATTCTGTTCTGTGATTTGCTTTTTAAAAAAAAAAAAATTAGCATTACGAGCAGCATTTATCTATGTTGATATGTGGAGCAGCCATTCATTTGTCTCTGTGGGAGTAGCCTACTGTATTCACATCTCACTATGTTTATTGATCTTCTGTTGAAATTTGGTATCTTTCCAGTGTTTTGCTATTAAATTTATTTTTCATAAACTTTCTCCTAGCTGGCTTCTCAAATGTATGTGTGTGTTTGTGCATGTGTGTGTGTGTGTGCGCGCGCGCGTCTGTTGGGGTATATATACCCAGGAATGGAATTGCAAAGTCTGAATATGCATGTTCTTGCTCCTCTGCCTCTCCCCTGAATAATCTGAGAAGGTGAGGGTCCTGGTCTTGCCTTATCTAGGGACTTTAGAAGGAAGAAAAGCTTAGAAAAAGGATAGGGAGCTGGTGGAAGGAGAGCTTCTGGGACTGTGAGCTCCACTGGGGAGCCAAAGCCAGAGAAGGGTTGGGGCAAGACAGAGAGTCACACTGGTTCTGTCCAGCATGGAATGAAGGGGGTCCTCCTCCCCACCCCTACTGGAACAGGGCTGACTCCAATGCTGTTGACATCATAGAGTCTACTATTAGGTCACGACAGGGCTGTGGGCATTCAGACAGAAGGCAGTGAGCTGTTCTTAGATTGTCTCGATCTTTATTTGAACTGCAGTAAAGAAAGCTGGAATAGGCACTTTTGGGATAGTCCCCAGAGCCCCGGCCCCCTTTGCAGCTTCTGGATCTAGGTTTGATTTAATGGGCTTCAAATGTCACTGTCTCCATGATCTCAGATGTCACAGAGCCAACGATCTCCACTCCCTGGCCACTTTCTCCGGTCTCCACGATGGCCTCCATGTTGGTCTTCTCCACCGTCTTAGCCGTGATGTCCACATCTTGGCCCTGTGGAGAGGCCACCGCTTTCGTAGTGAGGTTGGCTCTGACATTCCTTAAGAAGGAGCTGATCCTGCTGAGTCTCTTGCTTGCAGAGCCTGAGCTCGTGGTCGACAGGCTCCTCCCAGACTTGTGAGAGGTCCTGGACTCCTTAGTGATGGGCGTGTGGCTGATGCCTTTGTGCGAGGGGCTGTGCCTGCTGCCCCTGGGGCTGCCTCGGCCTTTCTCCTTTTTGTCCTCTCGAGAGGCTCTGTGGCCAGATGGTTTTCGGCCCAGCTTGTCCCCGGCTGTCTTGCGGCGACCTTCACCCACCCTGCGGTGACGGGAACTCCTCCCGCGAGCTCTCTCCTTTTCCCTTCTCTCCCGTCTTTCTCTCCTTTCCTTGCGGGCTTCAGCCCCGGCGTGGGAAATTTGCAGCTGCCCACCCTCCAGGCTTTCACCCAGGACCGTTTCACCTTCTGCAGGGTCATTAATGATTTCTGCAACAGTGTTGCTGGTAGGTCCAACCCCTGCAATGGCCACACTGGAGCTGCCCCCTGGGGAGAGGCTAGTGGAAAGGCTGGAAAGGTACTCTGAGGATTGGCCAATAGCACCTGCCACGGCCACCTTAATGTTCGTGGGGGATATGTTAGCAGTGCCTGCGATGAGGATGCTGCCTTGGCTTCCTCCTGCTGCAGCTGTGCCTCCTTGCCCAGAGCTTGCAGACTTGACGGCTGCCACGCTCAAAGTGCCTGTTGAGGTCCTGGCTGCTACCCCTGCTTCCGCCGCCTCAGTTATCCCTGTGTCTGACTCTTTGACAAGCTCTGGATATTTTGTTTTGGGGGTGGGTACACCCAACACAGCAGCAGGTTTGTGGGAGTCCTGTTGGATCCCCTCCCCACCAGCATAAGCAGCTGAGGTAGCCCCACTCACCTCAGAGACCATGTGGAGGCTCCGGATGCTAACCTGGTCCTGGTCCCCTTTTCCTTGGAACTCCGCAGCTGTCAGAGTGGACCTGTTGTCTTCCTCAAACACGGGCATACATATCATGTCCTCAGCTGGAATGGCATAGGTGCTGCTGTTGCTGTCCATGGGTGGTCGCAGCAGGTAAATCAGCTTTTCCCAATAGGTAAAGAGGTCTTCCCGGGCTTCAAGAGGGGGGCACAGCTGCAGGTAACAAGAACGGCCGGTGGCGAATTTCAGGCGAAGTTGCTGCTTCTCCCGGTCATGTACAGAGATCCTCACGAATTTCAAGGGCAGGAGCCTGGTGAGCTCCAAGGTCTTGGAACCTTTACGGTTTTTCCCCTTGGTGGCTTGGCCACGTCCAGGAAATTCCTCACAGCCGGTGGCTGGTCGGGCCAACAGCATGACATCAGGTAGTGGGAGGAGAGGGCTGGTGCACGCGATGCCCACGGTCACCATGCGGACGCGGTTGTGCACATCGATCACTTCTCCTCTTTTGGTGATCTGGATAAAGTCACTCTCAAATATGGGTGCATACTTAAATATATCATACTCCCCCTTGTACAGTTGTCGCTGCAGCTTCCCCATGACGGTGTTGAACATGCCCACTCCAGAGCCGCTCTGGGCCGTGTAGTACGGTAACAGACACTCACTGCTCGAGGTCATCTTTTCTCACGGCGGCAGCACTGGCGAGGTGCGTCGCGGGGGCTTCCTTGGCTTTGTTGGCAGATGAGAGAGTAGTGGTGCTCTTGGATCTCCAGGGTGGCACTGCAGCAGGTGGCTCAATCCTGCCGCACCCTCAGGTCCCCCTGTACCTCAGAGCCTCCCAGAGGCTGGGCGAGGGGTGGGAGCACAGATGATTGATGAGGGGAGGCTAAAGGGTACCTGGACCCCAGACTGAATCTCCAACAGTATAGAGATGCAGTGTGGGCTCCAGAGAGGTTTTCTTCTGGGTCCGACCCTCTTCCCCTCCTCCTCTGATTTTTGTCTCCCTGAGAGTCTACAGACTGCAGCCCTTTCTGCGCGGCCATATTTATCCTCTGCTGCCCTTTGTGACCTGTCACTGTCACATACCCCTTTGTTCTCACCCCCCAGCTGTCCCCAGAAAGGACAGGGCCACTCTGCCGGGGACTTAGGTGGGTGCCAAAATAATTTTTTTTTTCAAACAGCAAAAACTTAGTGTGGGGCTATCATCTCCCTTGCCCCCAAATTCAAAAGATTCAGTGGCAAGACAAAGTGGACTAAATTTGAACCATTTGAGTTTATGATTTAATTTTATCAAATAACCTAGTTTGGTGATCTTGGTGCTTATTCCTTGGTGCGCCATTCCCTACAACCTCAGTAAACATTGGTGATGATCTTTCATTAGAATCTTAACTTTTTTTTTTTAAGATTTATTTTATTTATTTGAAAGAGTTACAGAGAGAGGTAGAGATAGAGAGAGAAGTCTTCCATCCGCTGGTTCACTCCCCAGATGGCCGCAACAGCTGGACCTGAGCTGATCTGAAGTCAGGAGCCAGGAGCTTCTTCTGGGTCTCCCATGTGTATGCAGGGGCCCAAGGACTTGGGCCACCCTCCACTGCTATCCCAGGCCTTAGCAGAGAGCTGGATCGAAGAGGAGCAGCCAGGACTAGAACCAACGCCCATATGGGATGCCGGTGCTCCAGGCCAGGATTCTAACCCACTGTGCCACAGTGCCAGCCCCAGAACCTTAACTTTCAATATTAACATTGATGATTGCTGCTCCTTGGCTGCTGCAGTACGTTCTTTGCATGTTGCTGTAGAGTCCCACTGGGTTTGATTCTATTGTTACTGTCCTCATTAAACAGGGCAAGAAACTGAGGCTGTGTGGTTTATCCACATTCACAGAACTAATAGGTAGTGGAAGTATATTAGTCAGTTTCTTTGTTATTACAACTGAAATACCAGGGAGGTGCTAACTTATAAGGGAACGGTTTATTTCCACTCAAGGCTTGGGACGTTCCCAGATTCACAGGACACCAAGCTGTGGTGTCCCCAGTAGTGTGGAGTTGGATGTGCACACATGTGGAGGAGGGGTCATGTGCTGAGGTGGGGAGCAGAGGACCCAAGTGCACACCAGCTCTCTCTTGGAAACCGCTGTTGAGGGCAAGCTCCCAGTGGCCCAGAGACCCCCATTAGGCACACCTTCCAGACACCATCATTGGACCAAGCATCCACCTTCAATCTATAACCATTAACATTGCTCTATTAACTGTTAACATAAGGCTTCAGGGTTTAAATGCATGATTTGGGGCTCAAATCCTGTTCACACCATAATAAGAGGCATGATTCAAACCCAGCTCTGGCTCATGCTACGGCCTTTCTTCTGAACCACTATAGGACTTTGCCTCACAAGGTAGGGTGAAGTGGCTGGCCATGTTTTCAAACCAGACTGGCTTCACAGCCTTCAAGAACACCCATTTGGTGCATTATGGGAAGTTCCATAACTGACTCTTTCTGTGTATGTTGTGGGTGGAGGGTGTCTTCAAAAAGTTCATGGAAAATGAAGAAGCTATGCTTGGATTTCAAAACTATAAACTTCTCTGTTAATTCCATTTTCCTTAAACCTTTTAGAAGTACCCTTCTATGTTGTGAGGAACATAGGACAACTCCTTCTGACAGTGGCTGGGCTTACTTGGGGATTAAAATGTCCGAGGGACCACCTCAGTCCCTCCCACCACTGTGCTTTTACAAGCACCCTGTGGGAGGGACCTGGTTACTTTTTAAAAAGATTTTATTTATTTGAAATACAGAGTTACAGAGAGAGGTAGAGATAGAGATCTTCCATCGCTGGTTCACTCCCCAAACGGCCATAATGACCAGAGCTGAGCCAATCCAAAGTCAGGAGCCAGGAGCTGGATTAGAAGTAGAGCAGCTGGGCCCAGAATTGGTGCCCATATAGGATGCCAGCACTGCAGGCTGGGGTTTTAACCCAATGTGCCACAGGGCCAGCCCCAGACCTGGTTGTTCTTTTCAAGTCCCTCTGTCTTGCTCCTCACCTTCCCTGAGGGCAGGTGCAGGGGGCAGGAGGGGATGTGTGAGCCCTCCATTCCAGGAGCCTCTCGGGTGCCCTCCTGCCCTATCCTCTCTCCCACCAGGCAGCAGAGGTCTGGAAGCCATGTATATCTATAGGTAGCGCATGGCATTGCACCTGCTGCCTTGTCACCATTCCAGCCACAGAATAAGTGATCTCTAAACTGTTGATGAAAATTCTGAGAAGGACTCCCTGCTCCTGATGTTCTCTCTCACTTCGATATGCCTGAAACCCCACCTTTAGATGCTCATTCCCTGAGGATAAAGGCTACTCTGTAAAAATACATCTGCCCATCAAAAGATAGATAAACAAACAAAATGCAGAGTATCCTGACGATGGAATAATATTCAACCATGAAAAGGAATGAAGTGCTGACACTTGCTACCACATGGAAGAACCCTGAATATGTGAAAGAATAAGTGAAAGAATCCAGATACAAAAAGGCCACATACCGTATGATTCCACTTATATGAAATAATCATATTAGTTAAATCTATAGAGACATGCAGGCTACTGGCTATCAAGGGCTAATAGAGGAGAATGGGGAATAATTGCTTCATGGGTCCAGGATTTCCTTTTATGGTACTGAAAGGTTCTGGTATTCCATGATGGAATACCAGATAACATGATGATTGCAATAACATGATGGTAGTTACTTAGCACTGTGAATATACATACTGCCACTCAACTGTACACTTTAAAATGGGTACAGTGCTAAGTGTACACTGTTCTTACTGTAACCACACACATACACAAATAGATACTCCTGTTTGGAACCATTATGGTTGAAAAACACAGGCTTCAGTTTTCAAAACTGTGTGACCTTGGGCAAGTGGCTGCCTTGTCAGTAAATGGGGACAATGACAATGGCAAGGATTAAACAGGATCATGCACAGGAAGTGTTTAGCATATTGTCCTGCTCAGTTCATGGCAGCTGCTGTTATCATTAGTCCTCCTCCAGGGTGCACTCCTTCCTGAGAGCAGCTTTTGGTTTGAGATCTAGAAAATCTTCTGGAGCAAGCCAATCTGAGAACAGAAGCATGCTCAATGGCAAAGCTGTACTTGAAGCCCAGAGTGTACGGGGCAAGGCTTCCTATGGGTTTGTGGGGAGAAATTAGAACAGATGAGAGATCAATGGCATCTTAGCTCTTGAAAGTGAAAGGGTTTAATTCCATAACCCTTTAAAATTCTTTATTCTGAAACAGATGTCAGGCAGAGCTCAGGGTCAGGCAAGAGGACAGGAGGAAGCAAGAGATGGGGGGAGTGTGGCTTTCCATGCCCTGCCAGTGTGATGTCACCACAGAGCAGGAGGCAACCCAGGACAGACCTTGTCAAACTGGTGTTTGTAGGTGGCAGCTCCATCTGAGTTTGTTCTCAGCCCCCAACAACCTTTCCTCTGTTACTAAAGTGAAACAAGATGAACTAACGACTTACTGATAAATGCACATACAGCTTTTTCTTTATTAAAGTATCAAAACATAGACTTGGCTACAGCAAACAGACTTCTTAATGCATTCGTTAAAGACCTTCCAGTTACACTGACCATGTGTGCGGCGCGTCTTTCAAGTCTACTCTCCATGCATGGCCAGCCCCCTTCCTTCCTCTCTGATCCATTGTTCTCAAGGCAGTTTATATTCTGTCTTGAGTTTCATAACAGCCAGGGTGGGGCGCCTCTACCCACACCAGAGGGTAAATGCAAGGGATCTTTTCCCCCTCCGTCAAGATGAGAAACAGATTAGCTCCTGAAAGAAGTGTGAGTGGTAACAACACCAGATGGCTCTTCTCAGATTAGAAACAACCCCTGATGTGCACTCACAGCAGCAAAATTAGGCTGCCTGTGTCACAACTGATAGTTTAAAGGAACCATCCCCATACATGTGTTCAAAGAAGCAGGTATACTCTTTGTGTGGATGGATCTAACATTTGATGAAGCCACTGTCTCTCTAATGAATTGCACTGATGACAGAGTAGCCAATTTCTGTCTCTAGCCCTTAGGTGTTACATATGTGCACAGGCAAGGAGCAAGGAAGCCGCAGTCTAGTCCAGACCTAAGGAGTCACGGGTTCCAGAAATTCCAGAAAATTCAGTGGAATACCTTTCTTGGAATCATCACATTCATTCTGTCTAAAATTATTGTGTCTTCCCAACCCCTTTCCCATTCTTTTCTGATACTTGAAATGCATATTTGCAACAGCAAGACACACATTTACATGATAAAACAGATGTAATTCAAGCAAGTAATTCTTTGAGTACTTCTAGGGCAGAAGTCAAGGCATCAGAGGTGCCAGTTAAAACAGGTGTATATGTTAGGCATCTGTACATTCAGAGAGACTGACAGTTGAGGTATTTAACAATTCAGTTTTTATAACAAAATTCCATCTTAACACCAAACATTGGCTCTAAGGGGTACGTATACTTGGTACTGTGTTGCAGGGTTTGTCAGTGAGACATCGAGGGGTGAGATTGACAGCCCACTGTCCCACCTGGTGGTGTTCCACAGAACAAAAGGTGAAAGCCCGGAGAACATTTAAAGCTGATCACTCCCCATTGTGGAGGGAGGAGGGCAGAGGAGAAAGATCTCAGTCGCCTACAGACGTAAAAGAACAGAAACCAGCACAACACTCACATTTACGTCTTGGCTCCAATTTTTATTATATTGACAGGTCAAGAATACTAAGATAAATAAGTAATAGTTTCTCTTACAGAAAACTGTAACGGTACTGCTGAGTAGGATTGAGCACTCTGAGGATTTCACAGAAACATCAGAAATTTAACAGCAGCCAGAGTCTGCATGGCCAGTGTGACTTCTCAGAGGCAAATGCTCTAGTTGGATTTCTGGAAACAGCCACATGACAAAAACAATGCCATTAACATCTAATAATGCTAAAGCCTAGACATCACCTGGCTTCAAACACTCCTCCACTCACTGTGGTTTTTCAACCACAAGGAAAGGAAAATGGAATATTCGTGGGCTCTTCTGGCCTAGCACTAACTCTTGACCCAAGTCACTGAGTGGAGAAGCCCCACCTCGTGGAAGCTGGACTGTTGGCTTTCCTCCTGTGACACTGAACCGGGTTTGCAACAGAGGACCTGCTGCCCCCATGGAGTTTGTGTTCTTGTCTGGGTACCACAGGAAGGGAGGTCTCCTCTGTCAGCACAAAGCCGCCTGGCTGGCCAATAGGAGGACTGTGTCCTCCTGGGGCCCACAGCTCTCATGGCCACCTGCGCACGTTGTGGGACACTGCCAAGGGCGAAAGGCCTGAGGAGAACCACGTAGAAGTCACACAGGTGTTGTGTGAAATGTGAAAAGAGCACAAAGCCTACTTCTGAAATGAATGCCTCGCACACAGTTAAGTCCTGGACAGAACAGCACGCTTGCTAGGAAGCACAGCCCTGGCCATCGCACAAGATTGCTAAATGCCATTCTCACTCCACGTTTCCTATGAGGGACAGCGGCCACCACTGCGGAGATGGCCTCATCTCACCCACCCAAGGTACAGACACTTCTGCGTGGATCCTAAGGGTGGGCGTCCTGGTTTTCATAGAATCCAGACGAAAGGCGGGCAAGACCCTAACCAGAGACCACCTGGAACATCTAAGGATGGCCAGTGTGTGAAGGCCTAAATCCTGGAGGTGAGGCAAAAGATGTGCTTGCCCTGGTCCAAAGTCCACTCTAGGGCACAGTGGGAGGGCCCTGTGGGCCTCCAGGGGCTCTCCCGCCAGGATGGTTCTCTGCCGCTGGGATTCTACAGGTGCACAGGAAGTCAGCGCTCCAATGGCATCAGGGTTTGGGTGAGAAAGGAGGATTCGATGAGGACTCCCCAGTTGCCCCATGCCGTGGCTGCTTAGCTCTGCAATGTTCCTTCCTTTATCTGTTGGATAAAGAGGTTTCTCTCATCTTCTGGAGTCCGCCCGTTCTGAGCCCGGACGATACATGTGGGCCGATGGAGGTTGAGCATGTATATCAAGTGCTGCTTCTCGTTCTTCAGCTCCTCAATCTGGGCCTTCAGTTCAGCATTCACACTCTCCAGCTTCTCCGACTCCTGGGGCACAAGCAACAGAGGCATTAGGCAGGGGGCACAGGGCCTGTGTGTGGTGGTACTTGGATGGCAGGGTCACCTGGGACATCCAGGGCACACCAAACTGGGACAGACCTACAGAGAAAATGCTACCACTCCCTGCCAAGATATTGTCCCCACAAACACAGGAGGACAGCACTAGACATAGGGGAAGTCAGACTCTGGAGAAGCCTTTGAACTTGGGTGCTTCTTTAGGAAAACCCTGGAAATGCCACAGTGATCAGTTGTACCCGCACTGGTCCTGAAGCTGCCATAGGACCACTGCTTCAGAGGTCTCCTTTGCAGGACCCAGTACTCGGGGACTGGGGAAAATCTAAAGCCAGGGCACTTAGTCTTTTGGGAGTCATAGTGATGCTCATCTCCCTAGAAAAAATGTACAAGGCTGCACACCAAGTTTTTCTCATTTCCACTGCATCCTGAAGCAATCAGCAGAAGCCCCCTGGGGACCTGGGATAAGACTCTTCCCTGGCCTGTCCACACCTGGGGGAGTGGACAGTCATTGGAAAGCTGCTCAGCCCACCCACCAATGCTGTTCCCCTCTGGTATTTCTCAGTGAGTGGAGGCAGGGGCAAGTGAGTGCAGCCAAGAGCTCAGATTGCTGGGTGAGCCAGGGAGAAGGGCTGTAGAGTTAGGAGCCAGATAAGAAGGCAAAGAAAGTGTAAGCATTGCTTGCGGATTTAGGAAGCAACTCATTTGGAGAGATTAATTAAAGGTTTTTTCGTAGCGAGCCTGATGAGAGCTGGCAGCTTCCTTTTCTTGGGAAATCAGGCAAGTGAAGCCTCCTTAGCCGGCCTGGTGCATCCTGCAGCTGTGAAGCCAGGGATGTGCGTGGACCAGCCGAGCCTGCGCAGAGTCTCGGCGAGGCAGAGCCTGTGGTTTTTAATCTTCACACCTGCTGTTTGTACAGCCAGAATCACACCCACTGCACTAACAGCTCTGCTACCCCCTCATCCTGCTACTGGCATATCTGCAACTAACTACTAGCCCCTTCTTAGGAAAACATGACCAGGTAGGGGCTAATTAGCTTCCCTTCTGATGGTGATTTGAGGCTGGTGGAGAACAGGCCTGAGTGAGGGGCAGCGGCAGCCAGAAGGCACTCACTTTCTGGAGGCATTCCGTCTTCTCCTTCTTCTTGTTTCGACACTTGGCGGCTGCAATCTTATTTCTTTCCCGTCGCCTCTTCTTCCTTTCATCTTCTTCAGGGGCTATCTATAAAACCCAAAAGTTGTATGTTTACTGACAGAAGACATACCACCCACCCCAGACACACTGCTTTTTACTGCGAGCAAGAACTGGCAAACCAAGGCAGCCTCAATACTATGGGACCAGAAAAAACAAACCCTAGACTTTTTCATGAACCCCTTTCCCACACACATTCACACTTGACAATGCGTAATGAAAATCAAAGAACTATTCATTACAATAGCATTTATGGCAGCAATACAACAGGTTCCCCTTCCATATATTCGAGCAACTGCAGATTGAAAATATTTTTGGATAGCATCTGTCCTGAACATGGACACTTTTGTTTCCATGCTATTGTACCCTAAACTGTACAGTATAGCAACTATTTACAGTGCACTGACACTGTTTTAGGGACCAGAAGTAAGCTCGAGGTGATTTAAAGCATACAGGAAGAAGTGTGCAGATTCTGTGCACACTGAAGGGACTTGAACACCTGTGGATTTTGGAATCTGCAGGGAGTCCTAAAGCCCATTCCCCACAGACACCAAGGAACAATTTGAGTAGATTAAAATCTAACTTCCTTTTAAAACATGTTTAGATTTTGAAATGAGTTTTATATTTAAATTGGTAACTATTGGTAGTAAATGTAATCAGGTATGGCAGGAATCAGATTTTGTGTGGTAAGTATGTGTTCATCCCTCGAAGTAGGCATGACCCTAGGCTCATCACCCAGTAACCCTATCTCCCCAGCCACCTCTTCCCTCAGAGCATCACAGTACCACCTTCCCAGCCCAGGGAGCCCATTCTTAGCCTAGGTGGCATTAACCAGCCAGGGGAGCCACCTGGGGAGTGAACCAGCAGATGGGAAATTGTGTGTGTGTGTCCCAACTATGCCTTTCAAATAAACAAATCTTAAGAAGCAGCAAAAGAAACAAAGCCCAAGAGGGAAATATGGTGAGAGTGGCTCCACCTTTCATATCTTAGACCCCGGAACCACGCAGGCACACACTTAGACTTGAGACCAAACTGGTTTTGAATCCCAGCATCACCACTTATTAGCTGTGAGACCCTGAGCAAGTTACCGTCCTCCTCTGAGCCTGATTTTCTCATTTGTAAAATGGGATCAATAACATTACCTCCTTTGTAGGTTGTTAACGGCATCCAATCAGCTAATGTATGTAAAATGCTTTGCACAATATTTAGCTTATACTAAGTGTTAATGTGTCCATTATTATTAACCTCACTGTCAATATCTTCCTTAAGAACTCAACAACTTCATTATTTCCTTGGCAGCCCTGTACATGTTTGGGACAGGTTGGGTAGGGTTCAGGTTTGTTCATAGGAGGAAGTATTTGAAAGTGGAGCAAATCTCAGAGTCAGACCGCCCCAAAGGAAAAGGCTTTCTAAAGACGACAGAGTTCATCTCCTTCATTTTTCTGACGAGGAAATGGAGGCAGGGAGTAGCCATTCCCAGTGTGCCCAGCTTGGCCCCAGGAGTCCCCAGCTCATGGTCACCACACCAGCAGGCCACAAGGTGTGGACGTAAACCAAGCCTTTGACTCTACTTCCTGCATTGTCTCCCAGCCACAGTTGCCTTGTTCTTTCGTGTTGCTTTCCCTGGGGGCCTGGATCTGGGAAATGGGCTCATGCTGCCCAGACACACAGGACGCTCTCAGGGGTCAGGGTCTTATTTTCAGAGGTGAATTAAGGCAACTGAGGGGGTCAGATTGTTCATCTAGGTCCTCTAGCACATTTTCTTCCCAGTAGGTGAAACTGCTGGTTAAACTGACCCACAAACAGAAAGAGAATCAGAGCAGGTGAGTGGGCGGCCTCCAGGGCATTTCAACAGGGGAGACTGCTTCTTGCTGTGCAGAACCTCCCAAATAGCCTTCCAAAATGCTTTCTATCTTTATCTGGGAATCCTACAATTTCCATTGTCAGCTATATTTAATTAGAAAAAAAGTCTCCCTGTGTGTCTTTGGTCCACTCTGCACTGTCCAGTATTGCTGCAGGTGAACATGTTGTGCAGAATGCTGCCTCCATTCGTAACCTCCTCGGAGGTTAACGGGGCAAACAGCTAATGTCCCTTAAGGTGTCTTATGACTGCAGCATCATAAGTGGTCCCAGGGACCATGCATCAAAAGCTGGCTTTCAGCCAGGCTGTCTGCTAGACCATTCACAAATGTCCTCACATTCAACCCTCAGATCAGTCCTAGGCAGGAGTCATGCAATCATAAAGGTTCTTAGCCAACTTCCTTTTACATTCGTTTCTTTTGAGCTGGGTCCACTACCCCTTGCTCATGCCAGTTAAATAAGCTTGAAACACTCAAATGATGTGGGAAAGACCTTAGCCCTGCTGGCTTTGAGCCACCACCATGTCGCCAGCAACCTCGCAGACTCCCAAGTCTGTTACTCCAGGTGTCTTAAAAAAGATTGCCAAGTGTGGGACAGGAACAGTGTCGTGTCCAAGACAGAGTGAACTGGGAGTAGATACTTGGGCCAAGGCTCTGTGCATTGCTATGGCAAAGCTGGGGCTGGCTAACCAGTCCATGTTCCACGCCTGAGCCTTGGTTCCTGAAAATGATGACCATAATCGCCCCACTCCCTGCTTCACAGCAATTCAACACAGGAGGAGACCTTGTCCTGACTCCCAGCTGAAAACACCATCTCTACCCTGATGACTTGTGGTTCTACTTTTCTAGCCCTGACTCCTGTCTCAACTCCAGACCCACATATTCAACTGCCAGCTCAGCATCTCCATTGGGGTGTAGAACAAGGCAGAATTCCTGTTCTGATCCCTGCTCAGGCTCCTACAGCCCCAGTATCAGCAGCTAATGCTTACAGCTGTGCAGGCCAGCATGCATTGCACACGTGGCATGTGGCAGATGTGCAATACATGCATGCTGCCAGGATCAACACCTAGGGCAGAACCCACCTCAACTTTTGTGACAGACATCTCCAGGGGCCTGTCACTGACTGTGACTGACTCCAGTGCAGACGACATCCGGTGGCACAGGTGCTTGTTCTGGATAGCAAACCTCAGCTCTTCCTTGACAAACGGTGTCAGGTTGGCAAAATCCTCAAACACCAGCGACCCAGGAGGAGACAGACAGGGGACGATGGCTGAGGCACTGACTTCCGAGGCAGAGACCTGGCCTGGGTGTTGAAGCATCATTTTGCTGAAAGACACATGGAAACCCACACTGCTTCAGGAGCGGTGGGGCATGGGATCCACACTTCCCCAGCCTCCCCCCCCACCTTCATAATCCTTCATCACAGCCCCGGCCCCAGAGGAAAGTCCCATGAGCCCTCAGATTTCTTGTTTTGTTTTTGTTTCATGCTGTCTTTTTTTGAGTGAAACAAATTCTTAGAATCATAGCATGGCGACCTGGCTAAGACACCTAACTGAAGTTTGTAAGAGTTGACATTGCAGCCTATTTGGAACTCCTCAGTTTTCCCAAACATAAACAACCACCCTGGAAGAGAGAGGGCGTTTTTTAAAAAAATCAGTTTTTAAAAAGAAACTTGGAAGGTACCTGAAGTCAAGTTGACTATATAAGCAAGTGAAAGTAAAAGCAAGTGAGGGACCCTTGAATTTAGCAAGTGTATTGCTAAAACTTCCCTGGAAGGAAGTGACTGGGGCAGGGGATTCAGGTGGTAAGGAGACAAGTAACCCCTTCTTACAGTTAAGGCTGGCTGAGCCAAAGGCCTGAGAGTTAAGCAAACTGTGGGGCCAAGATATGGACATTTGTCGGGGTGGTGTTCAGCTTGGGCTGGGGACAGAGTAGGACCCGGGACTGGCTTGGGCATTGAAAATCAGGTTACTTGGGCCAGTGGCTCCAGCTCTCTGAGACTATGTCTTCATCTGTAGATGGCTGAGGGTTCTTCCTCCACTATCCCTTAATCCCAGAGCCTGGGTTAGCACCTGGTCACAGAGCCTGCCAGCCAGCTGGACACTGCCCAGCTGAATGCGTGAAATGAGGTTGGAGAATCAAATCATGTGGCCTCTGAGGTCCTGTCTCCCGCTAGCATTCCGTGGCTCCATGAACCCAAAGAGACAACAAGAGGCAAATAAAGGGTGAAAATAGTAGCAGTTCCACCCTTACAATAAGTCCCTGCCACAGCTGTTCTGCTCACCCATGCAGTAGGGGGACTGTACTGGGCAGGGAGTCCACTGGGTGTTGCTCTCAGTCAGGGACCTGCAGTCATCAGCCAAGTCTGGCCAGACAGGAAGCCCTCCAGCAAATCTCCAACATTTAAGGAATGCCTCCTTCATACCGGAAACCTATGTGCATTATCTCACTTAATCCTCACGAGAACCCAGTGAGTGAGGTCCTAGCCCTATTTAAAACATGAGTTAACAGAGGCTTAGACAAAGTAAGCAATCTGCCTCAAGTGTCGGGATTTGGAATTAGGTTTGTTTGGCTCAAAACTCACACCCTTGAATTTGTACATGACAAAAACAAACAACAACAACAACAACAAAAAAAAAACCAGAAAATTTGGGCAGGGAGCAGGCATGGGAGTAGGAGGAGGACCTGGAATTGAAGCAATAGAGAGGACACTATGAAAAGATTCATGGGGAAAACATGAATCTGTTTAACTAAACCGCTGGCCCTTATATGCCAGGATGCACATGCAGGTGGCTGCAGACCTTGCAGAAGCATGTTTAAGTGGTTTTACAATTGCTCTATTTTCCCACAAGCTTGTGTGAGAATTTAATACGTGAGTATCTTCTGGAAAACATTCCGCAACTGGGAGCTGTGTTGTTATAGGACTCAGCCTCCCAGGGACCTTGCCAGCCAGGCCTGGCTGTCTGACCTGGGCCAGGCAGGGGGTCCAGGTGGGAGGGTAGCTGGTCACTCTCTTTGATCTTCAAACACTTCTCAACAGAACACTCTGACCACTACCTCCCCCTGGAGATTGGAATTCCAGGCCACGGAATGCTGCCTCTGAGGAGCCAAGGAAACCCAAGGACTTCAAAAATTCTGTGGGAAAATAGGGGTGGGCATTTGGCACGACGGGGAAGCTGCCACATGGAACTCCTGCATCCCATACCCCACTTCTGGGTTCCTGGCTCAGGCTGGCCCAGCCTCAGACTGGTTGTGAACATCTGGGGAGTGAACCAGGGAGCAGGAGTGTGTCTGCATGTCTCTCTGCCTTTCAAATAAAGTGTATGGAAACACTGAATTAAAAGTTTATTTTGGTACAAAAAATATTGAAATCCATGCATTTTTTTTTTAGTAATACGCTTTTTCAATTAACTTTTTGAAGACCCCTTCATATATATGATTTCCAATTTCTTTGCACCAAAATAAACTTACCTTTTAATTCCATTTTTCATTAACTTTTTTGAAGTATCCTTGTATGTCATTCCTTTCCCAAAGCCATGTGTCATGAGTCAGAACTGAAGTTCTCTCTACTTAATCCCATAATCTTAGGATGCTGGGAAGATACTTCTGTCAGGCCATAAATTCTGAGAAACTTGCCTTCTACAGCCAGGGGCTTAAGATCCGCTGGGGTGTCCATGTTTTCCCTCCCTTTTTGATGTTATCAAAAACCCAGCAGTTCAGGGGTGGGGCTGAGAGGTTCCACTGGGGTGGTCTTTGTTTGGGGGGCTAGATGGCTCCCCTTTCTACAGGGGTTTGAATTCCACTGCAGTACAGTTCCATTTTTGCCCCCCCCAACAAAGTTTTTTCATTAGCTCTCTGAGCTTGGGGGTCTGCTGTTTGGGATTTCTCCCACCCCCTCTTAAAGTCAGCAGTCCTGGATGAAAGAAAGGAAAGAATGTCAGTTGTATGGAATGTTTTTATGAAAATCATCAGGTGGGCCGACTTGGGGACAGAAAGGGACTGTAAAAATGTTAAAAGCTTTTTGGAAAATAGAGCAATAGTATGTGTAGAGATTTGGGCTTTCTCTACTGAGGCTTAACTACTTGGGACACTTCCTAGTCACTGTGTTCCTCAGTCTTCTAAGGGATGATTCAGCCTAGACTTTCACATTTCCCAGAAGGAAAATGCACGAGAAATCGTCAAACAGTTTTTCAGCAAGTTGAGACCCTCCAACATTCCCTTCATTGACATTTTCCGTCATTGAAAGAAAACCATTGGGCTAAGGTTATGTGAGTTGACTTCCTACATTGATCATAACATTGCCCACACTTGCTACCAAGATTTTGCACCTGACTTTTGCTTCATTATTTCCAATCAGAAATAATGTCATCTCATTGGCAGTTTCATCATTTTCAAGAAAGTGAAACTTTACTCATGCATTCCTTTAACTGGAAATTCAGCTCCTGGATTTTTATTTCCTAGTGGCTACCAGTCCCTTGGATTTTCACTTTCAATTTTCAGGTCTTTCTGCTAAACATTGCTCACTATCAGATGGCACCAGGAAGCCCACATTGGTCTCTCACTGACTCTTCAGACCCAGGTCCCTCCCCCGCCCAAGCCCACCTGAAGGCTGCAGGTGCGAGGTGGGGCTTCAGAGTCAGGGACTCCCAGGCCCATCACCACCACTCACAAGCTGAGCGCCCACCATCTAGCACCACGGCTTGCTGGGCTCTGTCTCTTCCTCTGTAAAATAAATGAAGATGGCCTGCCCCAGCTCCCTCTCAGGGCTGTTGGGAGGGACACAGGTGACCAACTCGCAACTGATACATCAGGGGACCCCTCACCCATTATGGTGCCACCTCCTTCCCCCTTTCAATGGGAATTCATCCTGTTGTCAACTTAGTTTAGCCCTATTAGGAATTGACTGAAACCCTCCAGAAAGCAGGTCAGTCTTGGAGTCTTTAGCACTTTGATTAACCCCTAGGTTCCCAGCACACCAGGTAAACTCCAGCTGGCTATTTGCTGATAGCGCCGTTTCTCTGCTGCTGTGAGGCACGTGAGAGAGAACGAGTTGTCACCCACGGAGCTTCTCTCCCTTGAGAAGTTTCTGTAGGGTCCTGGCTGTGTCCTTCTTCCTCCCTTGGCCAGGTCTTACTTGGAACACTGACTCTGTTCCATGCCTGGCCAATTTTAAAAAGGAAGGAATCATGGGTTCTATCTAGTGGGAAGCCATGGAAGACCCGATATTAGAGACCTCTGGGTCAGAGCTCCATTTTGTAACTGATGAAACTGAGGGCTAGGAAGGTCCTAAAGGAGTGGCCCAATCCTGGTCAAACTGCTGGCCATCCGGCCACCAGGCCACCCACTCCCCACCTACAGGGCTCCATCACCTCGAGGAGTCAACCAACAAGGCAAGGCAAGGGGAAAACGGAGTCATTTGTTGGGGGCCAGCAGTCCTAGCACCTGGTACCCACCACAGAGGAGATGTCCCCAGGACTGAGACAGGAAGAGGTTACAAAAGGAGAGCATGATGAGAAAGGAATTAGGACATGGTTAAAGGGCAAAGAGGGAAAGAGAAGGGCAAGGTTACCACGGGAAGGGTTTCAAAGCTTCCATAGTGGCCACAGGTGCCACTGTATTATCTCACCCACCCTGCAGGCTGCTGCTGCCTTTGCTGCCTCTGACACCGCTGGGACAATAACAGCTGTATCCCCCATCCCTGTCCCATCTTTGTCCAGTATACCTCAAAGCAAGAGCTCATAGGTGGTAGCATCATTCTGAAATAAGTTCTGGATGCAAAACAAGGGGCAGTGATTCCAACTTCTTCATTTTAAGTTGGGGAGACAGAAGATGTGACTGTCACTCACACCCAAATGGGTCCACTGAGAGAACACATAGATGTCCCAGCTCCCACTTTTTTTCTGGTTCCATCAAGAACTTAGCAATTGCTTTATTTGTTTTTTAAAAAAAGATATAATCTAGTAATGGATGAAGGAAAAGAAAATGGTTAGAAGGGAAGAAAAGGAGTAAGAGATGGAAATGGAAGCGGGAAGGACAAGAAAGGTGAACGAAGAGATGTCTCGAAGTCCTTTTCCCACTGCCTGAAGCACTGGTCAGTGACAACAGGGAGACGCCCTCATTCAAGTTTCCGATCGCACCTCTCTAAAATCAGAAAAGGAAAGCCTCTGTAGCTATCTGGTCCAACACCGCAGCGCGCTGTCAGATCGGCAGAGAGGGGCCAGCGGGACCTGCGCGCCAACTGCCCTAGCTGAGAACACTGAGGCTCAAGGCCATCGAGCGCGGCGCAAGCTGTCAGGCGCCTGGCACTAGCAAGCCACTCTATCCAGAATCTGGCTCCACGCCTTCGTCTCCCCCTACGGTGGGTCTCCACAGGAGGAAAACAGGAAAATCCGCCCAAGGAAAAGTAAGAGTCACAGCGACGTTAGAAAAGCGCGCGGGAGCCCTCTCTGCCTTCTCCCGGTGACAGCGCGACACCGGCGCTCCCGCCTCCAAACTACTCCCAGCGAACTTTCGCTCTGGGCGCCAGACGCGGTACGGCGGGCTAGGGGCTCGGGGGGTGCAGGGCGACCTCCAGTGGCTGTGCCCGCGACCCCGGCTCGTTCGCCCCTTCCTCATTCATTCCGCTCCGCGCCTGGGGCAGCGCTTTGGCGTACCAGGGGCCGCCTGCCCACCTTGGGGAAGGTCGGCTCCGGCGTGTGGCGATGCCGGGACCCCCGAGTGAAGGCCGGCACCGGGGCGGCGGCCGCACGGCATCGGGCACCCCGGCCACCGTCGGGGACTCGGAGGTCCGTCGCGGAGCGGACGCCCGACCTTCTCCGCCACAAGGAACCTCGCGCCCGAAGTCAAAAGAGAAAGTTCCCTCGCTTTGCAAGAAACTTTCCGAAGCGCCGAGCAGCAGCCGTGGCCGGGAACAGTTAAGCCCGAATTATTCCTGAGGCAGCGGCGCGGAAGCAGGGGTCTGCGTGGGGGTCTAGGACCAGCTCCTAGAGAAGTGCAAGGGGGACTGAAAGCGAGCGACCCTCGCCACCCTCCCTCCCTGGGCGTCCGGTGCTCACCTCCAGGCTCCGCTCGGGGCGGCCGGGGTCCGCAGGGCGGGCAGGGTCGGGCCGGCGGGCGATCGCCGCGGACTCACGGACAACGCACGGGCTGGAGGCGCGGGCTGCGCGCTGTGTGGTGCGCGCCTTGCCGAGTGCGACTGTGGCTTGGAGCGCGTTGCATCACCCCTTTTATAGCGCTCGCGCTCATTTACTCTGGGTTCCCAGCCCTAGGCTGACGTAATGCTATTAATAGCTCTCCGGAGAACCGGCCAAACGGAGCGGCGGGCGGGTGGGGGTGGAGGCGGGGCCGGGGCGGGGCGCGGGCGGCGAGGGGGGGCCGGTGATGCAAGCCCGGGGCGGAGCCGGCCGCTGCGCGTCCGGGGCCTCGCAAGCCCAGCGCACACCGCCCGCCCTCCCTGTCCATATCAGGCCCGGAGCCGCCCGGGCATGCCGCCAGAGGTGCGCGCTGGCCGCTGCGTGTCCCAGGCATGAGCCAATGATGCCCAAGCCAGCTGCATGACTCCACTGCGCTGGCATCTCTCCCTCCGCTGGGCCGGGGACGGGGAAGGCAGGAGGCGGGCCCTGGTCTCTGGCCAGACTAGGTGAGGCTGGGAAGCGGGCACGACCTTTCTCTAAAATGAGTGGTTATTTTCTGGAGCTTCAGGAACAATGCGTGCCCCCCACCCAACCCCGCCGGCCGCCTCTTTGTAGAGCGGAGTCCGGGCGGAAAGGAGAGGTGCTCAGAGGTACCCCATGGTGAATCCGCATCGTTCCCCGCCGCGGACCGCCAGGAGCTGGCCCATTACTCCAGACACACAGGGCAGCGCCCGTGGGCCCGCCAGGAACCCGGTTCCGGGGCCAGGGCGAGCGGCGGGACCGTCACGGTTCGAGTTTATTAGACAAGCACAAAGCATTCGACACGGACAGAGTCTCTGAGAGCAACAGGCTCGTGGACAGATCGGAGACCTGGAGCGGAGTTGGTGGGGGCTGAGGCCGAGCGGCCCGGGACAGGGAGAAAGAGAAAGAAAGCGTTTGGGTCTCTGCAGATCGCTCCAGGCTGGTCGCAGAGCTCAGGGAATACCGAGAGGTTGGGGGAGAACCCACTTTCGGGTCTTAAGTGTTTCTCTGCGGCCAGCGCGGACCGGGCTGGGAGCGGATGCCGGGCACTGGAGACGCACGGACTGCAGCCCCTCTCCAAGGAAACCCCCTCTGCCCTCCAGGTGGGCTGCCGTGAAAGGCGGGGTCCCTCGGCCCGATGACGGAGCCGAGGCCTCGGCAGAAATGGGTTTGAACCTCCACAGTTGTTTAGCAGTTGCGATTCCCCGGCCGCCACCGTCCTGGGGTCCTTTTCAGCTGGCCCTGGACGATCACAGAGCGACTTGAGTAGCTCGGGACTTTGGCACCTGCCGGGGAGGGAGGGCTGCGTGCGTCCTCGGGTTGTGGGGGCGCGACCGAGGGAAGACACCTGCTTCCACCCGCCTCTCGGGAGGGAGGCGATCGAAGATCCCACTTACGCCAGAGGCATCTCGGAGGCTAGGTCTCACCCGCGGCCGCCACCCCCGCAGCACCTGCAGCCCGGGCTGTTCGGGTCGTAAGGGAGGGTCCAGCTCTAGGGCAGACATCCTTAGAGTTGCAGTTGAAATTAGATTCCCTGAGCCCAGGTTCCTCTCCCCCCAAGCCCGCGCGTCGCCCAGAACACCCGGCCCCTCCAGCTTCGGGCTTGGACCGCAAAGAGGACCACCTCGGAAGTCTCTTCCCCCCGCCCCCCACCCCGCGCCCGGTGCGTCGGGGAACCCTGGGGTGGTTCCTTTGCCCTGCGGCTGAACGGATTTGCAGCGGCGCCGCGCGGGAAGCGTGGGGCGGCTGTTTTGCTTTACTTTTCTCCCAGGTAACGGGCGCCGGCGGCCCCGCCCTCGATCCCCACGCCCACGCCGCCGCGCCTCCCGGGCCTGTGCCGGCCGCAGTGCGCCCAGGTAAGCCGCGGGCCTGTCGGCGCAGCCCCTGCCCCGCCTAGATCAGTGGAGGAGTGTGCGTTTAAAGGAAAGTTGTCGGGGACCTGTACTTATCTACCGCGTTTGCTTGCGCACTGCTGGAACAAATAGCACTATTATCGAGGGAAACCTGGCGATGAGAGAACACGGGACGCGTTCCCTTTATTTGTTGATTTGTTTATTTTCTCTGTGAGCCGTCTGCAGCGCTGTGTACTGGGGTGGGGGGAGGGGGTAAGCTGTGAGTCCATGAATTCACGGAAGCCACCGAAGAACTGTGGAACCCCATAAACGCAGACTCAGGTTAGGGCACCCAGTGAACATACAGAGCGGCGTCCACAGAAGCGTGCGAGGGGAGGGCGAGGAAGACCCCAGAGACGTCCGCTATGCTTCGTCGGCTTGTTTGTGTTACCGCGGTGCCTGCAGCTCCTCCCACCAATCCTGATCCTTCTCATCACTCTTACTTAGGCTCGCATCTCCAGGTCACGCAGGCGGTGGAGGCGGTATGGGCTGCGTACAGGGAGTCCCAGGCGGGCACTGCCTGCCCGCTCTCCTCCCGAAACTTGAAGAGCGATAAGAATCTCGCTGGAGAAGTCGGGCCACCCCCCTCCCCGCCCCGACTTGAATGAAACTTAGTATCCAAGGACAACAAAAACTACTTCTACCTGCTCTCCTCCCCTCTTTTCCCCAGGAAAACTGTGAAATCAGCGCCCGCCGACCTGGAGGGAGACTGAAAGGGCAGGAGAAGGGAAGAGCACCCGCAGTCGGTGCCACGGCGGCAGCGGGGGGCGGGGAGGATGACCCGTATGTGAGCCTCGTGCGTCCTCGCTCCTGACTTGATGCCCACAGTGTGCAGGGTCACACCCTCATCACACGCACAGGCTGTGCCGTGCCGGTGGGAGGCAAGGGAAGCGCCCCGCTCCAAAACCCCTTGTCTCCACAAAGGCGAGCAACGTCTCTCCCGCCTCGGATAGGTCCTGGTTAGGGTTATGTTAGGGGTTAATCTTCAGCGAAGGAGACTTGATTACTGCAGAGGTTTTCCCTGGAGAGCCGCCTGGGGATTCCACAATTCAGATCAGCCTTGGTTTGTTTTTGCTGAGTGAGATAAGAACTGGAGACTTCATGCTGGGGCTTGTGCAAAAGGAAGGGAGAAAAAAATTAAAAGGAGACGGGAAGGAACGAAGCAGCTAAAAACAGCCCACTCGTGGCAACCAGAGCTAAACACAAAACATTGCAGGGAGCCAAAAGCAAGAAAAGGAAAGAAAAAGTTCAAGAGATATTTAAAGGTCTTAGCAGTTTCTTGGTTCAGCGCACGGTCCCTTCCCACATTCCTCTCCCTCATTCCTCTGTACTCCAGACTTCAAGACTGTGTTTGCTCACAGCGCTCCAGAAACACAAGTTAAACAGCAGGAAAAGTGGCAGTCCCGGCTGCCTGGCTCAGCACACTTCTTCACCTCCAAAGGGAGCGGGCTGGGTTTCTTTCTCCTCCATTGTATTTCTCAGTAGTCTTACTTTCCCCAAATTCAGTTTGAACCCGGGACTTTCTAAAGCAAGGGTCTGCAAAATGGGCAGCCTCTGGGCAGCCCAGTGAGCTCAGAAGGGTGAGAGGAGCTTTGGTTCTGGATGCAGTGTTGGGCAAGTAATTTCACTCTGCAGGCTGAAGTTCCCGCAACTGAAAAATGGCCTCCACGGTCGCACTCAGTGCAGAAGATTGCTGGCAAAGATCCCCTGAGGATGGGGCAGAGTTGGCCCTCTGTTGTGGCATCATTAGTTATAAAGCAGGGTGGGCTTCCTGGGGGTACTCTCTGAATCTCCCCCACAGCTCCCTGTCCCCTCCCATCAGGGGAAATAGCTGTGGGTGCAGTCAAGCCATGCCTAGGGTGACAGTCATGAGAGGGACAGGGAGAGGACCCCAGAGAGAAAACCGTGAGAGTAGTCCTCATTTTCCACCTGTAGCAGCTCCAGCACACCCCTGGGGCTTTCCCTGGTGCTGGGTGGTGGCCCTGCAAAGTACACTGGACTCTGAACAGAGTATGATGGTTTCGGTCTGGCACTGCCTATGGCATTCTGCAGGAAGACCCTCCCTTTCTGTGGCTCCCACCTTTTCTGAAGTGAGGGTCCCTGGGCTGAGCTCTGAGGGTCCTGAAGGCAGATCCTGTGCCACAGGCACCTTGTTGAGTCTCTGGTGACGTCCGTGCAGAGAGCTGGGGAGAAAGAAGGTGTCCAGGGGAGGTGTTAAATCACACAAAGCCAGACCCGGTCCCACAATTGCCTTTCCCCTCCAAAACCCAGAGTCAGAAATGTTGTCCGACCTGATTCTCAGCCAGACTGTGCCCTCCCCCTCAACATCTCCCAGGAGTTTTACACACAAGGACTTGGTGCCTTGCCACAGAGGAGGGATTACATCTTTGGGGACAGCTTGTGTGTAGCCCTCTGTCAACTACCATGGACACCCACCTTGGAGCACAGGGACCAGCCCCAAGTAGCAGCTGTCCCCACGTAAGAGAATGGATCCTGGGGCATCTGGAGGATTAGCAGGGCGCAGGAGCCTTGGGCCCACCCCCAGGTTTACCTCTTGCCAGCAGAGTGGCTTCATGTAAATCATCAACCTTTTGTCTCAGTTTTCCAGTCTGTAAAATGGGACTACTTAACATCGACTCCCCCCACAGTGTTAGTATAGGAATCAAATGAGATAGCACTGGGGGTCTTCAAAAAGCCCATAAAAAATGTGTGTTATGAAAAAACTGTGCATGTATTTCAAAATTTTTTTACAATGCAATAAGCTTATCTTTTAATTCTATTTCCCACAAACTTTTTTGGAAATACTTGTAAATACAAAAGTGATTTTAAATAATTTTTTTCTATTTTATTTTATTATTATTATTATTATTTTCAACAGGCGGAGTAGACAATGAGAGAGAGAGAGAGACAGAGAGAAAGGTCTTCCTTTGCCGTTGGTTCACCCTCCAATGGCCGCCAAGGCCAGCACGCTACGGCCGGCGCACCGTGCTGATCCGATGGCAGGAGCCAGGTGCTTCTCCTGGTCTCCCATGGGGTGCAGGGCCCAAGCACTTGGGCCATCGTCCACTGCACTCCCTGGCCACAGCAGAGAGCTGGCCTGGAAGAGGGGCAACCGGGACAGAATCCGGTGCCCCGACCGGGACTAGAACCCGGTGTGCCGGCGCCGCAAGGTGGAGGATTAGCCTAGTGAGCCACGGCTCCGGCTAAATAATTTTTAAAATCATACTTTTAAATACTCCTTTAGAGGAAATTTTCATTTTTTGTTTAAAAATAATGCACTTTTCCATGAACTTTTTAAAAAATAGAACAACAGAGAGAGAGAGAGAGAGAGATATTTTCCATCTACTGGCTCATCCTCCAGATATCTACAACAGCTGGAGCTAGGGTAAGCTGAAGCCAGGAGCCTGAAACTCCATCCAGGTTTTCCATGCGGGCAGCAAGGATCCAAGCTCCCAAACCGTCACCTCCTAGAGTGTGTACCAGCAGGAAGCTGGATCTGAAATGGAGCAGCCAGGACCTGAACCAGACACTCTGAGGTGGGATGCAGGCATCCCAAATGTTGGCCTGACTGCTGTGCCACAGTACCTTCCCCTAGAGGAAATTTTACTATAATTTTTTGCCAATGTCAAAATTTGGGGAACAGGCAAGAGGAAGCAATTACCCATATTTTCAACACTATTAGCATTTTGGTGTGCTTCATCCCAGTCTTTTTTTCTCGTGCATATGATTTTAAAATAGATTGTACATTACATGAAATTTTGGAATTTGTTCTTTTGCTTGGAATAGTCTGTGGTCTTTATTACTATAATTTTTCTTCTTAAAAATATGTCTTATTGTAAAATGTAGATTCATACAGATGATTACATAGAATATATATATGTGTGTGTGTGTGTATATATATATATATATATATGTTATAAGAATAGAAGACACGGCAAGAGCCCACCACCTAAGTTAAGAAATAGACCATCCCGTGCAGTGCTTAGCACCTCACCTATGTCCATTCCTGCTCACATCTGCCCCTGTCTGCCCCCAGAGGACACCACCATCCTTCCTGCGTCTCAGCACCATAATTGGTGATGGCTGGTGGATGTTGTATGATTTGCTCAGACATTTCTCTCCTTTTCCTATTTAGGGCGATGCCAATACTTTGCCACAGTGCTATACGCACTTCAATCTTCTTTATGGGGAAGGGTGCATCAAACACCATCCTTGCTCAAGTTGCTTAAGTGGGATCAGAGATGGGATCTTGATTTCTGTCTCCAAGTGCTACGCAGGGTGTGGTGGAAGAGAGAAGGACACCCCCCACACACCAAATCGTGGTTACCTTTGCTTTCTTTCCTGACATCCAAACAAAAACCCCTGCAGTCAGTCTCGCCTGCGGAGCAGCACCTGCATGGTGTCTGTCTCTCTGGACTTTCCTGTCCACCTTGGAAAAAAAAAAAAGTGCAGTCTACAGTGTGACGGAGGAGTCTGGAGTCAGAACAGCCAGGCGACGCTTCTATCCGTGTCACAGCTGGCACCTCGGCTCTGGCACCTCTGTGTCAGCTTGGTGGCAGGGGGACTTCCAGGCAGGTGCTTACCTCAGGCTGTACCCAAGCAGGTGCGGAGTCTGTGGTGCTGATTTTCAGAGCCAGTAAGACAGCAGAGCCAAAAGATCCTGGCCGTCGTCTGCTTCCGTCTTTCCCTCATAGGGCACGAGCCTGCTCATGTCCTGTACCAGAACCATGCAACAAGCAGCTAGAGTCTTTCTGGAGTATCTGTCTTAAGTAGGAAGTGCTTGGAATTTTCCTTATATTTTAAAAATAAGGATGTGTTGACTTTAAGTCCCACAGGGATTGTTAAGGAAAAAGAAGAGCTATCAAGTACATTCTGGACTTCTGGCAGTCTCTGTGTTCCAGGCCACATGCTAAGCCTCTTACATATAATGCATTTCATCTTCCTAACAACCCATTTTATGGATGGAGAAACTGAGGCACACAGAAATAACTTGCCAGTAGTTACATAGCTATTGAGTAGCAGAGAGGGCGTGGAGCCCAGGCAGTCTGGCTCCCAAGTCTGAGAGCTTGAACACAACTAATTCATCCTGCCCCTTGCCAAGTGCTCACGGGAGAACTTGGAACACTTTGATGCCACCCAGTGCCTTCATTTAATGGATGTGGGGATTGTACTCCAAGAGGAAAAGCAGCTCTCCATGACCTCTGGATCCTCAATCCTCACACCTACGGGAACCTTAGCAGACATCCAGACTGCATAGTCCCTGTTTTGCCCTCTGCTTAGAGACGTGCTCTGTGATGGTAAGAAGACACCTTCCACCAGCTCAGGGGCATCCTTAGCTCGTGGCTGGCCAGGCACACTGTGCTTGGAGGAGACAGAGTAGGAGAGGGTGGAAGGGCAGGAGCAGGGATGGCAGGAAGGACCTTCATTCAGGTCCCCACGTCGCCACCTCCTCTGTGACTTTGGGTGTGGGTCCTAAAGCTGGTGTCTCCTATGAAATGAGAGGAGAGTGCAATTCTCACAGAGCCGTGGTGCACATGAAAGACGGTGCATCCTCGGGGTTTCTGCGTGGGAGACATTCACTCCATGTTGCTCCCCCTCCCTTCACGACACCTTTGCAGCTGACACGTCACATAGAACTCTGCGATCGCGAAAATGCCTAGATCCCAATGGAAAGTTCCATCTCTCAGGCTGGCTTTCTGCCTGATATGAACAAATTGAAAAAAAAAATCAATCTGCAGCCAGGTCATATTTAGTAATTATTATTTACTGAGCACATACTACATGCCAGGTGCAGTGGTAAGCACTTTTAAAAATACTCAGTATCTTATTTCCTTCTCATAATAACCCTGTGAGGCAGGTGTGATTATCTCAATTTTATGGACGAAGAAACCATAGCTCAGAAAGCTGCTCAGGTCTGACTTTAAAACTACTGTGTCTTCCAAATCTTAGCGAGCATTCTACGTGTTTAGATTTGCTTTTCCTGTTGACGACCGGCACCCGTGCCTCACCAAAGCCTTGCAAAAGACCTAGACGCTTCCAGAGTTGACCTTACGGGAAAATTCCTGCTCTCGGAGTCACAGGCGATTCACACTTGACAAATTCCAGGTCCCTGTGCCCTCTGTGATAACTCTCCTCTCTGCCAAATTTGCAATTATTCTGTAATTTGCTTCACCCACAAGCATAAGCCCTGCTATTGACTGAGTAAACTGAGCAGGGCTTTTTCGACTTCTATTCTGTTTCCCAAAATACGATGAACTGCAATCATCTGATGATGAGCTTGTACTTGAATCTGCAGTGGCTGAGCGTGCAGTGAGTCACTCCGGTGAGTTTGTACCTGTCAGTCAATGTCTCAGATTGTGCCCTATTGCCAGACACGGCACACAGCAGTGTTCTTGGGACTCCTTGGAGTTATGAGGGCAGTACAAGAGCAACCCTTGACCTTGAGGATTTTATAGCAGTGTTTAGGTGACAAATCACCACACGTGTGTGGGGAGCAGCCCGGACTAGACTAAGTTACTCGAATTAAGACTTATTCTATGCATCTGCTCTCCCCCAATATGGCGTTGGGAGAGAAGTAAACAGCTTCCGCACAGCTGCCTCCAGTTCAACCAATTAACTGTAGGACTTGCTCCTGATTGGAGAGCAGCGTACTCGGCGTGTGGGCGGCCGAGTTGGGATTGGCGGAGGAGGACTATAAAGGAGGAGAGAGACGGCATGCACCAGGAACATCTATGGGGAACATCTAGCTGAAGGAACACCCGTGCAGCCCCCGAGAGAGCCGGCCGGCGGTGTGCCGCTCCCCTGCGGAAGTGGGGAATGCGGCCAGGGGGAACTGCCCTTCCACGGAGGTGGAAGGGATAGTAGCCAACCCGGGAAGAACCAGCAGCAAACCCGGGGAGGGCCGAGCAGACGAAAGAACAGCGCAGGGTCCTGTGTTGCTCCTCCACGAAGAGGGGGAGCGACACACGTGAAACTATGTCCAGTACATAGCACGTAGTGGATGAGGGAGATCCTCGACAATTCATAGAAGATGCTTATTATGAAAAAAAAAACTATGCATTTTTTGCATCAAAACCAACTTATATTTTAGTTCTGTTTTATCATGAATTTTTGAAGTACAGGGTGGGGGGGTCAGTAAATATTTTAATGAGAACCTACTATGTGCTGGGTATTGCATCAAGAACTGTAGTAATGCATGCGCGCCCTCCAGGTACTCAGCTTGTGGGGAGACAGACTATTCATTCTTCATTCATACTTCATTCGAAATCAGGAAGATCCACAGCTTTTTCCCCTAGATAGCCCCTGGCCGGATGCAGTAAGGATTAAAGAGCTACCAAGGGCCGACGGTCGAGGTGACTTTTGAGCTGGACATTGAGCTGAGCATTCTCTAGGCAGGGGAGGAAGGAAGGCATTCCAGACGGGGCGGGGCGGGGGGGAGCATCTGAGAAGCTCTGTGTGCCAGGAAGACAGGGGCTATGCCCTCCTCGTCTCCACGCTTATTCCCTGCATCTTGCACAGTGCCAGGCGTGTTGCAAGGCCCACAGCCAGTGAGCATGCAGTGGGTGGAAAGGTGGAATTGTGAGGACACAGAGCATGTCTGGAGCATGGCAGGGCAGGTGCTGGGTGGAAGCGCAGGTGGAAAGCAGGGAGTTGGGGATCGAGTAGGGAAGGGGCTGACTGCGACAGACCTTAGGGTTGTGTGCACTCTGCCCTCCCCGCCAACCCCGGGACAAAGCAGTGGGGGTCACAGGGTCTTGTGGTGGCAGGTGGACACAAACAGATGCTTTTCAGGAAGCTTGATGGGGCAGGGCTGACCGTGGGTTGGGTAGAGGCTGCAGCACTGGTCGGGTGGGGTGATCAAAGTCCAGATGACACAAAGAACAATGGTATCCCCACTGTTAGATGCCCTTCATTCAAAATCAGGAAGATCCACAACGCACAATGAATGCTCTTCCATGTCCTGAAATGACGACAGCTTTTTCCCCTAGACGTTTTCATTGCCAAATTCAGGATCCCTTGGGGCAAGCTGTGGGGAGAGGGGGAATCCCAGCCGCTTTACTGGTGCCCTAAGCAGGTACTTGGCTGGCCTGGGGAGTGAAGCAAGGTTGCCTGAATTGAGGCAGGACTGGTGAGGTGAACAGGAGCCATTGGGTTGGGGGAACTTCCAGGCACATATTTGAAGATTCTGACAACAGTGTGGTATAAGGACAAGCAGAGGAGGGGAGTCCTAAGGTGTTAGGGAGTGTTGAGCTGGGGACCATGGGGACCAGAGATGTCAGGAGGGAGGGGAAAGAGGAAGGAATGGTAGCGGGGTTGGGTCCTAGAGCTCAAGATAGCCCTCTGATTACTGGAAATTTACTGTTAATGACCAAGCACCTTCCAGTCACTGGTTCACTACCCAAATGGCCACAACAGCCAGGGTGGGTCAGGCCGAAACCAGGGGCCTGGAACTCCGCCCAGGTCTCCCACGTGGGTGGCAGTGGGGAGCTGGATCAGAAGTGGTGCAGCTGAGACTCAAACTGGTGCTCATAGGGTATGCTGGTGTTGCAGGCAGTGGTTTAACCCGCTGTGCCACAACACTGGCTCCTGGAATCTGTGTTTTCCCTCGGGCTTCTGATGATAACATTGACCCCAACTATTTTTCTGATTGAGGGAACAGTGTGGTTGGTTATGGAAGAGCTAGGAGAAGCTAATGATCTGGCATAACGGGATGCTGACCAGGAGACTGTTTTTTAAATAAGAGCCTGTTTTCTCAGCGCTATGCCACTATGTAAAAAGGTGTTTACAAACAGTTTATGATTTAGGGAAAGTTGTGGAGACAGGTGATTTTTAGAAGGCAAGAGCACGGCCGGCGCCGTGGCTCACTAGGCTAATCCTCCACCTTGCGGCGCCGGCACACCGGGTTCTAGTCCCGGTCGGGGTGCTGGATTCTGTCCCGGTTGCCCCCCTTCCAGGCCAGCTCTCTGCTGTGGCCCAGGAGTGCAGTGGAGAATGGCCCAAGTCCTTGGGCCCTGCACCCCATGGGAGACCAGGAGAGGCACCTGGCTCCTGCCTTCGGATCAGCGCGGTGTGCCAGCCGCAGTGCGCCAGCCGCAGCAGCCATTGAGGGGGTGAACCAATGATAAAGGAAGACCTTTGTCTCTCTCTCTCTCTCACTGTCTAACTCTGCCTGTCCAAAAAAAAAAAAAAAAAAAAAAAAAGGCAAGACCACATATACTGGAAACTGAATGCAACCACAACTCTACAAAAATATAAACAAAATACAGAATGCAGAAAGAAGAAATAGCCACAACATACTAAGAGTGTTTAACTCTAGATGGCAGAAATATAGGTAGGTGATTTTGTTTCTCTTCCACACACACATTTCTGAATGTTCCAGTTATTCTACAGTTGAGACATGTTAATTCTTAAACAAAGTATACATTTTATTTTATACTGAAAGTAAAAACCGGTATTATTCTGTGCTTCTCAAAGGGTGGCTTTTTCCCAGTCCTGCCATTGAAGGACATCCAAGAGTGAGATTCCATGCAAATCATATCCCGCCCAAATCAAGCATGCCAAGTACCTAGTACCTACCGTGTGTCAGGGGCTGAGATGGAAGACAGGGAAGAATCATTAGTTTCTAGGGGGTGGGGGTGGGGGTGGAGAATGGAATGATCAATTAGTCCTTAATAAACTTGGTTTTTGTCCTGCTAAGCCTAGCAGTGGCTGATACAAACAACAGGAAAACAAACAAACAAACAAACTCTAAGTGTACTCATCTAGGCTGTGAACACCATGGAAATAACATAGGACCAAGGTTCAAGTCCTGGTTCTGTACCAACTGAATACTGCTGGGTACCTCCCCGAGGGTCAGATTCCTCCTGTGTTCATCAAGGAGGTTGTACTAAGGCGACAGCTTCAGGACAACAGCAGCCCCACCTCCTGCCACTCACCAGTCTGCACAGCAGTAAGGGAGCCAGTAGGACCCACTTTTGCAGGATTGCTGTTGGAGCCATACGTTTATGTGTATACATACAGACACACTTCAAACAGCTCATGGAAAAAAATGAAAGTAAAAGCAGTTTATTTTGGTACAATACTTGTTTCATAATGCATAAAAAAGGAAATGAATATTATGAAAAAAAATTTTGCCCTAAAATAAACTCATAGTTTAAATTATTTTTCTTCATTTATTTGAGAGGCAGAGAGAGCAAGAGTGAGAACAGAGAGAGAGAGAGAGAGAGTGAGAACAGAGAGAGAGAGAGAATACTTCTGTCCACTGATTCACTCCCTAAATGCCCACAACGGCAAGCCAGGACTGGGCCAGGTCAAAGCTGGGAGCTGATGCCTCAGTGTAGGTCTCCCAAGCACATGGCAGGTACTCAGTTACTGGAGCCGTCACCACTGCCCATTCGCAGGTCTGCATTAGCGGGAAGCTGGACTTAGGAGCTGCAGGTGAGAGTTGATACCAGGTACTCTGATGTGGAGGTAAGCATCTTCACCACTAGGCTAAGTGTCCAACCCCATAACCTTTTGGAAGTATCCATGCGTGTGTAGAAAGAGAGAGAATTAACTCAGTATCTCTCAGTAAATGGGAGCTTTCTTATTGTAAATTCTGAAGTTCCCTTCAGTTGCTCAATTCCGTGAATTTCTGGCTCTGTGTCTGTAGTCAGCAAGAACTACAATATCATTGTTCCACTTTGAGAGGCCTCCTCTCTTGCCGTCATTCCTGATTGACCAAGGGTTTTACAGAAGGTGCACCTACCTAGAAGTCACCAAGGGGGTCACGCTGTCCCGTGTGGGACACATCTGGCTGGACATACCAGCTCCTGCCCTTAGTTTCCAACACTTACTCTCTCTTTCCTGGTCTGAAAAGTTGTCACAGTTACATGGGAGTGCTGCAAGGAGTAAATTCATCCACTTCTTCATCAGATATTTATCGAGCGCCTGCTACATGCCAAGCATTGTTCAAAGTGCTGGGAAGACAAGAATGAACAAGGCAGGCAAGTGTGGCACACCTGGCACTTAGCTCCCTGAATATTAATTCATCCTCTTACGTTTAATTTAAATTTAAACAAGCTACAGTGGAAACTCAAGGAGATTCTCGATTCAGAACCAGTGTTGTCTCTTTAGTGTTTCTTTAAAGAAATTGGGAACAAAATATTAGCCATTACTCTTTTTTTTAAGATTTATTTATTTGTTTGAAAGTCAGATTTACAGCGAGAGGGAGAGATAGAGAGAGACAGAGACAGAGACAGAGAGAGACAGGTCTCCCACGTGGGAGCAAGGGCCCAAGCACCTGGGCCATTTTCCACTGCTTTCCCAGGCCGATAGCAAGGAGCTGGATCGGAAGTGGAGCAGCTGGGACAAGAACCGGCGCCCATGTGGGATGCCAGCGTCACAGGAGGCAGCTTTACCTGCTATGACACAGTGCAGGCTGATACTGATCATTACAGAATCCGTGTGCTGGAGAGAAGCCCCTGTCTCCCCTCCCCCTTTCATGTTGGCCTTAACAATGGAGAGGCTGAGTAAGAAGGGGCGCATGCACTTTGTCCCTGACGGGGAAAGCCTCGCTTTCTAACTTCTGCATTCCCCACAGTGCACTCTGCGCCGGCCCCGTTACAAGCCCTGACATGCCGAACCAAAGGAAACACAAAATGAAAATGAAACACATGTTCCACCTGAGTCACTGTCTGTGTTTCTCCTTTGTCACCAAAGCAATGAACTCCCACGCAACAGAGGCTTGTTCTATTTAGGTTCCAAAGCGTCATCTTTGTAATTACAGCACACTATTATAGTTATAAAGTCAACAATTGGAAAACACATTCTTAGAAACATCTCTGTGATTCATGAATATTCGGATGGTGAAATCACAGGGGTGGAATGCTAACCTTGCTAACATCCTGGTGATAAAGATCACTTAGCCGCTAAGATTACGCAGTGAAAAGTTAGCCTTCACGTGCGGCGGGAACCAGAGGTAGAAATCCAGGAGCTACATTGATTGTTTGGAACAAGCTAGGTTTACCATGTATAGCTCCTCTGTTTCTAAGGTAGAAACTCCCTTGGCTTGTCTTCGTTAGCTCGGAAGTACTTACTGGTCACTTCTCTGTCCCTGTCCTGCCAGGTTGGCTAGGGCCACACCCCATAAGCACTTTAGGCCCCAAGCACCTGAAGTGCTGGAGCTTTCAGTTTCTCATCAATCCTTTCATGTCCTGAATTTTTTTTTTTTGCCTATGCAGAGCCTCTGCCTGGAATTTCTTCCCTCCCCTTCCCTCTCCTCCTCACCACCCAACCTCTCCACATTTTTTTTCCACTTGGAAAATTGCTATTTTATTTGCTCTTCCAAAGTCCAGTTCCAAAGTCATTTCCTCCTACAGGTAATGGAATGGTAGTAGACACATCGAGGATCAGCTATGTAAAAATGAAAATGTGGAGCCCCTTGTTTAGAAGTAATAAGAATTTCAAGCTGGTGATAGCAGATCATTACGCCAAGGGCAGGATCTTTTAAGTGCAGCATCCCACAGGTTGCACATTCACAAAGCCAGCCCAGGTTACACCTTCCCATCATTCTTCGTGGATTTTGTCATGTCTCAGCTGTTCAGCTTCTTCCACCCCAATTTAATACCTGTTTCCAAGTTTTTTCTACAGGAAAGCCGGGGCTCTCACACTCCTGGGTCATGTGCAAGGGGTGACCAGTCAGAAGAAATGGAGCCAGGGCCCCCCAAGATTGGTCCAGGAAGTCTCAGGTCCCAGTCAGAGCCCACGAGATGCTGGGAGCCTAGGGCTGGGACTACTTGTTCACTCATTTTCTTGGTGCACTTGAACTTAGGGGGACGTGAACCTGGGGCTGCTGGGGTTGCATCACTGGGGCAGGGAGGGGAGGTGGGGGAAGAGCAGGGACCATAGGGGTTCAGAACCAAGAGATGAGAGGCTGCACGCACAGCCACATTTACTATGGAATTTTCAGCTATTGCATTGGTTAAGGCATTTTGACCTGTTTTTTTCTGATCCTTCCAGGAAGAGTTCCAGGGACTGCACATCTATTTGGTCTTTACATGCACACATTAATATGTGTGTTTCCCCACTGTTCTGTGAGCTCCTTGGGTGGGGGCAACAGCCTATTTTGCTCATCTGATCATGTGCAGTGCTTTGGGTATTATTAAAATCTATTTTAATTTTTCAAATAAATAGAGTAACTGAGATAGGAGTGGTGCAGATTATCTTTTAAAATCCCTTCATATTTTTTCACAATATGTATTTTCCCTCAACCTTTTGACAACACCTTTCAAATTTTTTTCCCCACCAAAATGAACTTATGTTCTAATTCCATTGTCCATGAATTTTTTCAAGGACCCTAGTAGAGATGGCAAAACAACAGTGGACAGCCTCATCTCTGTTACCCCAATTTTTGTTGCAAAATTTAACTGGCCTGTGAGCCCCTGCCACACTCATTCCATTCAGTACACACTATGTCCACACGGCCCAGGGGTCCATTAAGAGGTTAATTCAGCTCCCAGGTGCTGGCAACACTGCTTTTTTTCCCCTAAGCTGGAGGCCTTTGGGGCACCCAACAGCTTCAGCCACTGAAGCACATTGACACCCATTGGCCTGTACATCTCCCACGACCTTAAAAGGGGCTCAGGGTGGGAAGGGTCATCTTCACTTCATAGCATGGGAGTTGAGGTGCATCTGGTGGATTTCAGCAAGCTCTAGAGCACATACAGGATGGCCCACTCACCTCAAGTGGCCACTGAGCACTTGCACTCTACCTAATCCCCAATGGAGATGTGCCTTCAGGGGAAAATTCACCCTGGCTCTTGGAGACTTAGTATAAAAAGAGAACATAAACTCCCAGTCATGGGTCCTACATTAATTCCACGTTGAAATAACATTTTGAATAAATGGAGCTAAATCAGATATTTGGTGTTGAAATGAATTGCACCTGTTCATGTGTGTTTTTATCCACATGGCTACCACAACACCAGCCACGTGTGTGGCTCACGCTTGATTTCCCTTGGATCTATGGTCACACAGCTTGGCTCATGCTGTTTCTATCGAGAGAGTCAAGCTCTCCTCTCCCCTCGTGCCATACTCAGCTCAGCTGTCTCTGCTCTGTCTCCTTCCCCTTTGCTCCCTGAACCTTCCTCCCCCATAAGACAAAATGCGTACGAGGTGGACTGTTTAAGTCTGCCACTTACAGGCCTCTGCTGATTTACAAGGGCACAAAATAAACACACTGACTCTGAACTTTGGAAACTTGTCAGGACTTTTAGGTCCCTATCCTCTGAATATTTACTTTTTAAAAATGTTATCTGTATTTAATTTTAAAAGAAAAATAGCCAACCCTGGCTGGGGAGTTAAAATAAAGCATGTTCTAGCCCTTGTCGATCTCTCACTAAATTCCTGCCGCATGTAGACTACCTGGGATGAGTCTGGGCTTCACTCATCACCTCCCTGGTCCCTGTGTACAGGGCCTACTCGCCAGCTGCTCTTCACCCCCACTGAGCCCCAGACAAGGGAAAATGGATCTCAGCTACAGGAAGAGAACTACCTTAGACAAAGAGAAGACTTACTGTCTGTGGCAGTGTGGATGTTAGAACAGTCCTCCATGGCTTTTACAGAGATCTGTATGCCTCCAAGTAGGCACTCATCTTTAGGTAATTCAAGGGCTACCTGCAAATAAGGAGCTGTGCTGGGTGAAACATGAGAGCTCAAGGATTCTGGGAGTGGCTCTTTTCAGAATTGGGGACTCTTTGAGGATCCGTAGAACGAATAGTGGTGACTGACATAAATTCATATCCAGAGACACAGCCACACAGGTATGCTTATGCACACTTACAAAGGCTTAAGAGCATTTATCTGTCAAGCTGTATCATCAACAGATGGATTAGGCTGGCAGCACCCCCACTGATCCACCCTAGGGTCCTTACAGATGGGACCACCACACCCCATGGGCCTCTTGCTCTGATGGAACAGGAAGCACACAGCCCACCCTGGAAATGGAGCCTGAATCCGTTCAAGCCCCTAGAGCTGTACCATTTGGAAATTTAGGGGATAGAGGAAGTAATGAAATGATGCTACAAGGATACAATCAGACAAATACAGAAGGGGGGAAATTCTACCTAGCACATTACTTAACTTCTTCAATAAGTAAATAGCATGAGGAAAAAAAGGGAGGAGAAATTAAAATGGATTAAAAGAGACTTGAGACATAACCAAATATAGTGTATAGACCTTGTTTGGATCCCACTTCCTTCAAACTAATTGTAAAATGACATTTCAAGGGATACTTTTTGAAGCACTAACATTGAGTAGCTAATGAGGTAATATCAAGCAGGTACTGTTAATTTTGTTAGGTATGTTGGGATTATTATTTTCAATGCTCTTATAAGTCTTAAAAAGGAATATAATTTTAACACATGGATGAACTTTAAAAACATTATTTATTCTAAGTGAAACAAACCAGACAAGAGAGGACAAATACTGCATGAGTCCACGTATGTGCACTATTTAGAACAATGAAATTCAGAGACAGAAAGTGGAATATGGTTACTAGGGGCTTGGTTGAAGGGAAATAGAATGATGCACATGCCTGGGGCCTGGATGGTGGTGATTGTTGTGCGTCATTGTGCAGTTACTTCATGCTACTGAATTGCACACTTAAAATGGTTAACATGGTAAATTTGATGTGATGTATGCTGTACAACAATTTTAAAAGAAGACTTTATCTGTTAGTTAGAAAGATACCCTGAGATGCCTTCATTTGTTTTAAAGCAGGGTTTTGGCTATCTGAGGGTTTATATGTGTACATGTATGTTTGAAAATCTCCATAATTAAAAATTTTTTTAATGATCACAAAATGCCTTGCTATTAAGGATAAACAAATATAGAATATCTTCAAAAGTTCATGAAATATGCGTATTATTAAAAAATTATGCATGGATTTCAAAATTTTTGCACCAAAGTAAACTTTGTCTTTTAATTTTATTTTCCATGAACTTTTTGTGCAAACCTGTCCACAGACATAACAGAGCACAGTGGATTGGCACAGTGGACCAAGGACAGGGTTGTGAAAAGCATTCCCCATGATTAAGCCATTGGCGTCTAAAGCAATTGCTTTTTTTTTTTTTTTTTTTTTTTTTTGACAGGCAGAGTGGACAGTGAGAGAGAGAGACAGAGAGGAAGGTCTTCCTTTGAAGTTGGTCCACCCTCCAATGGCCACCGTGGCTGGCGCGCTGCGGCCGACGCACCGCACTGATCTGATGGATGGCAGGAGCCAGGTACTTACCCTGGTCTCCCATGGAGTGCAGGGCCCAAGCATTTGGGCCACCCTCCACTGCACTCCCTGGCCACAGCAGAGAGCTGGCCTGGAAGAGGGGCAACCGGGACAGAATCCGGCACCCCGACCGGGACTAGAACCCGGTGTGCCGGTGCTGCAAGGCAGAGGATTAGCCTAGTGAGCTGCAGCGCCGGCTGCATGCTTGCTTTTTCAAAACTGCCTCTTGACCTCTGCCTTTGTGGGAATACCCGATGCCTTTCTCAACCAGCTTGGTGAGTTTCTGGATTATGTTTTTCCCTCACATATAAGCCAAGATCTCACTTTAGTTTTGCCTCCTTGCAAGAGGGCCTGGTGGCAGTTGTTGAAGACAGATCAAAGACTTCTGTCTAGCAACAGGGGTCCTCTGTCTAAGGAGCAGGGGACACTGCGGTGCAGTCACACAGTCGGCTTCTTTAAAAAAGATGGGTCTTGAAGACATCTCCTTAAGGACAGGAAAAGCATGCCAAGTAGAGAAATCAGAATATGCAAAGGCATGCAAGCACAGAGGATTATGTTTCCCTGCAAAGAGGGAATGTAGACACATAAGGGAAGCTGACTCTGGGGAAGTAGATGGAGTTAGAATGGGGGTCATCTGGAATGTCTTGCTATGTTCATTCATTTTACAGAGCATAATAAGGGCCGGTGTCTTTGCAGAGACAGACACTGTGCCTTTCCCTCCTAACTTTGAGAATAAGGATGATGAAGGGAAATCTATACCAGCTGCACATCCTGGGACGTCTGGCTATGGGTTCAAAGCTGTGTGTCACACTCTGAGCCCCTAATCCTCCTGCGAAGTCCAGCTTTACAGAGGTGGATGGGACCAGGAAAAGTACAGGAGACCTGCTTAAGTAATAAAGGAAGATTCCAGACTCAGAGTAAGGTTTGGTACATGAAACCAGATCCAGGGGCAAGCACTGTGGCTTGGTAAGTTAAGAAACCAGATCCATCCAAAAGGAATATGTCTCACTTCTGTGCAGTTTCTCCGCATTATCGAAATGGTCAGCACACTTACCTTCTAGCCAACAGTAAGAGCAAAGAAAACACATTATCTTGCCCCTCTAATGTTGCCCATGTTCAATGCTAACTTCGTAAGACTTCCACCAAGAGGCCCATTAAGCTTAGGTTACCATTTAAACAAGAGCCCAGGAAATGTGCCGTTCCTGCAGGAGTGATGTGGCTGGAGATCATGAAATGACATCTGCAGTTATGGCTCCCATGTTCACAGTGAATTCAACTTTTAAGTGAGTGTTCTGCTTTAAAAATGGAAGTATTCTGTGTTCAATATAAAAGAAATCAGACAGAAAGGAAGTGTTGAAAACTAACGGTGCCCACCCACATCCTGGCTCCTCTCAGAGGCTGCTACCTTCAGTTGGCTCTCTTAAAAATGATGTGGACAGTGCACTTCCTAACTCAGTAATATGTTTGTAACTATGCGGTCAGTTGAAGACTCACCTCTGTGACACAGAGCTTTAGACACAGAGAAGATTTAGCTTTCTCCTTCCCTCCCCCCAGCTTTAGTCCTTTGCTTGGTTTCCTCTGCATGTGGACACAATGCACTTGATCCTCCATCTACAAAGCCCCTTCTGATGCCTGCTGTGTCAGTAGAGGTGATCAGCACAGTTTCCTTCTTTCCCTCTCTCTCCCTCTCCCATTATCTGCCACCTATAGCTTTAATTTTGCATCATGAATGAAAATGTTGGGCAGGCATTTGGCCTGATGATTGAAGACACCCATTGGGGAGCCCACATCCCATATTGGAGTGCCTAGGTTTGAGTCCTAACTCTCCTCCCTATTCCAGCTTCCTGTTAAATGTACACCCTGGGAGGCAGCAAGACATGGTTCAAGTACTTGGGTTACTGCCACACATGTGGGAGACCTGGATGGCGTTCCCGGCCCCCAGCTTCAGCCCAGCCCAAGCCTGGCCATTGCAGGCAGTTGGGGAGTGAATCAGGGGGTGGGAACTTGTGTTCTTTCTCTCTCTGCCTCTCTAGTGTATTTAAAAACTTAATTTTTAAAAAAAGAATGAACATTTACAATCAGCTGCTCTGTCACCATAGTTAAATCTTCCTTGCTTTGTGTGTAGGTTGATTTTAATAGTGATACTGATGGCCGGCGCCGCGGCTCAGTAGGCTAATCCTCTGCCTAGCGGCGCCGGCACACCGGGTTCTAGTCTTGGTCGGGGCGCCGGATTCTGTCCCGGTTGCCCCTCTTCCGGGCCAGCTCTCTGCTGTGGCCAGGGAGTGCAGTGGAGGATGGCCCAAATGCTTGGGCCCTGCACCCCATGGGGGACCAGGATAAGCACCTGGCTCCTGCCATCGGATCAGCGCGGTGCGCCAGCCGCAGCGCGCCAGCCACGGTGGCCATTGGAGGGTGAACCAACGGCAAAGGAAGACCTTTCTCTCTGTGTCTCTGTGTCTCTCTCTCTCACTGTCCACTCTGCCTGTCAAAAAAAAAAAAAAAAATAGTGATAATGGGGGCTGGTCTTATGGCATGGGGGTAATGCCACTGCCTGTGACACTGGCTTCCCATATGGGCTCCAGTTCATGTTCTAGCAGTTCCACTTCAAATCCAGCTCCTTGCTAATGGCCTGGGAAAGGCAGTGGAAGATGACCCAAGTGCTTGGGCCCCTGCCACCCATGTGGGAGAACCAGATGAAACTCCTGGCTCCTGGTTTCAACTTGGCCCAGCCCTGACTGTTGTGGCCATCTGGGGAGTGAAGCAGTGGATAGAATGTATCTGTCTCTCTCTGTGTAACTCTTTAAATAAATAACTCTTTAAAATTGTTTTTAAAAAAATGGAAATGAGGCCGGCTCCACCTGCGGCACTGGCACCCCGGGTTCTAGTCCTGGTTGGGGTGCCAGATTCTGTCCCAGCTGCTCCTCTTCCAGTCCAGCTCACTGCTGTGGCCTGGGAAGGCAGTGGAGGATGGCCCAAGTGCTTGGCCCTGCACCCGCATGGGAGACCAGGAGGAAGCACCTGGCTCCTGACTTCGGATTGGCGCTGTTCACAGGCTGCAGTGCGCCTGCCATAGCGCGATGGCCATAGTGGCCATTTGCGGGGTGAACCAACAGAAGGAAGACCTTTCTCTCTGTTTCTCTCTCTCTCACTGTCTAACTCTGCCTGTCAAAAAAAAAAAAAAAAAAAAAAGGAAATGAATTAAGTGAACATTATTACAGTTTTGTAAATTTGGACCTTACTTTCATCTTGACCCAGCCACAGTCACCATTCGTGTATCACTTCAAGGAGAATCCTAGAAAAAACAGTCAAATGGTTTCTCTCCTATAGCACAGCTTCAAATGCTCAAAGCAATGCTGTATATGACTTGGTTTTAAATAGGAAAAATTATTTTATTTTTAAAAAGCACAAATATGTCTGCTTTTTCACAGAAAAAAAAAAGCCATATGTTTTTGATACTTATACTTTTAAAAGGGAAACTGTTGCCCAAATGTGAAGGCAGCTGAAGTGTGATATCATTTTGAGCATTCGGAAGGAGGGGGTATGTGGACAGTAGAGGAAGGAACAAAATCCAAAGTGGCCCAAGTGGGAAGTCAAGAGAGAGTGTTCAAAATGGGGAAATCAAGAAATTGGTGGTGTGCGCAACATTATTTATAAATATGGAAAAGAGAAAGTTAAAGGAATTGAAAGTTTTTGCTTTCTGGGAGTGGGAATGGGGTGGGATTGCATGAACTGGGAGATTGTTTTTTTTGTTATAGGCCTTGTTGTATTGTTTAACTTTTAATTTTTTTTTTTTTTAAAGGCAGAGAGAGAGGGAGAACTCTTCCATCTTCTGGTTCACTCCTCAAATGGCCTGCCTTGTGGCATAACAGGTTAAGTCACCTCCTGCGATGCTGGCATTTCATATGGGTGCCAGTTCTGGTCCTGGCTGCTCCACTTCCAATCCAGCTTCTTGTTAATGCACTTGGGGAAGCAGTAGAAGATGGCCCAAGTACTTGAGTCCCTGCCACCCACTTGTGAAACCCAGATGAAGCTACTGGCTCCTGGCTTCAGCCAAGGCTAGCCCTGGCCATTGTGGCCATTTGGGGAGTGAACCAGTGGACAGAAAATCTGTCTCTGTCTCTCTCTCTGTAAGTCTGCTTTCAAATAAATAAATAAATATATATATATTTTATAAAATGGCATAACATCCAGGGCTGGCACAGTCCGATGCCAGGAGCCTAGAACTTCATCCGGGTCTCCCATGTGTGTGGCAGGGGCCCAAGTACTTGGACCGGAAGCAGAGCAGCTGGAAATCAAACCAGCATTTGTATGGGATGCCAGCATTGCACGCGGCAGCCTAACCCTCTGTGCCCCAATGCTGGCCCCGCCCACCCATGTTTGACTTTTTAAACTTTGTACATGTATTACTATGATATATGTGAAAATTAAATTTTGGAAGAGTAAATATCCCACTCATCTCACTTGCAAGGTGACCCCTGCTGACCCATTGTGACAGACAAGAGCAAGGCACTGAGAAGAGGAGCCAGGTCCTGTCTTGTTGCCTGGTGGCAGCCCTCCGGGTATGACATGTGATTCTTCGTTGGTAGACCCCAAGCCAAGTGTTAGCAATCCAAGTCTTTGCTGTTGACCAGATCTGAACTTCCCTCTGGTGGGCTGATACCAACACATCTGTTTAGGAACTGTCAGTGAGCAGGGAGAGATGTGTGCTGGGCATCCTCACATTCAGAATGTGCATTTTCACTCAACCCCTCCTTTCCTTTAGTTTTTTTTTTTTTTTTTTTTTTTTTTTAAAGATTTATTTATTTGAAAGGTCAAGTGGTAGGGAGAGACGGGGCGAGACAAAAAAAACTCTTGGACCTGCTGGTTCCCTCCCTAAATGGCAGCAACAGCCGGAACTGGGTCAGGCCAAAGCCAGGAGCCAGAAACTCCATCTCCCACATGGGTGATGCTGGCATCTCAAGCGGCAGCTTAACCCGTGGTGGCATGACCCTGGCCCTTCGATCTCCCTTTCATCCAAATCCACACGCTGCTTGCAATCTTTCCATCTCAGCTTCTTGTGATTTCAGGTTTTCTTTCAAACAATCTTCTCAAGGTGGGGGGCAGCCACCTGGCTTCAGGTGCAGAGGGAGTTGCTGGGGGCCGTCACACCTTTTGGTCCAGACCTCTAACTAGTCTCCCTGGTTTCAGCCTTACCACTCGCACTCACCTCCCACGGTCACTGGGGCCCCTTCGGAGGTGCTAAATTAGTTAATTAATTATTACAATTATTTAATGTGCCCCATCTCACACCTCCCGTCTTCCACATTTATGTTGATCTGATCTCTTGTCTGCTCTTCTCCATCCCCTTGTCCTTTCTGTCCTTATAACTGAATGCATTTTGTTTCTCCCTTCAGTGTTATTTTTCAAGACTTGGAGAGAAAGAGAGGACATTTGAGTGGACTGATGAATGGGTGACCGCATGGTCAATGCTAAATTGGAACTGAACTTGCACCTGACTTTAAATGGAAAGGCTGGCTTTTACTTATCATTTTCTTCTGCCCTCTGTCATAAGTTCACAGTCCAGGGTATTTCCCTGTTAGCAACACTTTGTCCCCTGGCCAATGGCTGCTTCCCTGAGTCCAGCCTGTGGGCTTCTAAACATGTGAGTTGGTCACAAGAAGTCCAGGCCAGCAACTGTGGTTTACATCATGTAACCTGCTCCCACGGCAGCAACCCCAACTTCTGCAAACATCTGCTTGCAAGCCAGTTGTTTGGAGTGCAAAACATTTTCCCATAGAAACAGTATAATAAAGGAATATTTTAATCTCCAAGACAGCTTGTGAAAGTCTACTTCACTCAGATACATATCAGAGGTACCAGTGTTCTTTATTTACTAATGCACTCATCCATATTTATCAAACACCAACTGTGTTTAATTTGACTGTTATATTATTATCATAAGATCCTACCAAACATGATCTTTTAAAGATGTCACTTTTTCTCAATTAATAGCTTGCATTGTTTTTGACTTCCGAATGTTCCTCTCTTTCTCAAAACATAATCTGCTCCATCCTTCCCCCAGCTCACTCCTCTCACCTTCAGGGGAAAAGGGAAAGCTGGCATCAGAGCACATGAAAATGCTCATTTGTCAGAGGCAATAAGCTCCCGGCAGTGCCTTTCTCGCTCCCATAGAGGGTCCAGCCCAGGGTCACCAGGAGAAGTTGCTCATTGTGCTTTCCCAGGGTGCTCTAATGACTTGAGAGAAAGTGGGAGTCAGGGCCGATGCTGTGGAGCAGCAGGTTTAGTTGCCAGCAGCCCATGGGGGCGCTGGTTCAAGTCCTGGCTGCTCCACTTCTTCTTTTTTTTTTTTTTTTTAATTTTATTTATTCACCTGAGAGGCAGAGTCATAGACAGAGAGAGGGAGAGAGGGAGAGAGGGAGAGAGGGAGAGAGGGAGAGGGAGAGAGAGAGAGAGAGAGAGAGAGAGAGAGAGAGAGAGAAAGGTCTCCCATCTGCTGGTCCATTCCCCACATGGCTGAAATAGCCAGAGCTGGGTCAAGCCGAAGACAGGAGCCAGGAGCTAGGAACTAGAAGTCTCCTTTGGGTCTTCCACATGGGTGCAGGGACTCAAGCTCCTGGGCCATTCTCCACTGCTCTCCCAGGCCATAATTAGAGAGCTGGATTGGAAGAGGAGCAGCTGGGACACAAACAGGCACCCATGTGAAATGCTGGTGCCGCAGGCGGAGGTTTAGCCCACTACGCCACGGTGCCAGCCCCGCTGCTCTGCTTCTGATCTGGCTCCCTGCTAATGTGCTGGGAAAGCAGCAGAAGGTATCTCAAGTCCTTGGGCCCCTGTACCCATGTGGGAGATCTGGATGGCGTTCCAGGCTGCTGGCTTTGCCTGGCCCAGCTCTGGCCATTGTGGCCATTTGGGGAGTGAACAGCAGATTTGTTGCCTCCCAGATGCATTAGGAGAAACTGAATCAGAAGCAGAGTAGCTGGGACTCCAACCAGCCACTCTGACAGGGGATGTGGGAATCCCAAGCGGCAGCTTAACCCACTATGTCACAAACACCCACCATCACATTGTAATATTTTTGTATGCCCATTCCTGTCTGGCTTGCAGGGGACACATGAGCTTTGTGGCAGAGATTTTAGACTCTCACCAAATTAAATTCTTGGGCACTTTCTCCAACACTGTTCTGACCAGGATTATCCACCCAAGATGGCAAACTCAAACAGATCATTCATTCGTTCTTTCATTTCTTCCCCAGGTTCAAGTGTCCATGGCAAAGCCTGAATACCTGCCTAAAATCATTCAGTCTCAGGTTAGAACGTGCTGCTCAATCTCTATGCAGGGAGAGACGTCAGGGATTTTGATTGTGAAAAAAGAAAAAAAATATTTTTCTTAAGGGCCTGTTTCGGGAGCAGGCTTGCAGAGCTCTTGGCCAAGGGACAGGTCTGTTCTTCCAAGGCTTCCTTCCGGCACTCAGTTTCAGTGACTCTTGTGACATGGCAAAAGCTGGATCTCATGACCAGCGAGCTTTTCCTCCAGTGCTAGTGACTGTGACTAAAATAGGGCTTTGAGGGGGGGAGCCCACACAACCCTCCCCTGGGGGAAGTTCTAAAAGCCGCACTGCTTTGTAAGGATGCGATGGGGTTGAGAGTGCAGGTGAGGAGCCTCTTCTCTTAATGAGATCCATAGTGTGTAATGTGCCAACGCCCTCAACAAGCTCACTTCACACGGAATGGATGGGGGTTGGGCACGGGTTGGCCAAGCTCCATGAAGGAAGGTGCAAAATGCAGGTTAACATAGTAGATAGTAGGGTTGCCAGGTAAAAGTACAGGATGTGAATTTCAGATAAACAGCTGATAATATTTAGTATAAATATGTGTATGCATATCTATGTATATGTATGACAATATCTGTATAAGTGTGTCCCATGTAGTGTCTGGGTATACTTATGCTAAAAATTCTTTTTTACTCAAAATTCACATTTACCTGGGTACCGTATTCTTATTTGCCAAACTTGGCACCTGTAGTTGCGGGGGAGGAGGGAGATTTTCTTTGGGCTTAAGAGAGTGTTGTTTGCTCTCTGAAGCTCCATCTCAGTCAGAAACCAGTGTGCTCTGTATGTTCATTAGAAGACTGAGTAACATTCTACTGGCCAAGTTCTAATGTCTAATGTCTCTGTGCTAGAAAATTTTAAGAACTGTATTTCTTTGAGAATGTGCAATTATATCCCTTATCCAGAGGCTATCTGGCATCTTCAAATATCAGATCACCACTAAGTGGTTATTGCATGGCTAAGTGAGATATTTCAGATGCGTATTAAGCATGCCTCAGGGGATTGAGTAGTTGCTTTTAATTTGTATGGTTTGCATTTTCATAGCATAGGCCATATTTTGTTTCTGCTGTCTCTTTTCAAACCATTAATAATTGTAGCATAAAATATAACTTTTTTCATAGCAGTGCAAATGTCTAAGGAACCACAAATATTTTTTACATTTTTAAATTCAATAAATCCTACTTCCATTGGTAAAACATCAAGGACAACAATAACAACAAAGCAAAACTCCTACGACTCTCATAAGAGATGCCAGGGGATTCACATTCATTTAGTTCACTCTGGGCACTGGGGAACTTATTTCCTGTATCTACTCGAAACTGATTTCACTGGGAATTTATCTGAGTTCTCGGTTGTGTTTGTTTTGTTTTTGTTTTTGAAAGGCAGACAGAGAGAGGGAGGCAGCGGGAGACACACACACACACACACACACACACACACAAAGAGAGATCTCTCATCTGCTGGTTCACTCCTCAAATGCCCATAATAGCAGGCTGAGCCAGGGCAAAGCTGGGAGCGGGGAACGCAATCCAGGTCTCCCACATGAGTGACAGGGACCCAAACACTTGTGTCATCACCTGCTGCTTGCTAGTGTGTGCATCAGTAGGAAGCTGGAATCTGGAACAGAGGTGGGGCTTGAACTCAAGCACCCAACTGATATTGGACATGGGCATCCCCAGTGGTGTCTTAACTGCTATGCCAAATACCCAATCTAAGTTACTGGTTTTTGAGTTTTCCTCTGCAAAGGAGCAATGGGGAGCAAACTGGGAAGTGGCTGGGGTTTCCACTGGAGGCACACCCACCAAGAGCAGAAAAGAGTAAGCAAGCACAGATGCCCCACTGAGACATGTGACAAAGAACCCAAAGACCACCACAGTCAGGATGCACTTCCCATAGGAGCCAGCCCACTCTGCCAGCCCCAGTGGGCAGCACCGTGTCACCAAGGCATATAATAGTGCTGTATATTCTCACATAAAATTGAAATTATGTTCAAGTCAAAAGTTTGGCTTCCTATTCTTCTCCAGAAAGGGCACCATGGCACTTTTAAATGTATTTTTTATAGCTTTGATAATTCCAGGCAATGTTAGACTTTGCACAGAAAATTGGAGTACTGAAATGTGAGATAATTGCTGGCTTGCCACCCATGGATAGGATACCAGGACCTATGTATGCTGCAGTAATAGACAACTCCAAAACAATGTCACTGTGTTCAAAGATGAAGTTTAATTCTTATTCACACTATTACATATCAGCTGGAGGAATCTTATTCTGATACCCAGACTGATGGCACAGCCACCCTCTGCATAGAACATGGCTATTCTACCCCGGGATGTTCATTGAACAGAAGAGCAATTCAGAGGTTAGGGTGATTAGATGACTTTGCCAGAAAGGAGACAGAGGCAGTGCAGAAACCAAGGTCTTACAGCTCTCATGCCAGTGGTTACTCCCTTCAGCAGATACAAGGTATGTCCTAGGCTGACTGCTTCCCAGGGAGACTGGGGGTAAAGAAAGCTCCAAGCTGAGCCCCAAAAGTTCAGGCCTTCACTTTTTGACATGTTAGCCATCCTTCACTCACCTACTGCTTTATGCACTGGGGATACAAAGGTGATCGAAACATGGACAGTCTCTCTCCTTGTGGGGCTAATGGCTTATTATGGGAGGTGTTGAGTCTCCCAAGCTTGGGGAGAGACAAACAACCTTGGAGCTCTAGCTCCTGGAAACTCCTGTTATGGATAGGGGAGCTGAGGAAAAGGGTGGGACCACTGCACTAGTGGGAGAACAGGGAGGAGTGATCTCCAAGTGGGAGAGAGAGGGAGAAAACAACTATGATTTCCATTTGAGAGGAGCCAGCAAACCCAGATTCCAAAAGACAAAGGAATCTAATGCTCAGAAGAACAGTAAAGTCAATAACCAGGGCAGTATTTTTACTCTAGATTGAAACTAATTTTATAGGGCAGCCTAACAAAGAAATTTGAGTGATACATTTGAGATGTCAAAAGAGATGGATAAGTTACAAGACAAAATAGGTAGAAATACTTTGAATAGCAGGTAGTATGAAAAACAGCCAACTGAAAACTTCAGAAATGAGTAATACAAATATCGAAATTCAAAATATCCTAAATGAAAAAATTCCTGGCATAGATAAAATTGAAAGGTGCATTAGTGAAGTGAGAAAATGTGCTTAGGAACCTACCCAGAACATGGGCAAAGGAGAGAAAGTTTTAAAAGACACAATAGATAGATTGATGGATGCAATCTAATAGGAGTTCTGAAGAGAAAAGGAGGGAATGACAGTGAAGCAATATTTGAAGAGATAATTGTTGATAATTTTCCAGAATTGAAGACTTTAAATCAAATGTACACTTGAGTGCCAAGCAGGGAACTAAGAATAAGTTTGTACCTAAACACATTGTAGCAAAATTGCAAACCATTAAGGATACAGAGATAATCAGAAGATAACAGAGATAAAAGATGTATTACCAACAAAGGAATGAAAATTAGTCTGAAGAAAGCTTTTCAAAGGCAACAGTAGATTCTAGAAGATAATAAGGGTAATATGTTCAAAGTGCAGAGGGAAAATAATTGTCAATCTAGAATTCTGTACCCTGACAAATAGACATTTGAGACATCCAAAGATCAAGAGAATTTCCAACTAGACTGTCACTAAAAGAACTAGTAAAGGTATTATATTTTGATAACATAATTAACTACTGATTGTAAAAGAAAACCTATTTTTATGCTTACAAAGGGCAAGAAACAAAAAGAAGGGAGACAGGGTTCAACATGTAACTAAAAAGTACTGGGGCCCTTGTTGTGGTCAAAAGGACAATGAAAGTTCTACTTTAAAAGAGTATTCAGTAACACCAAGATGAAAAACCAGATACACTGGACAATAAATAAGTAAAGCATTCACCTTAGGAAAGTAGGCAAAGACAAGAGAGAAATCTAAACTAGAACTCAGCAAATAATAAGCATAAGAGAAAAGCAACAGAAATTGTATGATGGGTAAAACAAGAAGTTGATTTTTCAGAAAAGTTTACAGAATAATAAACCCTGAGCGTAACTGATCATGAAAAAGAAGAAAAACACAAATAGAAAATAGGAATAAAAAAGGATAGACATAGATTCAGAGAGGATTTCAAAAAACATAAAAGAATAATAATGACAACTCTATCTCGATAACTATGGAAACCTAAAAGAAGTGAATAATTTTCAAGAGAAAAATTGGTAATTTATTCACATGAAAACAGAATAAAGCTTAGCCACTAAATTAACTATTATTCAAAAGTTCTCCAAAGACCCCAGGCCCAAAGGGTTTTGCCAGATCTTCAGAATACAGATAAACCCTGCTTTAAAAGCAAAAACCAAAAGCTGTTTCAGAGAATGGGGGAAGGAGAAGGAAGAGGATTGCCCAGTTTAATTTTTTGAGATATTAAAGTCAGACAAGCACAATATAATGAGAGAAAATTGTAACAATATCACTTGTCATGTAAATACAGAATCTTTAGAAAATGTGACCATGTAGTAACTATTTAATTTCAAGAGTGAAAATGTAATTCAAAAATAGAAAACCTTTATTTAAATTATAGATTAAAATGAAAGGATTGTCTCTATATTGTTTATCTTTTTACTATCAGTAAAAATGTAGAAAAGATATTTGACAGAAGGTAGCATTCATTCATGATATTAAACAAGCAAATAAAACACTAGTAATTGAAGTATAGAAGACAATTTTGCTTTACTTGATGAAAGCCTTATATCAAAACTCCACAAGCAAATATTGTACTAGCTGGTGGTATCTTAGACACATTTCCATTAAAGTTAAGAATAACAGGATACTGGTTATAAGCATTCAGCCTTATACTGAAGGTCATAACTGATGCAACATAAAATGATGGAGACAGAGGCAGGGGAGATATTGGAAAGAAAACTCTTTTTGTTTGCATAAAATGTGATTTTCTCCGTAAGGAACTCAAGAAAATTCACAGAAATGTCCTTAGGGGAAAAAAAAGTGTTCAGATACCAAAAAAATTGCACCCATTAACAGTAATGGAATAGAATATATAGCAGGAATATATATGAACAGAAAATATAGTAGGAAAAAATCCTATTCACAATCGTGACATTTTTTGTAATTTAGGGACAAACTTATTAAAAGATACACAAAATCTCTCTGAAGAAATCTATGAAAATATTATTGAAGAATATAAAGGAAGACCTAAGTAAATGGCCAGAAATACCATGTTCATTGACTAGCCATAAAGTAACATTGTCAACTATCTCCGTATTGATCTGTAGACTTGAAGCAATTTTAATTTTAAAAATTCCCCAAATCTGTGTGTATATTTCTTAAGCTGATTCTAAAATTCATGTGAAAGTCCAGGAAGAGCCCAGACAATTTTGAAGAAAAAGAAGAGGATGGCAAGATATGTCTTCATAGAAAACTAGTCTTAAAAAGACTGTGGTGGTATTAGGGGATATACCTAGAGATGAATGGGACAGAACAAAAGCCCAGAAATAGCCTATATCTGGGAGAGAGCTCCACACATGACTGATGTAGCGTCACAAAGCACGTGGGGACAAAGGTGGGCTGGACAGCTGGTCACTCCTCAGGGAGAAAAGTAGAATTACATTCCAGCTCACACCGACAGTAAAGATTAAAGATCTAAATGTGCAGAGCAAAACTTTGCAACTCTTAGGGAAAAAAATATGAAAATACATTTATTGTCAGCAAGTAGGAAAGATTTCTTATATGAGTTGCAAACAGAACAGAAGGGCTTTGCAATGTACCTAACCAAAAATAGGAGATATTTTAAGAAACAGAAATTATATAAGCTTACTTCCTTGATCACAAGGCAATAAAATTATTAATAATAGAAATTAAAACAAAAACAAAGTACTAGAGTGAAGCAAAATTAAATAAAATAAAAATTAAAGCTTAAGAAAATAGCAGTTAGAAAATAATTAAAATAAAGGCACACCATGTCAAAAATTATGAAATCTCCTCACAGTCATACTAAAAGTTTAAGAGACAGTCTGATTTCATTATTTCCAGGAAAGAAAACCAAGAGTATTCAACCCAAGGGTTTATAAAGACAATAACAATAGCAACAACAAAATCTCTGAAAACCTAGAAAAACAGAATTTCTAGAGGCAAAAATAAATTAAATGAATTAGAATACAGGAACACTTACAGAATTAATTCAAAAGCTACTTTTTCAAGAAGTAATAAAATAGACAAATCTTTTAAGCTAAAGAAGAAATTCCTATGAACTATAAAAATAGAAATAAAAAGGGGGGATTCAAAACCAGAGAAGAAGGAGATGTTTTAAATATAAGATAATAATACTTTGCAAAATTGTAAGTAATAAAACAAAAACCTAGATTAACTGGATAGTGTTCTGGAAACATACACATTACCCAAATTAGAAATATGAAGTCTAAATATTTCAATTACAGCTGAAGAAACTAAACAGAAAAAGAAAAGTAGAGAAAAGAAGGAGAAAAGATTTCCTTGGCCTAGAAAACTTTATAGGGAGAAATCTTTCAACTCTTAAGGGACTAGGTAGCTATTATGCTTCACTAATTATTAAGAAATGTAGTTTCTAATTTACTTTATAAAAATGACCTTACTTTAAAATCCTGAAAAAGATAGCTCAAAAAAGAAAATAATAAGCTTATCAGAATTACAAATATAAAGAAGAAAAATCACAGATAACAGAGTATCAAAGAATAACCCAAGTAAGGATTTACTTAGAAGGAAAATGCTTTCTTTTAATACATGAAAAATCCAATAGTATAATATGAGGTACTTCAGTAAGTTTATGCAAAAATGGAATTAAAAGATAAGTTTATTTTGGTGCAGAACAGTTTTGAAATCCGTGGATATAAGTGATCTTCAAAAAGTTCATGGAAAATATGTGTCATGAAAAAACTGTGCCTGGATTTCAAAACTTTTTTGCACTAAAATGAACTTAGCTGTTAATTCCATTTTTCCATGAACTTTTAAAAGTACTCTTATATACCACATGTTAAAAGAGAAAACCCAAATGAGAGTCCCAATAGATGCAGAAAAGACATGAAAATTGAATAGCTAGCTCTTTTTAAAAGAAGATTTCAAATTTAAGACTTCTTCTAACATAAAATTGATTTGAAACAAAACCATCTTTAAAAACGAAATACTATGGTAATATTATTAACATGGTTTATTTTTAACTTTGATCTGAAACTTCTGAGCAATGAACTATGACACACAAAAATGAGATTCATAATATTGGAAGGGTGCAAGCATATTTGTAATTGTTTATAGATGACATAATTATATTCCTGGAAACTCAAAAAAAGCAATTCCATGAGAACTATTAGAATTGATATGAGCTCAAGAAAACTGCTAACTATAAAAAATCATAAAAGTGGGTTTTCTATATAGAAAATTTCTTTATAGCTTTTCTATAAAGACGTACTATATTTCTGCATCCATTGCAGAAGACATTGTTAGAGAATATAATTTTAAAAATAAAATTATAATAATAAAAATAAACAATGACATTAGAAACTTATATTAAATTCTTTTGAAAGCTTTAATGAGAATATGAAGGACTCATATAATAAAAACTATGAAATGTTATTGAGAAATACAGAAGATTCACATGGCAAGTTTAATGACAATAATGCCAGTTTTTTCAAATTGATTTGTATGCTCAATATAATTTCAATAAAAATCTCAATAGGATTCTTTTCAGAATTTGACAAAAATCATTCCAGTGTTCACTGAAAGAATAATTAGGTATGAACAGCAAAGAAAATGTTGACTGTAAAAAGGAATGGTGTGTTTTTAATAATTTTAAAAAGCAAGTTTCAATAAGATAGTGTGGAAGTGGCAAAATAACAAGCATACAAATGTCTAGATTAACAACAGAATATTCCAAGACCCATTATACATAAGAACGTAATTAAAAAAAAGTCTCACAGGTCAGTAAGAAAAAAAGGTTTATTTCATTAACTGATTATTTAGAAAAACTAAGAGTTTTATCCTAAATGATAATCAGAATACCTTTAGATGAATAAATAGATAGATATAAAATATGAAGCCATCTAAATAAAAATTTAATAACTAGAAGCACATGAAAAAATATTTAATAATTTTAATCATCAAGGGAATATAAATTAAAACTACAACTGGCAATCACTGCATACCCAACAGAATGGCTAAAATAACAAAGATTGACAACAACAAATGTTGGCGAAGATACGGAGCAACTGGAACTCTGACGCGTTGTAGGAGGACACATAAAATGGCACACCATTTAGAAAAAAGTCTAGCCATTTCCTATAAAATATCTATCCCATGATCCAGCAATCCCATCCCTAGGTTCAAGAAATGAAAGCAGGTGTCCACTTCATATCTTAATTCATGAGGCCCCAAACTGGGAACAGGCCAGAGGAAGGGATAAACAAACTGTAATTTAGACGTATCATGAAATCCTACTGTTAGCAACAAAGACAAAACTTCTGAAGCACACCAACACAGATGAATTTCAAAAACCTGGCCCCAGAGATCATGCTATATGATTCTTTTTATGTGAAGACCTAAACCAAGCAAAGCAATCTGTGATGAAAAAACTAAAAACGACAGCTTCCTCTGGGTACAGTGGAAGTGAGGCCTCACCAGGAGGACACCAGGGAACTTCCTGGGGTGCTGCTGTTTCTGTTTTAAACAGCTTTACTTAGCTATGCCTCACATACCATGCAGTTCTCCCATCTAAAGTGCACCAGTCGACGGTTTTTAGTGTACTCATAGATACGTACACCAATAGTCTCAAAAAGAAACTTCTACTCCTCCAATTTCTGGATCTTGATAGATGTATGCATTTGTCAAGACTTACTGAATGGGTCATTTAGGATTTTTGCATTTCACTGTAAATATGTAAATATATAAATTTTACCTTTACAAGGTTTATACTTGGATATGAAATATGAAATAATTTTCAAACTTGGATATGAGAAATTTTATTTAGAAGGGAAAATATTGATAGATGTGATTACTTTAAACCTTAAAAATATAGAAATATATATTAAAATATATAAATATAAAATACATAAATATTCTCATATGAGTTTTATATAGTATATGTTATAATGGTATATATTTTATATATAATATGTCAATATTTTATATATGTGTATGTGTCAAAAATTTATAAATATACCAACGTTAAAATTAAATATCAGGCCAGAAAATTACTATTATTAAAAAACCATTTAAGACAAGGCAATCTTTTGCTACATATTTTATAAATGTATAAAACATTCTCTATCATTGTAAATATTGATAGGATCAGATATTTGGGCAAAGATTCTGAAATGAAAATTCATAAACAGGAAGTACAACTTGGGAACAAAACTAGAGCATTTCTTCCCATTTACAGAAATTTAAAATTGAAATGATATCGTGTGACAAGTATCAAAGGCCCCACAATTTGTATGCCCTTTGATGTATTTATCTTTGAGAGATATATTTATTCTACTTGGATAAAATGTATTTAAAATAAATAAGAAGGCTATGTACAAAGATTTAGCCATACGAATATTTACTGCAGTAGTGTTTGAAATATTGATGAATCAGACATTACCCAAATGTTAGTATAGGGTACTAGTTAAATAAATTCCAGGACAAAGACATTAAATTCACTTGGGACTCCTGTACAATCAATAAACATGATGTTGTAGAAGAGGACTTAATGATATTTATATCCTAAATTTTTTTTTAAAAAGCCCACCAGATTCCTTGGTCCTGTTCTGCTAAGCCCTCCCCTAGCTCCCTCCACGGTGGACTAAAAGGTATTCAGCTGCTGTCAGCCTTCTCCCTCCCCTGGTCCCACCTTCCCTTTGGAAGTTACTCCTGTCTTTCACTCTGGTGAGGAGGAAATAGGCTACAGTTAGAATGGGAGGTGGGAGGGAGACAACACTTCTAAAAAAATGAAAACAAGAGGAGTGGAAAATGCTGTTTAGTCAACTTTTTGTTAATTAGGAAAAAAATACCCAGTGTCATGCTTACAAATTCAGTCCAAAAGTGCATAGGATAAAAGTGTCTCGACCTAGTCCTCGGTGCCTTCGCCACCTTCTCTTTTCTCCTCTCAGATACACTTTTTAGAAAGACATCTGCCAAAAGGCCCAAACAACTGAAACACGAAAATAAAGAGAAAAGAAGAAGGGAGGGATGGGAAAATGGAAGGGAAGAAGGAAAAGACGAAGAAAACAAGAAAGAGGGGGGAGATATAAAGCAAGGAGTACTCCAGGGGAAAACTAGAAGTTTACTCTGAGCTCTGAACAGGCAATGTTTATTTAGAATATATGAGAAATATCTGGATCCTTCAATAACTTGCTAACAATAGTACTAAATGACATTAAATTATTTATAATTTGTATAAGATAAATAAACCAGGATCAAAAGTGAGGAACCTTTTGACTTGACATGGCCTTAGGGAATAGTAACTGTGTCATCTGAACTCATACATGTTCATGTCAATGAACAGGTGTTAATGTTCCTACAGGGATACTTGGAACAGTTTTTTAAAAAAATGCATAGATTTCAAACATTTTTGCACCAAAATAAGCCTGTTTTTTAATTCTGCTTTTCCTTCAACTTTGTGAAGTCCCCTCCTACAGAAGCACTGGAGTAGAGGATGTGAAATCCCCACTCATTGGACAAGCAGCTGTGACTTGAAGAGCGTGAGGGAGGCTCCGGGGTCAGACACGGCCCCAGCCTGGATTTACCCAGGGGCCGGCCTCCTGGGGGTGAACCACCAGTGACAGACACAGGATGGCACGCTGAATTTCCCTTCCTGGTGTCATCCTCTCACGTCTGGGGTGAGACCACAGAACCCACTGTTGTCTCCTTAACCACCGCTTTGGCTTGCTGAGCCAGGAATGTGCTAGCTTACAGCTACTGCTGGAAGGAAGCCAAACCAGATGACTGATGGGGAGTGGGGAGGAGAACAGGCCATCCAGGTGGTCCACAAGGGCACAGCTGGCTCTCTCCATCAAGGGCAGGTCTGTGTTGTCAGTGTGTGTCTGCTCCGTTCCCTCCATGATGCGAATGTACAACATGCAGAGGGCATCAGAGCGTGAGATTTAACACAAAAGTATTTTTACTGCTTCATCAAAGGCACTACTACGTGAACAGGAATATTTGTGTGCGTGATTAAGCTTGGAAGCTTAAAAATAATTATCAGTTTATTTGCGAAGACTTTATTTATAAATGAACTTATAATTAGTTCATGACTTTTTCCTGCTACATTTCTGGACGACTTCATTGAACACACACCATGAGAATGACACCTTGCTGGATGCTGTAACAGAGTTGGCATGAGGAGAGGGCATGCTTGGGTGGGGGTAGCAGCAGGGGGACAGGAAGGGAAGGAAGAGTTAATTTCGGGATGAGGTGGGGAGAGAGAAAAGAGGGAAGGGAGCCTGAGGCAGAGAAGCTGGGGCAGGAACAGAAAAACAAGAGAAGAGAGTGCTGTGCCATAGAGAAGAAGCTATAGCTATACCAGCAAGCCTGTATCAAAAGTTAGCCGTGGGTCCTAGGGTATAAATCAAGTGGGAGTTCTTCCCATTAAAAAAAAATGGCAGGGATAATTTTTCCTAATTTCTACTGTGCCTTTATAACTTTAAAAATGCATCTGAGGTGGAACTTTTGCTTTTTAAGGGTTTATTCAGCCTAACCACTTCCTCACCTACATGCAGGCACCCAGGGAACCTTATTGTTGTTACACCTGCACAGATGGCTTCAGGTCAGGAACCGGTCAATGAAATTAAGTCTGACAGTTCTCCTGATTTACCTCCAACGGACAGACAAATTCAAATGACCGTGATGTTTTTAAATGAGCCTTTTCTGAAGGAGTGTTGAGTGGTCAACTTTCTCCTGATTCTAGCAGTTAGGACCCAAGGATATGAGTAGTTACTTTTCCTTGTTAATGCTAGCTCTAAATGCAACCCAGCTTGCAGAGCCCTTGGGCCCTGGCCGTGGAGAATTAAAGGCAAGATCTAATAAGCCCAACACCAGAGCTCCGGTGCTTACAGCTCTTGGCTCATTCATTCATTCTGCAAATATTTACTGAGCATCTACTATGTGCAGGGCCCAAGTTTGACAGTGGGGCTATGGTGGTGGGCAGGCTCTGTCACTAACCCACAGAGCTCACGGCTCTTTGTCCGAGGTAGGCAGAACAATGATTACTGAAAGCACCATCAGGAAACAGGTAAGGGACCGACACTCAGAGCTGGGACAGAACCGCAGTCCAGTTTTTCTCTTCTGAGGTTTAAATACTTGGCACGATGCATTCAATGACTCTCAAAACTTTTTTCTTAAATAGCACTGTGTATGTTTGTTATAAAGGAACTTCAAAAAAGCATTCACCTCCTTCCCCTGGGGGCTTCTTCCCCCAGCTTTAAAATTGCAGCCAGTGATTTGCATTCTTGTTCCTGCCTTCGAAACAACAGAACAGTGTTTCTTCTCACAATCTTAGGCTATGATTGAGAGTATTAACACTGATAATATTATTTTTTTAAAAAAGAAGTAACTTGCTGAAGTTTCTAAATCCATAATACTCTTGAATTGGGTAAATGAAAAAATGTTATTTTTTAAATGCTTTGTAATAGGGAATGCATTGGATCCCTATAAAATAATCAGATGTTAAGGTATTCAGATAACGATGCTAGAGCTGGACAGGTCCCCAGGTCCGAATCCTCTGCGGAGAAGCAGAGCCAAGGGAACGTGATGCTGCTTGTCTTCCTGGGAGCATTTTCTTAATCTTTCACTCATTTCAGCTGTCAGGAGCAGCTGGTTACTTCAGCGTGCCGAAATGCCTGCGGCCTTGTAAACATTCTCCCTAATACTGTCCATTACTCATAGTTTGAAAATCACTTTGACTCCTGAAACATAATTATGTGAATGTCAGATGAGTCAGCAGGGGGACTGCATGCTGCTCCTATGGCCGCCACTCTTGCTGCCAAGTGCTAAACGCCTCAGCGCCTGCCGCTCCACAAACAACGAGAGAGAGAGAGAGAGAGAGAGAGAGAGAGAGAGAGAGAGAGAGAGAACAGAAGCCCCCTTTCAAGTGGGAGGGGGGAGAAAAGATGCTTGAGACTCAGGGAACAGCTTCAAAAAGAGTGGCCAGTTTTGTTTTTGCTACGACATGCAAAGAGATCGTTGAAGTAAAATCAGAAACCGTAGGCTAATCTATATATGTGAAGAATACACAGGAATTTGGGGAGTTTTCACAGAGAATCTGTGATCTCCCACCCTGCCCTGCCCCACCACAGGTCACCATTCGGTCATTGCCAGGGCCCCACTCCAAGGCATTTTTCCACCTGTATGAAATGACGGTGCACTGCCAGGAGGAGGAGGCATGGGGGCCAAGACCCTTCCCCTCTGGTATGGATAGGAGTCGGGAGGCTGCTGGGCGCAGGGTGCACCACACCCAGCTGCATGCTACCCACTCCCCAGCCTTCCTTGCTTTGCCCTCTTTGGTGGAACCACCCTGCAGACAGAGCTCAGAGCCCCTCTCTTAGGCTGTTTTCAGCACCACTTACAAATTCCAGATGGTTTCCCCTCCACCTACAGCTGGGAAAGGAACCAAGCAGGACAGGCTGGAGGTGTCCATAGACGGGCTGACCACGACCCCCTACCCCTTGTAGCCCTGGTCACAGCTCAACCTGTCACCAGCCAACCCCCTCCCAGCCTCCCCTCACCTTGCCCTCCCTGGTCACACTCAGGGTATCACTTAAAGACATTCACTTAGGACCTCAGAAAATGCGCTCACCTCCATTATCTGACCGAAGTCTTATAAATGACCCATATTTACAAATGAGAAAACAAAGGATCACGGAAAGGATGTCCTTGTCCAAGGTCATGCAGTGAGTTCCGGAACCAGACACTCAGACCTCGTGGCCTCTCTGTTCTGCCAACAACAGAACAGAGGCTGCACACCCAGAGGGACTGGAGAGCACCAGTCGGGGTTGGAAGAGCCCCAGGTGAACGTTATTGTACGGCCGAGACCATGGCCAAAATCTAGAGAGGCCACGACTTGCCCAAGGTCACACAGGTTGTAAGTGACAGAACCAGCTGCCAAGCCAAATCTCCTGACTTCTGCTCCACGGCTTTTCTCTCTAGACTCTTTTCTTCCTCAAACAGGACTTGTTCCAGTGTAGGCAGAGTAAAGAGTCAGCTCTCCCCCTATGCATCCACGTTCAGCTAACCACGCCAAGGGCCCCAGAAGAGGTGGGAAAGTCAAGGAGGAGAACACACTGGAAGGAAGTGATTAACTAAGCCCATTGGCTTCCCATTGCGAGCTGTGAGCTGTGTCATCAACACCCCCTGGACTACAGCTCTGATCAGCAGTGTCCCCCAGCCATGGCTTCACCCAGACAAAGGCATGCACCGTGGTGTCGGTGTGGTGCTAATGCAGCCCCACTGTTGTGTGGCAGCCTGTGGAGGGGTGGTAGGAAGCCCTGATCCAACCCAGGGACTCTGCAGCACCCTAAGTCTAGGCCGTCTCAAGTCTTGTCACCGATCACCCAACTTCTCACTTTCCCGCCTCTCTTCAGGGTGGTGCCCACTAAGCCTGTCTGTGGCAGGGGGTTGCCCCCAGCTGGAGGCTTCCTGACCAAACTCTGTTTTCCTGCAACATTTCCCTCTTCTACAGCCAATGGCCCCAAAGACAAAGAAAAGTCAAGACTCACATTTGGGGATGAAGTGCTGAAAGTCCTTTGGAAGCTCTGGAGCAGCCTATGTATTGGAGGAGTTCTCCTGTCGTCTCTTTTGCTCTGGTCCCCTCGAATTTATCCTCAAGGCATGGTTGGTCAACTAAAGCTGACCCCACCCCTACCCCCTAAAGCAACCAACAGCTGCTACTATATTGAGTAGCAATGTGATGTCATCCAAGAGGTGACTAACCCACCGAGGCTTCCCTGCGAGCCATCATCTAAATATGCCAGCCTACCATCATCCTGACCTTTCCACAGGAGAAAGCTGAGTGAGGGGCTTGACACTGACTTGGAGCTCAAGTGCCTGCCTGACCTTCCGGGGTCAGCACCCTAGAGCATTTTGAGGACATGCATCTATCTACCCCCCACCCCAACACACACACTCTTCCCAGCAGAGGAGACACTTTTCACCCAACACATGCTTCCTCTACTGGCCTGACTCTGAAATCTGTGGTCATCAGAATATGTACTGGCCGGCACTGCGGCTCAATAGGCTAATCCTCCACCTTGCGGCGCCGGCACACCGGGTTCTAGTCCCGGATGGGGTGCCGGATTCTGTCCCGGTTGCCCCTCTTCCAGGCCAGCTCTCTGCTGTGGCCTGGGAGTGCAGTGGAGGATGGCCCAAGTGCTTGGGCCCTGCACCCCATGGGAGACCAGGATAAGTACCTGGCTCCTGCCATCGGATCAGCGCGGTGTGCCGGCCGTAGTGCGCTGGCCGTGGCAGCCATTGAAGGGTGAATCAACGGCAAAAGGAAGACCTTTCTCTGTCTCTCTCTGTCACTGTCCACTCTGCCTGTCAAAAAATAAAAAAAAGGAGGTTAGTATAGAATAGGCAGTATATTCAAAAGGAAGATCACAGTCTTGCCTGTAATCCAAAAAAAGAAAAAAAAATATGTACTGTTCCCAGTCGCTAGAGGGGAGCCAGGGAGAGGGTCACACATGACTACCATGTTATGTAACAAAGACGCTGAGTTCGATTCTTCGTACACACTCTTGCGTGTAATTCTCAAAACACTCCGAGTTAGGGAAGCAAAGGGGAGGAGCTAGGTCATATCCCTGAGGTCGCAGAGCTGGTCCGTGGCAGGGCTCAGATTCTAGCCTGCCTCTGTGACTCCGCGGGAGAATGAACTCTACAGAAAACTGCTACCACCTCTCTCCGCTTTTTTTTTTTTTTTAATAGACTCTATTTCATAGAGCAGCTTTAGGTTCACAGTAAAATTGAGCAGAGGGTACAGAGATGTCTTCTATATTGTGTCCCTGCACCTGTGTAGCCTCCCCCATTAGCGACACCTACCCCCCTCAGCAGGCTGGTACATTTATGACAACTGATAATCCTAGTGAACATGTCGTTATCACCCCAAGTCCATAGTTCCATCGGGGTTCCCTCCTAGGGGCTACAGGTTTACAGATCTGGGGAGACGTGTAACACCATGTATCCGCCTTCCAATGTCACACATACATGGTCATGCCACTGCCCTGAAAATCCTCTGTGCTCTGCCTTACTCCTCTCTCCCACCCCAACCCCTGGCAGCCACTGCTCTGATCCCTGTCTCCATAGTTTGGCCTTCACTTGAATGTCACAGAGGGGGGATAGCACAGAATGAAGCTTTTTCAGACTGACTGCTCTCACGGAGGTTCTGCTGTGCATTTCCATTTCCTCTGTGTATTTTCATGCTTCAAAGCTCCTGTCTTTTTTAGTGCTGAATAATACTCCACGGTCTGGGTGTACCACAGTTCCCAGAGACATTCACCTCCTGAATGTGGCTGGCTTTGAAAACTCCATTCTGGCTTTGAAAACCTCATCCTAGCGCAGTTACAAATAGAGATGGCCACCAGGCTAGTGCTTCCTCTTCCGGGCCTCAAGTCTGTTGCTCAGTCCTGCTGCCCCCCACAGCACCCGGCAGGTGCCCCTTCAGCACCCCTTGTCTATGCATCATTTCAGTAGCCTGGGAACCACCTGGGCCACCAGAGCGAGCTCCCACAACTACAAGGAAGTCAGGGCTCTCCTTCCAGGCCACCACTCCCAATAGGGCTATGCACTTCCTACGCGATCACCATATAAGTTGCTCTTTTTTTTTTTCCATCCAACCTAGCAACCCAGCCATCCTGTGTTGAGTGAGCACTGTGAGGTGCTGAATGTTGGGGTCCTCCCAAATGTATATATCGGCTGAATCCCAACCCCCAGTGTGATGGTGTTGGAGGCGGGGTCTCTGGGAGTTCATTTGTACCCTTATAAGAAGAAGAAGAGACAGGACAGCTCTCCCTCCGTGGGCTCAGACTGAGCAAAGGCCGTGTAAGCACATAGCAAGGAGACAGCCACCTGCAAGCCACGGAGCCAGTCCTCACCAGACCCCAAATCTGCCAGCACCTCTGTCTTGGCAGAGCTGGGAGAATAAGCATCCGCTATCATGCTATCCGGGTCTATGGTATTTGGCTGTAGTAGCCCCGGCTGGCCAAGACAAGGACCTGCCACATGTCAATCTTAGATGGCAAGTCCTTGGAGCACATGAAATCTGTTTACGCAAGATTTTGCACAGGTGCACCCATCGCGGCACCTTATTCCATTAGTAAATATATTTTTGGGGAGACAGAGTGGTGTGCAGGCAGATTAAAAAAGAAGACAGTAACAAAAAGCTTACAAGGCCCTCTGAATTAATTTTATCATCAGGTAATTATATTAAGTATAACATTATAATGGTCAAACTATGGCAGTTATCATTCTCACAAACCCTTACAGAATATTTTCTGTGTTTTCAGACTGAAATGCTTTCACATCAATGTAAATGTTCTTGTTGCTTGAAAATGCTGCATGGGCTGAAATATAAATAGATTCAAGAAAGTTTCAAATAAATTCCTGGAGGGCAGACTTACACCAAGTTATTAAAGCAGCATTCGGAATAATCAGCGTGCATTCCTAACCTCTGAGAATGATCTCATGAAGGGCAAGTGCCTTAATCTGGCCCAGGTCATCTTGGTGGCTGCATCGGAAGCAGGAGCTCAAGTGAACAGAGGTCACGGCTGACCGGCGGGCCACCGCTAAGGAGTGCCTGTGGAACAGGAGTCAGCCAGGTTTCCACTCTGCAGGGAGCCAGCCCTCTGGTATCCCACCCCTTCCACCTGTCCGGGAGCCAGCTGTGTGTGCCCCAGGGGCCCAGGACTCTCCCTCCACAGAAGCACTGCTTAGCTTTGTGTCACACGGTGAGTCACCAGCACGGTTGGGAATGGACCCAGGATTCCTGCTCCTGTGCTCGCTGGGGCCATTTGCCGGCGATCACAATCCTTCCACGTTAGTGGCCGGTTACATTTATGGCTCCTAATGACATTTAATGGGGCTTCTGGGATGGGGAAGTGCTGGGGAGTTGAAGGCTGGGAGATAAAAAATCCAAACCTGAAATGACACACAAGATCTTTATTACAGAAGGTTTAAAAATGGCAGTGCACTTCATCGGGTCATTCACTGGGGGGGGAAATGCCCACACTGGGGGAGGAGTGAGCCCCTTAACCTGTCTTAAAACCAGGTGGGCCGGTGCTGTGGCTCAACAGGCTAATCCTCCGCCTAGCGGCGCCAGCACACTGGGTTCTAGTCCCGGTCGGGGCGCCGGATTCTGTCCCGGTTGCCCCTCTTCCAGGCCAGCTCTCTGCTATGGCCCAGGAAGGCAGTGGAGGATGGCCCAAGTCCTTGGGCCCTGCACCCCATGGGAGACCAGGAGAAGCACCTGGCTCCTGGCTTCGGATCAGCGCGGTGCGCCGGCCGCGGCGGCCATTGGAGGGTGAACCAACGGCAAAAGGAAGACCTTTCTCTCTCTGTCTCTCTCACTCTGCCTGTCAAAAACAAAACAAAACAAAACAAACAAACAAACACACACACACACACACACACACACAAACCAGGTGGGAGTTAGAAGGAAGGGCAAGAGGCAATAGCCTGTGGATCTCAGAAATCGTGTTCTTTCCTCCCTGCAACTTCATTCTCTCCCGACTTGCGGCCACTGTCTGTCTTGGCTTCCATCTCATCCGTGACATGCCATCATTTACGGGCACATTCATGCCCTTTGCCTTACCCGAGTCCTATCACAGGTGTGTGGGACCCAAGGAAAGAGACATCAAGTGACTGCGACTCTCCACTACCCGCAGGCCGTGGGACTCCCTGCAGGTCACCCCACCTGGACCCAAGTCCCCCTTAGTTACACAAAGCAGGAGCTGGCTTGGCTGGCCTGAAAGTAGCAGGCAGGCCACCCTATGCTTCTGCACCTCCGTGTACAGCCCCAACACAGAGGAAGCAGCTGCTGCCCCCACAGACCTCTCAGCTTTTCCCATCTCCTGGGGAGCACACAAGGGATGGGGCTGCACGCGCGGAACAGGAAGAGCTGCAAGCAAGACTTCCATAAGCAGGAGGAGCAGGAGCCCTGATGGCTGGAGACTGGGGCGGGGTGGGGGGGCAGTTATAAGGAACTCCCAGGTGTGGGCTGGGGAGGAAGGCACCCCTGCAGGCCCCTTAGCCAGAAGCCAGTGACATCCGCCTGAGGTCACAGTGGCCACAGCTCACCCCCTGTCCATGTCCAGTGCACAGTCACCCCTGTTTTGCTCAAAGCTTTGTGAGGTTGTCTCCTTTTTGGTGGGAGGGGACAGAGGGAATTTTCTGTTTTGGAGTTGAGAAGGGATTATGACAGAGGAGACACAGGCTATTTCTTCTGCTCTTAGATCCAGCCGCTGATATGCCAGGTGACCTCTCCAGTGCCCAGTAAGGACACGGGGTGACAGACAGGCCTGGCAGGGCAGGGACTTGGGTGATCCAACCTGTATCACTAAAAACATGAACCCTGGAGTTTGACCTGCTCGCTCTTCATTCTGTGTTGAATCTTACTGTGCAGCGACCTCCTTTCTCATCAATAAAATGGGTTCAGTAGCACCCATCCAAGAGCTGCGAGGATTAAACAAGTGTGTGTGTGTGTGTGTGTGGGTGGGTGCGTGGGCGGCACACAGCAAACCTCAGTGAGTGGGAGCTCCCTGTGGGGCTGCCATGGTGCGGACAGACTCAGGGTGGGCAGGGATCATGCCTCTGGAAGCTTCCACAGGCAGTAGTGGGATAGCAGGCGGGCTTGGAGACAGGCTCCAAATTTAACTACCAGGGAAGTTAAGCTGTTTTAGGTCACATGACTAATGACAATTTGGACACAATCAAAACAGTGACAAATGACCAGGCTGACAGACTACACAAACTACTGGCTTTCTCGACCAGCAGAGCCATACACATATGCCAAGGGGCTGCAAGTGAAGTGGCTGGAGTCAGGGCCACTGTTCCCCATTTTTGAGTGAGAATCAGAGGGCAACGGAGACGGCCTTCTAGCTAATCAAGGAGGGCTTCTAGGAGGAGGTTCTGGGACTTCGAGGAAGGAGCTTCCGAAGAGGCTCAGGTACTCTCCTGTTTTCATCACCATTTCAGTTCTTCGGTACAAAGGAGGAATCAAACGGGATCCGAATCCACGGGTACCTGAGAGGAGTCCGCTCCTCAAACCTTTTCAAACGATCCCAGGCCTGGTCCCTTTAAGGTATCGAAACCCCGTGAACATTCTACCAACCGCCTCACGGCCTCCCCGCGGCGCGCTGACGTCACCCTTCGGGGAAGCGGCTGACGTCAGCGCGTTCTCAGCGAGAGGGGGGCGGGGCCGGTGACTCACCCGGACCGCGCCCCTTGCCCCCCGCCCCCGCCGGGCGGCGCGCACGTGAGCGCGCGCCGCGTTGGTTTCTAATTTTAGCTGCGGCGGCTGCGGTGGGGTCGGGTGAGGTAAAGGCGGGTGAGGGTACCAGGCGGGCGGGGGGCCACGGTTCTCGTCCCTTGGTGCCCCGCCATGGAATTCTCCTCAGGGTTGGGGGCGCGGGCCGAGGAGTGAGGTCCGCGGGGGGACTCGAGTGACCTCCCGGGACGGCAGGGCCGCCTCAGCGGGAGTGGGCAGGCGTTCACGGAATGAATCGAGGTTCCCTCCTGGACTGCCACTCCGGGCTTTCCCCAGAGGGACGGAGTTCTGGAAAGTTCTGGGGTGGGCGGAGTGCCGGAGCGGCTGGGCTCGGACCCGGTGGCCAGGACCGGCCGCGGCGAGCCCCGGGAGGTCTGGGCAGCCGGCCGCGCCCGCAGTCGGCGGGGCAGAGGCAGGGACGGTGGCCGCCGCGGCGTGAAGGGCCGTAGTGCTTGCGGGGTCAGGCCAACGAGACCTGCGAGTCACCGGGTGCGGGGGCCCAAGCCGACGCCGTGAAAACCCAGGCTCTGTGTTCTGAGCCCTGTGCCCACCGGGGACCTTGTGCGGTGGCCACGCTCCCGTTCTTTGGGGAGCAGAAGTAGTGGGAAGCAGCTCGGTCCGCGTACCGTGAACTGCGATCTGACCCCGCCGGGGGGGGGGGGGGCGTGCCACAGTGACCCACATCCTACCGGCGTGGCGGACACTGCCTCGGTAGCAGCCTTGACCTCCGTCAGACGGGTGCTGGAAAGGGGACGGGACTCTTGAGAGGGCAAAGGGGGGAATGGGAACGTTTTCCAGGGGCTGAGTCGTGAAAATTCTATTTCAAGTTTCTGAAGCTGTAGGTTCAGTAGCACCTTTTCCTATTCCCCCTTCTTAGGGAAAAGTGGGGGGAAGTTAGTTGTGGATTCAAGGCAGCTTTGGAGATTTTGACATGAACGAACAACAAATCTTCGAGTGTTAGTTCGGATATAAATGTGGATCCTGCAAGCTAAAAAGCTTTATCCCCGTCATCCATCTTAAAAACCATATTTTACAGGACGGCTACAGTCTAATAACTGGTGTTCGGATACCTCCAGGAGCACGCATGCTGTTTTGTACTGTTCACATAGCAGCAAAGGTCTCCGTGCCCTCCTCGTGTACAGTTGCAACAGCATTTTCCTCAAAGTGATTGATGCCTATTTGGGGAGGGTCTGAAATTGAGCAGGTGTGAATGACAATGATCTCCAGCTGAGTTAATGTCCCCTCGTGTGGATTACTGTCTGTGTGTATGAGGATGTTAGCATCAAAGTTCCCGCGTTCAGAAATTAACATTTTTAGTCTGGAAACTGGATTTCTGCTTTTAGGATACTTGCTCTTGGAATGGGCTACCTGCATGCTGTAGGCATCAGCGTTTCTGCAAAGCCTTCCCTGCCCCCGCCCTGCCTGCTTTTTAAAACATGCACCTGTTACTCCTCTGGGATTGTTTGCTTACCTGTTTTTTTCTCCCACTAGAGTGAAGTCTGGGGAGGGGGAGTTCGATCTGGCCTTTTTACCTTTGTAGCTCTCACACCTAGAATAGTGCTAACAGGTAGTAAGAGATAACATTTTTGGTAGTATTTTGTGTCATTGAGTAAATACAAGCGTTTGAAACCACAAACACATTTTGGGAAGGGAGAGGTTTTGTTTTTGTAATTGAGAGGGATTGAGCTGGAGATCTGAGGTCCACGCCCACTGCAGGCTCTCCTGTTCCACAGAAGTTTAGTTAGGGACCAAGTGGCAATGAAAAGCACTTTTTGTTCAGTTTGGTTTTAGTTAAATAAAAAGACTTTTTTTATTTTGGTCAAAGTGACAGGAAGCTAAAAGGAATATAGAATGTAGCAAATATGAAAATATGGACTATATCAGGCCTCTATGGTGGCTGTATAAATGGGATAAGGAAGGCATGAGGTAGACTAGAAAACACATGCAAAGGTGAAGTGAGAAAATCCACCCGAGTCAGAGGCATCCCAGGTTTCAGTGTAACTACCCTGCTCTCACCATTCTTGGAAATGCTAGTTTTTTGTTTGCTCTTCACCCTAGGAACCTTCAGAAACTACCTTTAACTAGGATAACACAGGTGTCCACATTTTTAATTGTTCTTACAGAACGCAGATACAGGTGGCTGGATCTGGCTTGTGGGCTCAGAGGGAATAATTACTCTGCTAATTCATCTTGGGAGTAAATGCAGGTTTTCCTATGGTGGATTTTCTCAGAAGGACAAAAGAGTGGAAATGGAGAGGAGAAAGGAAACTCAGTGGAGAGACAGAGATTTTTTAGAAATTTATTTGAAAGGCAGAGTTAGAGGGAGAGACATCTGCTGGTTCACTCCTCAAATGACCACAACAGCCGGAACTGGGCCAGACTGAAAGCCAGGAGTCAGGAGCTTCTTTCGGGTCTCCCATATGGCTGTAGGGGCCCAAGCTCCTGGACTGTCTTCACTGCTTTCCCACGCATTTGCAGGGAGCTGGATCAAAAGTGGAGCAACTTGAACTGGTGCCCATATGGGATGCCAGCGTTACAGGTGGTGGCTTAATTCACTATGCAACCAATGCTGGCCCTGAGAGTGGAGATGTTTATTGAGTGAATGATGATGCACAGCGAATGAATGGGTAAACCCAGAAGCCTAAGCACCAAAAAGAGTAATATTGTCCTGAAAACTACAATATAAGCCATTTTGGCATATGGCATTTACAGTAAAAAAGGGAAAAAAGAAGTTACACAACAGAAAAAGATTAGGTATCTAAAAATGTTTTGAAAAAATAATTCAAAAGTTTACTTCTATGCCGTTTTAATTGGATATATTACATAATTGCAAGGTTCAGTGAACAGTGGTTTCAAGTTATTTGCCTGCTCTGATTTGTGAAAGTTACTAAGTAATTTGGCCAGGACTGTGGTATTAGAGCAGTTAACCTATATAGTGAAATAAAGAATGCCACTTTTTCTTGTCCAATGAACACAGAAAAAAAAGAATTCCTTGTGTGTATCCAGCCAAACTCTAAATTGTGCACTTAAAGACAATTCCAAGTAAGCAAGATGCCAAAAAACTTTTCTTTCTCCTTTCCTTTTCTAAGGAAGATACTGGAGGGTGTGCTATCAAAATGAGGGACTAGACCAAGCACGAGGAAGGCATGAGTGCTGGGACCAGGGACTACAACTAGTGCTGCAGAAATAGAGGTAACTCAAAAATAATTCCAAATGGAAGGTTGAACTTAAAAGTTGAAGTACAGCTTAAAGGGAAAAAATAGATAAGAAAATGAAAGCTAGAGATAAGAAGAAATGCATACACTGAGCCTATATAATTTTAACAGTTGGATGGCAAATGTATTGTTTTCTCACATCCAAAGTAAAATAGAAAATAGATTCTGTTGCAAGTTGCATGATAACCTTACATAAAAACAAAGCAGTTGGTACCTGAAAGACCTCAGGTGGATCTTAGGAAAAGAACCTGTCTGTCCTTATCCTTACAATAGGATACTGTGTTTCATTTGTTATACCTACTGACCCAAAAATATTTTTAAGCAAAGGTGATTTTATTATTATTTATTATTTGAGAGAGAAAGGGAGAGAGATCTTTCATCTGCTGGCTCACTCTCCAAATGCAGCAGCCAAGGCTGGGCCACACTGAAACCAGGAGCTGAGAACTCCATTCAGGTCTATGACTTGAGTGGCCACAAACCTAGGTATATGGACCATGATCTGCCTTCAAGGTACATTAGCAGGGAACTGGATCAGAAGTGCAGGGTAGCTGGGACCCGAGCCAACACTCTGATATGGGATGTGGGCGACCCAAGTTGCAGCTTAATCCACTGTGCCACAGTGTTTGCCCAGGTATTTTTAAGTGGTACCACATTAGACTTCAAGGAAAGATGGTTAGTGGCAACCAATAGAGAGGTGATTCCGTTATCCTGGTCAGTTTAGCTCTTTCCCACATTAGCCCTTTCTGAGCAAAACCAGAACTCTTTCCTGCACTTACCCTTTTATAGGAGACAGTTTGGTAGCCATCTGGTTACTGGAACATTTCCATTTGGGGTCTCATGTCTCCAAGTGTATTGCTCATGAGTGTATCTTCCTACCATGGTACACTTGTTTTACTACTTTCAGGCTGAATTTTTCTGGCTAACCTGGTAATCTAATTAGAATTCTAATTGAGGTAGAAAACTTTCTGATAACCTTGTTACTTCCACATGTTACACTGAGAATATTGCATACTTTAAGCAGTCTTTCATAACATTTATAACCAGGCTTGTATTAATATGCAAAATTTGTTCAAAGCTATAGAGATCGGATGACTGGTCGCAAGTTATCACATATTCCCCTAAGCACTGATGAGAATTTGCTATACAATTGTGAAAAAGCAACACTTTGTCTTTTCATTTGACATACTTTCCATTAATACCTCTTGGAAATTCAAGTCTAACTTTCCTAACTCTTTGTGTGATTGCCATTTTAAAACCTATAGTTCATTAGTTGTTGACTGAGCATTGGAAAGAAATAAATTTTCAAAATGACTTTTTGAGCAGACCTTTAAGAAGATGAAACTTTGTGTCATTAGCTCTTTTGTGCTTGGTAGGGTGTGTTTAGTCACACATAGCTAAGACTGACACACTAAAATTCAGAATTTTAAAAGCAGAAATCTGCCTGTGCAGTGTTAACTCTCTTTTCCAGGAAGCTCATTAGCAGGGTTATTTGTCAAAGTAATAAACTGCCTGTCTGCCACTTACAGGCCAATTATGACTGAACTAGAATTTCTTTAATAGTCTAGAAAATGCCATGGCAGTCTATACTGGAGTCCCATGATAATGTTTTTATTCTGACCTGAAATAAATTACCTTACATCAAATAAAGATTAATGAAACAGTGCTTCTTCACAGTTAAATCTACACCTAGCATTGCTGTAAAAATATTTCTAAGTAAAGTTTTTATTTTTCGTGACTTTTAGCTCTTTTTAAAAATAGAAAAATGTTTTTCTCAAGGTTGATATGACTTTTAAACAATGGTCTCTAAAAGTACTGACTGATATATTCCTATAACTAGAATGGTCAAACTTAGAAATACTTTTTGTGAGAATATATCACAGATGTTGAAGAATTATTTCTTCATAAGTTGCAATCCAGCTTTAGCAACTATTTGACTTCAGAAAAACACACAATAGAGTGTAATTTTTAGTTATTTGAATCTTATATTTTCTGCATCGAGATGTTATGAAGCTCTGTGCTGTGTAAAAATACCACTGAAGTCAATAAACTTAGCTTATATGAAAGAGCCATAGGATCTTTTTTTTAAGAATCATTTATTTGAGAGGTAGAATTACAGAGAGAAGGAGAGACAGAGATCTTCCATCTGCTGATTGACATGTCAAATGGCTGCAACAGCCAGTCTTGGCCATGTTGAAGCCAGGAGCTTCTTTCTGGTCTCCCACGTGAGTGTAGGGGCCCAAACACTTGGGCCATCTTCTGCTCTCTTAGGCCATTAGCAGAAAGCTGGATTGGAAGTGGAGCAGCCAGAACTCAAACTGGCACCCATATGGGATGTTAGAGCCACAGGTGGAGCCTTAACCCACTACTCCACAGCGCCAGCCCCAAGCCATAGGATTTTTTTTTTTTTTTTTTTTTTTTTTGACAGGCAGAGTTAAACAGTGAGAGACAGAGAGAAAGGTCTTCCTTTTCCGTTGGTTCACCCCCCAATGGCCGCGATGGCTGGTGCGCTCTGGCCGGCACACCGCGCTGATCCAAAGCCAGGAGCCAGATGCTTCTCCTGGTCTCCCATCTTTGTCACCTAATTTATGTTTCTCAGTGCTGAATTTATTTTGTGGATAGAATAAAACTTGTTAAACATTTCAGAAACTGGAAAATTGAAGAACTTGGTCAAGTATGATACGTTTTAGAAATCTTTCCTTTCTAAAAGTCAACCGTCCAGTTAAGTGTAATATTAGCATGTGACCCCAGATCTTCATGCTGACTCTACAGTACTGTACTTAGCTCTTCCCTAGACTGTGGACTTCTCAAGTTAGAAATTGTGTCTTTTCATAATTTGAGTTCTTCATGCTTGGGAAACATAGCACCTGGTAAATTCTGCTTGAGTAACTAGCAGATAGCTACAAAAAGGTGGCTTATTATCACCAAGTTTTGAAGTGAGTCAGGTAAGGCTCTCTATTCTTAGCTTTTTCCCTTTAGTCTCAGTTTCATACCCTTGAACAGGCTAGATGTGATTTTGTCTATGTATGCTTAGGGTATTTGTGTGTGTGTGTGTGTGTGTGTGTGTGATGTGAACGTCTAAATGTAATTCTTCCTACCTTTTCCACCTTATCTTCCACCCCTATATTTGAGAAATATTTGAGGAACACTCAGCTTTCCCACAGCTTTAATAAAGGAAGTGTTTTCAGAATTTCCATTTTTCAAATGGGACTCTGAACTGGGTGACTTTTGGTCATGTGGTGGATTGCCTAACCTAATTTTAGGCATTTTCCTTGGATTATCATATTTTTAAGAGGAAAACAAGTAGCCTCCTCAGAACAAAAGACCTTATTCTGCATCACTCTCTTGTTGGCTTACTTAGTCATTCCCAGCATCTTCAACCAGATTAAATTGAGTAATTTGACTCATCATGTTTCTTTCCCATCTTATATGTAAAAGAACAGGTTTTTGGTTTTGTTTTTTAACAACTACAATGTAAAAATCACTGTCCATGTTTCATGGTATTTCAGATTCCTACCATAATTCCGTTTGTCCTCCACTATTTTTGCTTCTTTTCTAGTAATAGAGCATTCTCCTGGATTCTTGATGTTTATCCACTCTTCTACGCCTTGCACGCTGGATGTCCATTCCTTTCATTAACATTTTTTTTTTACAGAATTTTTTTTCTCTCTGAGAGTGCTCCTACCTGCTGGTTCACTCCCTAAATGTTCTCAACAGCTGGCTGGGCCAGAGCTGGGAGCCTGGGTCTCCCCGTGCTGGCTGGAACCCAGTCACTGGAGCCATCACTGCTGCTGCTCAGAGTCTGTATTAGCAGGAAGCTAAGTCAGGAGCTGACCTGGATATCAAACCCAGGCACTCCACACGGGACATGGCTGTCTTAACTGGAGTAGAACTGCAAGGCTAAAAGTCTGCCCCCATCAGCATTTTAAAGACTCAGATAGGATATCAAGCATTGCACAACTACATATATGACCTGGTTTTGTAAATGGAAACATGAATGCTTGTGCAAACAAATTCAGTGCAAAAACTCAGGCTACTTTCCACTCTAGACCCCGCGTCCTACAGAAGTAATATTTTGAAGTTTCTTGTCACAACTTACATTTTTAAAATAAATCATGTGTTATCCTCCTTTAAATGGAAATTACAGGTTTATCTCTTGAGCAATATGTACAAATTGATTTATTACTGTAATTTAATACTATTTTTTTAAAAAGAGATTTTATTTATTTATTTGAGAGGCAGAGTTACTGACAAAGAGAGGGAGAGACACAGAGAAAGGTCTTCCATCCACTGGTTCACTCCCCAGATGGCCACAAAGGTTGGTACTGGGCTGATCTGAAGCCAGGAGCCAGGAGCTTCTTTTGGGTCTCCCATGTGGGAGCAGGGGCCCAAGCACTTAGGCCACTCTCTACTGCTTTTCCAGGCCATAGCAGAGAGCCAGATCAGAAGTGGAGCAGCCAGGACTTGAACCAACACCCATATGGGATTCTGGCACCGCAAGCGGAAGCTTAGCCTACTATGCCACAGTACCAGCCCAACACTATACTCTTAATTTTTAAGATAAATTAGAGATAAAAATCAGAATTATATTATAAATGAAAAAGGGTTAAAGGAGCACCAAGCTGAAAGGAAAGGTTTGGTCTGATATAGGCTCTACCACTTGAATCAAATGTTCTATAAGAGCCATCCACTCAAATCCTGTAATTCTGTGACTTTCTGTATCTACAGCTACACATGGATAATAGAATCCTCTAAAATCACAATAGAAATCCACGTGACTCTTCTGTTAAAGAAAGGGAAAGAAGAAACAAGTACTTTTTGAGAGGCTAATATAGCCTTTATCTGGTGCTAACAATGATAACTATCTCATTTAGCTTTCTAAGAACTTTTGGAGATATTTCAATAAATGGTGCTGAGAAAATTGGTTATCCACATGCTGAAGAATGAAACTAGAGTCCTATCTCTTACTGTGTACAAAGATTAACTCAAAATGGATTAAAGACCTAAATGTTAGGCCTGAAACTTCGAAACTGTTAGAAGAATACATTGGGAAATGTTTCAGGACATTGGAATGGGCAAGAAATTTATAGTACAGATCCCAAAAGCACAAGAAATAAAAAACCAAACTAGGCTGATGGGATTTCATCAAAACTAAAGAGCTTCTGCACAGCAAAAGAAATATTCACTAGAATGAAGAGACATCCACAGAATGGGAAAAAAATACTTGCAAGCTGTATATCTGATAAGGAATTAATAACCAGAAGGAAATCAAACAACAGCGAAAAAACAAAAACCCAGATTATCCAGTTTAAAAATAGGCAGCAGGTCTAAACAGACGTTTCTCAAAAGACATGGAAATGGCCAACAAGGATGTGAAAAAAAAAATGCTCAGCATCACTAATTGGGGAAATGCAAGTCAAAATTACAATGAGAGGCCTGCATTGTAATGAGAGGCTTAGCCTGTAACGCCTCCGCCAGATCTTACCAGGCTCCCTACTCATGGCCTGAGAGAAGCAGTGGAAGATGGCCCAAGTGTTTGGGCCCCTGCCACCATGTGGGAGACATGGATGAAGCTCCTGGCTTCTGCCGAAGCTGTTGCAGCCATCTGGGGAATGAACCAACAGAAGATTCTCGCTAACTCAAATAAATGAGAGGCAGAGTTAGAGAGGCCTTCCATCCTGTGGTTCACTCCCCAAATGGCTACAATGGCCAGAGCTAGACCAATCTGAAGCCAGGAGCTAGGATCTTCCTTCCTCCTGGTCTCCATTGCAGATGCAGGGGCCCAGACACTTAGTCCATCTTCTAGGGCTTTCCAGGCTATAGGCAGAGAGCTGGATCAGAAGAGGAGCAACCAGGACACGAACCAGCATGGCATTGCAGGCGGAGGCTTAACCTGTGCCACAGCACCACCCCAATAAATAAATCCTAAAAAAAAAAGAAAAACTACAATGAGATACTACCACACCACAGTTAGATTAGCTGTTATCAAAAAGACAAAAAGCTAACTAATAGTAAGGATGTGTAGAAAAGGGAACATTTTTGTACTGTTGGTGGAAATGTAAATTGGTATAGCCATTGTGTAAAACAGTATGGAGGTTCCTTAAAAAATTTGAAATAGAACTATCATGGGATCCCACAGTCCATCTACTGGGTATATATCCCAGGGAACTGAAATTCTGTCAAAGAAATGTCTGTACTTCCGTGTTTATTGCAGCACAATTCACAGTAGTCAACAAATAGAAACAAAGTACCCATCCATAGTGCTTTTTTATCCATGAATGAATAAATAGGACATACACACACACACACATACACACAGAGAGAGAGAGAGAAAATGGAATGCTACTGAGCCATTAAAAAGGTTCACTACAACATAGATGGAACTGGAGGTCATTATATTAGATGAAATAAGCCAAGCATAGAAAAATAAATGTTGCATGATCTCTCATGTGGAGTCCTAAAAAAATGGTGGGGGCCGGCACCGTGGCTCACTTGGTTAATCCTCCACCTGCGGCGCTGGCATCCCATATGGGTGCCAGGTTCTAGTCCTGGTTGCTCCTCTTCCAGTCCGGCTCTCTGCTGTGGCCCGGGAGGGCAGTGGAGGACGGCCCAAGTGCTTGGGTCCCTGCACCCACATGGGAGACCAGGAGGAAGCACCTAGCTCCTGGCTTCGGATCGGCTTAGCTCCGGCCATAGCGGCCATTTAGGAGGTGAACCAATGGAAGGAAGACCTTTCTGTCTGTCTCTCTCACTGTCTAACTCTGTCAAAAACAAAACAAAAACAAAAACAAAATCCGGTGTTCTCGCAGAAGTTAAAAGTATAAAAACGGCGGTTTCCAGAGGCTAGAGGGGGAGAGGTGGGGAAAGATTGTCACTGTGGTATAGCTATAATGGAGTAAGAGGTTCTGGGGTTCTATTGCACATCAGGGTGACTCTAGAGAATATGCTATGTTTCTCAAAATGTTTTGGGTGTTTCTGCCATAAAGAAATGTTAAATGTTTAAGGAGATAGATATGTTTATCCAGATTGAAAATGATTGTATATCTGTTTTTTAAAAATATTTATTTATTTGAAAGGCAGGGTTAAAGAGAGCAGAGGCAGAGAGAGAGAGAGGTCTTCCATCTGCTGGTTCACTCCCCAGATGGTCATAATGGCCAGAGCTGATCCTATCCGAAGCCAGGAGCTTCTTCCTGGTCTCCCATGTGAGTGCAGGGGCGCAAGCACTTGGGTCATCTTCTACAGCTTTTCCAGGCTGTAGTAAGGAGCTGGATCGGAAGTGGAGCAGCTGGGACAGCAACTGGTGCTCATATGGGATGCTGGCACTGCAGGCAGTGGCTTTACCTACTATGCCACAGCACCGACCCATAAAAATAATTTTTAAAAAGAGCTGTAGGAGATAAGCCTGTTTTTTGTATGTGGCAACTTGGAAATAACTTCAAGATAAATTGTTTTGTATAAAGGTAAGATACAGATGAATATGTAGGGTGTGGTTCTGTTAATGTAGGAAAAGTAGGTCCTTGATTATGCCTAGCATGCCTAAAATGTTTAGTAATAAAGAATTTTTACTTTTCACTTTATATTTTGTATTATAAAAAAGCTTAGGATATATACTAACCTAGTCTTTAATTTTCTTTAGGAGAAAAGAATTAAGAGGAGACTTTGAAAATCTAAGAGCATCAGTATTTGTAGTACAGCTTATTTTATTATTTTCTTCATCTGTGTGGAAAATTTTAAAGTATAGGAAAAGACAGTTGCCTACGTACAGATAAATTAATAAAGTCTTTTTCAGGGAGGAGATGGAGAGAGCCTAAGTTGGTTTTTCATTGTCTTTGAATCCAACTTCCAATTTTATAGCAAACAACTCAGACATATGGAGGTAGAGTGAAGCAAAGATCTTTGTGTGCAACATGATGCAGTTACAGTGATTCAGGTCTTGTGCATGATATGAAATGAGTCGTCTTTGCCTTGGTGTATAGATGTGCTTTGCACTTGAATAAAATGACTCAAGCATAAGAGTTCCTAAGCCAACTCTAAGGCATGGAGATAACAGCGCAGATGTAGAGTTGGCTGAGAGAGTTGGGGTTTACATGAAAGGCAGTGCTGTTCTTAGTCCCAGGCAAAGAATGTCTCTGCCCTGGGCTTCAGAGCAACTTGTAAAAATGCATACACACATTTATTGCACCTCGATTACGGAGTCTGGTGCTGAGCACTGACATGGTGCAGTCTGTAATCCTAAACATCTGCTCCAATGAGGAATACAGTCCCAGTCCCAGGGAAATACTTCAGCACATCTCTTGCTGTGAAGTTTTGTGAATTACTAGGATACATTAGTGGGTCACTCATCCTTTTGAAGTATGGGAAGACTTGAATGGAAGAAACACTTAGATGATATGTAAGTTTGTGGCATTCTTCTTAGATATCTTGAATGCAATAGATTGTTGCATAGAAAGGCACCCTTTCCCAGGAATGGTAGGCATGAGTTTTCTTGCTACTCTCTGCTCCGATGCATGTTCACAATGGTATTGTCAAGTTGCACATGGCACCTGAAGAATATAATACAATATTAAATAATTTATATTACTCTTTATTCTATATATGTACACCCAGAGATAACATACCGTGAGTGATACCACATGTTTATATCAGCAGCAAGGTAGACCTTGAGTATAAGAATTATTAATAATGTTTAAAATGTAATTAAATTTTAATAAAGAACTCTAATTTTTATTTTATAATTTTATAATGTGTTATTTTCCCATATAATAAATACTTCTGAGTATTTTAGGAGAAATATATACTCATTTAATATAATTATATTCCATTTTTAATCCTTAATGTAATTACTGTCATAAAGCATGAATTACATGAGCCATCTTTTTTTTTTAATATTTTCCTTTTACTCACTGGTTCACTCTCTAAATGTTCACAATATCCTGGGCTGAGCCAGGTCAAAGCCAGGAGCTAGGAACTCCATCTGGGTTTCCCAAGTGAGTGGCAGGGGTCCAAGCACTTAAGCTGTTATCTCCTAGGATACATTAGTGGGAAGCTGGATCAGAAGTGAAGTAGCCTGGACTTGAACTGGCAGTCTGATATGGGTTGAGTGGTGGGGTCAGCCTGCTTCACTGCAATGCCCACCCTTGAACATCTTGATGATAACAATAAACCCAGTGATTTCACTAAGGTAAAGTCAATTAAATAGTATTTATGAGTTATATCTGTCTTTATTACTCATCCAAAATTGTCAGCTCATCAACAAATACACAGACATGTCCAATAATAAGGAAATTCTGTTGCCTTATCTTGCTCACATAAAAATCATAGCTTTTGCCTGCTTTCCAACTTAGTATTGTTATTTTTTAATAATTTTTTTAAGTTTTTATTTATTTGAAAGGTAGAGTTATAAAGAGCCAGAGAGAGAGAGTGAGTCTGCATCAGATGTCTTCTGTCCACTAGTTCATTCCCCAGATGGCTGCAATGCCCTTAGGTGGGCCGATCAGGAGCCAGGAGCTTCCTCTGGTTCTCCCATGTGGGTGCAGGGGCCCAAGCACTTGGGCCATCTTCCACTGCTTTACCAGGCACATTAGCAGGGAGCTGAATTGGAAATGGAGCAGCCGAATCTCAAACTTGCACCCATATGGGGTGCTGGCACTGCAGGCGGCAGCTTTACCTGCTACACCACGGCCCCGGCCTCTTTAATAAAACCTTTTGAAAGACAAGAAAGATATTCCACAGGCTGCAGGTAAACCAAGTGACATCTTAATCACTGCACCGAACACCCCTCAACTTGGAGTTCTTAAGGTGTATTTGTCATAGCAGAAATAGAGAACATGCTTTATTTAACAGTTAGCTTGTTTTATAACTTTTTCATACTTAGACATACAAAATGTGGTCATCCATTTGTAATCTTGCCTGGGACCTCACAAATGAAGGGGCAGGCCTTCAACAAAGAATAATATGCTACAATTTGCAGTAAGAGGCTTCATCAAACCTAGCTCAAGGTGTGTTTACACGGTTTGACAATGAAGAAGGCAGTCTTTCAATGCAATGATCAATTTTATGAGGCAGTGAGATCCTTGTCACAGAACGTGTTAAAGCAGAGCCCTGTTCTTTAAATAGCAGGAATGTTGGAGATGTAATACTTGTGCTGAGTAGAAGATTGAACTATCTACTGCTAGCTTGTTGATCATCAAGATCTCTCCAACTTTAAAATCCTGTGATGACTCTTGTTACCTGGAAATATGGGCTAACAGATCGTGCTTCTTCGTTATGTCTTTTAGAATAGGATGCTTTCTTTTTTTTTTTTTTTTTTTTTTTTTTTTTTTTTTTTTGACAGGCAGAGTGGACAGTGAGAGAGAGAGACAGAGAGAAAGGTCTTCCTTTGCCGTTGGTTCACCCTCCAATGGCCGCCGCGGCCGGCGCGCTGCGGCCGGCGCACCGCGCTGATCCGATGGCAGGAGCCAGGAGCCAGGTGCTTATCCTGGTCTCCCATGGGGTGCAGGGCCCAAGCACCTGGGCCATCCTCCACTGCACTACCTGGCCACAGCAGAGGGCTGGCCTGGAAGAGGGGCAACCGGGACAGAATCCGGCGCCCCGACCGGGACTAGAACCCGGTGTGCCGGCGCCGCTAGGCGGAGGATTAGCCTAGTGAGCCGCGGCGCCGGCTCAGAATAGGATGCTTTCTAGATGCTGGAGTCAGAGAATTTCTCCTAGGGTGCCCAGTTTCTTCTGAACATTTTGCTTAATATCCACAAAATCTTTTCTGTCACAGAAGCTCAGTTTGGGAGTCATGTGCTTTGAAAGACAGGCTTTTGGCATCTAATATTTCAGGTTAAGCAGTAAAGTTGCTACTTAACAGCAAACAACTCAAAATGCATTTCTTCTTGTACATGTAGTTCACATAACCTCTAAACAAGGCATTTGATTCAGATGCAATCACAATTATCAGGGGACATTGAAATAGAATTTTGCTGTTCTTTAGGAAATAGCTTATATATATGTATGTATGAATGTGTGTATGTATGTATGTGGAGAATTTAGAACTAGCAGTTATCAACATCTAATGAGGGCAAGACTGGAGCGACTGATAGTCTTCCTCACAACAGACAGCTTTCTTTCAGCAGTGAGAATTTCTAAGTGGTTAGAGGAAAGGGGAAAATGTATTGTACCAAGAATCATGAAGCCAAGAAGTTCAGTGGCAGCTTACCTCGTCCTTACTAGTAAGGAAACCGGAGAGAGGGAACCTGCCAGAGATCACTCAGAAAGTCACCAATAAAACCAGGGCCTAGTTCTCGTAGTCTAGTATTTGTTCCTGGTACTGTGCTGCCCGTGGCCAGTTTATCGACTCATGTAGATCTGGATTTTTTTAAAAGATTTATTTTATTTAGAAAGAGTTATAGAGAGGTAGAGCCAGAGAGAGAGAGAAGTCTTTCATCCACTGGTTTACTCCCCAAATGACCTCAACGGCCGGAACTTAGCTGAACCGAAGCTAGTAGCCAGGAACCTCTTCCGAGTGTCCCACATGGTGCAGGGGCCCTTGGACTTGGACTGTCTTCTACTGCTTTTCCAGGCCATAGCAGAGAGCTGGATAGGAAGTGGAGCAACTGGACTGAGTGCCCATATGAGATGCTGGCACTGCAGGCTGTGGCTTTACGCATTATGCCATAATGCCGGCCCCATGGATTTCTAGTAATAAGGATCAAAAGCATATTGGATAGCATAATGACCTTATCTCTAAACAAAAAAAAAATTTTACCTAACAAAATGTGTTACATATGTAATTTCTGAGTCCCAATATTCTATGTGCTGAAATCATGTAAATAGTCCAGAAGTTTTCTAGGTGAGTAGTCTTCTAGAAGGCTTTCTGTCTGTTTCTCTCTGCTGCTCGCCAAGGATAGCATTCAAACCCTTCTATCCCTTTGCTTTCTGTCACTGTTCTCTTTGTCCAAACAAGAAAGCTGTAGGTGCTGCCAATATAGGGGTACTTCAAAAAGTTAATGGAAAATGGAATTAAAAGAAGTTACTTTGGTACAAAAAATTTGAAATCCAGACATAATTTTTTCATAATATGCACTGTCCATGAATGATTCAAAGATTTATTTTATGTTACAGTACTTAAATCAGAAAATACTCGCTGAAGTTTAACCTAGAGGGTTCCAAAGGAAACCTTTTTCAGATAAATATATACATATCAAATATATACATATCAAAGGAGTATAGGAAAACTGGAAAACCTTGAGTGGAAAGAAAGATGAAAACCATAAAGGGTAACTTTGTGTGCTGAGCAGGCTATGGAAGGAACTGAAACATGAAGGAAAGGCACCAAAACTGGAACTGAGGTCAGAAGAGGAATGGAACAGGGCAGAACTGAAGGCTCAGAGTGATAAAAGCAGAAAACCCAAAACAGGAAATGAAAGTCAAATGACAAAAGACAAAGGGAAATTAAGAATTTTTCACATAAGGAACTAAAGGAATATAAAGGAAAATATTGCCTTATTAGGTGTTAGAGGGGGAAATATATAATCTCTAGTCCAGTGGACATGCAGAGATTCAGAGGCGTTCAACCTCTGCATGGGAAGAGGTGGGCTGCCCGTCTCGGGAGGCCTTCCAGCCTCTTACTGTGGGCAATGCTCTTGAAAAATCCTAGTTTCCTGAGCTGTAAATTGATGGCAGCAATCAAATAGTGCCTCCCCAAAAGTTATTAAAAGGCTAATCAGATAATGTTAGTAAAGCATTTAGCACAATGCCTGGTACCCAATAAATGCTGAAGAAATGGAAACTTATTAATATTGCTATAAAACTTAGCCCACTTTTCATTCTTATGCTGTTATTTATTGTACACATAATATGGTAGTTAAATAACTTTCAAATATGCAGATAACTATCTTCCCAGTATATAAGGCAATTGTTTGTATTTTTTTTTAAATATTTTATTTATTTGAAAGAGTTACAGAGAAGGAGAGGCAGAGAGAGACAGGCAGAGAGAGAGAGGTCTTCCATCCACTGGTTCACTCTCCAACTGGCTGCAACGGCCAGAGCTATGCCGATCTGAAGCCAGGAGCCAGGAGCTAGGAGCTTCTTCCGGGTCTCCCATGCTGATGCAGGGGCCCAAGGACTTGGGCCATCTTCTACTGCTTTCCCAGCCATAGCAGAGAGCTGGATTGGAAGTGGAGAGCCAGGACTAGAACCGGTGCCCAGATGGGATGCCGGCACTGAAGGCAGTGGCCTTACCTGCTACGCCACAGTGCCAGCCCCAATTGTTGGTATTTTCAATGCCCTTGATGATGGGTCATTAGTGGCAGATTTTACTATCTCAGGTTTATAAACAGGGACTTGAAGCAACTTAAACAATTTCCCAACAAAATACAGAGATATCAATGGCTTAACTGAGTATAAGACCTGTATCTCGAGAGTACTGTACTCAAGCCAGGAAGTCTTGCTAGCATAAAAGTAGCCACATAGTTATGTTACATTCTCATTTAATCTTTATCATGAAGCATGATCTAAGCAATGGCTTGGACTGATTGAATATAGAAAGTCTGTATTTTCCCTGTGGTAATACATATTTCTTAAAAGCAACATTTAAAGTACCATTTACGTTTGCAAACTACGAGCAAACATTGAAGGGGACAGAAGCATTTAATATTGAAAATATGTTCATGTTACAAAACAGTTCACAAGTTGGTATGCTCGTTAGAAAGCCCCCTTCCATATTTATCACACTAAAATTTGGAGTGTTTTATTTGACCTTATTTTCTTTCTCTATAATATTGATAAAATACTGGTGGCATTAATATTAATAGCCAATAGTTACTACTACTTGCTTAGCATACCCCTTCTCTTCTGTGTCTCAAGTATAGGATACTGCACAGAAGGAGGTAAGCTGGTGAAGAGACACATTGAGAGTTTATCCTGTGCAGTGGAGTAGGGACCAGACAGATCAGACAAACAGAGGCTATAAATATCTAGGCCATAGGTTTCCAGATTTAGGGCTCAAGGACTGGTAAAAATTCCAAAAAAATAGAGATGCCATCCTCTGTATTTGCCAAGTGGGGACATTTAAAGCAACTGCTACCATATCCTAACAACATTCTTTACTGGAAGAAAAAACATGTCAACTTTAAGAAAAACCTGATAGCACAAAAGTATCAGAGAAAAGGCAATTTAAAGGAAATGATAAGTAAATGATGACTTGAATGTCTGACATGCATGTGTGTGTATATTAAATTTTTTAAAAATTAGCTTTTTCTCGTGCTGGAGAAATGGACTAGCATAATTCTGTGGTCTGCTCTTTGGGAGCTGCTCCAGAGAATAGTTCTAAAGAATCCTTTTGAGGGCAGGCATTTGGCATGGTCACTTAAGAACCTCTTGGGTTCCCTTTATTATGTATGAGTACCTGGGTTCCAGTCCCAGCTCTTTTCTCAATTCTAGTGTCCTGCTAATGTACACTCTGGAAAGCAACAGTGATGGCTCAAGTAGTTGGGTCTCTTTCACCCATGTGGGAGACCCAAATTTAATTCCAAGCTGCTGGCTTCAGTCTGGCCCAGGCCTGGCTGTTGCAGGCATTTGGGGAATGAACAAACACATGGAAGAATCTCTCCTTTCAAATATATATATATATATATTTAAACAAATAATATTTAAAAAAAATTCTTTGGGGAGCTAAGTAAATGTAAAATAAGAAATAACACTGTAATTCCAGGCCCTGTGCTCAGTGCTTTGCTTGCCTCGGGAAGAATGAGCCCCTGGTAACATCTGAGGAAAGGAGCTGCCCCTCCTTTATTCTGGTTCTAGTCACGATGAACACCATCAGCCCACGAGACCTTGGTGAGTTGCTCTTTCCAAAAACACAATCACTATGTGAAATTTTAAAACTCCATTATAACAAAAGCCTGAGCAGCCCTTTGGAGGTCACTGCAGCAGAATCTAACCACACTGTGATTCAGTGTTCTTCTTTCACAAAGGGACAGAAACTTGTCAGGTTTTTTGCTACCAGCTCCTATTCTGTGACAAAGCACTGCTTTGACCAATGTGCTGGCCCTGGTCAGAGACCACAACAACCAACCAGTTATGACAAACCAAAAATAGCTCCTTAGTTTAAATCAAGACACATGGAGAGTGACCACCCTGAGTCACCCAGACTTCTTTGAGACATACTTTATTTTTGGATAACTTCAGTAAAGTCTGAAAGTGTTTTATTTGCTAGTTTTCTCCAAAGAAAAGTTCAAAGAAAGGAACTAAGTCATGTGGTTTTGCTTAACTTACCATGAAGACTGCAACTAGGAGAGACGATTTGATTCCTATGGCTAATTGGTTAGGATGATAATGTCTCTCTTAACTGACCAAACTGTGGGAAAACATCTTGGCTCACAATCTGTTGCATAAGAACATTTTGCTCCCAGGAATGCATGTTATCACTGCAAGATCTTTGTTGCCATTCAAGGTGGCAAAACACAAGTAAATGAGTATGTTGATTTGGAACAGAATGTAGTAAAGAGCTTATTTTGTTTAGGCTTATTTCCTGTCTATAATACAAAGTTGATTATATCAGTGTTTATAATTTACATTGTGGTATTCCAAGTGTATTATTAGTTCTACCTTAAAAATGATTTTCAGGGCTGGTGTTTGACCTAGGGATTAAGGTGCCTGGATGGCGTGTCTGTGTCCCCTATCAGATTACCTGGGTTTATGTCCCAGCTCCAACTCTCAATTCTAGCTTCTGCTAATGCAGACCCTGCGAGGTGGCAGTAATGGCTCAAGTAGCTGGGTTCCTGCCACCAACATGGTGAACCTGAATTGTGTTTTCAGCTCCCAGCTTCAGCCCAGCCCAGACATTGTCAGATTTGGGGGAATGAACAAGTGGTTGGGAACTCTCTTTTTTTCCCTCTCCCTCTTCCTTTTCCTCTTTCTGCTGCTTTTCCAAGTGCATTAGCAGGATGCTGGGTTGGAAGTAGAGCAGCCAGGACTCGAACCTATACCCATAAAGAATGCCAGTGCTGCAGGTGATGGTTTAATCCACCGCAACACAGCACTGGCCCCAAGACATTTTTTAAAGGATTAATGATGAAGTTCCATAAGGTAGAGTTACAAAACAAGCACATAAAGGGTGATAGATTTCTGACAGAGCAGCAGTAGTTACTTAGGAATCATAAATAGAATAAAATAACAACATTTTTTGGATGTTTACATACCAGCTCCAGTTTTTTCTTTTTCCTATTGTTCAAACATGGCATTAATCTTAAATTGTAACATTTGACTATTGATTTTAATTTAGTATTTTTTCCTATGAAAAAGCACAATTTATCACTTGTTCATTTTGCTAATATTTATATTCCTCCTCTTTAGTCCTGTACTAAAAACTGTGGAGAAAACAGAAAAGAAAGCATGGTTCCTTTTCTTTAAGACTTCACAACCCTGTTGAAAAGAATAGTGCATTTGAAACTACTAGAAATCTGGCCGGTGCCGTGGCTCAATAGGCTAATCCTCCACCTTGTGGCGCCGACACACCGGGTTCTAGTCCCGGTCGGAGCGCTGGAATCTGTCCCGGTTGCCCCTCTTCCAGGCCAGCTCTCTGCTGTGGCCAGAGAGTGCAGTGGAGGATGGCCCAAGTGCTTGGGCCCTGCACCCCATGGGAGACCAGGAGAAGCACCTGGCTCCTGCCTTCGGATCAGCGTGGTGTGCCGGCTGTGGCGGCCATTGGAGGGTGAACCAATGGCAAAGGAAGACCTTTCTCTCTGTCTCTCTCTCTCACTGTCCACTCTGCCTATCAAAAATAAATTAAAAAAAAAAAAGAAACTACTAGAAATCAATACTGGTAATATTTATTTAGTCAATACTTGAGTATCTGTAATGAGAAGGTCCCCTTCCAAGGACCTTCCAAGTCATATGTGCAGTGGTGGGTGGACTTGTGGACTTACCATAAATGTGATGAGAACTCAGGCTTTGCCATCTATGCAAACTACTGAAGAGAATGAGGGAAACATTCTTGTAATTATAAAGCTATTAAGCTGAACTTTTAGGAAGGAAGGCTTTCAGTAAGGAAATCATGGCTCCAAGTATGTGATGTATTTGTGAACACTGAGTAATCCTGTTTGACTGGAGGACAGGTACACATGAAAGAGAACTTGAAGATAAAACCAAAAGCAAAAATTACAGGTCAGGTCTCAGGATGGGAGTCTTGAATACCTAACTGCAAGAGTTTCAATTATATTGTTGTCACCAGAGAGCCTTCAAAACAAGAAAGCAACCTTATAGCTCATTGTGTCCATGTTATGTGAGGGTCTTCAAATAGTTTTTGGAAAAGTTATGAAAAAGCTTACATGATTTTCAGTTTTTTGGCACCAAGATAAACTTACCTTTTTATGAACTTTTTGAAGTACCCTTATATTTGTCTGATAGAGGCATATGGGATGAGTTAGTTAAATTTGGAGAGACAGAGGATGGAGAATCTCTTGGAAAGCTTTGGAAAGACTAGTAGCAAGGACAGGCCATAGACTTCAGAGGCAATGCAGAAGTGAGATTGAAAGACTGGTACCCAGACTGCCTGGCCTTCAGTAGATATGCAATAAGTATTCATCAAATGAATGAATGATTGTTCTGTCTTCCTCTTAAAACAAGTTCTCAGAGTAGCATATAGCTTTCTTTCAAGCACTGTTCAAACTTGGAATTCTAAACTTATTTGTGAGATTGCTGAATGTCTGTGTTTCTCATTATTAACCTGTACGTTTATTAAGGGTAAGATCTTGTCTCTGTTTTTTTTTTTTTTTTCCTCTAGCTCTCTTTTTCTGTCTCCTTTATTTTTGCAACACTACATATATACAGTGTACCTGATATATAGAAGGTATTGAATGAATACTTTTTAGTTCTATGACTTGTTGCTCATTAACTATGGGGTTGAGAGAGATGGAAGAGTGAAAGATGACTCGGTTTTGAACCTGATTTCAATGTTAATGGCATATTTTCTTTTATTAATATTGAGAAGGGGAATTGATTTAGGGACAAAATTATTTTCACTTTTAAACTGCTGTATTTGGAAGATTAGGTGATAAATGAAGTGATCCCATAATTGAAAATACGAAACTAGAATTCTGTAGGTAAGTTAGACTAGGATTACTATCTAAAAAACATCTACCTGGGGTATTAATTGAAGTGGTAAAGTACTTGAGATCACCAGAAAGGAGATATAGAAAGTAAAGAACTCATTAGGAAGATTGGTGGGGACAAAATTCAAGAAAAACTGGTCCACCTGTCAGCTAGAGTGAGCAGTTCCAGAGTTTGCATATATGTAGATGGAGTATAGGAAATGAATCAAGAGTTAAGTGGACAAGGGATGATATAAAGACAGTAGATATGAGAGTACTTCAAAAAGCTCATTGAAAAGTAGAATGAACAGATACATTTATGTTGCTACAAAAATTTTTGAAATCCATATAGAATTTTTTTAATAATACTCATTTTTTAAAAAGACTTATTTATTTGTTTGAAAGACGGAGTTACAGAGAGGCAGAGAGAGAGAGAGAGAGAGAGAGAGAGAGAGAGAGAGAAATATGAATCTTCCAGCCTCTGATGCATTCCCCAAATGGCCGCAATGGCCAGAGCTGGGTCAATCTGAAGCCAGGAGGCAGGGGCTTCTTCCAGGTCTCCCACATGGATGCAGGGGCCCAAGGATTTGGGCCATCTGTCACTGCTTTCCCAGGTATATTTAGCAGGGAGCTGGATCAGAAGTGGAGCAGCTGGACTAGAATTGGTACCCATATGGGTTGCCAGCACTGCAGGCCGTGGCTGTACTCACTGTGCCCCATGCTTGCCCCAATAATATTCATTTTTAGTGAACTTTTTGATTCCCCTCAAATGCTTGAATTTCAATTTTTTACATCAAAATAAACTTTAAAACATTTAAAAATGGATCTTATTTATTTGAAAGGCTGAGAGATAGAGACAAATCTCCCTTCCAATGGTTCACTCCTCACATGCCTGCAACAACCGAGGCTGGTCCAGGCAAAGCCCAGAGCCAAGAACTCAATCCATTTCTCCCACCTGGGTGATAGGGACCTAATCATTTGAGCCATCACTGCTGCCTCCAAGGATGCACATTAGCAGGAAATCTAAATTGGTAGCAGATCCAGGACTCAAATCCTGGCGCTCCAGTATAAGATGTGGACATCTGAAGTCCTGGTCAAACATCTGCCCTGAAAATTAACTTATTTTTAAAATCCATTTTCTGTGAACTTTTTGAAATACCCTGTAGAGATTACCCTCTCAAGGAGTGGTGGGAATGGGAGGAAAGAAAGAGAAAGGGTAGAGGTGTTTAACTTGTTTCCTTTGTAGACAGCCACCTGCAAATGACTAACTTGCCCAGAGTATTCATACTACACACCAGTCCAGTTTAGGGTCTACCTGTCAATAGCTTCCAGTGAGACATTCTGTTCCCAATGGCTGGATAATCAACAGTTTCTGATGACCTCCTAGAGCATCAGTGGTAGCTTGTGTTGTGGGCAGTGTAGAAGTATGACTATAAAGAATAGTAAGAGACACCAGGTTGGGAGAAAGTATATGCAAAAGAGCGAAGAACCACGAAGAGAGCAGAGCCAGATTACAACTTGTTTCCATGACATCACTGAGCATTGTTCGGCTAAGGGACGAAATGGGTTGGCTGGGATGAATAGGTCTCTGCCTATTGGTGGGATCCGACTACTGATGGGCTCTTAGTTGGAATAGTGAGGTGCTGAAATAGTTTCAAACTAAGCTGAGGTTGACTTGAATGAGTCAGAATGGGAAAGAGAAGGCAATCTTCAACCAGTGGGACACACTTGAAGACAATACAAGCCTGAAAAGACCTACCATCCTGTAGGCCAGTAATCCTCCCCCGCCCCCGCCAGCAGTGCATGTGGAGGCCTGAGGACACATGAGGTTCCAGAAGTGATCCTGCAAGCCATTCACCGGCCCATGGAGAGAGCCACCCTCTCCTTAGAGCCTGAAGAAGAGTTCCTTTCTGTTTGCTTTTTGTTTCCCCACACTATTTCTCTAAGCTGGAATTGGAAATATGCTTCTGTATTGTCATCACACCATTGGTTAGGAAAGACATTTTCCACCAAAATAAAAAATGAATGAATTTTCACAGTCTGTAGTGCTCATGTGAAGGGCTCTCACAAGACCAGTCAGTGCTTGGCTAGTCACCTTTTTAGAATAGGAGGAAGGAAGAGCTCAGCAGTCATCAGAATCAACCCACTCTCTCACCCACAGATGCAAACCGCCTGCCGAGATGCTCTGTCATCTTGTATCATCTTTGTCATGAGACCAGGCACAGTCCCCCTCAAAGACACATGGGACTGAAGTCTTCCCCTGCCATGTAGCCCCATCATCATGGTTACAATTTTAAAGAAGCCAATCAAACCTTATTACTACTTGACATCAAACTTTTTTTTTTTTTTTTTTTTTTGACAGGCAGAGTTAGAGAGAGAGAGAGAGAAAGGTCTTCCTTTTTTTCTGTTGGTTCACCCCACAAATGGCTGCTACGGCTGGTGCGCTGCGCCGATCCGAAGTCAGGAGCCAGGTTCTTCTTCCTGGTCTCCCATGGGGTGCAGGGGCCCAAGCACTTGGGCCATCCTCCACTGCCTTCCCAGGCCACAGCAGAGAGCTGGACTGGAAGAGGAGCAGCCGGGACAGAATCTGGCGCCCCAACCGGGACTAGAACCCTGGGTGCCAGCACCGCAGGCGGAGGATTAGCCGAGTGAGCCGTGGCGCCGGCCCAGACTCTTCTCTTAAGAGCCACTTCATTTTTAATATTGGGCTTAGGCTAAGTGACCTCTACAATCCTTTCCAGGTTTAAAAGCCTTTCAGGGCATGGGCTTGACCAGTGAGTTCTTGGGAGGCACTCTTAGCTTTGTTTACACCACTAAGAAAAGTCAGGGGAGTGGGCCTTCCAAAGCATGAGGCGAGTGTGGTTGTAAGGAAATGACTTTGTAATGGTCCACAGCGTGTAGTTGTTATCTTCAGGGTAAAATAACAGAAGGCAGAGAGAAGCTGTCCATGGAAAGAGCGGCCCATAGGTCTAGTCAGTGATTTAGAGAGCAGAAGGAAGTGCCTGTCACCTGTGATATTCCAAAATGGCTATCCTTGAGTTTAATGCAGTATTTTGTATGTCATCTCTGATTAAAAATGTACTGAAAAATATAAATTTACAGGAAAGTCCTGAGGGCTCGAGGACTGTGGAGTTGGTATGAGATTTTTGCCAAAAAGAGTAGCCAAAGCTCTTGCCATCCGAGGGGTCTTGAGATGACCATGAAATGGATGTGCTCGCAGTGAGCTCCTTGCAAAATCATGGCCAACTCCAGCTTGGGCGCTGGATTAATGAGTCGTCAGGAATCTGCACTGTGACATTTCCTTTCACTCTGAGTCAGAAGTTAACTTTTAGGAGTTCTTTGGGATCATTTGGGGGCTTTATAAAATCAAGAGACAGATAGGTGAAATTTTAATGTCCAGAAGGAAAAACAACACAGGCTTCTCAGGCGTCTCAGCATTTTCGTCTCCACTGGGAACAAAATGAATGATGTATTTTGTAAATTGGCTACTGTTCCTGGGTTGGGTCTAGATTCCCTCAGCAGAGGCTGAAACCAGGACAAGTTCTTGTTTTCATTTATAACTGGCACTTCCTGATTCCTTTGCTTTTTTTTTCTTTTTTCTTTTTCTTTCTCCTTTGAGTATACATCAAAATATTTGGCAATAGTTGACCAGAGCACGGAGACTCAGAATGCTTACTGTTTTAGGGTTTTCTCGGGCTCTCCATGTTTTACAGAGCAAGCAGGACTTGGGAGATTGCCACATTCAAAAGAGAAAGTCATATACACACACCATCCTTCGGTCCTCCAGTCTACCCCAGCAACCGCTAGTCATCCTTCTGCCCATTTCATAGAGTAGCCACTGACTTGGTATGATTTACTTTCTCCCCAAACTTGGTGCTTGGAATTTATTTTAACCCATTTAAAATATATACAAGTGCTATTGGAAGCAAAGCTCTGATTTGACATGATTAGACATGAGGACTTCAGCTATTTAAAAGATTAATTATGGCCGGCGCCGCGGCTCACTAAGCTAATCCTCCACCTAGCGGCGCCGGCACACTGGGTTCTGGTCCCGGTCAGGGCGCCGGATTCTGTCCCGGTTGCCCCTCTTCCAGGCCAGCTCTCTGCTGTGGCCAGGGAGTGCAGTGGAGGATGGCCCAAGTGCTTGGGCCCTGCACCCCATGGGAGACCAGGAGAAGCACCTGGCTCCTGCCTTCAGATCAGCACGGTGCGCTGGCCGCGGTGGCCATTGGAGGGTGAACCAACGGCAAAGGAAGACCTTTCTCTCTCTCACTGTCCACTCTGTCAAAAAAAAAAAAAGATTAATTAATTAGTTAATTTGAAAGTTAGTTACAGAGAAGGAGAGGCAGAGAGGGAGAGATTTTCCATCCGCTGGTTCACTCCCCAAATGGCTGCAGTGGCCAGGGCTGGGCCAGACTGAAGCCAGGAGCCAGGAGCTTTATCTGGGTTTCCCAGGTGGGTGCAGGGTCCCAAGCACTTGGGCTATTGTCTGATGCTTTCTCAGGTCATTAACAGGGAGCTGGATTGGAAGTGGAGCAACCAGGACTCAAACCAGTGCCCATATGTGATGCTGGTGCCACAGGCAGCTGCCTTACCCATTCTCTATGCCATAGCCCTGGCCCCAAGGATTTGAATTTTTCATGCTGTCCAAGTCTACAATAAAAGAACCAGTGGTGGAGCAGGTAGTGTGGCACAGCAGGGAAAGCCACCACTTGAGACCTCACATCCCATATCAGAGTGCCTGGGATTGTGTCCTGGATCCTCCTCTTCCAATCCAGCTTCCTGCTAATGTGCCTGGGAGGCAGAAGAAGGTGACCTGATCCCTATGACCCATGTGGGAGACCCAGATGGAGTTTCTGGCTCGCAGCTTTGGTCTGACTGTTGTGGGCATTTGGGAAGTGAACCAGTGGACTGAAGATCTCTTTGTCTTCGTCTCTCCCTTTCTCTCTGTCACACTTATTTTCAAATTCATAAATACATTTAAAAAAATAAAAAGAACTAATGAAGATGGAGCAGGGAAGAGTCTTGCTCTGAGTGAAGCTTTCCCTGTTTTCTTAAAAGAAGGTAGCTCTTGAGTTTGTTTCAGCCACTGGATCAGATCTGGAGTCCTCACCTTACCACCAGCTTCAACATGGGCTTGATAAACCCACAGTATGGGGGCAGGCAGTTGGCCTAGAGGTTAAGATACCTGTGTCCAGAGGATCTGATTGAGTACCCAGATCTGCTCATGACTCCAGCTTCTTGCTAATGCAGACTCTGGAAGGCAGTATTGACGGCTGAAGTAATTGTGTTCCTGCCACCCACGTGGGAGCTCTAGATGGAGTTCCTGGCTCCTAGCTTCAGCCTGGCCCAGTACTGGCCATGGAGGATCTCTCTGTCTGTCTCTGCCTTTCAAATAAATAGATATAAATTTTAAAAGTAAAAAATAAATCTGCAGTATGAATCTCTGAGAGAATATCAAACCTCTCAGATACTTAGTTTCTGCTGATGTGAAAGTACCCCTCCTTTTGTTAGGAGAATTGTGAGATAGGGTGTTTGGAAGTGCCCTATCCTGCCCCCAAGAGTTTGTCTCTTTGTCATCTTTTACTTGAGTTGCTGCAAGCACAGTTTCTCCTGGAAAATACCCAGGATGCTGCAAGGGCAGAGTGACACAATGTCTTAGTATTATGAGGAATAGGGTTAATGGGAAATGACTTCAGTTTACTGTATCTTCTAGTAATCCTGTGATGCCATCACAAAACAAAAAGCACATGACTACTCGTAAGCCCACTGCAAGTGAAAAAGAAATTGGATTCTACTCAGAAAATCAGGCAGTAAAGCAAATCACTGTGATCCAATAACGTGGCCCTGCAGTGTGGCATCATCAGTCCTGAGACACAGGGAGGAGGAGGGAGGCCAAGGAGGGAGAGTGAGCACTCCGGGAGGCAGCTTCCCAGCTCTTCAGACTCTCAAGCCAATGAAAAATTCATAAGGAGATGTTTTATAGCCAATGTCTAATACCACTGCTGGGTCACAAGCTGATCTGAGCCAATCAATAGTATTCATCATCCTAAAAGGAACTAGTGATTGCATGTTTATGAGAACTGGGAGCCTTGCCAAGCCAAAGTCAGTTTCTGGTTACTTGGTATGTGTCACCCCTAGAAATATAGAACTTATTTTGAAATGGAACCCAAGACCTTTTAAAGAATTATAGAAGGGGGAGGTAGAGAGGTAATTTCAGATCATTGGGGGAGGGGAAGTATTTGAATTTTTTTCAAGTCAACCCAAGGACTTATTTTTAAGTGGGACAACCTTTTGTTTGTTTGTTTTAATCTTTGCTGGCTTTTCTTTGTGTGTTATTTCTTTTTACTTAACTCCAGAATTTTTTAAAAATAGAACTTTAGCCGGCGCCGCGGCTCACTAGGCTAATCCTCCGCCTTGCGGCGCCGGCACACCGGGTTCTAGTCCCGGTTGGGACGCTGGATTCTGTCCCGGTTGCCCCTCTTCCAGGCCAGCTCTCTGCTGTGGCCCGGGAGTGCAGTGGAGGATGGCCCAGGTGCTTGGGCCCTGCACCCCATGGGAGACCAGGAAAAGCACCTGGCTCCTGGCTCCTGCCACCGGATCAGCGCAGTGCGCCGGCCGCAGCGCCCCGGCCGCGGCGGCCATTGGAGGGTGAACCAATGGCAAAGGAAGACCTTCCTCTCTGTCTCTCTCTCTCACTATCCACTCTGCCTGTCAAAAAAAAAAAAAAAAAAAATAGCACTTTAGTGTCTATGTTAAACTACTCCAAATATAAATGGAAATGTATGAAAATTAAATCATAGAGGTAAAGTTAAGGAGTCAACTTTACCATGTATCACAAAGCTTCAGGCTGGTTTGGTTTGTAATAGCTTTTAAAGATCATAAGAAACTTTGACCTGAGTTTAAGGGTTTGCTGTCTACATAGGCAGTGATTTAAAGGCAACATGAGGCAGAGGTGGCAGGATATGCCTTAGGGCTTGTATGCTCAAAAATCTGCCTGGTTAGATGGGAAGAGCTCAGAAAATAGAGGCTTTCATGCTGACTGAATATATGTGTAACTTCTCTTCCCTCCACAATATTTTCTGCGGGGTGGGCTGGGAGGGATTCTGGTTTCTCTCCAGAGCAACTATAGAATGTTGGTTAAGAGCTTGAGTAGGGCAGATGGTGTTGTGGCCCAACAGGTTAAGCCATGCCAGCATTCCATATGAGCACTGGTTCATGTCCCAACTGTTCCACTTCTGATCTAGCTCCCTGCTTGTGGGTCTGGGAGAGCAGCGGAGGATGGCCCAAGTGCTTGGGCCCCTGCCACCCACTCAGGAGACTGGGATGGATTTCCTGGCTCCTGGCTTTCACCTAGCTCAGCCTCTGCCATTGGCAACCATTTGGGTAGGGAACCAGTGGATGTACCATCTCTCTCTCTCTGTTTCTGTTCATCAATTTCAAATAAATAAATATTTTTAAAAGGTAATTTAAAAAAAATCTTGCATGATCTTGAGCAAATAACCTAGCCTTCCTGTGCCTCAGTTCCCTCACCTGTAGGATGGATGTAATTGTACCATCTATGTATTAATGGTTTTTTAGGGAAGATGAAGTCAGATGATCAACATAAAATGCTTGGTATCTGACACAAGTAGGAGCACAGTAAATTTTGGCTTTTTTTTTTTTTTTTTTTTTTTTACAGTCTTTCAAGGCAAGGCCTCTCATAGATGTTGTTTTATTGTTGTCACCAGAGTGTAAACTCCTCTATGGCTTCACCATGAACAAGTTCTCACCTGTTGGCTGCCTCTCAGAGTCTTTGTCTGATGAGCTTCTGAGCAAAGTGAGCCGAAGCTGAGACCTCCTTCCTTACTGGCCATACCCTGCAGAGGACCCTGGCCACCAGGACTTTCCTCATAATACCTGCTTGATGAATTCTCAGGAAGGAGCCCTTCCAAGGGAGGGTCCTGAACAGGGAGAGACCCTCCTTAACCACTGCTAAGGAAAGTGTGACTGTGAGAGAACTGCCTGAGAATTGCTTCAGTTCTCAGAAAGCCCTGAGGGACCTAACCTCAGGAATACCCTCAGGGAATGGGCTTAGCAAGACCTTGTCACCCTCTTGGGCCTCATCATGGTGTGTGTGTGTGTGTGTGTGTGTGTGTGTGTTGGGAGTCTCTTTCTGACAGGGAGGTGCTGACATCCTGGCTTTGGTGTCGCCAGACAGGACCATAAGGAGAGACTAGGTTTCACTTGGAACCCAGGAGGTGGTCACAGTCTTGGTGGATGTCTGCCTGCCATGTTGTTGTCTGGCAGTGGTTCTCAGAGTGTGGTCCCTGAATCAGCAGTAGCAGCAGCAGTCCCTGGGAACCTGTCAGAAATGTAGACTCTTGGCTCTGCCCTAGACCTGCTCAGTCAGAAGCTCCAGGGTGAGCCCCAGTAACTGGCGTGTTAATGAGTCCTGCAGGTGAACCAACAGCACCGAAAGCCACAAAGAGAGAAGGGTGAGGAGAGGAAGTTGTTGGGACTCCTCTTCCCCAGGCCCTTCCTAAGGACTGGCTTTGTGCCCAGCCTGACATCCGTGCCTCAGTTCCTGTCTGCTTATACTGCTCACAGAGGATTTCTGCAATGAATATGCATTACTTTTACAAATACAGAAATCCACAATAATGTTGTGTGAAGCTGAGGTCGTCATTTTACTCCCCACCTCAGTTTCTTCAACCTCTGTGACACCTCTCAGACCTCCCACCCAGGAGAGAGAGTGTGCATATTGGCAGCTAGCTTCCCCTTTAACCTCCACCTCACCATTTTATTTAGCAAGAATCCAATGGTGGCTGCTTCAGTTCTTTTGCATCCTCTGACCACCTTTCTTTGATGGTGGCAGTGACTAGTTGAGCTGTCATTAAGTGGAACAGGTTCAGTGTGACTATGCCAGGTCCCATTTACGAAACAGGGATGACAAGAAAGGGCAAAAAGTGAGGCCAGCGAGGGCTGCTGATGCACAGGGGTGATCAAGAGGAGTCACCTGTGCCCTGAGGCAGGCCTGAGCTGGCTACAGACAGCTCTGCCCAGGTGCACTGAGGACAGAGCAGGCTCTGGCAGCTGATGGTCCTGGGTGACCAGCAGTCAGCAGGAAAACAACCAGTGGTCCAGCACGATGCCTGGCACTTACTGTTTATGCAATGATTCTTCAAAACGCTTGTGGAATATGGAATTAAAAGACAATGTGCATTTTCCATGGACTTTTTGAAGACCTCTCACATACTTGATACATATTTGTTAAGCAGAGGAATTCATAAAGTTTCATCATAGACTCTGGCAGTGAGACCCTCCACCAGAGAACGCCAGGCAGGGCTGAGGTTGGGGCACAGACAAGCTCGTAGGGCATGGGGCTGGGGGAGCTCTGCTGCACGTGGAGAAACGGTATGGAGCCACAGGGAGAGCAGGGTTTCATTTCCACCTCTACTACCAAGTGCCAGGTGAATTCGAGCAGTTCCCCTAACCTCCCTGCACCTCATTTCCTCCTGGGCAACATGGACAGAGTCTTCTCACATTGCAGGATTGTTTTATGAGGTTTCGGTGAGTTAATGTACAGCACATGAATGACAGTCGTAAGTCTGCTTCAGTGCTCTGAGACTACCTGGGAGGGGCTTCAGGCAAGGTCCTGTGACCCAGGCTGGTGCAGGGGAAGTGAGGCAGGGTGTATTGGCACTCGCCAAGGAATCCAGGCACCCACTGGCATGAGGCACCCCTTTTGTAGGCTCTCTGCCAGTGATCACACCCTGGCTGGGTTCTCTGCATACAACAGTAGGCTCTTTATGCGCTTTCTCTGCCCTATCCCGGAAGGGGCTGGCTGACCTGCTCTTGGCCATGTGCTCTTTACTCAGCATCTCTGACTCTCCCCTTTTCTTTTTTTGACAGGCAGAGTGGACAGTGAGAGAGACAGAGAGAAAGGTCTTCCTTTGCCATTGGTTCACCCTCCAATGGCCGCCATGGCCGACGCGCTGCGGCTGGCGCACCACGCTGATCCGATGGCGGGAGCCAGGTGCTTCTCCTGGTCTCCCATGGGGTGCAGGGCCCAAGCACCTGGGCCATCCTCCACTGCACTCCCGGGCCACAGCAGAGAGCTGGCCTGGAAGAGGAGCAACGGGGACAGAATCCGGCGCCCCGACCGGGACTAGAACCTGGTGTGCCGGCGCCGCTAGGCGGAGGATTAGCCTAGTGAGCCGCGGCGCTGGCCTTCTCCCCTTTTCTGACAATGTGAACATTTCTTTGTGGCTTGCCCCTTATTAAAAATAATATTTTGGGGCTGGCGCTGCGGCTCACTAGGCTAATCCTCCGCCTAGCGGCGCCGGCACACTGGGTTCTAGTCCCGGTCGGGGTGCCGGATTCTGTCCCGGTTGCCCCTCTTCCAGGCCAGCTCTCTGCTGTGGCCCGGGAGTGCAGTGGAGGATGGCCCAAGCGCTTGGGCCTTGCACCCCATGGGAGACCAGGATAAGTACCTGGCTCCCGCCATCGGATCAGCGCGGTGCGCCGGCCGCAGCGCGCTGGCCGCGGCGGCCATTGGAGGGTGAACCAACGGCAAAGGAAGACCTTTCTCTCTGTCTCTCTCACTGTCCACTCTGCCTGTCAAAATAATACTACTAATAATAATGTTTTTGAAGACTTTATAATAACATGGGAAGATAATTGTTACATAAATTGAAAAGCATACTATATCTAGATCTGTGTATATATATCAGTATATTGTGTAATTAAGACTTTCAAAAGAAAGCCTATGTATAAAAAAGTTTGTGGAAATAAATCATCTTTTTTCCCTCTCTGTCTACTTGTACCTCTTTCCCCAGCTTCCCTTATCTCACTTGCAATTGACCCCCAGTCTCCCAAGCCAGAATCCTTAGCATTCTCATCCTTCCACGCCAGAGAGTCACCAGAACCAACTGCCACCTCCAGCACTGGCTGTCTCTGAGGCCTGTGCATTCTGCTTCCCTCACATCTCAGATCACCTGCTTTACTCCAACCCCACAGCCACCCCTTGTGTGCACTCACACCCTCAGACCCACATGTCCACAACAGCCTTAAAACCACTCCTCTCTGCTTCTGGCTTTGCTCAATCCATCCCCCACGTTTCAGCTGGGGGGCCTTTTTCCTTAGAAAAAAAAGAAAGAAAAAACCTTGCCACACACCCTGTGTAAATTAAAGGTTCTTATTACGTGCCATTGTCCTCAGGAAACAGTTTCATTCCCCTGAAGTCTGGCTCCTACTCACTGGGCGGGCCTCTTCTCCCACCCCTGGTCTGTTAGCTATTGCTGAACCACTTGCATGAAGCGCACACTCTTACCTGCAGCCCTGCACAGGCTGTTTTGCATGCTTCATGTCCTGCCCTGGATGAACTCCTACTGTTGCTTCAGTTCTGATTTGTGACGATGTGTTTTCATTATAACATATGTAGAAGTCATTCCATCAGTCATTCATCAAATAATCATTAGTTCTGCTCAGATTTATTATACGTAATACAAGAATACTTCACAAAGTTCATGGAACATGAATTAAAACATTTATTTTGGTGTAAAATTGTTTTGACATCCATCCATACAGAAGGTCTTCAAAAAGTTCATTTAAAATATATATTATGAAACTTTGATGTCAACATAAACTTATCTTTTAATTCCATTTTTCTATGAATTGTTTGACGTACCATGTACATCTAGTGGCTCGGGGCACCACTGGTTCTAGGAGAACCTATAGTAGGACTGTCTTTTTGCAGATTCATTCAGTGTATACTTCCATTTTTCATCTGTGTTTATTCAACTGATGGCGATATAAGAACATCTCAAAGATGGAGGACACAGGCTTACTAACAGTCATGCCCCATGGTTAATGCCATGATGAGGACAGAGCAGGGGGACCAGAGACAGTTTAGAAGCAGAAGTTAAATTGAACTGACAAGGAGGAGTGTTTAACAGGTAGATGGGACATAAGAGATAGGAGCACAAGGAAATAAGGAAGGGATGCTTTTTCCAAAAGAGGGAATAGTAACAACAGAGGCTCAGAGATGCACTGAAATCTGGTTTTACAAGGACTCAGGTAACATACGCAAGATTGGGAATCACACAGCTCCATACCCTGTCTATGCTTGATACTGTCCTCCCTCAGACTGGAAACCCTTTCTCCTTCCTGCTCCCACAAGTCCTAACTATGCTCAACACCTACTTCCTCTAAGAGGCCTTCTCTGTATACCAGGTAGATGGGCACTTGCGTCCACTGTGCTTTGTAAATTACCTTTCGAAGATTTCATAACAAATCTTATCTTTCTACCAAAGCGTTGGGTTGTTGAAGGTGGGGACTATAATTTACATTTGTTCTAAATTCTTCTGGGCATCCAGGCAAGAAACCAAATATTGCTCTACGAATACTCACTGAAGTAACGTTAGCCTGGCATCTCTTAAAGCCAAAGCCCTAACAGTGACTGTGGACATAATGGTTGTCAAGCAGCGACTGGCAGATCTCCTGACATGCGCCCTCCATCTGTCTTCATATGCGTAGTATGATGTTGGATCATAGCTTTGTGCTGAGAGTGGATTAGATACCATTAGCCAGATTTTCTGGTTCTTGGAGAACAATAAGTAATGATACTAGAGGAATTTAGAGACATTCCCACTAGAAGTCCCTAGCTGTAGGGGCTGGCGTTGTGATGCCATGGGTTAACGCCCTGGCCTGCAGCGTTGGCATCCCATATGGGCGCTGGTTCGAGACCCAGCTGTTCCACTTCCAATCCAGCTCTCTGCTATGGCCTGGCAAAGCAGTAGAAAATGGCCCAAGGCCTTGGGCCCCTCACCCACATGGGAGACCCGGAAAAAGCTCCTGGCTCCTGGCTTCTGTTTGGCACAGTTCCGGCCGTTGCGGCCAATTGGGGAGTGAACCATTGGATATAAGACCTCTCTCTCTCTCTCTCTCTCTCTCTCTCTCTCTCTCTCTCTGGCTGTCTCTCTCTCTCTCTGGCTGTCCTCTCTCTGTGTAACTGTATAACTCTGACTTTCAAATAAATCAATAAATAAATAATCTTAAAAAAAAATCCCTAGCTGTAATCAATCTTTGGATTAACTGTTAACTTCCCAACCTTAGAAAGTAAAAACGGTGTCCGTCTGTGAAAGCCTGAATTCATAGATAGAAAAACCAACTCTTGCATCTCAACCATGTATCACCTTTGTGGCCTTAGACAAATTATCTGTGCTTTTTTTTTAAACTTGTGATTTCCATTCATTCTTTTTTTTTTTTTAATTCATTTGTTTATTTGAAAGTTACAGAGAGGCAGAGGCAGAGAGAGACAGAGGTCTTCCATCTGTTGGTTCACTCCCCATATGGCCTCAACGGCTGGAGCTGTGCCGATCTGAAGCCAGGAGCCAGGAGCTTCTTCTGGGTTTCCAACATGGGTGCAGGGGCCCAAAGACTTGGGTCATCTGCTGCTGCTTTCCCAGGCCATAGCAGAGAGCTGGATCTGAAGTAGAGCAGCCAGGACTTGAACCTGCATCCATAAGGAATGCTGGCACTGCAGGCAATGGCTTTACCCACTACACCACAGCACCAGCCCCCTCTGTGTGCTTTTAAGCAGAAGAATCTCCCAATTTAAAACTGAGTTGAAAATGCCCCAAAAGGTTATTAAAGATTGGTTGTGAGAATGGATGGGAAATCAATTGGTAATATGTGAAGTGACATTCAAAAACAAGAAAGTAACTCTTTAGTATACAATGAAGTTCTTTTACCTCTGTCTTATTGCAGCACTCCAAATCCAAGTGCAAATTCTCCACAGGGAAGGAAGTGATCTATACTGTTCTTTCTTTACACCTGGACAGGGACGTGAAGGTAGCTGTTTTTGGAAGGAGCAAGAGTTTCTGTCATCTCCTAAATAGGACATCTACTGTCATCACCTTAGGCAACTTACATATTTTGGAATAATCATGTCTTCCTTGCTCAGGATTGCAGATCCTCAGGGCAGGCATGGGACAGACTGTGGAAAGTCCCTGCCTGGCTCAGTCCCCCGCTGGAATAGCCTTGTTTGATGAAGTTGCCCAGGATCAGCTCTTAGAAGTTGGCTTTTCCCAGAGAGAAGTCTGCATTCAGGCTGTCCTCTTCAGAAAGAGGGGTCTGCCTATGAACAACACAAATAACAGAAGTGAGCCCTAAAAAACAAGCTGGGAGAACTGTCATGTTTACACAGCAAGCACCCATCAAACCAAGCAGTAAGAGACCTGGGATTAAAGCTTATCATTGATTCAGACGGGCTGAGTGACTACAAGGAACTCACCCAACCTTTCTGAGCCTCTGTAAGAGTATGCTCATGTTCCTTAAGGATTCCATTTAGATGGAAAAGTTTTGCAAGTTAGAATGTGTGTGTGATTATGTGTTGACTATAAATGACCTGTCACAACTGATCATTCAGTCAGCCCAAACATCTTGAATGTGTGGAGCCTCTGTGATGTTGTCCAGGAACTGGATTCTGAGAACCACCCTGAGGTTTGAAAAGGCACCTGCTGCTAGTGAGGGGTGTTTTGTGAAAGCCAGTTGGGTGACAGGTAACTCCAGGGCCACCTTCAGGCAGTTTGCCACGGTCTTGCTAGCACACACCTGCATCCCTGCCTGAGCCCTACTCTTCACAGTTCTCAAGGCCTTCTGCTTGCCCTGTCATTTTGGTCTTCCCAAAAAACCTCTAGTTTAGCATAGCACATCATACCCTCCCTTCACCCACACATAGTTTTTATAGATACTTATCTGAGACCACAACAGCTCCAGGAGACAGTATGAGGTCTTTGGCTCTTCAGCCCAGAACCTTTTGTTTGGAGGGTCAACTGAGATTTGAACCTATATTTTTACAATCTTGCTCTGACCACATCCCAAGCTTAATAAAAGCCCCCATAGGGGTTGGCATTATGGCACAGTAGGTTAAGTTGCCACTTGTGATGCCAGCATCCCCTATCTAACTGCCAGTTCAAGTCCCGGCTGCTGTGCTTCTGATCCAGCTTCCTGCTAATGCACCTGGGAAAGCAGCCAAAGATAGTTCAGGTGCTTGGGCCCTACCATTCACATAGCAGATCTGAATAGAGTTCTGAGCTCTTGGCTTCAGCCTTAACCAGTCCTGGGCCATTGTGGCCATTTGAGGAGTAAAACAGCAGATGGGAGATATCTCTCTCTGTCTTTTTCTCTCTATATAACTGTCTTTCAAATAAATAAATATATTTTTAAAAATATATAATATTTCTAGTCCTTAAAAAAGCCTCCATGGGCTGCTGCCTGGGGTGAACAGACCTCCCCGTTGACACAGAATTCCCTGGCAATTCTGCTAGGCCTGGACACCTGCTTCTACCCACTAGGCTTGCTTTTCTTGCATTTGTTTCCAAGGGGACTGGTAGGCATTTGCTCTTCTTGCTTCAATGCTCACTCTCTAGAACTGGGGAGTGTCCTGTTGGCCCTGTGCTGCGATGACTGAGCTTCCTCAGGGGGGCAGGCCCTGCTAGCTCCAGAGGCTGCTATTGGCAGCGCCACACTCAGGTGTGATTAGACCCCTGTGGCACACTGCTGGGGGACAGTGCTGGGAGGCAATGAAGCTTTTGTCCAGGCTGTTGTTCTATCAAGGGGCACCACCTCATTTGGGCTGCCTGCTAGGTTGGCCTTTTGTGTTATCCTGTCTTGCTTTACTCCTCTGCGAATGATTGGTCCCATCATCCCAGACTGTCCAGGGAAGACTCGAAGTGTGTGAAGTTTCTATGTCTCCCCACTAAGGTAGTCTTGAATGATCACTCTAGATAATGAAAAAAATGGACACATTTGAAGATGGAAACTTCCTGGGACTTCCCCATTCCTGCCAAGAAGGCAGGGCCCTGGTGGTAGACTGTGACCCCACGCCTGGGCATCTGAGCCTACTAGACTTTGGTTCATTCCACACACTTCCATTGCACAGTACTATGTGTCAACCATGGTTCCAGACACTGAGAATATGGCAATGGATGATATAGGCAAAAACCCTAACCTCATGGGGTTGACACTCTGAGGAGGTTAAGGAGTGAAGAGAAGAGACAGGCAAGTAAACACAAAAATAGGTATGTTAAAAGATGCGAAGAAGAAAATTAAACAGGGAAAACAACTGGCCCTAGGGGACACTCTTTGAGCGCTCTCACGGTGCCCTACGCAGAGTAGTAGGTCCCTGACTCAGACTGACCTGGCAGCTCCTTGGGACCAGCTCTGTTAGCCGCACCTTCCAGGCACAGTTGATGGGGGCTGTTAGGGTGAAAAGTCCCTCTAGAATGACCTACCAGTCCTGCGGGCAGGAGTGTCCCCAGTGAGCTAGATCCGCCCATGCAGTCCATGCCATCCAGTTCTGCTAGCACGTCCTCTGCCACAGTCCTTCCTCCTCCCTCCCCCTGATACTGCAGCGAGAAACCAGCCATTCAGACCTGCATGGGCCAGTGAGGAAACCACCCAGTGAAAACCATGACACATAGGCAAATGATCTGGCAGGACCTGTGTAGGTTGGAGGGAACCCCCAGGAGTGAAGAGCAGATTTTAGAAGTCTCTGTCCTGGGTAGTGTGAAACGATAAGTGCACCCCTGGCCTCTGCCCCCATTGGATGCCAAAAGCACCCAGCCGAAATTATGACAACCAGATTGTTTCCAGACATTGTCAAATGTCCCCTTTGGGACAAAACTGCCCTTCAGTTGAGTACCACCAGCTTAGCTCAGTGCTGGTTTGTGTGGAGCCTCAGTTAACATAGCTTGTAATCTGTGCCATCCTGAATCCTCTGGGAAGTTCTGGATCCCAGATGAAGTGCATGTTCCTTGCCACAGTGTCCAGGGCCTTGGGGTGTGGGCCCTGCCACATTCTGCACCACACAGGTCTCTACTTTTTGCTCCAGCACAGCCCAGATTTTTGTCTTTGCCTGTACACATTCTGCATGTTATGTTCCAGGACTAGGCTAGGGCTGCTCTCACCACCTGGAATGCCCTCCGGTCTTTGTCTATGGACTGATCGATTATTCAAGTCCACCTGGGTCTCATCTCATGTGGAAAAACCCCCAGAAGCCTAGACGGGGCTGAGTGGCCCACTCTGCTCCTGTGTTCCCATAGCTCCTGCGGCCTGAGCCCTTCTGATAGACTATCAGGGGCAGGGGAGGGAGGGCTTCAAAAATATCACAGAAAATGCACATTATCTTTTAATTCCATTTTCCACATTTTAAAGTCTCCTTGTATGGGACTCATAGCCTCTCCATGCTAGAATATGGATGGTTTTGGGTTATGGACCCATTTCTCTCACTTGACATGCAAGGTCTTTTCCTCATTGTTATCTCTAGAACCTAGCAAAGTGCCTGGCACAGAGTAGGTGCTCAGTAAAGGCCAAAATAAATTGAAAAGTAAACAGAACACCAAGATGAGTGTGATAAAGAGACCGAGGGAGGATAGGAGAGCCAGGCACGGTGGAAAGAAAGAACCCAGGGGACGTCATCTTCTCATAGCACACAAGAGATGATTATGTTGTCTGTCCCTGATGCCTTTCTCCAGCAGGACGAATGCTTCTGGCTGCCATAGCCTTTAGTCCCACATCCCTTCCACTTTCCAACCCTTCAGTCACCTTTGTCACTCATATCCCTCAGGGCCTTCTCTACATTTCCAAGGGACTGCGTTGGTGTTTCATATGATGTGTTGGGAGCAGGAGAGCACAAAGCCTGTTTCCCAGCAGCCTCTCCTCCACTGCATGAGCTTGGAGCCCCCACAGTTCCCTGAGCCTTCCCATCTCCTGAGCCAGTGGTTGTGGAGAGAGCCCTGCTCTGGGCACCTGCAACTTATTTCTAGGGGAGTGAGTGGAGAGGCTGTGGACTCAGTGAGCGTGCTCATGCTCTCCTCTGTGTAAGCGACGGCTCTGTGGGGAAGCCTGGCTTCTCACAGCTGGGAGCATGGGCAGGGCAGAAGTGCTGCCTGCAGAGGGACGAGCCCAGGGACCACGGTGGAGAGACATCAGAGGGACTCTGAAGCCTAACAGGTAGGAGGCTGTGTGCAGGGCCTGGGCAAGTGCTCGACTCCTTCATCTACAGCAGCCTCTGAGGGAGACAGTAAAGCTGTGAGGAAGCAGCCCATGGCTGGAGGGGCATCCCCTGACAGTGTATGGGGTAGGTGTGGCCAGTCCAATGGAGATCCTATAACTTTAAGTCCAGACTGTTCCCTTACCCATGGCACCACCACAGCCCAGGACAGCCCAGGAGGCAGCACTGGAGCAGGAGCCCTTTCGTTGCTTTGAAATCACATGACCCAGGCCCAAGCTCTGCAGGGCAGCCTGCGACAGCCCCTGGTAAGCCTGTCGGCCCCTGGTGGTGGTATAGTCCCGTGGTTTCCACAGGCCTTCCCAGGTTTCTGCGACCCCTCAGTCCTGCACGGGGGAGGCCACCTGGGGAGTGGTTTGGTCCCCCTCACACTTCAGCAGCCCAGCCCGTTCCTGCCGCACTGCTCGTGGGCTGCTATTGTTGGGGCTGTTTCACTCAGTCACATCAACCAATAGATGTCGTTTGAGGGCCTGGCACTGTTCAGGTGAGGTCGGGACTCAGGAGAATGAGACAAGCACGTCTGCTCTTGGGGACATGGTGTGGGCTGGGGTGGGGGCATGGTTCCTGCAAAGTCTAGTGCGTGGCAGAGAACCCTGTGGGCTCCAGGGCCTGTCTTGTCCTTTAACAACATCCCAGCTCCACTGAGGACACACAGGTTTTTCTGAAGTGGGGAGTCCTGAAGAGGCCACTGCTCGGGCCACTGCCACCTTTGTGTGCCCAGGGCATGTGGGAGCAGCAGGAGCTGCCCCTCACTAACTCCTCCTCCCAGACTCAGTGATGCTTCGTGAGAGTCTGGGGGGCTCCGGAAAAAAGAGGAGGGGGCTCTGCCCTTCTCCCTGGGGTGAGTTGAGGTCATTTAGCCCAGATGTGTTTCCAAACTGACCACTCTGGCCCCACTTACCTCGTGCTGATGAGAGGCAGTGGGTGACGAGTGACACCACCACAGGGCACCCAGCTGCAGGCTGGGGCAAGGGACCTGCCTCCCTGTGCCTCCTCTTCCTCAGGGAGGCAGGACGCCATGCCTGCAGCACTGGGTGTGAAGTAGGCAGAGGGCCAGGGGCAGCACACACTGTAGTAAGTGCCAGCTGGGTCGCCTCACTGCCTCGCCTGCAGCTCCAAAGCCAGAGTGCCTCTGCCTCCGTGTGCACCCTTCCCTGGCAGCTGACCAGGGTCCAAGGAGCCAACTGCCTGGAAGAATGCAGTGACAAAAATAGTTGGCCACGTCCGGAGCTTCTACAGTCATGGGCTTCCCCCTGGGAGCTGTTGAGGTAGAGTTCAGAGTGTGACCCAGGCTCAAACCCTGGCTCTGTCATGCCCCTGGTGATGGCCTGGAAGAAGTCACTTGAGCCCCCTCAGTCTCAGTTTCCACCCTGCCAACTAGGGACAATCCTAGCCCTCTCAAGTGCTAGTTGAGGGTAAGGAGTACTGTGAAGTAGAAGGGTGGTCCCACTTCTTTATTCAGAGGAATTCACTGAGGGGACACAGTGCCCCTACAGAGGACACAGGTGCCGAGTGGAGGTGTGAGGAGGCCAAAGGGAGGCGTGTGGCACTGACTGGAATCAGTGATGTTAACAGCGCACTTCCAAGCATGCTCTATGTGCTGGCACCATGCTGGAAGCTTCTTAGCTAATGTACCTCAGTGAATCTTTACAAAAGCCCTGTGAGTTAAGGACCAGCCCATTGCACAGATAAGGAAAGAAGAGCCTCAAGAGATTAAGGAACCTGCCTGAGGTTACCCAGTTTGGAAGTGGCAGAGCCAGGATTCAAACCCCAGCTGTCTACCATCAAGCTCCACTGTTGCCAGTCACTCCACAGTGCTGCTCGCTGTGGGTGAGTGGCCAGAGTCTGTGCCAGCTGGGCCTAAGGGGCTGAGTCACTAATCCTTTCCCTATGACTGCAAGGCCTCCACTCCCTCACCTGTAGAGTGGGCATAGTCAGACCAGCTCCCAGTGGGTATGGTGACCCTGTCTTGGCAATCCTCAGCCTGCCCAGAACTCAACAAGAAACACTTTATAAACCTGTGCTGTCTGGAGCCATGTCACTCGCCATGCTAAATTGACGGGAGGGTTCCATGACAAGTGTGCTATTGGGAAGAAATTTATGATGCCTCATTCGGATTAAGTCACTGAATCCCTACGGTGAGGGGCGAGGGGAAGGGGACCTTTGCAGAAATGCGCTAACTGGGGAATCCTGGCTCCCAGCTGCTTTGGGTCTGGCTCCTCCCCAGGTCCACACGAGAGGGGAGGGATCAGGAGAAAGTGGCTGTCTATGCTGGATCTGCTTAGACCTCACATGTGCACAAGGAGTTTCAGGATTCTTCCTGTATTTACCTCCAAATGTCTCAGGACACTTGGGTCAGACTCCAGCTACTCCCACTCCTCTCCAGGGACTTACACAACCCTCCTGGGACTGCATCAGCCAGTGAATATTTCAGAGAGTCTGGGCGAACTCTCTTCTATCTGCCTTTGAGTCACAGAAGGGGAAGATGGTAAAGAATCCAACTTCAAGGAGGCAAGGCTCAGCTTCCATGCTGCAGTCCTGCTGGGATTGTTTTCCTCCCTGCAATATGTACATGACAAAAGCTGCAGCCTGAAAAGTTGCCTCACCTGGTCATCAATGGGACTGTGTGAGCAGAGCCAGTGTGGGAAAGCCTCTTTGAGGAATAGCAGGTGATCTCCTTGAACACATATCACTGCAGCTCACCAAACTGGTCCTACCCTCTCTAGTGTGCTCCTGGGGGCAGTGGGAAGGATTTCTTTGATATGCCCAAACTTGAGGTTAGAATTGAGCATATACGTGGGGCTCAGGACGTGCACGGACAGTTCAATGTCCATAGCACAGACAGGGTGGAAACCAGCTTACTTGACTTGTGGTCACTTACCTAGTCATTTTAAAAATAGCAAAAGGTCAGCCAGCTTGCCAAATCACTGGCCACTGGGCAGCAAACAATGGAGTGCACAGTGTCATTCACTGAGAAGCTCGCCCACCTCTCTGATGGGAGAGCCTGTGCGGCTCTTGCTCAGGTCCTGTTGACTCCTACTTTAGTCATAATTCGAGCACCACAGACTCCTCAGCCGGAGCCGCAGTGGTCTGTGTGTCCACGGAGATTCTGAAACCGAATCCCTTGAAAGTGTGACGAAGGCAGATGGGGATATTAGCAGGCCCCAGTCCCCCAGCCTCCCACCCTTTGCTCAAGATGTCCTCGCCCTTCCTTTATGATGGCTAATTAGCCGCCTGCTAAAAGTCACTCAGTGAGGTGAGGGAGTGGTGCAACTGGCCCTGCACAGTTCTCCAGGAATTAACCCGTTGTCTCAAGGGGCAGAATGACCACTTGCTTGTTACCCCAGACTGAATGAAGCCCTGCTTTCAGTCATAAAGAATACCCTATCCAACCAGTTAAGGCCACAAGCATCTGCAATGAACTGGAAACCTGGAGACATGGCTGAACACACACCCCTCACCCCCACCTCTGACTATAAACCACCTTGACCACCTGGCAGAGTCTAAGAACTGAGCATTAGCTGTCCAGCTCCTTGCCCTGTGCTGTGCAAAGTTTCCTTTCTTCCAATTGGCTTTCTGTATGTGGGGCGCGTGCACCCGGTTTGGGGGTTATATAGCAACTCCTCCAGCTAGTTTCTGGGGTACTATAACAAGTCTTAGCACCTGAGGCTCACCATGGGGCCCAGGTTAGGAAGCAGAGCTCTAGAGATAGGCACATCTGAGCACTGACATCCAGGAGGGAGAGAAGGGTTAGAAGAATCCTCGAGAGCAGATGGCACAGCTGTTCACACTACAGCCTGGTTCTGGCTGTGTGGAGCAGACTCGGGCCTGGAACCCATGGCGGGGGTGGGGGGTGCTCATCACAATGACACTCGCAGAGCCTAGCTCATGCTCAATGCTGCGATCTAAGAAAGCAGAGAGGCACACAAAATGCACTGAGCTCTGGTCATGGGCCAGGTACCTGTGTCAGTGCTTTATCTGCTCTCAGTTGACCCTCACAACAGTCCCCTAAGGAACCTGGACTTAAATGAGACTCAGATTCTATCTCCAGTTGTTAAATTGTGCCAGGAGTGATCATTTGCTCTGTCCCAGACACTGTGCTAAGTATGAGTTTTTTGTATGTTAATTCATTTATTATACACAAAACCACATTTCATAGATATGGAAATTGAGACAGAGAGATTACTTATTCAAGACAATAAGGACTAATGAATAGCAGAACTGGAATTTGAACCTCAATTTCTCCAATTCCAAATCCTTTGATGAGAATGTGTGTGTGTCCTCAATATGGTAGATGTGTTTACTACTATGTAGGATCAAAAGGGTTTAGTTAGCACCATTCTAGAAATGTCTTATTTTAAAGGCCAGGATGTAGACTCTGTGGAATGGGGTAGTAAAAGAGCTTGGGAAGACCTCCAGCTAAGCATGATGGATTGCTCTGTAGTTAATTCTTTTCCTTCATGGTGAATTGATCTTCTGCATTTATCTCTTCTATATTTTTTTGGTAAAACAATTTCTTCAACCTCTGTAAATGTGACCCTTTACAATGTGACTTTTCCACTCCTTCCATTAAGAGAAAAAGTCTTGAATCTGAGCTGACTTGCTTTGACCAATAGAATTCAATGGAAGCTATATTGCCATTAACCTTTGAAACATTGCCCTGAGATCACCCCTTAAATAAGACAGTGTAGCTTACTGAAAGATGACAGCCAACAGATGAGAACCAGGGTCCCCATTCAACAACCAGATATGAACAAAGCTTAAATTTTATAGCCCAGCCAGCTGTTCACTGAATGCAGCTGCATGAATGAGCCCATGCAAAACCAGCTGTGGACCACCAGAACCAGGAGAAATAATAAGTTATGTTGTTTTTAGCCACTCAGTTTTAGGATGGTTTATTTTTCAATAGTGGATAACTGATACATCCTCCCAAGTCCCACCTCGCTCAGAAAGAAATACCAGGAATAGAACTCCAAAGCCATTGGACCAAAATGACAGAACAAATAAGAAAGAAAACTAGTGTAGAGGGAAGACTTCCAGAAACTTTTGCAGGTGGGTAGGGGAGCAGTCTCAGAGTAGAGCTGAGGAAGTCACAATCCACATGCATCCAGGAGTGGGCGGTGATGAGAAGTGAATCGAGGATTCAGTGCAAGGGCTTGGTACTTAAAGGCGCCAGGAACCACTGCAGGCACGGATGAGGCCCAGGGCTAAGAATCAGGAGCCTACATCCTCTCTTTTTCAGTGGAAGAGGCCAAAAGTTTACTACCTAGAGATGCTGAACTGGAGAGACCCTAAACTCCAGGATACTAGTCACATGGAGAGGATGACAGTGAGGTAGGAGTTTGGAAACTTGGAAATCAATTAAAACCATAAACAAGTTAAGCCCCCTTAGATTCCCTGCCTGCTCTCAGAACACCAGCAGCTAGAATCATTGCCTTTCCAGACAGGAAATGGGAAAATTCTTCTCTGTAGGCTGAGCTTCTTCCTCACCTCCATCCTGCACTCCTAGGAAAAAACATCCACAAAATGTTGTTTGAGGAATCTCGGTAAAACAGCTTTCTAGCCATCTGATCACCCTGGTATGATGCTGCATTGGTCTTAAAGATGAAGGATGATCAGACACTTAAAAAGAAAGGGAGATCAAAACAAACAGAAAAAAAGCAGACTCAGAGGAAACACGCTATACAGCAAGGGGAAAAAGAACATACAAATTAGTAACCTTGGGAAAATATGACACAAAAAATAGAATTCCACGAAAAAGGAGCAATCCTAGAAGAAAGCTCTCTAAAACTTATAATAACTGAAGTAGGGCCGGCGCCGTGGCTCACTAGGCTAATCATCCGCTTTGCGACGCCGGCACACTGGGTTCTAGTCCCAGTCAGGGTGCCGGATTCTGTCCCGGTTGCCCCTCTTCCAGACCAGCTCTCTGCTGTGGCCAGGGAGTGCAGTGGAGGATGGCCCAAGTGCTTGGGCCCTGCACCCCATGGGAGACCAGGATAAGTACCTGGCTCCTGCCATCGGATCAGCGCGGTGCGCCGGCCGCAGCACGCTGGCTGCGGCAGCCATTGGAGGGTGAACCAATGGCAAAGGAAGACCTTTCTCTCTGTCTCTCTCTCTCACTGTCCACTCTGCCTGTCAATAATAATAATAATAATAACTGAAGTAAAGAATTTCTGTAGGGGCTGGCACTGTGGCACAGTGGGTTAACGCCCTGGCCTGAAATGCCAGCATCCCACATGGGCGCTGATTCTAGTCCCTGGCTGCTCCACTTCCAAACCAGCTCTCTGCTATGGCCTGGTATAGCAGTGGAAGATGGCCCAAGTGCTTTGGCCCCTGCACCCCTATGGGAGACCCGGAGGAAGCTCCTGGCTCTTGGCTTTGGATCGGTGCAGTTCCAGCCGTTGCGGCCAACTGGGGAGAGAACCATCGAATGGAAGACCTCTCTCTCTCTCTCTGCCTCTCCTCTCTCTGTGTAACTCTGACTCTCAAATGAAAAATAAATAAATCTTAAAAAAAAAAAATTTTGTAGAGGCTGCCCAGCACAGTGAGGTAAAAAACAAAATTCACACCTGAGCAGTACCAAATTTTAGAACCAATGGGTAAAAAGAAAATCTGGAAAGTCCTAGAAAGAAACACCTTACCAGGAGTTCAAGTCCCTGCTGCTTTACTTCCCATCTGGCTTCCTGCTAATGCATCTGGCAAGAAAGCAGAGATGACCTGAGTGCTTGTGTCCCTGCCACTGCCATGGGAAAACCCAGAGGTTCCAGGCTCCTGGCTTTAGCCTGTCCACAGGCCTAGCCGTTGCAGCCACTTGGGGAGTGAACCAGTGGATAGAAGGTCGGTCTCTCTCTCTCTTTTCTCTCTCTCCCTCTTTCTCTCTCTCCCTCTTTCTCTCTCTCCCTCTCTCCCCTCTTCTTCTCTTCCATCCTCCCTCCCTGTCACACTGCCTTTCAAATAAATAAAACATTTAAAAACAGTAATAATTAATCAAACATTAATTTTTTATGCAGAAATAGTGTGGGCTGTATAGGCAGATTGCCTGGGTTCAAGTCTCACTCTCATCCTCACTGGGGCAGGGCTTAGGTCAAGTCACTGCCCTTGCTGGGCCTCAGTTTCCTTATCTGCCTTGCAAAAATTGAGGTGGAGGATTAAACATAATTTCTGTTAAGAGGCTGGCACAGAATATGTGCTCAATAAATTATAGTCATTGTGATTTTTAAGATTTCTAAGAAATTCCACGTCAGAGAGTGAAAGGAGACTCCACTGTCCCGGGTTGGGAATGAGGCGAGAAAGCCTAGTTAAATGTCAGCCTTGCATTTGTCAGTTCTGTGGCTGCTGTTAAGCTGCAGATGTTCTGTAGGCTTCCACTCATCCCCTCAATATCTTGGTTATTAGTGATGTCATAGTCAGCCTTCAGAGGGGTGACAAGGATCTGGGGTGAGGCAGAGAGTGGCTTTTTACATAAAGGTCCAATTCATTCCCAAGAACATGCTCGAAGGGTTTCCTTCTGACACAATCAACCCACACAGCAGCCGCCTCCATGGCAGGGATCAAAGGCAGCGCCACTGTGGGGCATTTCGTGCAGAGCTGGGAGAAGGCAGCTCCAGGCCCAGCTGGGGGCTGGGGAGCATGATGGAGTTGAGCAAAAAGGTCCTGCTTCTGACCTGGGGTCCTGGGCTACTAGCAACCAAGAGCCATCTCTATGCAGGCCTCTGTGGAGGGCCTGAGGCTCAGAATGCTGACCCCCTGGCCTAAGTATATGTGCACAGTGACTTAAGCAAATATATTAGGGAAAATATGTGCGAGGAAAGTCTGGAGACAGAGGCACTCTAAATAATAGTAACCATAGTTCTTTCTGGATGGTGGGATTTGGGCTGATTTTACTTCTTTCTTGGTTGTATGTTTCCATTTTTGTGTAATGACTATACATGCACTTGGTAACTTAATGATAGCAATGATAACAAGGTGCCAAATTCCTGAAAGGGGAAAGGGTAAGGAAGAAGGCAAAGTTTCAGGGTCCCTAAAAGGGAGGAACCTTCAGCTGGAGAGCTTTGGTAGCTGCAGGAGGATGTTGCTCCTCAGCCAGCTGGAATTCTTAGAATTCAGAAAGACTGAGGGGGGTGGGGGGTGGCAGGGAGCAAGGCAGAATAAGAATCAGCTAATGTGCCCATAATCATGCATAAAACAAGTGCTGACTGTACTTAAACAACTTGTATAATCTTGCTGACCTCAGGAGATAGGGTCCTGAGAAGTTAAATACTTGCCCCCAGGGTCCCAGCTGGAACCTGAACCCAAGCATCCCACTGCAGGATCTGGGTTAGTAATGGCTACACTGAAATGGCAAAAGGAGCACAATTGTAATCAGAGAGAGCAAAAGAAATGCTCCAATCCCAGGAGTTATCGTTCTTTTCCAGAAGAAAAGCTGCTATTTCTGGAGGTCTCCAAAATGGCTGTTACTTTACCATCTCCCCTCATTCTGTCCCACTGCACAGGCCCCACTCCCTGGGCTGTCACTGCAAGGTTCCACCCATGGACCAAGAAGTCACCTGCCTAGCCCAGAATTTAGGCTGCATTAGTATCTACCAGCAGACTCTACAAGACGCTTTTAAATGCTTTCCCCCCTACAAAAAAAAAAAAAAAAAGGCCGGCGCCGCGGCTCACTGGGCTAATCCTCCGCCTTGCGGCACCAGCACACCGGGTTCTAGTCCCGGTCGGGGCGCCGGATTCTGTCCTGGTTGCCCCTCTTCCAGGCCAGCTCTCTGCTGTGGCCAGGGAGTGCAGTGGAGGATGGCCCAAGTACTTGGGCCCTGCACCCTATGGGAGACCAGGATAAGTACCTGGCTCCTCCCCCTCTCTCTCTCTCTCTCTCTCACTGTCCACTCTGCCTGTCAAAAAAAAAAAAAAAAAAAAAAAAAAAAAGCTTTCCCAGCCAGTAGCTAGTGAATAATCCTCACAGATGCCCTGCATGGTCGACATGGGCACTCAGTGCTTCCCATGTGTCTTGTGTGGGTTCAAGTTTCTCTTCCCCATGATGCTGTACATTCCACATGCGCCTTGTTTACCTCCTGCCTCCAGTGTCTAGGACTCTGTCCTGCGCTCCACTGACTGTTCAACACTCATGACCTGGCCCATTTTGCCAGTAAGGAAACTCAGGCTCAGAGAAATAAGGAACTTGCTCAAGATCCCTCCATGAATGAGTATTGGGGCTGGGCCTCCAGGCTGGATTCTGCCCCCATGGACCATGACTCACCTCACCCTGTTTCAAGGCGTGTGTTTCACAAGAGGGACACACCTGTGGCTCTCTGGGAGCTGTTGCAATGGTCATACTATCCCAATGGGCAGCAGTGGAACAGCAAGCCATGAAAGGTCTGACCCAGGGGCATGGGTCAGGTGTCCAAATTCTAACCCTACTCAGTAACCATGTGCTCCTGGGCAAGTTATGCTGAGCCTCAGTTTCTCATTTATAACGACCTCCAGTAGTAGTTGTGAGGATTTACTGGACTAATACTTAGAATACTCAGATCAGCAGTTGGCCCATCCCAGGTGTGTAGGAGGGTTGAAAAACAAAAAACAAAAAAGCACCAACTGGGTGAGTGACACAGGATGGAGTGTCCCTATGAGAAGACCTGCCACCTATGCACCCCCAGAGAACATGTGTGTGCACATACACGCACTGTGATGGGCCACCCTTTTCTGAGTAAATGCTACCCCCAAACTTAATGCTTAGAAAAGACCCTATTTCACCACTTGTAATTCTCAGACTGGCCTCAGCTGGGCAGTTTCTCTGTTGGTATCACCTGGGCTCCTTCACAGGGCTAGGGTCAGGGAGGAGGTCACTGGGGGGGGGGGGGGCTGGTTGGTCTAGGACAACGTTTCTCAACCTTAGCCCTATTGACATTTGGGATCAGATAATTCTGTGCCTTGGAAGAGGTTTAGTAGCATCTCTGGCTTCTGCCCACTAGGTGCTAGTGGGACAACCAAAAATATCTCCAGATGTTGCCCAAAGTTCCCAGGGCTGGGGCAAAATCATCCTGTGATTGAGACCAGTGGAGAATTAGGGGAGCTGAGCAGGTGCGATTTGTCTTTGTATCCCATGGGCTTGTCTCTCAGTAGGCTAGCCCAGACTTCTTCCCATGGGAGCAGAAGGGGTTCCAGCAGCAGAGGGAGCAAGCACCAGTGCACAGGTGTCTTTCACACTTCCTGTCGCATCACATTTACTGGTATCCAGTTGTCTACAGCAAATGGTCAAACAGAGCGCCAGTGTGGACAGGGACCACACAAGGGTGTGGAAACACAAAGGCATACTGATGGGGACTCAAGATGAGGACAGTCTGCCACAGTAATTCACGACCCACCATGATGCCATTTAGTGTTGCCGGTGTGCACCTGGCACTGGGGAGAGCCATGTGACAAGGTATTCTCCTCTCTGTGACCTCATCTGCCCAATAAGGGTGTGTTCTGAGGGGTCCCTGGACCCATTGGCTCAGTGTTGAGAGCCTTGGACATTTTGAGAGCTGGCTGATTTCACACAGCTGTGGGTGTCACATCAGGGGAGTACTGGGGACTCTGTGTGAGAGTAACTGTCCTTGGTCCTAGCACAACCCAAGCTAGCATGGACTGTGTCCCAAGGATATTTAAAAATCTGGCATTTTAAAATACACAAAAACATCTTTCAGTTCTACAACATCTCATGGTTCTCAGAAAGCTTCTCTATGCTATGCTAGGTAAGAAATGTTCAAAACCTCCACATTGCAGAAGCTTCAACAGTCAAATCATATTTAGGTCACTGTGCAGTGCAGATGTTTCTGGCCACAGGTCAAAGCCCTGTCATTCAGGTGCCCAGCTGAGGAGAGCTCATGCATCTGTATGGTGACAGGGGAGAGGCAAGGAACTACATAGGAGGCTGTGTTGGAGTGCCAGGCCTAGAGCGGCCACCTCCCTTGCACCACACCAAGGGCCAGAACTCAAGGGACATGGGGAGTAGGGCTGGAAAAGTGCCTGTGAGCCCAGGGAAGGAAAAGAAACAGGGTCAGTGAGCCCAAGAGAAGTTTCTGCCATGAAAACGCCCTCCCTTATCAGGTCTCCACAAGATCCCTGCAAGTAAAGGATGTTCCCACATGCTCCTAGCTGGGGACTTTTATTTATTTGAAGGACACAAAGAGATTTTCCATATACACATTTGCTCCCCAAATCCCTGCAATAGCCAGGGCTAGGCCACACCAAAGCCAGGAGTGGGAACTTAATGTAGGTCTCCCATGGGGTTGGCAGTGACCCAAATACTTGCGCCATCAGCTGCTGCCTGCCAGGGTGCGCATCAGCAGGCCACACCACTTCCAACCCACCTTCCTCCCAAGCTTTGGAGGCAAGCCCCAGACCTGCTGCTTGTGGTTACTGCCATGCGTCTGAGTGAGTGACTTCAAGTCTGTTTATCTGTAACATGAGGATAATGATTATCCTAAAGCCTCGTAGTGGAAATTGTGGGAGCCCAGAATCCCAGTAAAATACCCTTTGTAGACTGAAAAGCACCCTACAGTGTCCCTGTCTCCACCACTGCCCATCTGGTAAGGCCACTGCTGTCTGTGAGCTCAGGCCTGTGATCCTGGCCCTGCCAGGGGGCCTCCCCCGGCCAGCAAGAGTGCCACCTCCCATACATGACTGATTCCTGAGTTTCCCCTTCGAGGAATGTTGTCTTCATGCCCCTGTCCAATCTGTTTCCTCTTCCTCATGCCGCCCCTCCCGTTTTCACATGCATGTTCCCTCCCTCTGCCTCCTAGCACAGCGGGCTGCCAGATTGTTCATGAAGCAACCATTGCCCCTTCTGAATTCCTGTAATTCTCACTTGGTAACACAGCCCTGTTTCATAACTTTTTTCATACTGCAAGATCAACGAGAGTGTGTCTGCCTGGGTGCTGAGGAGGGGAAATCCAGTGTGGGCTAAGCCCCCGAGGGGCTCTCTGACTGCCCAGGTGACAGGCACAAGTGCATGCACAGCCAGAGACTGTGCAACAGGGAAAGGCCTTTAGAACGTGCTCATGAGGAAAAGCAGCAGCTCCGGGTGCTGCAGGAAGCTGGGCAGACTTCCCAGGGAGATCAAGGGGGCTGGGCCTTGAAAGGTGTCTTGAACCCCAGCAGGTGGAGAGGCTGCGAAGGTCCCCACAGGAGGCAGCAGGGGCAGGAGGGTGGGTGAGTATCTCCCTTCAGGGCAGGATTCCTCCGGCTCAACTTTGCCTCCCTGTACCCACGTCCAGTCTCAGGACCCTGCCTGTCCCAGCTCATGGTGAGTCATGGGGCCACTGAGCAGCAGGGCATCGGGCCAGGGGTCTTCCCTGTGCAGACCCTCCCCACTGTCTCCCTGGGCCGTGCCCATGGTGCATCCTCAGACGAGTGGTGGGCAGCCCTCTGAAGGACTCCTGGGCCCGATCTCAACTCTCTCAGAGCCCTGTCTGGCGAGACTCTCCTCTGAGACTCAGTGTCCTCACTTGAGGAAGGCACATGGGAGCCTGGTGGCAAGGGGCTGATGCCTGCATACAAAGCTCCAGCTTTCTGAGTGACTGGAGGGTGCAAATTAATCTCTCTAAGCTTTCATCTCCTTGTTCGTAAATGAACAATCTTGCAAAACCCAATGAGAACCCTGCACGTAGGGTTTTATTTCACAAAATATGGGAGTCTTGTTTTGATGAAGATGAAGAGGAGATGAGGATTCGGATCCAGTTGTGCCATGTGTGAATTCACTTACTGTGTGGCTTTACAGTAGGAGTCGTTGGGAGACAATGTGTGCAGTGAATGAATGAGTAAGGTGATAGAGCAAGAGCTGGGCTCACTGAGGAATGATTGGCGGTTCCAGCTGGGAGCCAGTCAGGGTGAGGCCCCGCAGGGCAGAGCCCACACTCCCTGAGGCCCAGAGTCTTGCAGGGCTGACCCCTAGCTGCCTCCAGGGCAAGGTTCTGCTGTGCCCAGGTAGAGAGGACTTGCACATAATCTCTGGGGGGAAGGGGGACAAAACAGTGTTTCTCAAATTCTCAAGGGAACAGAGATGTAGTTAGAGGCTACCCTAATGTGTTTTGTTGAAAGCACTCAGGACCATGTGCCTGTAATAACCCAAGCAGTCATTCCCCTTTTGGATTCTATCACAAGGGGAAATTGAAGCTTCTCATTGCCACCAGTGAAAAGCAGTGTTGGAATAAAGCCAGCTCTGCCTTTGCAGCCCTGGCGACTCCTACCCCCAGTCCCCAGGCCTTGGCCCTCTCCCTTCCTCAAGTGGAACCTGCAGAGGACTGCTGGGGCAGAGCTGCCAGCGTCCCCACTCCCCACACCCCTCGCCGTGACCATAACTCCAGACCTTCTGCAGGTGCCACCATACTAGGGGGCCGTGGAAGAAGGATCTGGGAAAGGATTAGTGCTGGGGTCTGGGCACAGCTACATTCTGCATTTTAGGTGTCAGTGGAAGGGGACCCTGGAGGGCCCCCCACCTTGAATAGATGAAGAGCAGAAGCCCAGAGATGGACCATCCATGCCTCCCTAGGTGATTCTCCCTCCCCCCTCCTTGCTGGTTCCTTCTCACCTGTCCTCTGAATGTCCGTGTGTCCCAGAGCTCAGTGCTGGCCCCCACCCTCTTCCACACCATCTCTGAGATCTCACTGGGGCCTGTGGCTTCATGTACCATGAATATTGTAAGCAGATGACTCTCTCCTGCAGCCCGCATCATCCACCCAACTGTCCACTGAGCTCCTCCATGGGGATGTCTAAGAGGCATCTCCTTCCTCACTGTCCAACACTGACTTCCTGACCTCTCCTCCCTGCACAGTCTTCTCCATTGGAGTTCATGATGTTTCCATCATTGCTCTGGCCATATTTGGCTTTTGTTTCTCTCACATCCACACTCAGCCATCAGCAAACCCTTTGGCCTACACACAGATCCTGACCACCTCTCCCCATCTCCCCCACCATCCTGCTCTCAGCCACTCTCATTCCTTCTCAGGTTTGTAGGTCTCCTTAACAGTCTCCCTGCTTCCATTCTTGTGCCTCTGCAGTCCGTTATGATCTAACTCAGCAGCCAGGCTACTCTGGATGAGTTGAGGTCCCTCCTCAGCTCAAAACCCTGCAGTGGCGCCCAACCCGTTTGCTGTAAGAAGCAGTAAATATCATGGCAGCAGCCCATGAGACCTCTCTCTCAGGTGGCACATTCTCCCTGCCAACTCGACTGGACTCTACACAGTAGCCTCAGGTACACCAGGTATGTCCCTTGGCATTTGCATCTCTTCTGCTTGGGACACATCGCCCAGGTGTTTTTGTGGTACTGCTTCATTCTGTGTCTTTATTCAAATACCTCCTTTTCAGTGAGTTCTTCCCTAACCCCCTAAGACCCAGTTCCCCATCCCCTTCTCATGCTGTATTTTTCTCCATGGCACAAATCACAATCAGACATACTCCATGCTTGAATTTATTTTGTTTATTGTTTGTCTTCTCTGATGGAAATGTTTAAGTTCCCTAAGAGCTGAGATTTTTATCTGACACATAGCACGTGCTCAATAAATATTTGTCGAGTGGATGAATGGACAGGAATCAATGGAGCTGGTGTGTCTGTGTTGACTTTTCCCATGAGCATGATTGCTCTTAGCACACCAAGCCAGGTGCCAGTGAATAGCAGAGCAAGAAAACACTTAGATCATCGAGTTCAGTTGCTCCTTCGGCTGAGGGACACTGAGGCCCGACAAGGGGAAGGACTCAGACGTGGGGCTGGGATCCTACCCCTAGCCCCCCAGACAGGGCCTGTCCTCTGTTCCCTGCCACCTATGGCCAGAGGTCACTGCCCTCTGACAGTAATGTCACAGCTCCTGAGCTGTAAGTATTAGAATAAGGAACCTACAGAAAATGGAGAAAAGAGGTATAAAGAGGAGATATTTTTAGCCTTGCTGGTTTCTAAGTATGCACATCTATAGAAAGCCCTATAGGCATGACTGTATACTGGTATTAAATCAGGAAGCGAGTGGGGTGAATGCTGGGCCAGCTTTTCTGAGGGTGGCTGGGCAAGCCTGTTGTAACACAGGAGGTTTCGAGCCACAGTGGCTGATTCCAAGGAAACAGGCCCGGCAAAGCTATCTGGAGGCCGCAGACTCACAACAGGGGTTCAATATAGACTCTCAGGAGTTAGACTCTCCTTTTTTCTCCTCAATCAGCTAGAAGCACCACCTAGCCCAGTAACCAAAGATTTATGTTCAAAATCTCCCTGGTGCTGGATTATTCTTTCTTTGGGGATGGGGGAATTCCAAAGGTGGAGCCTGAGCAGAAACGTGAAGCCTTTGCATCCCCAGTTGACCACAGAAGACTCTCTGGGCTCTGGTGCCTTTGGCCATCAGGAGTTTCCTCAGACCTCAGACCAGGCCTAGAAGAAAACCTGGGTGAGCACGGGCTACTTCTGTGGAGCAGGCCATTGGTCCTCACACGGGTCACCTCATTTCATACTCTTCTTTTAGGGATGCACTTTGATTGTAGCCCCATTTTACAGTTGGGAGAAACTGAGGCAAAGTGTGGATCTCACAGCTTAAGTGGCAGGCCCAAGCAGTCTAGCACCATAGCCCTTGCCCTTCTGTTGACTGGAGGACAGGAAATCTGGTTCAAAGTCCAAACAACATACTGCCTTCATTGCCTCAACAAATAGCTACTGAATATCTACTAGGGATAAAGCCTTTCTGGGGCTCCAAGATTCATGGCTGGATCCAGGGTTAGACGCTACAAATCTTTGGATGGACATTAAGTGATGAATCTGGAGCGAGCCCATTGGTTGCTTATGGGATGTGAATGAGGGCAGGTCCTGTTCTTCTCATCTGGGGCAACCTAAGGGAGTAGCCTGACCCATGCTGGAGAAATGGGCCCCAAGGCTTCCTCCGCAGAGCAGCAGGAGCTGTCACTGAGACTGGGGAGCACAGGAAACAAACAAAAACAAATGAGATAATTTACAGTGGTCACAAAAGCTCTAAATAAATAAAACAAAGCAGTGGAACTGTTATGGTTGAACTGTATTTCCCCCAAACTCGTATGTTAGAGTCCTAACCCCTAGTGCCTCAGCATGTGACCTTGCTTGAAGATAGGGTCTTTGCAGGGGTCATCGAGTTAGAATGCAGTCATTAGGGTGGGTCTAATTCAACATGACTGGTGTCCATATAAAAGGGAAATTCAGAGATGAACACGCAGGGGAAAAAGCCACGTAAAAATGAATACAGAGACCTCAGTGATGCATCTATAAGCTAGGGAACCCCAAAGATTGCCCGCAACCACCAAAAACTTGGAGAGGGGCAAGAACAGACTTCCTCCAACTGTCCAGGGGAACCAGCCTTCAACATCTTCACCTGGACTTCCAGCCTCCAGTTCTGTCGTTGTTAAGCCACATGGTTGGTGGTCCTTCCTTACAGCAGTCCTCACAGACCAACACCAAAGAATGTCAGGTGAAGAGCAGGATCACTTTAGCTGGCAGGTCAGGTAAGATTTCTCTGACGAGGCTGAATCCTCCATGCTGAGAAGATGCCCGTGTGAAGAGCTGTGGAAGAGGCACAGTAGAGAGAAGGAAACAAAGTTGGCCTCTCTGTGGGAGGGGTGGAAGTAGCAGATGGGTTCCAAGGACAGGCAGGTCTCGGGAGGCAGGGGCCAGGGCAGGTAGGGACTCTGATGGGACCTGCTGAGAAACCACCAGAGGGTTTGGGCACAGAAAGTGATATAAGAGCAGACTTTCCTGTCCTCTTTGAAATCTCCCTCTGGGGCAGACATTTGGCACAGCCATTAGAATACTGGTTGGGATGCCCACATCCCAAATCAGAGAGCCTGGGTTGTGTCCTGATGCCATCTTCCTGCTCATGTGCACCCTGGGAGGTGTTGTGGGACATTTAGCGAGTAAACCAGTGGATGGGAGTTCTCTCTCTCTCTCTGTGCCTCTCCACCTCTCCAATAAATAAATGATTTTTTAAAAGTTAAATAAGCAAAATAAATCTTAAAAAAAAAAGAAAGTTCCCAAATACATAAGTAAAAGGTTCCTGTATGGAATGAACAGTTAGTAAGGTGAGGCTCGCATTCAGGTGAGAAATGATGGCAGTCCTGATGAGGTTTATAGTCAGAGTGGGAAGAAGTGGTCTGGTTGGTGATAAACTCTGACAGTAGAGCCCCAACAGGACTTGCTAGTGGGCCTACTGTGGAATGAGGCAAATGGGGAGGTGTCGGCTGTGACCCCTAGGACTTGGGTCTGAGCAACTGAATGAACCAAAGGTGCTTTTTACAGCAGGCTAGGAAATTCTATGAAGCAAAAGAGAAGATGAGCTTCCATTCAAATAAGACGAGATCAAAACAAAGAACAGAGAGCACAGTCCCTGATCTGGAATTCGGAGACAGGAGACAGACCTGTGAACAGATCATGGCAGCACAGCGTGTGGAGGAGCTGTGGGAGTGACTCTGGGGAAGTTGGACAAAAGAGGAAAGATTTGTTTCTCAGAAATAATTTCCGATTACATAAATGTTGCAAAACAGTACAAAGAGTTCCCAAATACCTTCACCCACTTTCCCTAAATGTTAAGATCTTACATATTTACAGTGCTGTTATCAAAACCAGGAAATTAACAACAACTACAGATTTCATTAATATTTCTTTTTCTTTAAAAGATTTTCTTTTATTTATTTGAGAGGTAGAGTTACAGACAGAGAGAGATAGAGAGACAGAAGTCTTCCATCCACTGGTTCACTCCCCTAATGGCAGCAACAGCCAGAGTAAGGCCGAACCAAAGCCAGGAGCCAGGAGCTTCTTCTGGGTCTCCCATGTGGGTTCAGGGGCCCAAGCACATAGGCCATCTTCCAGTGTGTTCCCAGGCCACAAGCAGAGAGCTGGATTGGAAGAGGAGCAGCCAGGACAGGAACTGGATTCCATATGGGATGCCGGTGCTGCAGGCAGAGGCTTAACCTACTGTACCACAGCACCAGCCTCTTCATTCATATTTCATAGGTTGCCCCACTAGTGTTCATGATCTGGTCTAGGAGCCCACCCTGGACCATCACACAGCATCACACAGTGCATTTAGTTGACGATTTGGCTGGGGTTCCCGTAGTCTGTGAATTTTTAAGAAACGTTCTTCATTTTATTTGAAAGGCAGAGAAAGAAAGCACTTCTATCTTTGGTTCACTCCCCCAAATGCCCACAATTGCCCAGGCTGGGCCAGGTCAAAGCCAGGAGTCCAGGTCTCAGTTTTGTCTCCAACATGAGTGGCAGGCGACATCACCTGCTGCCTCCTAGGGTGAGCACTGGCGGGAACCTAGAATCCGAAGCAGAGCCAGGACATGAACCCAGATACTCTGATTCGGGATGCAGCTGTCCGCAGCAGCAGCTTAACCACTGTGCCAAACATCCATCTGGGGGCTTGGCTTTTTTGATAAGAACATCACAGAGGTTTATGTTGGGCCTTTTTCAGTGCATCCGATCAAGTGATACCAGATATCATTTTGTATTACTTGTGTTAACTCTGATCCCAGAGTGAAAGTGGTGTCTGACAAGTTGTTCCACTACAAAGTTGCTCTTTTCCCTTTTTTTAATTATTATTATTATTTTTTTTTTGACAGGCAGAGTGGACAGTGAGCGAGAGAGACAGAGAGAAAGGTCTTCCTTTTCCATTGGTTCACCCCCCAATGGCTGCTGCGGCTGGCGCACTGTGCTGATCTGAAGCCACGAGCCAGGTGCTTCTCCTGGTCTCCCATGCGGGTGCAGGGCCCAAGCACTTGGGCCATCCTCCACTGCCCTCCCGGGCCACAGCAGAGAGCTGGACTGGAAGAGGAGCGACCGGGACAGAATCCGGGGCACCGACCAGGACTAGAACCTGGGGTGTTGGGAAAATATCCAGCGCTATTTTCCCTTTTGTAATTCATAAAGATCTTGTGGGGGAGACACCTTGAGATTATAGAAATACCTGTTTCTCTTCATCCATTCATCATGAGTGTCCATCTCTATTGATGATCCTGGCTTAAACATTGTTTGCCAAAGAGTGCTTTTCTCTTTGCACACTGCCTCCCAATGTTCCCGAACAGGAATCTGCTGTCAGGAAGAACCAGCCTTTCTCCCCTCGTTATTTAGTTTATTTGTTTATTCAAGTACTTACCTATGTCAGTGATCAGTGTAGACTCATTACTTCTTTTTTTAATCTCTGGTCTGCAAGTTATAATCTATTGACTCAATCTTGTTTGGCTCAAACGATCTCATTTCTGGCCATTGGGAGCTCCTTCAAGTCGGCTCCTGGGTTCAAGAGGGGAAGTTTTCTGTTTTTCTTTTTATAAAAATAAATCTTTTTTTTTTTTAGATTTATTTATTTATTTGAAAGTCAGAGTTACACACAGAGAAGGAGAAGCAGAGGGAGGGAGGGAGGGAGAGAGAGAGTTTTCTATCCACTGGTTCACTCCCCAGCTGGCCACCATGGCTGGAGCTGTGCCCATCCGAAGCCAGGAGCCAGGAGCTTCTTCCAGGTCTCTCACATAGATGCAGGGGTCCAAGGACTTGTGCCATTTTCTACTGCTTTCCCAGGCCATAATGAAGAGCTGGATCAGAAGTGGAGCAGCTGGGACTCAAACTGGCCACCTATATGGGATGCTGGCACTGCAGGTGGTGGCTTTACCCGCTATGTCACAGCACAAGCCCCAAGAGGGGAAGTTTTGATCTGGGTCATGGCTAAGGCCTAGGGACTTATCTGGGAGCAGGGAGAGGACACAGGCTAAGGAAACCCGGAGGGCAGGCTTTGGGCTGTCCATCCAGCACTGTCTGAGGACATGGACTGGCCTTTGGGCTGCTGGGCCACACTGTGAGGGCCAGGAGGATACAGCACACCTTGGTCAGGTGACGAGCACCACTCCCACTTGTGGCCTGCCCTCAACAGGGCTTCCTCAGGGAGCAGCCCTCTGGGGCAGCAACTGCTGATTTCCAGCACTCGGGCTGTTAATGTGTCTGCCTGGATTTGCTCCAGAGGAGCCTGCTGTGCTCCGGCTCCTCCAGCCTCGTCCTGCTTGCCATTTCTCTGCCAGATGGGCTGTCGTCCAGGGCTGCGGTGTCCCCGCTGCTCCACCTGTGCCTGTTCCTTCCCTGTCTGAAGAGCTTGTACCTGCAGGGAAAGGCAGTGAGGCTTGTGGAGTTACAGAGTGGCAGAACCACGCATCCTGAAGAGGTCTGAGCAATCTGCTGTTATGATTTGTCTGGGCTCACTTTTTCTAGCCAGGGCTGCCGTGAAGTCTTAAGTGGATGTCCAAGAGGTCTGATCTCAGTCCCACTGAAGCGATGGAGCTGGGCTCCTTGTCCTCCTCGCCTGTCCATATCCCAGTCACTCTGCTCTTTGTTTATCAGCTGCTGCTGAGGCCACAGCCTGGGTGTGGTTGTCCATTCCCCCTAGCTCTCCCAGCAGGCATTTCCCTTGTTCTTCAGGCCCCTTTCTTGGGCAGTGCTGACCCCTCACCCCACAGGGATGGTGGCAAGTCCTGGTTCATATTGCAGCCTCTCCTAGAGGCCCAGGACCTCACCCAGGCCAGAGATAAAGGGGCTAGAACCTGGCAACTCTTTCTTCTTCTCCTTCCTCCTCCTTCAGTCCAGAATGGAAAAGGGATCCCATTTCCCCCCTCTTTTTAAATTTCAAATTGAGCTTAAGGTAGGTTGAGCATTCACATGATTAAAAATTGAGAAAAGGGGGCCGGTATTATGGCACCATGGGTTATGTTGCTGTTTGTGATGCCAGTATCCCCTATCAGAGAGCCAGTGGGAGTCCCAGCTAGTCTGCTTCAGATCCAACTCCCTGCTAATATGCCTGAGAAGCAACAGAAGTACTTAGACCCTTGCCCCACTTGTTAGAGACCTGGACAGAGTTCCTGGCTCCTGGCTTCAGCCTGGCCAAGACTGGCTGTCGCAGCCATTTGGGGAGTGAACCAGCAGATGGAAGATCCTTCTTTTTTCCACTCCTTTTCTTTCTTTCTCTTTCTTTCTTTCTTTCTTTCTTTCTTTCTTTCTTTCTTTCTTTCTTTCTTTCTTTCTTTCTTTCTCTCTCTCTCTCTCTCTCTCTCTCTGTCTCTCTCTCTGTCTCTCTCTCTGTCTCTGTCTTTCAAATAAAAAATCCTTAAGGAAAATTCAAAAAAGTCTTCCGTGGCCCACGTCCTTTGGATGCGCCCTCCCCAGAGGCCATTGCCTGGTGGGGCTCCTAGGGCTTTCCAGCATTCCAGCTGCGCAGGGGTCAGCACTGTTAGCTGTGAAGGACCAGCTAGTGAAGATATTTGACCAGGCTCCCTCTCACCACTGTGGGCACTGCCATTGTGGTGGGAAAGCAGCTGAGGATGGCACAGGAATGAATGAGCAGGGCTGTGCTCCAATGGAATTTTGAATTTTATGTCATTGTCATGTATCCTAAAATATTGTTCCTCATCTTTCCCCAAGTGTTTAAACATGTAAACGCATGCTTAGCTCGTGAGTTGTACAAGAGGATAGCATTTCGATGAGTAGAGTGAGTTCTTAGGCTGCTTCCAGTCTTTTGCTGCCGTGAGTAATACTGCAGTATTGTATACATTTTATAAACTTGCCCACTCATCGTGTCACATGCAGACATGTATCTGTGGAACACATTATGGAATGAGTTTTATTGAATCTGAACCTCTTCTCTCACAGACTGTTTACTTCCTTTGTCATATCTTTAAAATCTTCACTTACTCTCTTGGTTCCCAACCATTGACATCAAATGTACCAGAGCATCACAAAAGTACTGGCTGCCTTGCCAGGCATTGAGCAGCAGCCCAGTAGCTCAGCAGGACTGTGCTGGGCTCCATGCAATAGCTATCCTAAGAAACAGGTTTCTCCCACCCTTACACAACGTAAACCCTGAAGCCTGGTGGACTAGGGCTTGAACACAGCTCCCAACCAGGCCTTCGGTTTCCTGGGCTCCTTCCTCCCATTTGTTTGGCCATTCTTGCATGGCCACTGTGGCTCCAGCTATCACATTCTCATTCCAGATAAGAGGCAAAAGAGGCTAAGGAGCAAAGGACATAGGTCTGTTGAGCCGGGCTCCTTTAAAGAACTTGTTCAGAAGCCCTCTTCCTAGCAACTTCCACCTTCATCTCATAAAACCTATCATCCAGGAATACCCTAACTCAAGGGGGCCTGGGAAATGTAGTTTCTTAACTCCCCAAAGCAGAACTGAGGGTCTCTTAATAAAGAAAAGGGAGGAGTAGACACCAGGCAGAGTTGGGATCATCAGGAAGACTTCGAGGAACTGGGCATCAGTGGGATTCAGATAAGAACTTAGCACTTGCCACACCCTTTGTTCATGCTGTACAGGTCAGGTAGGGGAGGTTTCTTATGTTAAACTCACACATGCAGAAGTTCCAGTTTCCATTTTCGAGAGAAGGAAAATGAAACCTAGAACCACTGGACAGCTCACCAGCTGAGAAAGGGCAACTCCCAGAGCCATCAGGTTTTCTTCCCACTGCCAGCATCGCCTCCCCATTGCGAGGTGTGCGATGTGTGCAGAGAGGAAGGAGGAAAAAAAGCTGAGACAAGGGGGAAGCCCTCTGCCTGTTTCCAGAACACAGCCCAGTGGGAGCTCGAAGCCTCAGAATGAGAAGGGAAAGGAGAAATCTAATTGCTCAAAGTGAGAATTTTTGAACACAGAGACATCTTACTATGAGTTAATTCCCCCAAAGGACTGCATCTATATTACACCTAAAAAAAAAAAAAAAAAAAAAAAAAAAACCACCAGCTTGACATAGATGTCAAAAATCAAAGGGAAAACTGAAGGAAACGTTTGAGGGAGGTTGAGACCCTTTTGTTGCAGAGCTCAGAGGCAGCGGCCCGCACAGGGTGGGCAGCAGACTCCAGCCTGGGAGGCTGGGGCCAGGGAGCAGCTAGCTCTCCAGCTCTGGGAAGCAGCCAGCCCTCTGGCATCTGTCAGGAGCTGGGAGGAGGCAGACGTGTGAGGCGGAGCATGGCCGCTGCTCTGAATCCTGGGAACATTCTCGCCTTGGGTGGGGTGGCCGCCCTGTAGCCTTGCTTGGGGCTACATTCTTGCCTTCCAGGGTCACCTGTGTGGCTCAACAAGTGAAAAAGAAACGTTCCCTCATCCTCCCCAACACACACACACGCACACGCACACACACAGGTCAGAGGTGCGTGTCTCTAAACCAAAGGAAAGCCTAAGAGGTAGAGCGCGCCTCCTCTGGGTAGGACCTGGGATTGCAACTAAGTGCCAGTGGCCTCCTTAGAAGCTAGGTGACCTCAGGCAGCGTACTTACCTCTTTGCCTCTCACCTTCTGCATCCATGAACTGAAATAAGTAATCCTACCTTGTACGTAGAGCTCACATAGATCATACAAGTGCTTAGAAAACATAACATGTTAATTTCCCCAATGAACTTGATGTCTGGTACATGGTGACACCATTAATCAAAATCTGGACTATGCAAATGAATAGGCTGGTGGGGGTAGCAAGGGAGGCCCTCGAGACAACCAGTTATTTGCATTTCAAAGAGAAGATGGATCCTGCCTTTGACTTAAGTTGATGCTTTGGGTGGTTGAAAATAGGAAATCAGTAGGCATCTTGGCTCAGTGGGTTAAACCTCTGCTTAGGTGTCAACATGCCATATCAGAGAGCCTGGTCCAAGTCCTGGCCGTTCTGCTTCCAATTCAGTTTGCTGCTAATGCACCCTGGGAGGCTGCAGATGATGGCTCAAGTGCTTGGGTGCCTTCCCACCCATGTGGGAGACCTGTAAGGAGTTCTTGGCGCATGGCTTCAGCCTGACCCAGCCCTGGCTGTTGTGGGCATTCAAGGAGTGAATCAGCAGGTGGAAGATCTCCCTCTCTCTCCCCCACCCCCACCATCTTTCCCTCTCCCTCCATCTCTCCCTCCCTGCCTTTCAAGTAGTTGAAAAGAAATACATTTTTTTAAACAACAACAACAAAAAAAAAGGGAGACAGGGCAAACCACATTACAACACTGTATGGGCTTAACAGTAAATGGGGTTATTAAACCCCTAGGATATGCCTCAGCATAGCTGTTAACTCTCTGACAACTATATGAGAGAATGAGTAAAAACCCCACAAACAATGGCCACCTGAAAATCTACCATCCACACAGTCTTTAATCACTTTTTAAAAAAATGCCCCTCTGAATGTTAACATTTGTAAATGCCATCTGCTCATGGCTGGCTTCTTAGAGCCCCCTGAACATGGCTTTGTCATGACCGCATCCAGCCTGCTGTCCTGATGCAAGAATGCCTCGGAGCTCATGGCTGCTTATGTCATACCGTGTGGCCCTGGGCGCCATTTTGTTTTTGCATCTACTTTTATACTTTGTCCTTGATGTCCCCTCACCATGAAGCTGTTATGTGGGAATCTCTCCTGCTTTTGTTGAGCTTTCCTTCTAGTGCTTGCACTGTATTTCTTCTAGCCTGCTCTGAGATCGGAGACCAGACATAAATGGTGCTTCTGTCTGTAATCTATTTTGGCCCAAAAGGGAATTAACGGACCTATTAAAATTTCTGAAGTGGGCCACGCATTTTTACCGGCTACTTCACTTTTCACAACCACCCTATGAGTTGGGAGTGTTTACCCCATTTTACAGATGTGTACACCGAGGCCCTGAGAATTTAAGCAGCTTACCCAAGACCACACTGCTGCTAGTGCAGGGCAGGGCTAAAATTCAGATGCACTGGAAACGTTCGTGCTGTTCCTTCCTGGCATCACCGCTCTGGTTGTGTTGTCAGTTGCATGCTGTTCCCTTGTTAGTTGTTGTTGTGTTGGACTGTGGAAGTTTTGTCTTCGTCAGTAGAACACAGTCCCCTTGATGACAGTGCCCTGCCTGTCCACTTTGCATTACCCACAGCACTGGGCCCTGTGCCAGGATTCCAGGTGGTCAACAGCTGCTTTGCAAAGAGTGAGTCTGGAAGAAGGGGGACATGAGAAAGCAGGGCTTTTGTCTGCCCCCTCCCCATCCCTTCCTGCCTCCTACAACTTGTAACGTGCTACCGGAAATAAAGCCCAAGCCCTTCCCTTGGCTTAACCCAGCAATGGCTGTAGCCCGACAAGGGCCCCTGTGGGCTAGGCGGAAGGAGTGGTAAGCAGGCTCTGGTGATAACAAGCCAGGGACACTGCAGCCCAGGAAGGGAGGGTTGGCATTGAGTCCAGGATTTTGGCTAAGGCAATTCTACAGCAGGTGACTCAGAGAAAACCCTTCCATTTAGGCTTCTCGCCTGGAAATACAGTGACTGAAGCTGCAAAGGAGCTGACGTTCCAACCAGAGCAGAAAGTAGGCCAGCATCCCAGCAGGGCCTGGTTCTGCTGAGTAATGCTTGCTCTGGGTCTTTTTTGGGAGACTAAAAAACTTGGAGGAGAAAAAACTGTCCCGTTATATGACTTATAGATTTCATCACAACAGGACAATTTCTGTTTGTGTTTTGAGCTCAGTGGGGAACCCCTCTTCTCCCCATGTGACCAGGGCACTCAGGCCAAGTCACGTGCCGGCCATGGCTTGTGAGCCAGGCATTTCTGCAGGTGACATCATCCCCTTGCTGATTGCTCAGGTGTTTCACGGCCTCCCAAGGTCAACAGGAAACTTGCATCATTTCTGATGCTTGGCTCTTAATTTGTTTGTCTCTGGTTAATAGTAAACCTGGATTGTGGTCAGGGGAAGTTGTCCAGACAACCAGTCAGCAAACATGTCCTACAGAGGCTTGGAGGGCCTGGGCCCTGAGGCTGTCTTAGGTCTTCCGGGGTGAGGGTGTCTGACCATCTTCCTTGAGTTCCAAGACATACTTCAGATCTGGAACCTCCCTGGGTCCTCCTAGAAGGCCCAGGGCTGAACGTTGCTGAGTCTTCTGCCTTTATGCATCTCTTCTCGTTTTCCCTCTTGAGAGGGCCCAGAGCTGTGTCCCATGGATTCCCTCTCCTTCCCTGGGCTTCCGTCATATATTCACCTGGAGCCCGAGCTCAGCCTTCCGCCCACACGTGGGTCCATGGGCAAAGAGTTTCGCAGGCCTGTGGAAGGCCAGGAGTCCCCCTCCCCCATTGCCTTTTGGGAGAGGAGAGCAAGCTGACAGGGTGAGCACGCTGCTCACCCACCCCTTGCATGCATCTGCACCTCCAAGGCCTTTTTTGCCTAACTGCGTCGTGTGGCTTGGGGCAAGCAGGACTGGCACAGGGCACATTCCTCCATTGTTCTAGAGCTTCTGAAATCTGGGTAAGCATCAGAACTGCCTGGAGGGCTTACAAAAGCAGATTGCTGCTCCACGATCCGCCCATTCTGTAGGTCTGGGGTGGGTCAGAGAATTTGCCTGTCTAATGAGTTCTCAGGTGATACTGATGAGCCTGGTTCAGGGGCCGCACTTTGAGAACCATTGTCCTGACCGGAACAGCTCCTAGACATAGCCCCATGAGTCCCAAAAGGAGTGAAGGGCTGTGTGGGCTGGAGCCAGCTCACAGTGGTTACTGGGTTTAGGTAGCTTAAAGCCAACCATAGGGGGAGATTTATACCCCAGAAACCGTGGTAGATGCCACAAACTAAGACCCCTGCCAACTCACACACCTCTGGCTTAGGGAAAGGCTTTCTCATCCTCTGCATTCTAAGACTTGGTGTTGACTCTTGGAAACTAGACAAGAACCATGCATCAGAATTCAGAATTATATATATATATATATTTTTTTGTATGTATGTATGTATATGGAGGGCCCTCCATATATATGTGCAATATATACTGCATATATATGTGCATATATACTGCATATATATATGTGTGTGTATATATATATATATATATATATATATATACACACACACACACACACACACACAAGGCCACGAGGCTGAGATGGCTCTAGTATTTTGGGTTCCTCAGTAATCAAATGGAAGCTGAGTATGAAGAGTAAAACAAAACAAGAGACTTAACCGGAAACTGACAGCTGGCCAGGGACTATCCACCAGATCATGCCCAAATCCTTGTGGTAGCCAATCAAGGACTGTCTGTCCTGCTTCCACAGCCAGCCTATAGAAAGCCTCTGCTCACCTGCACAGCATAGCCTCTGAACCTCTCTGGTCCACAGCTCTGCCTCCTTTGTGAATTGGTGTTTGCTCAAATAAATGCTGCTAAGTTATTTTTATCAAAGCTGCTTGTTGTTAATATCTTATCAGCAAACTGCAAATAATTGCATCTGTCTCACTGAGCCACAAGAATTAAGTGAAAAAATGCACATGGATCATTTAGCAAAGCACCCAGCGTGGAGTAAGGGCTCACAAATATGAGATTTTGTCATTAAAATCCTTGAGATTGTAGGGATCTATGCATTTCCTTCCTACAAGATGCAGGCTCAGGAGGAGCAGTAACAGTGCCACACTGTGCTGGGCACCTTTTGCCAAACATACAGCTCGGAACCTGCCACCCCATTCCTCGATGTGAGCCCTGGCCCTGGGTTTGGATGTGTGACACCCTGGCCTTGGCAGCTCACGGCTATATGCTCAGAGTCCCTCTCCCAGGAGCTGGAGCCTGGAGCCTGGAGCCTGGAGCCAGCTTCACCATCTGAAAGGTAGCAACACAAGCAGGCTCTGCAGAGAGAGGGCTGGAGCAGGTGGCAGAAGCAGGCGGAGCGGGATGGGGGTGGTGGAGAAAGCACCCTGGGGATGCCCTGCTCCAGGTCAGGGTTCTCCTAAAGATTTCCCTGCTGCCCCACCTGGGACTAAGTCCTCATGAACAGTGTCTGCTTAGCCTTAGCCCAGCCAGGCCTCTGTTAGTTATGACCTATGTGTCTCGACTTACCCAGGAATACCCCCTGCCACTCTCTAGCATCAGCTTCCTGTCTTCCATCTTCCATCTAACCCCTCAAACGGGGCTGGCTGTCTCTGGCTTCTTTCTTTCTGCAGAGAATACTGTCTCCCCGACCCCCATCCAGCTGCCAACTGCTCTTCATGCCTCCGCTCTGATGTCACATCCCTGGGTTGCTTTCTCTGGCACAGCCAGAGTGGTCCCTCATGGGCCTTGCACACCATACATCTCCCTGCTATCACATCACTTTGCCCTACTCCCGTATGGCCTCTTCCACTGCTGCACTCTGAGTCCCCTTGGGCCTGGCACCATGTGTCCATCCCCTCCTGTTCCACTGGAGCCAACATGGCAAGTGTTTGAGGAATGTTTCAACAGATGCCCTGGCCTGGGGAGCATGGGCTCCCTCAAAGTCCAGAGGCCATCACCAGTGTCCAGGATGGCCTCCAAGAAACCCGGTTTTCCAGAGGGAGGATGGAGAGAAGAAGTGGAGGAAGCCCCTGCTGTAGGTCAGCTGGAGATTACTGCGGAGTCTGTGCCGGGACATGGGACAGGGAACATTGATGGAGGAACAGGCGCAGGCTGAAGGACTCCTGAGGCCAGCAGGAAGGAAGCCAGGGGAGCTGCAGGGAATGAACGTGCAGAGTCCGCAGGGCAAGGGAGGCAGAGAAAGAGGAAAATGAACCTAGGCTTTAAGGCAAGGGCAGCGGGAACCCCCTTCCCTACCCTGTACTCAGACTGAGCATGTTCCGGGAGGCCCGTGGACTTACCTGTGGCTTGGCCACAAGATGGACACGTGTGCCCAACCTGAAGCAAATGACCTCGTGGCCTGACCTAAAAGAAGCTGTTGGGAAAAGTTATATTAAGTAAAATTCTCCATGAGTTTCCCTGCCCTAATCACCTTGCTAAAGCCACTTCCCCAGGCTAGCCCCTGCTTGGGTCCCGTGGTGTTGCACAGGGCCCTTCCCAGCTCCTCTGCAAAGCCAGCCAGAAGGAGGTATCATGAAACCACCAGGGGACTGCTGCAGCCTTGGTCACCGGTCCCCAGTTGCTGCTCAGAAGCTTATAACCTAGGGAGGGAAAGAAAGTGTCTGTGCATTTAAAAAGAAAAAAACAACAACAACCAGTGTGCAGAATAATTAAATATTAAACAGTGTGGTGCTTACTGATTGCAACAGGACTGTAATGAGGCTCAGGGAGTAAGTTCTGCGTCAGACAAGTGGGGAGACCAGAGCCCGCCTCGCAGGGTGGGAGGATTTGGATCAGTGGAGGGGAGAAGGGAGGGCTTGGAGAGGGGAATTTCGTGAATGATGTCAGAAGGTGGAGCATGCCTGTGGAATATGCGGGACACAGATTGTGTGATCAGTGCAGAAAGATGGACTGGAAAGGGGAGGGTTGCCATGTACCAGGGCGGGGGGCTGGGGAGCGGTCGGGGTCGGAGTCAGGGAGGGGGTCCATAGCAGCTATGACTCTCTGTAAGTTCAGCCTCGGGAATCTGGATGGTAGACATGATGGAAGGGAGAGGGGGGAGGGGTGGACATTTCCAGCAATTGCTGGGCACCAGCGGGCATGGGAGGTTGCCTTGAGAGTGGAGGGAGCCCAGTCGAGCAGAGGATGGAGCAGAGACAGGCTGCCACCTCCTGGGTTTCCTACGTGGTGAGCAGGGACCAGACCCCAGGGAGCCCCACAGGGCTCAAGCGCATGGGGAATGGCAGGTGTGAACACTTGAACACTTGAAGAAGCCACAGGGTACAAAATGCAGTAAGGAAAACAGAAATAAAAGGCTGGCTTCCGAGCCTCAGGCTTCCCCCAGGGACCCACAGTCTGGGGGCAGAAAGTGGGTGTGGGTTAGCAGCACTGTGAAAGGCAGAGTGAGGAACATGTTAATGGGAGCTGGCATCAGGGAGGGTGGGATGATGTGATGGCATGCAGGAGACTGGTCCTGCCTGAGAGGGTGGGGAGGGCACCTCCAGGGAGTTGGGGTGGCCCTGCCTGAGGAAGTGAGCGAGAGCCTGCGGGCCGAAAAGATGGGCAGACAGGACAGGTGTCATGGCTCAGCTGCTCGGGATGGCCATATCCCACATCCCAAGTCAGAGTGGGTGGGGTTGAGTCTCCCCCCTGGATTCTGATCCAGCTTCCTGCTAATGCACATCCTGGGAGGCAGTGGATGATGGCTCAAGTACCTGGGCCCCGGCCACTCATGTGGGAGATCCAAATGGAGTTCTTGACTCCTGGCTTCAGCCTGGCCCAGCCCAAGCTCAAGCTTGGGCTTGATCTCCCTCCCCCTCCCCCTCTCTCTCCTGCCCTTTCAAATTAAATACACAAATATTTTAAATAAAGAAAGAAAAGATGAGCAAGAGGGTATGTCAGGGAAGGAGAAGGTTCAGTGAGCACAATTCCAGGTGCATCGAGCTTACGACCTGCCCCCAAGCACGGCCAGCGATGCCTATGAGGCACACAGGGTGGAGAGGCTGAGTGGTCCTGGTGCACACGAGGGGCTGAGGAGACAGAGGCTGACACACGCAGGGAGGAGGAGCTCTGGAGCAAGCAAGGCTTGGAGGTGGAGCCCAGGCTGCACCAGATGCAGGGCACACAGAGGAATAGGACAGGGCAGCACTAGTAATTTGCAGGCCAGGGTGGGCAATGCCAGAGCCCCAGGGGAACCTGGAGGATAGTGAACTCCCCCAAACCTGGAGGATGGGCTGGGGCCTTGGGGGCCGTGAGTTCCCTGGCCGAGAGGCTGGGAAAGAAGACTTGGAGCCAGAGTGGGAGGCCTGCCTCTGCCTGGCTCCTCTGCAGCGAGGTGCGGCCTGACCACTGCTGAGTGTTTGGAGGGCATGGGTGGGGGGAGTCTGGCTAGGAGGCAGCGCCTGCTGTGCACCCCAGAGCCAGTATCATGGACAGGGCAGGACGGAAGGCCTGTGGGAAACATTCCTGTGCCGCTGTCAGCAGCCCACGGGCACCAGGGCCTGCGGCACTGAGGATGGAGAGCCAACAGTTTCCTGGACACTTGAGGAGTGCGTGTAAAAACACAGGGAGAAAGCGCAAATGGAACCAGGAGGCTATCTAGGAAGTCATGTGCAAGATGGCCTAGGGGGTGGCCAAGGGAAGGGAGGGGCAGGCTGGGTGAGAGCCTCGCCTTCTAATGTGCCTCAGACATCGACAATGCCTGGATGTAGAGAACAGCTTGGAATCTGGAGTGACGTCACGTTTCCGGGAAGAGGAGGCATTTGGTGTGTGGGGTGGGGTGAGATGGGGGCTGAGTGGGTGTACACCTGGTTAATCTTTGGGGAGAGAAGGACCTTGATGCCCAGATGCCTTGTCAGTGGTTCCACAAGGTATCATGTATCATGTGCACCCCATAAATGTACACAGTCATTATTAGGCAATTAAAGTAAAATTAAATAAAGAAGGGGCTCCTGAGCCCTGTGTTCTACACAGACAGTGCCCTGTAGGCATCAGAAGAGTGAGAACAAGGACTGCAGAACTGAAGCGTGTCATACAGAGAAGGCCAAGGTGGCCACACCTGTCAGAGAGTCCAGCCTCCTGGCCCCCGCTGCCACCCATGGCCCCATGCATGCAAGTAAGCAAGGTGCCACACACAGTTAGGGCTGGCTGGGGAATGAATAAATCCACCGCCTCCCCAGCCCCTCCCCAACCATTTCCCATGATTCCTGCTGTGCGCTGGACCTGAGACCTAATGGGACCTTTCCTGGTGTGTGTCCTGCTCCCCAGCAGACTAGGAGCTTTCTGGGCACAGGAACCAGTATTTCCCTTCCCTTCTCATTCCCCGAAGTGTCCAGGACAGGTTCTACATGGCCTGGGGGTAGGCACACACGGGACATTCAGGGTCTCAGACAGATGGGGTACTAGAGATCCCATTTCTGGCTAGAAATCCCACTTCTTCCCACTAGGAATTTGGATTAGACTCCAGCACTGCAGACTTGTGACTGCCCAGACTTCCTGGTTTGGATAAAATCAGTCCTTTTTGGTGGCAGCCTGTTTCCCCCGGCTGTTTTCCTGACCTGCTCCAGATAGGTGAGATGCCAGGATTCTGGGGGAAGGAGCAGGAAAAGGTTGTTTTGCTCCAGACCTGGTCAGCCCACCTGTCCCAGAGGCTCTGTGTTATCCAGTGTTTTCTAGTTCCTATGGCAACCAAGTCACAGCCAGGGTTTGTTATTGTTTCTGAGAGAAAAGGGAAGGGCCACAGGGTGAGGACTGACGTCCATCTGTCACTGGGCATCTGAGTCACCCGCTACGGTCTGGTGCATCCAACTAAGCCACTTCCCTTTGCCTCCACTCTTTGGTAAGAGGCTGATTGCCTGTCCACAACTGTCAGCTCTGCACCTAACAGGGCACCCCTGGGATGGGAGGGAGGTTACTGACAAGGCTCTATCCTGCATTCAGGGAGTGGTAACTTAGGGAGGCAGAGTCCCCACCTTCATATTCTCAGTTTCTAGGGCCACCTATCTGTTGGCCAACACGATGACCGTGGCCAAATCATTTGACCTCTCTAAGCCTCAGTTTATGCTCAAAATAGGGAAAATAATATTATCTCATCAGATTGCCATGGGAAAGAAGTAGGATACTCACAGTGCCATCGAAGTGCTCAGGACTGTAGGAAGCACTCAATACACACACACTTTATGGTTATTGCTGTTTGGACAGACCTTGGCCACACATTTTTTAAAAGATTTTATTTATTTATTTATTTGACAGGTAGAGTTACAGAGGGAGAGGCAGAGAGAAAGGTCTTCTATCTGCTGTTTCATTCCCTAAATGGCCATGATGGCCGGAGCTAGGCCAATCCGAAGCCAGGAGCCAGGAGCTTCTTACAGTCTCCCACATGAGTGCAGGGACCCAAGGACTTGGGCCATATTCTACTACTTTCCCAGCCATAGCAGAGAGCTGCAGCACCCATATGAGGTGCCGGCAGTGCAGGTGGAGATTAACCTACTGCACCACAGTGCTGGCCCCGACCACATATCTTTAGACCACCTGGAAGGCGATGGGAAGGGAGCTTCTGCACCCCAAAGGAAGGTGCTGCCACCTGTGGAGCAGCCATGGGACACCATGATGAACACCACCATAACGATTTGGTATAAGAAGCCTCAACTGTTTTGATGTAGGAGGGAAAGAGCAAGAGATGCCCGAGAGGATGAGGACAGAGCAGAGGCAGTGAGGCGGGCCTTGCAAGAGCATCCTGGAGAGGTGCTCAGGCCTCCAGCAGGGGAACAGGTGCCTCAGAGCATTTAAGAAGTCCCTTGCTCCAGGGCTGTGTTGGCCAAGTGCCTCCTGATGACAGCCTGGCTTTCTGGGTAGGATTCCTCTCAGATAAAGGGTACTTATGGGTAGACACAGCAAGCCCCCAGTGAGGGACTGAGTTAGCACTCTGGTGTTTACATTGGGCATGGGTGTGAGTCACTTCCAAGGCTTCTGACCAACTCAGATTTCTAGTCCTATCAAACGGAAAGCCAGCCCCTGGACTTTGATGGCCACAGAAAGGAGCCATTCTGTGGGATTCCTCCCAAGAGGAGTCCGGTCTTCCTTGCCAATTTCCACTACACACCACTGCCAAGCCAGCTGAGAGCTGCCTCCATCGGGTTGGCACCAAAGCAGTGCTTTCCACGCTGTGGATCACAACTGGCAAGCAGGCGCAGAATCACTTTAGGACAGAGTGAGTATTCCTTAAAAATTAGAATAAGGGCGTGCACATGGTGCAGCAGTTAGGATGTCACTTGGTGGGCTGGCGCTGTGGCGTAGCGGGTAAAGCTGCTGCCTGCAATGCCTGCTTCCCATATGGGCGCTGGTTTGAGTCCCAGCTGTTCCACTTCCGATCCAGCTCTCTGCTATGGCCTGGGAAAGCAGTAGAAGATGGCCCAAGTCCTTGGGCCCCTGCACCCATGTGGGAGACCGGAAGAAGCTCCTGGCTCCTGACTTCGGATCAGCACAGCTCCAGCCATGGTGGCCAATTGGGGAGTGAACCAGAGGATGGAAGACACCTCTCTCTCTCTCTCTCTCTCTCTCCCTCCCTCCCTCCCTCCCTCCCTCTCCTCTTTCTGTGTAATTCTTTCAAGTAAAATATTTTTTTTAAAAGGAAGATCTCTCTCTCTCTCTCTCCCCGCCCCCTTCTCTCTCTGTGTAACTCCAACTTTCAAATAAATAAAAAAAACTTTAAAAAAAAAAAAAGATGTCACTTGGGATATCCACCTCTCATAGAGTGCCCGGTTCAAGGCCCAGTTCCTCTGCTTCTGATCTCTCTTCCTGCTAATGCTCTTGGGAAGGCAACACATCATGGCCCAAGTACTCAGTCCCTGTTATCCACCTGGGAGACCCAGATGGAGTTCCAGGCTCCTGGCTGCAGCCTAGCCCAGCCCCTACCATCTAGGGAGTGAACCAGTGGATAGACACTCTCTCTCTGTCTCTTTTTCTCTCTCTTTCTGCCTTTCAAGTAAAGTGAAAATAAGTCAATAAATTTTTTTAAAATGTGTCTGAGTGCCTCACAGAGAGTAAAGATAAGTAACATTTATTTATTTATTTATTTGAGAGGTAGACTTACAGACAGAGAGAGGGAGAGACAGAGAGAAAGGTCTTCCATCTGTTGGTTCAATCCCCATATGGCCATGATGGCCAGAACTGGGCCAATCCACAGCCAGGAGCCAGGGGCTTCTTCCATGTCTCCCATGTCAGTGCAGGAGCCCAAGCACTACTGCTTTCCCAGGCCATCACAGAGAGCTTGATTGGAAGAGGAACAACCTGGACTTGAACTGGTGCCCATATGGGATAACGGTGCTGCAGATGGTGGCTTTACCCACTACACCACAGTCCTGATCCCATGAGTAACATTTCTCTCTCTCTCTCATACATACATACGTATACACACACACACACACCACACATATACAGATGAATCAAGCCCCAGCATTAGAAAGATGGCACATTCTAGTTGCATAGTTTGAGGAGCCAATATTGCGGCATAGTGGGTTAAGCCACCATCAGTAATGCCAGCATCCTATATGAGTGCCAGTTCGAATCCTGACTCCACTTTGGATCCAGCTCCCTCCTAATGATCTGGGAAAGCAGTGGAAGATGGCCTGAGTTCCTTGGCCCCTGCCACACATGTGTGAAACCCTGATGGAGTTCCAAGATCTAGGTTTTGGGCTGGCCCAACCCTGGCCATTGTAGCCATTTGGGAGTGAACTAGTGATAGATAATCTCTCTCGCTCTCACTCTCACTCTCACTCTCTCTCTAACTCTGCCTTTCAAATAAATCAGTCAATAAAAAAAATAAATAGAGACCATTTCCAAGACTCCAGCAACATGTCTGGAAGTCACAAGGGACAGTGGGGCAGTTTATCACCCTGAGGCTTAAAGACTGGAGGAGAGACGTTTCTGAAGCTGGAAGCTGTGAGTGATGTGGAGAGAGCTACCAGAGGGCTGTGGCCATCAGCCGAGGGGACAGCCAACCGGCGGCAACCTGATTCCTCCTTCTCCCTGAGCTGTCCTTCTGGGGCTGCCCACAAGCTGGTCCCAGGGGAAGCTGGAGTGCAGGGGCGCCAGGGCAGAGGGCCCATATGTATCATGTGCCAAAGATGCCATGTGAAATGTACCATGGTTCTTACTGTGGGGCTCCGGTACTGGCAGCTAGAAAAAGAGCAGCCCAGAGGCAAGTGTCTGATGCCGAAGTTAGTGCCAGGCCGAAGGGAGACGTTTCTGCCTGCCCCGAAGCTGGACAGCCACCTTCCCTAGGCAGGCCACATGGGATGTGGGCCGAGCAGGGTGCAGCATGCTGTGCGGGAGAGAGGAAGAAAGCGGTGTGGACAAAGGGCAGGGCTCTATTTGTGCCTCGCTGTAGGGGGCAGGAGAAGCGCTGGTGGCTGACTCACTCATCCATGGGCCACGAAGTTGCTCTGCACTCCCACAGTGCTGTCTCCACTCTCACATTCACTGTCCACATGGCCGCTGAGCTACCAGGCTTGGGCACAAGCTGGAGGTCTCATGTCTTCCCAGCCAGAGTGACCGGGCTCACAAGCTCAGTGTCCCAGCACACCCCTTGTCGGGTGGCCCAGGGCAGAGGCAGGGGTGGTAGGCCTTACAGAGAGCCAGGCCCAGGTTCCAGAGGAGAGACTCTTCTGGAAAGGAGCTCATTTCTAGCAGTAGTTGGAAAACAGGGAGAAGGGAGGCATTAATCACAGTCACGGAGAAATCTCATTTTGCCCTGGCCGTCTCCTTGGGCAGCAGAAGGCAACTCCGCCCTCTGTGGACCCGGTTGCTCCTGCGTTCCTCATCTCCCCTGAGGGCCCCTGTGTTGGCTCCGGACTTAGAAAGGTGGAGTGTGCACTGCCCTTTGAACACTGCTCTTCTGTCACGGTCCTGGATTTCTGTCTGCCGCAATCCCGGCACCGGGCAGGGTGGCCAAGAGCCTCAGGCACACAGGGGAAGGTGGCGCTAGAGCACGCCTTCTCCCTCGCCTATGCCAGCAGGGCCTTGGGCTGAATCCTCAGGTAAGGTCCTGAAGACGGCCTCCGGCCACCACCAGAGATGGCTCACCAGTGTCGTGGGTTTGAAGTCAACCAAGCCGAAAGCAGTTGCTCTTGTGCATGATCAGTGTTACCAGAGAATGATGAAACGGAAGGGAACGGGAAAGAAAGAACATCCAATAGGGTGCATCCCTTCTGCTTGCTGTGCTCGTCAACTTCGGCCAATGGCCTGTGGAAACCAAAGTGGCCATGTGAACACTGGTGAGCATCATTCTTCACCGCCCTGCCAGAATCTTCCTGGTGCCTCTCCCTCCCTGTCCCTGTACCTCTGACCACCTGTGATGGGTGGCTGACCAGGCACCCCTCCCCCTCAGACAGAGGGAGACCCCTCGAAGAGCAGCAGTTCTCCCCTGTTCACCTGGCTTTCTCCGTTTCCTGTACAATGGGGCCTGGGCTGTGATGGGGCTCTCTGTCAGATACATGTGGGGAGAAGGAGCTAATGATCAGATAAATCTTTGAATGGAGAGAGAGAGTCGGGGGGGGGGCAGCTGGTGGTGAAAACCTTTACTGCCAAAATGCCAAAACAACAACAAAAACACCTAAGTCCCAAAATAAATCAAAGAAAAGCAGCATCCTCAAGTAAGATTGCCAGGTTTAGCAAATGGGTTCTCTACTGAGAACATACCAAGCATTCTCCACCGCTCTGGAGACAGGATCAGGAGGTCCTGCAATTTAATTCCGCTCCAACACTGTGGCAGAACACTGGGCAACAGAAGAAAATCCTTTGCTTGCATTGTTGCACACATACACAGAGTAAAGAGTCCTGGACTCCCCGAGTGGGTGCAGGCAGTGAATCCTACAGACTAAAGTGTGGGTTGAGTTGTGCGTGCTCAGCTCCTGTATGTACCTCCACTCGGTCTGCAGTGTGCATGGCCGGCCTTTCTTTGATGGTCAGTGGCAGGGCTGGGGTGCCTCTTTGGAATGGCAAAGGTGGGCTCCAGGCTGTTGGGGTCTGCAGGTAGACTGGGGATTACTTTGTTTGATCAGGGCCTCTGAGCTCAAAACCCTCGGAATAGAAGCCAGCACTGAGATGTTAACTACAGGGGCCATCTGAGTCTTTGGGATCCTGGGTCTTGGCTCTGGCTTTATCCCGGGTCACTCCTTGACCTGCCTGAATTACTCTTTCCAGAGGAACCACGAGCTCAGGAAGAGATGCTGTGGCCTGGTAAAGTGGGCACCAAGGGCATTAGGGGTGGGGGCTTGGCTTCAATGCTACCTTCAGTTAGCGAAGACCCCACAGGGCAGGGGCTCAGGCTGGGGCACTGGGTTATCCCACTCTGCCCTCCTCAGAGTCACCAAGTAGCCATGGTGGCTCACAGAACTCAGAGAAGCCCATGCTTCATTATCTCCAGTTTATTACAAGGATGGTAAAGACGACACAGAGAGACAGCCAGCTGAGGGGAACCAGAGGGAGGTCCAGCAAGATCCAAACAAGGGCGCTTCTGTCCCATGAGGTTGGGGTGTGACACCCTCCCAGCAGGGGGATGCGTGCATCAAGCCGGAACTCTCTGATCATGGCTATGCAGGGGTTTTATGATTGGTTGAGTCACTGGTCATTGGTGACTAACTAAATCTCAGCTCATCATCCCTTCCCAGAGGTGGGCAGTGTGAGTAGGGGTGGGGCTGACCCCCGACCCTCAGGCCTTGGTCCTTCACTGACCAGACCTGATCCTGAGGTCATCTAAGGGTCCCAAGCCCCCAGTTCTCTCCTTGTCACACCACACACACTCCTCATGCTCTGCAGGTCACGAGGCTCTTAGAAGTGCCCGCTTGGGAGCCAGAGACTGGGACCAAACATTGCAACAAAGATGCGCCCTATCTCCCCTGTCACTCAGAATTCGTCTTGCAGCCTTGCTTCCAGACCTGTGCACACGTGGGAACCCATGGGAGCCCTGGGGCCGTGCCGCCCCCCTCCACGCAGTTTGTGAGCCCCTGCTGTAGGGAAGAATCATGGCTCTCCCATTTCTGCACTCCTTGCCCCCTCTGGATCTGCTCTGCTCCCAGGCAGGACCAAGGCCTCCTTCTCCAACAGCTGTGCCCAGTGAGGGTCCCTGTTGCAAAGAGAACCTGTCACAAAATAGCCGACTCAGTTTCCCCAAAGTCATGGAGTGTGTGTCAAGAGTCAGAGTGACTCCACAGGCAGCCAACACTGGTGACAATCAGCTATACAAGTCCGCACGGTCCTTCCAGGCCCCAGAGCTTTCCACACACCTGACTGCACTGCCATCCTCCTTTTCCCCAACAGGCAGCTTCTGCTGGGTCTGTGATGATTTCTTAGACAGCTTCAGTTACTTGCTGTCTCCTTGCTCCCCAGCCCTCTCCTTTTGGGGTGACCATATTCAATCCATTCATCTTTGATCTGCTGAGTGGATGCTGGGGGGCCCAACACTGCAAGAGCCCTGCCAGCAAGCCCACGGCTCACATCTCTCTCACTCACTGGCCCCCTTCGTGGTGGTGTTAATTGGAATGTACACGGACCAACTGCGCTGCACTGAGCTCCAGTACTGGGCCCCCACAGACCGAACTAAGATGGAGTCACTTGTGCTTAGTCCCACATCATCAAACTGAAACATTAAGGAAGCAGCAAAATCCCCAAACAGACCAGTTTTTCCTAAAAACAGGAAATTCAGAACAATCGGCGAGAAAGGGCCCAGTCATCCTGAGTTGGCATGATAAGGAAGTCCCTTCTGCTTCAACACTTGCAAGCAAAATAACCTGTTATGAACCAATCACTCTTGGGTTACTTGGTTTCCTTGTTCCTGCTCAAGCTACCTTACAAAAACCACCTGTTCTACCCCTATCCAAGGGGACCCCCTCTCTTTTGGATAGGATGATGTCAAGTTCATGCATCTTTACTAGAAGCCAACCTATATTTGTTGAAATTATGTTTTTAAACAGTGCCCTGGTTGAAAAGGAGACCCAAGTCTGAGACGGGATTTCTCTATGCTAAAGGATGGCACCTTCTGTCATCCCCTGCTTCCCAAACTTGTGCCACTTTCTGAAAAACAGTGACATCAGACACCAGTCCTTCAGGGCACAAAGACACATGAGCAGAAGTGATGAGCATCACTTCTGGGTGGAGCTGGCATTACAAGTCAGGCCATGCCTCACTAGTCTTTCTGCTGATGCTCCAGAGGCCAGGAAACTCCAAAAGGTGGCCACTGTAGCAGCCTGGGTCCTGGGATGAGGAAAACTCAGACGAGAGCCCCAGACCAACCCAAGGTGACCGTAACTTGTGGCATGTCAAGCCACCAAGATACAGGACAGCCGGCACTGGCTCTGACCTCCTGAACCTGGATCACCCTGGGAGCCCCAGGTCTCATACACCCCAGCTCTGGGACCCCCCTACTCTCAGTTGGTTCCACATTGGTGCTGAGGGCAGCTCTGAACTACCGCATAATGGAAACTTGTAGTGGGTTGAATCCCGGCCCCCAGAAGACATGTCTTTGTCCTAATTCCCAGAACCTATGAGTGTTACACTATTTGGGGGGGGGGGGGAATACAACTTTGTTGACACAGTTAACTTAGCAATCCTGAAATGAGGAAGCCACCTTGGGTTATCCCTTGGACTCTAAATCCAACAGCAAGTGTGCATTCTGGAGCCAAGCAGGAGGAGACTTACACTGACACAGAGAAGATTATATGAAGGTGAAGACAGTGAGTTGGGGTGATGCAGCCACAAACCAAGGAATGCTGAGGGCTCCCAGGAGTTGGAAGAGGCTAGGGAAGATTTCTCCCTTAGAGCATCTGCAGGGGCCAGCCCTCCGGCAAATTGGTTTCTGGAGCTGTGGCTCACTTGGTTGATCCTCCACCTGCGGCACTGGCATCCCATATGGGCACCGGGTTCTAGTCCCGGTGTCTCCTCTCCCGGTGCAGCTCTCTGCTGTGGCCTGGAAAGGCAGTGGAGGATGGCCCAAGTGCTTGGGCCCTGCACCTGCATGGGAGACCAGGAAGAAGCACCTGGCTCCTGGCTTCGGATTGGCGTAGCTCTGGCTGTGGCAGCCATTTGGGGGGTGAACCAACAGAGGGAGGACCTTTCTCTCTTTCTCAATGTCTGACTCTGTCAAGTAAATAAAAAAAAATAAAGAAGCATCTGGAGCTGTGAGAGAATATGCTTCCATTGTTTCACGCCACCAAGGTTGTAGCGCTTTGCTATAGCAGCCACAGGAAACCTGCAGAGTCAGTAGGAAGAAGGGCCCATGGCCAGGGTCCATCTTCAGAGAGTTTGTAGTCTTCCAGGGGCATAGAAGACACATCAGAGCCAGCTCTCTGTGGGGAAACAGCGCACCCTAGAGAGAGGTGTGAAAAAGGGCTGTGGCCTGCTAGAGGGCCCGGTGGGCTGGCCAGAACTCCAGCCTCAAAGGAGCCGTAGGAACTGCAAGGGGTGGGAAAGCCGGCTGGTGAGCATGACCTTGAAACCCAAGCTGGCACTTGCTCATATTGACATTTAGACAGCCCAAACAGTAACTTGAAAAAGTGCCTATGACTTCAAAATAGGCCAAAACAGCAAAATCCAATTTTTTGTTTGTGTCCTGGCCACATCCACAAATTTGTGTGTGTGTGCCTGTGTACATAGACACCAAAATATGAGAAAATTATGGGATAGACTTATGAACTGAACTGTTTTTTCTTGTAAAAAATAATTGTTGTTGAGAGTGGACATTTGGCCTAGAAGTTAAAACTGCCTGCATTCCATATCAGAGTGCTTGGGTTGGAGTCCTGGCTCTGCTTCTGATTCCAGCTTCCTGCAAAGCGCACCCTGAGAGACAGCAGGTACCCACCTCTTATGTGAGAGATCTGGACTAAGTTCCTCACTTCGGGCTTCAGTCTGGTCCAGCCCCAACCACTGGGGGCATGAACCAGTGGATGAGAGCTTGCACTCTGTTTCACAAATGCATAGAATAATTAAATTTTTTAAGACAGCAAAAAAGTTTTATTGGAACTTCAGCCCTGTTTAATTAACAAACCACAAATAAGACATTTGAGGTTAATGTGGAAATAATAAGGGGCCACTGAATGTTCTTGAGGAAGGTTGGGGTGAGGTGGCGAAAAGGAAAGACGATGAAAATAAGGAAGATCGTTAGGCCAGCTCCATGCAAAAAGGAGCACAGATGGAGCAGCACAGGCCAAGGGGCTGCACAGCGTTCCGGGAGTGAGGGTGGCACCTCTGTGAGGACAAAGCCAGTCTGCGGCCACCTGGGCCTGGAGCTCGTCTATGCTCCACTGCCCTCTAGTGGCCAGATCTGAGAAGCCAGTCAAATCTTGGAGCAGCCTCCTCAGGACAGAGCAGGTGGGAGCTCTGATAAGGAGCTCTTGGTCCTGGAGAGTCTGAGGACCAAGCGCTCCCTCTGAACTGGCAGTGATTTACAATGGGGCTGTGCGGTGGCAGGCAAGGTGCTGGGGCTAAAGCGGGGAGACTCGGACCTGAGTCGCCCCATCACGGATCGCGAGTGGTCTGGCAGGCCTGGGGCCCGGCGCTTGGGAGGATAGTCAAAGTGAAAGGTGAGGCTGTGCCCCCAGGCACTGACACAGGGGGCCAGGCAGGGACCTAATACAGGATCCCTCCTGGAGGTACGATTTGCACTTTAGGAAGATCATTGTAGCCAAGTGGGGAATGGAGAGGGCGGGGCTGTGGGTGGAGAGGCTGCAGCGCTGACCGTGCAGTCGGTGGAGAGAAGAGAACTCATTCATTCATTCAATTCTGCATTGATTCAAGTCACTCGCCGGGCATGAGGCCTGTTGTCTGGCAAAGCTGTCTTCCTCACCTCCACCTCCTGCCCAGCATGGACAGCGTGAAAGCAGATGATCTGCCTACAGATATTGGGCCCCTGAATCTTGACAGCGAGTCAGAGAGATCTGGGACCTCACAGGAGGCTTTAATGCTGGGTTTCGCAGGAACCCTGGGAGAGAACTGAATGCTCACAAGGGAGGTGGTGTGGGATGGCGAACCCCACCCCTGAAAACCCTGCCATCCACGGGGCAGCCAGAGCACTCGCGCCCATCAGCATGGCAGGGACTGGTGCAGTGGTAAAATGGCCCACGGTCAGCTCTGGGAAAACTGAAAGGTCGTGGGTGCATGTTGTGAGGATGGGCATGGGGCGGGTGCCCCGGCTGAAACGCAACTTAGATGGTGACAGGCCTTCACGCTGGCCGGCTGTGCCAGGCTCCCCGGAGCCCTGCTACCCAGGCAGTGTTCTGAATCCCAGCTGTGGTGAGGCGTGGGCAGGGGTCTGCACTGCCTTGGAGCAGCTTTGGGGTTTTCCCTCTTGGCGCCCCTTCTGCACATCCTGCTAGGAACCATGCCTAGCTGTATCTCCAACCCTGCCGGCAGGCATTGGTGCAGTAACAACCATGTGCTACTTAACGAAATACTGGGGCTGGCGCCGTGGCTCACTTGGGTTAGCCTCTACCTGCGGTGCCAGCCCCCCATATGGGCGCTGGGTTCTAGTCCTGGTTGCTCCTCTTCCAATCCAGCTCTCTGCTGTGGCCTGGGAGGGCAGTGGAGGATGGCCAAGTGCTTGGGCCCCTGCACCTGCATGGGAGACCAGGAAGAAGCACCTGGCTCCTGGCTTCTTATAGCGGCCATGAAGGAAGACCTTTTTCTCTCTGTCTCTCTGTCTCTCTCTCTTTGTCTATAACTCTACCGGTCAAGTAAATAAATAAATAAAAACAACGAAATACCAGAGATCCTCAACAAGTTCATTTTAAGTGTGCATTATGAAAAAGCTGTGCATGGATTCCAAATTATTTTTTGCACCAAATTAAACTTACCCTTTGATTCCATTTTCCACCAATTGTTGAAGTCCCCTTGTACTATTATGTCCTCATTTTCAGTGTGAAGGACATGAGACCCACTGGAAGCAGACTGGCTCCCCAGCATCTGCAGTTACCCAGAAGCTACTCGTGCCTCCTTATGCTGATCACACGGAATGCCCAGCACCCCTGCATATGTGTGTATGGGGGTGGGGAGCCTCTAGCTGCCTTCTGCCCTGTTCACTACCCCCACTCAATCTGCTTCCTGGGCCCTGAAGGGCAGTTTATGGCTAAATGAACCTCAGCGAAATAGTAGCCCTTAAGAGTGGTATCTCCTGCCCTCTCCCCTAGACCTCCCCTTTCTCCTCAGAGTCCCCCCGCCACGGCCACGGCCTCTGTGCTTTCAGGAGCGCCCTGGGCGCAGCTTCCCTTGGGACGCACTGGCGGGGAGCACACAGCCTCTGACCTGGGGAAATGTATATCCATGAGGGAGTTGAGACAATGAACCGCTTGATTTGGACCTTATTCAAGCTGTTTAGCGTGAGTGCATCTCCCCATGAGCTGACACACCAATGGGTCATGAAAATGACTTAGCACCTCAAAATAAGTTTTTGTTTAAATAAAATACAAAGTATCTCCATTGGGGAGATGGCACCATGGCAGAAGGCAGCTTGGTTAATCCTCTGCCTGCAGTGCCAGCATCCCATATGGGCACCAATTCTAGTCCTGGTTGCTCCTCTCCCAGTCCAGCACTCTGCTGTGGCCCGGGAGGGCAGTGGAGGATGGCCAAGTGCTTGGGCCCCTGCACCCACATGGGAGACCAGGAAGAAGCTCCTGGCTTCAGATCGGCGCAGTGCTGGCCGTAGCGGCCATTTGGGGAGTAAACAAATGGAAGGAAGACCTCTCTCTCTCTCTCTCTCTCTCTCTCTCTCTTTCTCTCTCTAACTCGACCTGTCAAATAAATAAATAAAAAAAAAAAAGACAAAATATCGCCACTGTATTTCATGTAGCATGGGTAAGAATTGTTGGGGGTGAGCATCTGGCTTGGTTGTAAAGACGCCACGGGAACACCTGAATACCATATCAGACCTGGGTTCAAGTTCTGGTTCTGCTTCTGATTCCAGCTTCCTGCTAATGCACACCCTGAGAAGCAGGAGCTGTGGCTCAAGCAGTTGGGTCCCTGCCATCCATGTTGGAGACTTGGACAGAATTCATGGGTCCTGGCTTCAACCAAGCTCAGCCTCAGCTGTTTGGGGCATTTGGGGAGTGAACTGGCAGATGGAAGATCTTTTCCTGTCTGTCTCTGTCTCTGCCTTTCAAATAGAATAAAATAAAAAAAGAATTGGCTCAGGAATGTTTCTGTTTCAGTTGTATGTCTCTGTGTGTGTCTGTGTACACATTTGGTTACCATATAAAATATATTTCTTATTGTGGCCCCAGTCTCCCCCTCTCTCCCTCTGGTTTCACAATACTTGTTTGCAGCAGCTCCACAACCTGTGTTTTGTTCCAGGGAGTGAGAAAGGGAGTTCCAATTGGGCGATGGAGCAGAGGAGTGGGCGGAGCCAGTAGGCAGAGGGCAGCTGCGGGCTGCGTGTACTGGGCGCAGTAGAGCCAGCGCCGCCCCCAGCACCGCCCAGCCTTGGCCTGGCTCACTCTGCAGACCCCAGCGCCTTGCGTGTTCTTCACTAAGACCCTGAGGCCTGTGAGTACATTAAATTGCAGCCAAGGTTGAGCTCTAATTTCCTAAGTGAGTATTTGTCAAGAAAATACTACGATGAGATCCACGTTTTTAGAATTTGGTTCATGGATTTCTACCCATTTCTCTAACCAGCCATTTCTGGTATTTGTACTTGACTTGCTCTGTGTGGCCCAGGCATAGCCCCACCTTGTGCAGGTTAGGGTGGGGGGGTGCCAGCCTGGGTCAGTAGGGCCGGTTGGGCTGCACCTTGGGGGTTCCTTCCATCATCTGGCCCCGCAGGGAGACCCACAGGTGTGCCTTTGTGTGGGAGCCACGGCTTCCCACAGGGCGCGTCCTGCCAGTTCTCTCCCCTCTTTGTGGCTCAGCTGCCCCTCCTGGCTTCGCTTCCTCCATCCAGGCTGCCTTCGAGGGATGCTGGCTCTGTGGTTCTTGCCACAGACTGAACAGGACAGCATGCAGCTGTCGTGAGAAGACCGGGGTTCTGGAGTGACTTCAGCTGTTTCCTGTCTGGAGGTATGGCGCTTTGCTTAGTAAATTAGAAAGGGGTCCCAAGCCCGAGCCTAGACCCACGTGGAGAGTCCTGCCAACTGGGCAGAGCCCAAAGTGTGTGATGCAGGTGGGTGACCAGTCATCAGGGGACACAGAGCCCAGGACTGGAGTCAGGGAGCCCCCGTGCCTCTTCTGAGTGGGAGTCACGCTGAGAACAGGACCTCAGTCCAGGGCAGCTGAAGGGCTAGCCCAGACGCATAGAAACTGGGGGTCAGAGGTTTGGTTGTGTCTCGTCTCGTGGAAAAAAGTCTCGTGCACCCACATGGCTGACGGGTCACGAGGACAGCCTGTGAGCACAGGGCATGGTCCTGGGTCAGTCTGGAATGGCCTGGATTCACAGCTTCCAAGGGTCTCTGTACGGGGAGGGGCCGTGTGGCTGGGTGTGGGCGGGGGGTTTCCTCTTACAGCCTGGCCAGGCTGAGCCAGTGGGAACAGAGTCAGCAGCTGGCCCAGCTGCAGGAGGGGCCCAGGGAAATACCGTGCTACTGAGAGACGGGGGTCTCCTGAGCCTCTTGTTCTAGAAAGCAGAATAGCGATGGCTTCCACTGTGGTCGTATTGGTTGAGATGGGCATAGACATGGTTTGGAAAGAGCAAAGCCAGGCCTCCCATATGGTTATTATCGTCCCTGTTGTAAGCATACAAATTCGTTTTGTGTTGCCAAGAGTCACTACAATGGGAAACAAATGCCACAGAGCTTCCTGAAGTCAGAAAAGGCTCTGAGCGAGAATGGCGTGGGGAGTTAGCCCAGCCATGGCCGGAGTGAGGATCTGCATGGGGCCAGGGTTATTTTGGCTGCAAATCGGGGTGGAGTTCTGAACTGGGCATCTGCCCACCATGGGCTCTGCTGGGGTCCAGGGTGGGGTCTCAAAGGTCAGCCAGGGGCCGCAGCCTGAATCCTCCCTGCTCTGAGCTGATCCCAGGGTATCTGGAGAAGTCCTCAGGCCCCAGGGGACAAGCCACATACAATTGTGGAGCGGGAGGGCTGGGTCCGGGACCACCCTTGAATGACCGTCAGCCGGCACTTCCCTCATGTGGAAGAGAGTTTGTGGCTTTGCACTGGTTTCTGTAGCTCCTCGCGACTTCTGTCTTCGTAACAAATCTTCCCCACAGTTACCCCATCTCCAACCCAAGAGAAAAATCAGACTTAGAGTGATGTACCCAGGGCCATACGGCCCGCTGACAAGCAAGCTAACACTAGGACCCTGATCCTGCAGCCCAGATGTGACTGGCCTCTCTGGGAGCTGGAAGGCGCGGTGTCCCAAGACAGGGGCAGGAGTGCCATCAGACCCGTGCTGTGGCCAGGAGCTCAGCTGGGCCGGGCAGGTGCCAGTCTGAGCTTGCAGAAGATGTCTCAGTGGAGGAGCACAGCGGCTCATCCACTTTCTTTCTTACAGTTTTCTGTACTGATCCGAGCTTTTGCCCAAGCTTTGTGTTTATATGCTGATGGTCATGTTATTTTTCTTGGGGTGAGGTAGGTACGACTCCCGCCTGCTTGTGATCCAGTTATTTTTTAAAATTTTCATTGTATTTGAAAGGCAGAGAGACGGAGTGAGAGCTCTCCCATCTACTAGCTCACTGCCCAGATGCCTGCAATCGCCAAACCTAAGCCAGAAGCCTGGAACTCAGTCTGGGCCTCTCCTCACGGTAGCTGGGACCCAACCTATTTGAGCTGTCATCTGTTGCTTCCCAGGACGCACATTAGGCGGAAGCTGGGAGGATTTGAGGAGACTTGAATGCCCGCACTCCAATCTGGCATGCAGGCATCCCAGGCAGCAGCTTCATCTCCGTGCCAAGTGCCGGCCCCTTGTGATCCAGCCAGGGCCCTCTCCCGCCCGCAGGCTCCCGCCTCTCCAGCCAGAGCCCCCTGTGCTCTTTTCCTGGGGATGATGTCACTAAGTTCTAACTTCAGCTCCCTCTGCTCCGCCCTCTTTCTGGACATTGCAGCTGCCCTCCTGGCCTTCGAGGGTTTTCCAGCAACCCCGTGCACGCACTTCCTTGGCAGGCCCGGGGGGTCACATGACAGAATGACTGCTGTTCTCTGACTCATAGGGTGGAAAGACACACCACACACAAGTGCAGCACACAGGGCCTCTGCCGCGAGTCAGGAGTGGAGCACGGGCCGGGCAGTGACTCATCCCTTAGTTCCTGGCATGCGCGCTGGCTGGCGGAGTGATGAATGGGGCTTCTCTGCCCGAGGGCAGACCCAGGCCCCTCCCGGGGAAACCACAGAGCCCAGCAGCCCTGCTCCCCTGAGTCTGCGGCTGGCATGGGCAGAGGGAGAAAAGAGGTCTCCAGTGGTGGCTGTGGACAGAGTCAGAAAGGGTGGGAGATCCCGCTTGGGAGAACCTGGGCAAGAAGTAGGCAGGCAAGTGCGGGGAGATGGCAGTCGGGCTCTCCTGCAGGCCAGGAGGTGACCTCCGCAGCCCCGTCCTGGGCCTGCCAGGTGCAGGAGACGCGTGCTCGCCACTTTCGGAAAGGACCGAATGGATCCTGGGGCACTCGCACAGTTGTTGCAAAAGCCAGGCACGATCAAGGTGCTTGACTCGCTTCATCCTACCAACAGCCCCTTCGAACGTCAGTGAACCCATTTTGCAGATGAGCAACGTGCCCCAGAAACAGGGTGCAACTTGATGACTTAACCCGCGTCATCTCAGGCTCCAGTGTCTGTGCTGTTAAACCGCTCTGCAGTGCCGCTGACAGAGTCCTGCTGTGGGCTGGACACACGTGCTTCACATGCGTTATCTGATTTCATCCTCGCAGCAGCAATGCAAGGAAGATATTGGTGTTCCCATTTTAGAGATGGGAAAACTGAGGCTTGGAGAGGTTAGCCATAATGCCTGAAGTCACACAGCTAGTGAGTGGTGACACGGGGACTCACCTGGGTCTATCTATGCTCTTTACCAGAGCGTCTGTATTCTTGTCCTCCTCTGGGCCCGTGGTCTTCCTTCCTGAGCTCCCTACTACTATACCCGTGGTTTGCATTGGTTAGATCATGGCTTACTAGCCCTGGCCTCTCAGTTCGCTTCCAGGATCTGACGTGTGCTGTAGCTGTAGGTGAGGGCTGGCCAGGAGCACTGCAGGGGCATGAGGACAGAAATTGGCCACTGCCATAGCCCAGCTCTGCAGGGTGGGGCGGGGGGGAGTCAGGACTGCCACCCCTGGGACCTCTCTCTCCTCCCATTGTTGGGGCCAGAGGAGGAGGCGCCCACTGGTGCAGCATCAGGCAGCCTCCCGCTAGGTGGCAGCAGGAGGGTGGGGGGCAGGCGGAGAATGGCAGGAGCACCTTCCTCAAGGTCATGCAGCCAGTGCCAGAATGAGTTTCAAGCAGGTTCTGATTAGCACAGAGGAAGAGACTCCTGGTTGTGGAGAGACACCTAGGAGCAGCTCAGCCTTCTGGCTTTCCCGTCTTTCCATGCTGCTGATTGCCCCCCTCTAGCTTCCCCCCTGCCACTGCTACCACCCCTCACACCAAGAAAGAAACACCTCTGGAACCCACCCAGCTCCACGGATGGATTTGGCCTCAGTTAATCCAAACTCAACTTCCTTTGAGCCAGAGCCAGGAATATGTAGAAAGGCCATTGGGCAGCAGACAGACAAAACCAAGCAAGATGGATAAAACCCAGCACACAGCCACGCAGAAGAGAACTGGCTGCAGGGTGCCTGTGGCTTTGGGTGATCTTGGTCGCCGATGCCCGCACACATGGAAAAGCAGACCCAGATTTCGTCGTCTTATGTGGTTGTGGTTGGAGTTAGGGACTGTCACCGTCACATGGAATGCATGACCACAGACCTAGACACAGACCTGGCTTTTTAAAAAGCTAATTTATTTATTTGAAAGGTAGAGACACACAGAGATGGGAAAAGAGAGGTCTTCTGTCCACTGGTTCCCTCCCCAGATGCCTGCCACAGCTGGGGTTGGGTCATTCTTTATGGGGCCTGGCATCAGAGTGGTCTGTGGCTATTGGTGAGGAGTGAGTATTTTTCTTTTCTTTGGAATCTTACTGCTTGCTTGTGTTTTCCCATAGATGAAGCTTCTAAGACGCCTGCCAGAGGGTCTGGCCCTGGGTCCTGGTGATGTCCCAGGACAGACAGGCAAGGGTTCAGCCAGGAACAGCCTGGACCTGCACACCTGTGCTTTCCTGTTCCTCTGACAGGTCACCTCACTCCAGTTCTAGTTTCTGATCTGTCGTGCACGCCTTTACCATCCCTTGGGGAACATTTTCAAGCCGGCCATTTCCGCCACATTGAAAGCTCTCTCTTCCTGACTTCCCTCTCTGCTGGTCCTGACCCAGGTGGGCCATGCTTGCTCCACTTCCCCCCAAGAAGAAACCTGCATCCTGCACCTGCTCTGGATTGCAGCACGCAGGGCAGCTGAGCAGGGAGAAAGGCGGGACTAAACAGGCTTGCATCCTGGGGTGGGTTCTGAGGGGCCCAGTGCCGTGCCCAGGAGGAGGCATCTCGGGGGTTCTGCAGCCACTCTTTCCAACCAGACAAAACCCTCACAGCACTGAGGATGGTGGTGGCCACTGAGCTGGTGACACCCCAGTTCCTCTCAAGCCTGGCTCAGAGGCACCAGGCCAGGCACTGTGCCAAGACCCCAGAGCTGCCCTAGTCCTTGTCCTCACTGGGGCAGAGGCCAGGGCTGCAGCCACACCTCGCATGTGGACCATGCTGGGCCATTTTCACAGTACGGCCCCACGAGGAGGGGTGGGCATGGTGCCACTCTGTTTTCACAGAGGAGGGAGCTGGCTCACCTAAGGCCCCAGGGTCCCGAGGCTGCTGAGTGGGAGTCCGACTGGAGCCTGGGTCTTCCTAGGCAAGGGAAATGGGACTTCTTGCTATACATTGTGTACCTGGGATCCCCAAACATCTGAGTCCAAGCCAGAGACGCACTGGGGTCCCATCTCTGCCCACCCTAACCATACGACCCCTGGGAGCACTGACTGCCTTGAGCCAGCCCTGGGCACTGTGTTCTCCAGCCACCAACAAGCAGAGGGCTCCCCACGGCCTCCCGTGGTGACATGGCCACTGGAGTCCTAGTGCCTTAGAGACCCATGTGGGCTCCTCCCTCCAGCCCCATGCACCTTGTCCGGACCTGAGGATGCCTAGAATGGGGGAAGGCTGTGGATTCAGGATAGGCTGATGGTTTTCTAACCTTTGAGACTTCTGAAGCACATTCTTCAAGTACACTGGGACACGGTAGCCCCAAGCGCAGCAGCTACTTGGGCTGGGCCCTGTGTCTCCACCACCACATCGAGGCAACCCCTCATTCTCCCCGGAGTCACTGGCAAGAAACCCCTGGGTTAACTGATTGCCCAGTTGGAGAACCACCCAGACACTTCCTGCACGGGCCCTCTTGCCTTGCTGGGGTTCACAGCCCCTCCCTGCCAATCAGAGTCCTTGAAAACCCATGTGAGATGCCTTCCTGGGCAGGCCAGGCTGCAGTGGGAGGAAGATGGGGGACAGGGGGTGGGGTAGGGAGCAGCTTTCTGATTCTTCTTCCCCAGAATCCCTGCCTGTGGCTCTGGGACAGTTGGGCAGGACCCTAGGCCAAGTGACCAGAGAGAGGAAGAGAAATGACACCTGCCCATCCTTGGGATGCTCATGCAGGCATACAGGTTCAGGCATACACATATGTGCACATACACATGCCTACACACACACACACATATGCAAAAGCTAGTCCCAAAGAAAAGCCCCATGTAAGCAAGGCTCGCACAGCAGCAGGCGCCAGCATGCGTGTGGCGGCCAGAAGGCAGGGGCTGAGCCAGGTGAGGCACTGGGGAAAATCCCCAAGGGAGAGGCCTGGACTAAGCAAAGAGCCGCTGCTTCCAGGAAAGCAGGGCCTTACCCGTGGGACTCTGTTCCCCGAGCTGGGGGTAGGGAAGGCCCAGGTGGTCCAGGCAGGGGTGGGCTAGAGGCAGGGCCACAACCCCCAGGGCACCCACAGGCACGAGCGTGGGTCCAGGGGAGGAAGCTGCTTGTACCCAGCCCCTGTGGGCAGCAAACATGAGATATGAGTAAGTGTGCTTGAAGTGCAGGAGGTGGCAGGGGAAGGCCAGACAGGTGGTTCTGATGACGATTCTTGTCCACGGAGGGGAAGCAAGAAACAACAGCATCAGTGAGGAGGTTTTTGTTTTTGCTAAAAAGACCGTTTGGAGCCAGCAAAGATGAAAACTTTAAAGGAGACCCAGGGGCAAATTCTGTAGACAAACCTCACCCACTTTGTCCCTATCCCTTCTTGGAGCTGTCAATCACCTGACCAGGGTTTCCCAGAAAGGTCTCCTTCTCACACCTGGAGCTGGGAGCCCTGGGAACTGGGAGGGCAAGCAGAGACCCTAAGTGTCCCCTCCCACCTGGGGCCCACGGGTGTCCCGGGCTCTGATTCTCCCTGTGCTGCTGAGTCCCCCTCTCCAAGCTCAGCTCTGGGGCTGTCCCCCTCCCAAGCCTCCTTCCTCTGGGAGCTGCGGGCAGCCCACCTGGAACCCATGCCACTCCTAGGTCTGCCTGGCTGGGACCTGCTCTGGGCCCTGTGAACTCTGCGGACCCCCTTTCCAAAGGGGCACCAGGACATGCAAGGGACCTTATAGAGAACACCCATGGGCTCTGACCTCGGGCTTTATTCAGGCCCGAGGTCTGGCACCATGGGCCATGAGCTCAGTGCTAATGAATCGCCGTCCTGTGGTCAGTGCGGGCTCTTTAAACAGAAACACACAACATGAGGTTCTGTGCATGCCATGCGGTATCTTCTTCGCGCCTCCCATCAGCTGTGTGGGCGGCTCCCTCCACCCCTTTCTTTCCTCTCGGTGGCAGCTGGACCTGCTGGGTGTTCATCTCACATATTCTCTGGGTCCCAACCCACCTGAGTGTTGGGCTGCAAGACCAAAGCTAGCAGGCTGTGCAGCCTTTGGCCTCACTGTCAGGACTAACAGAGGCCCAGCTTTGCTACCTGAGACACGGAGCAGCTCTGAGGCTGCAGCTTCTCTGGCTGTGCCCGTGACCTTACAGGATGTCCACACCAGAGCACCGTAGCAAATGCAGAAGTGTCTCGTCCACCGCTGCCCCCCTGCTGAGCACACTGACCCTAGCTGGCACTGTCTCACGGCCCCTCCCACTGCCTGGCACTCCCACCCCAGCCACCATGGAAACTCCCTGAGGACCCAGCAGGAGCAGAGGGGCTCCTGGCTGGGGTGGAGGAGAGGTGCTAGGAAGGTGAAGTTGGGCTGGGAGCCCCAGAATGTCTACCTCCTGTGTCCTGGGCCTCTGCAACGCACCCACCTGCCACTCATGATGTGAGGGTGGGGTCCAGAATCTGCGGTGATTTGGGGGCTGAGAGGAGGGCAGAGGTCAGGCCAGAGCCCCCCTCAAGGTGTGCTGCCTGGCTTTGAGGCCCTCCCCATCTCCCCAGTGGCTCCCCTGTCCATGTTCAGTGTCTGCCCTGCACCCCTGTTACCCCTGTCCCAACCCCTACCTTCTGCTGCAGCTGTCATAAGACCCAGCATGGTGCTGGGCAAACAGAGCTCTTAAAACACAGTCCGTCCTCACTAGTTATGGATTGCAAAGTCACCTGCTTGCCTGGAACCATAAGGCAGCCCTGGCTGCCTTTTGGGGTCACTCACAGACACGCACCGAGCAGGGCAGGGTGTGAGCTGCTCCACGGGCCCCTTCCCTGCAGCGCTGCAGTGGAGCGAGCACGGGCTGCCCTCTTGCTCCAGCTGTTCTATAAACCAGCGTCCTCCATGCAGGCTGTTTGGTGCCATGTTTTCCACATTGTTGGTGACCCCAGCATGGCACTGCAGCACTGTCTAGTGTTCAAAAGAAAGTTGTGATGAGTTTTTTTCTTTTTAAGATTTATTTTATTTAATTGAAAGGCAGAGTTAGAGGGAGAAAGGGAGAGGGAGACAGAGAGAGCTTCCATCCACTGGTTCACTCTCCAAATGGCTGCAATAACCAGGGTTGGGCCAAATTAAAGCCAGAAGCTTCTTCAGTGTCTCCTATGTGGGTTTGGAGGTGACATTGTCAGCTGCTTTCCCAGGTGCATTAGCAAGGAGCTAGATTGGAAGTGGAGCAGCCAGGACTCCAATTGGCACCATATGGGATGCTGGCCTGGCAGGTGGCAGCTTAACCCTTAATGCCACAATGCCAACACCATGATGAGTCTTACAGGGAAAACACGAGGGTTAGAATAGCTTCCTTCAGGCACAGTTGGCTATGAGTGCAGTTAATGAATCAATATTTAGTAAATCAGGCATCTTTAAATAGAAACACAACACAATGCCATGGACTGGATAAAAATGTTGGAACTAGAAGCTCAAAGGAACCTAATTATATTTCCCCTAGTTCAGTATTTGCTAGTTTGGTGTTCACTGTGCCTTTGTGGCTCATATCTGCCGTGAACAATGAACACGGACCGCACAGGTACTATACCTGGGACCACCCAGATTTAGGGAATCAGATTTTCCTGGGCTTAGGCATTGGCCTAATCTGTGTTTTTCAGTTTCACAGGCAATTCTGATGCTGGGCCTGGGTGGGAGCCCCTGCAGTTCTGTAATGTGGCCGTCACAGAGCATAACCTACCAACACCGCGCTGGGCTGCCACACAGCCTGCTGTCATGTGTAAGCACAGGACTGACCACGAGTTGGGATTCTGCAGATCCTGTGTGGTCTCAGGGAAGGCATCCAACATCCGAGGCCTCAGCGTCCCTTCCTATAACTTGAAGATAACATCAACACCCAATGGGCTGTCTGTTCTGAGATGCAGGGAGCCCAGGAGTCTACTTGCATGAGAAACTAAGGTGTCTTCCATCTACTGGTTCACTCCTCAAATACTCACAGCAGCCAGTGCTGGGCCAGGCTGAGCCTAGGAACCCAGAACTGAATCCAGATCTCCCACATGGGTGGCAGGGACCCAACTGCTTAAGCCATCAGTGCAGCCTCCAGGGTGTGTGTTAGCAGGAAGCTGGAATTGGAAGCAGAGCTGGGACTTAAACCCAGGTACTCCAGTATGGGATATAGGCATCCCAAGTGATCCGCACCAAACACCTTCCCCCGAGGCATCTTTTGAGAAAGAACTCACCCCAAGAGAAAAGGCAGAAAGAAGATCTTGGTCCAAGAGTAATGAGCGCTAGGGAGGGACCGCTTGGAGGACCACTTGCTGTGGTCACTCGGGCCAGCCTCTAGCTTGCCCTTGAAGGCTTGAGCTGGAGGGGACTGCAGGGAAGGCTGCTGACCCGAGAACCCTGGGGAGCCCTGGGGAGCCCAGAGCCACAGCTTTGAGGCAGACATGGTCCAGGACAGAAGCAGACCATCTCCGCTCAAAGGAGGGCACTGGGCATCGTGGTTGCCCGGCTTGTTCTGTGTATGCCTCATCCGTGATGTGGCACCTCCTGGAGCTTTGGAGGCATGGAGGCCACTGCTGAAGGTGGCACCCCAGGGAACCAGAGCTAGGTGGGGCAGAATTGAACTCCCAACTTAGGGAAGATACTTCCTGGGACAGCCCAAAAGTAGGAAACCAGCAGCCCCGTTCAGAGGACGGGCAGGTGCAAAGTCCCCAAAGATGGCTAGTTCCAGTGCATATGCTCATTGTTCACACCAGACCTGCAAGGCAGAGGACAGGAGTCCCCGATTCCTGAGAGTCAGCCCAGCTGGTAGCTCTCAAGTTCGGAAAGGATACAGGAGGGCCAGCCACGAGGGTGTCGTGTGCCTGTCCTTTCGGGGATGACACCGGCAGAACATCGCTGTCTGTGACCTGGAACTGAGTGGGATCCCCTGGGTACATCTCTGCAAAGCGCTGACCCATGTCCCCAGAGCACCACCTGTGCCCAACACGTCACAGCTCTCTCTCCGCATGCCAGCCAGCCTTTACCCTCCCAGCCTGGCCTTTCTGTCAACAGAGTTCTATTTTGTACAACGTTCTTTTGTTTACTTTCGTTTGAGAAACTGTACTTTTCCTCATTCACCATAGCCAAGACACGGAAATAACCTAAATGCCCATCAACAGATGAATGAATAAAGAAAATGTAGCATATACATACGATGACGTATGATCCAGCCTTAACAAACTGAAGGCAGGAGATACTGCCAATCTCAACAGCACAGGTGAACCCAGAGGAAGTTCTGTTGAGTGAGATGCGCGAGACGCAGGAAGGCAGATACTATGTGGTTCCACGTGTGGTGTGTGGGACACCTGAAAGAGTCCAACTCGAAGAAGCCAGGCATGGAATCGCAGCTCTAGGGGTTGCAGAGAGGAGAAAATGGGAGGGAACTTAGTCCGTGGCATCAGGTTCCGGGGATGCTAGATTAGTGAGTCGGTGAGCCGTGGCACCTACAGTTCCCAGCGTGGCCTGAGGACAGCACTCGTGCTGAGTGTTCTGACCACAGGCCACAGGGCGCCTGGTGGCACAGGAGGAAACTCCTGGAGGTGAGGGGCATGGTCAGTCTCTGACTGTGCTGGTGATGTCCCAGGGGGATGCCCAAGTCCAAGCTCAACACCCCTTTAAATGTGGGCGGTTTTCTGTATGTCAGTCATACCTCAGCAGAGCTTTAAAAATGATCGAACTTTTCTGTTGTGTTTTTTTTTTTTTAATTTATTTATTTGAAAGAGTTACAGAGAGAGGCAGAAAGAGAGAGAGAGAGAGACAGGTCTTCCATCTGCTGGTTCACTCCCCAGATGGCTACAATGGCCAGAGCTGCACTGATTCGAAGCCAGGAGCTTTTTCCGGTCTCCCACATGGGTGCAGGGGCCCAAGGACTTGGGCCATCTTCTACTGTTTTCCCAGGCCATAGCAGAGAGCTGGATTGGAAGAGGAGCAGCCGGGACTAGAACCGGTGTCCATATGGGATGCCGGCGCTTCAGGCCAGGGCTTTAACCCACTGCGCCACAGCGCAGGCCCCCTGAAGTTTTAAAAAGGAAGTAAGAAACAGTGCTTCCCCACCCCCACACAGAACCTGAAGAGCTGGATGAAAGAAGTGGACGTGAGGGCAGTAGTGGCCGTGACCCTGCCTGGTGGCCCACCCACCTCGTAGACGCCATCTCCAGCTCTTCGCTGTAAGTGGGGAGTCCTGAAGTTGGTCCTGCAAGCACTGGGAGAAGTGTAAACTGGATTTAGCTGCTGCTGTGGGGTGAAGAAGCACCGCACTGGGAAGTGAGGAACCAGGAGGGGGCAGCACACCCCTCCAGCTTTCCAGTCTCCACCTCCCCCTGGCCCAGTCCAACAGGGAGCAGCTGGCAAAGCCAGACGTGGTTTGCTGGGTCCCCAATGGGGAACAGAAGAAAGACTAGCACACAGAGGAGCTGGGGACTGCTGTCACACACGCGTGTGCACACATGCACCCCTGGGCCACAGGCATCCTCCCAGCAGGCCAGGCAAGCCAGCCAAGCCTCACGGCCCTGACTGTGGTAAGACCACCTTGACTCCGAGCCGTAGCCCCTGGCCTGCATCACTACTTCATCCCCAGACATGATGGTCTGAGACCTTTCTGTGCAAAGGAAGCTCCGGGTTTAGCTCTGCAGGGACCCCTCGGCATCCACACAGGAAACAAGGGCCACCCCGCTGTCCCGGAGAGGACTCCGGAGAAGCTGCACACAGCAAACACGATGGCACTCAGTAACTCACGGCGGGTACGAGCTAGAAGTCTTCTCTCGTCTCCGTTTAGTGCCAGCCCATTCGGTCTGATCAGGTCCCTCTGCCACCCTACTGTTCAGCACTGCACTGTCACTTCCTTGAGAGTCGTGTCGAGGGGTGTGTGATGTTTTGTGTGTGTGTTTGCTTGTTTGTGGCTCATGGATTGCCGGCCTTCTACCCTAGAGAGCTGGCTCACAAGGGCGGGGTCCTGCCAGCTTCCCCCACACAGCAGCCTCAGGCCTGGCACCTTGCAGATCTCAAGTATTTGTCAAATGAACCAAGAATACATGTAAGCGTGGGCATTTAGCCTTGCAGTTAAGACGTTGACTGAGATGTCCACAGAACACATTCAGTACCTGGCTCCAGTACCTGACTGCTGCTTCCTGCTACTGTGGACCCTGGGAGGCAGCAGTGATGACTTACAGGGACAGTAACTGGGTCCTTGTTGCTCTCATGGGAGACTTGGGTTGAGTCTTCTGCTTGCTGTCTTAACCAGGCCCAGCCCCGGCCTTTGTGGCCATTTGGGGAGTGAACCAGTGCTGTGAGCACTCCCCTCCTCCCCCCAATGAATGTGTACCTTTTAACTACATCTAAATTTATATAATGGTTCTAAAGGAGATGAGATGATTGACATGATAGATCTATAACTTATGGGTGTATGTGGGTACATCAAAAAGCTTGTGGAACATGGAATTAAAAGATCGGTTTATTTTAGTACAAAAGACTTTGAAATCCATGCGTAGATTTTTAATAACACACATTGTCTATGTTGGGCGTGTGGCCTAACAAACAGGACGGCAAGTGCTCCCCTTGCCTACAAACCACTCCCAGGGGCAGGGGCAGGGGCAGCGGCAGCGTGCCAGATGGCTGCTCTCTCCTCCGAAACACTCCTGCCCAGACACCCACGAGGATTAGGGCCCTAACCCAGGCTTCTCCCCTCACCACAGCTTCACCTCCAGTGCTCGGCTGGCACGGGGCTCATTGGTCGTTAGATCTGCTGGGACCCCATGGATTCCAAAGGTGGCTCCGCCTCAGCCCTCTGGGCACTGTCTAGAAATATGCATTTCTGGACCCTACCACTAGCTTCTGATTCTCTCCAGTCCATAGTTCAAGGTGGCTTAGTGGCTTCCTAGGAACACAAGCTCAAGTCCTGCTCTACCACTCCTTGGGGAAGCTTCTTAACTCCTCTGTGCCTTGACTTCTTCACCCATAAAACAGAGATAATAACGAAACCCACTGCTTAGGCTCATTGGGGGGACCAAAGTCGACGACGGCTGCCGTGCTGTCAGCGCTACGTCTGACTCAGAGCAAAACCTGAATAAATGCAGCTATTACTGTCAGCATTATCTCACCCCCTCTTAGTGGCTGACGTGGGGAGAGTATCCAGGCCGCCTGACCCTGGATCCAGTGTTCTTTCCAACACGTCACTCTGAATGCGCACACGGCTTCCCTGTGAGGCCGTGCTCGGTGCTCAGCTCAGCCAACACATGGCCGCTGCCCTGGGACCCTATCATGGGGCCATATGGAACGGAGGAGGACACCTGGGAGCCAGGAGCAAATCTAGCCCCTGAGGAACAGCAAGCTGGAGAACACAGTTCAGCGGTGCAGCTTGCAAGGTCCTGTGGGAAGCCATCTGGCTGCTCCTGTTAGCATTTCATTATGGAAACACTGGGCACCAAAAATAGAAGATCTTGAGGGGAACTTGATCTTCTGGGCTTGACTGAACAGCTGCTGGAGAGTTCCAGGAGCCGAACACCAGGGGGCAGTGTCGCGCTGTGCAGGTGGCTGCTGGTGGCCACCCCTACCGGACTCTGGAAATTTCCAGGAAAAGTCTTTCTGACCCTGTGGTGAGGGTCCCTGCAGATCCCCAGCTCCTGTCCTGGGGGAACCACTTTGCATGCTGCCTACTCCTTGGGGAACCTTAAGGGCTGGGCGAATTCTTGCTTCTTCCTCCCTTCCCAGCCCCAGAACTGTGCAGTTGTCCTGGACACATAGTAAGCATGAAAACATATCTGGTTGGTTGATGGATGAACATGTGGAATTCAGATAAGTTGTGGAAAATGGCAACAAAATTCAACAAGTTGTGTTTTACAGATCTGACTGGCTTTTATTAGCAATTTTTTAAAAAGATTTACTTATTTATTTGAAAGAGTGACAGAGAAGAAGAGACAAAGAGATAGAGATCTTCCATCTGCTGGTTCACTCCCTAAATGCCCTCAACAGCTCGGGTTATACCAGGCTGAGGTCGGGAACTCCATCCTGGTCTCCCAAATGGGTGGCAGGAACCCAAGCACGTGAGTCCTCACTTGCTGCTCCCCAGGCACAGTAGCAGGTGCTCTGGGCAGGAAGTGGAGGAACTGGGACCCAAGGCCATGACACCTGCTTAAATCAGCCTGTGACCAGACAAGAACCCCAGGAGCTGGGTGGGGAACTGAGCTCCATAGGTTGAAAAGGCTGGTGAGCTGGCCGGTGCCGCGGCTCAACAGGCTAATCCTCCACCTAGTGGCACCAGCACACCGGGTTCTAGTCCCGGTCGGGGCGCCGGATTCTGTCCCGGGTGCCCCTCTTCCAGGCCAGCTCTCTGCTGTGGCCCGGGAAGGCAGTGGAGGATGGCGCAAGTGCTTGGGCCCTGCACCCCATGGGAGAGCAGGAGAGGCACCTGGCTCCTGCCTTCAGATCAGCGCGGTGCGCCGGCCGCAGCACGCCAGCCATGGTGGCCATTGGAGGGTGAACCAACGGCAAAGGGAAGACCTTTCTCCCTGTCTCTGTCACTATCCACTCTGCCTGGAGAAGAGAAAAGAGAAGAGAAGAGGAGAGGAGAGGAGAGGAGAGGAGAGGAGAGGAGAGGAGAGGAGAGGAGAGGAGAGGAGAGGAGAGGAGAGGAGAGGAGAGGAGAGGAGAGGAGAGAGGAAGGGGAGAGAAAAGAGAAAAGAAAAGAAAAGAAGGGAAAGGGAAAGGGAAGGGAAAGGAAAGAAAGGAAAAGGCTGGTGAAAGTAGAGGCAGGACATAAGTCGACTGGTCATTTCAAAGCTACCTTCCTTAAAGGAATCAGGTTGGCATAATGGGATCTGGCTGTCATCTCTCTCCTGATTTCTCAGAAGGTCAGATCTTAAAGTGAATAGCTTAAGGTTTGATTGGGTGGTGTGAAAGCTTAGTATTTTGTATCGATCTACTCAGTCCAAATCAGTGGCCTCCCATAAATTCTGTTTCACAGAAGGGAACTCCTTGAGTCTAGAAGGAGTGGTAGAGATGGGAGGTTTACGGTCCAGTTGGGGGGGGGGGGTCATGGCTACATGGGAAAGGCAGGAGGTGAGAGGGCTTGGGGAGGAAAGCAGGAGGTGCATTTTAGGGAACTGGGTCCCCAGTGCTGAGGTCAAAGCTTCTCCTCCAGGGCCCTGAGTGGCAGCACCAGAAAAATGGGGGAGATGCACCCAAGGAGTCCAAGCCATGGCTCACCAGGACTCCCCATGGGCATCACTGTCACCCCCTGTCTCCGGGGTGGTTTTCAGCCACCCCTCTCATCCTACAAGACCCCCCTGGCAGGGCCTCGGTCTCACTGCCTCCTTCTGGGTGATGTATGCAGCTCAGTACCCTAAGCCTGTACTAGGGGACTTCAAAAAGTTCATGGAAAATTCGTAATTAAAAACTATGGGTTTCAAAAAATATGCTCAAAATAAGCTCATCTTTTAATTCTGTTTTCCATGAGCTTTTTGAAGTCCGCTTGTATCCCACATCCTCAGCACATGAGTCTCGCTCAGGGGACAGCGCCCGTCGTGTTCAGAGCAGAATGCTCTGGAGACCAGAGCAGAGTAAGTATTCGTCTGATGAAGGATTAAACTACGAGCGCGGGAGGGAAGGGAAGGGGGGAAAGAAACAGGAAGGACAGGAGGTAGTCTCCTAAAGACCTCAAGGCTCCTCCGCCAGGATTTCAGTCTCTGCCCCCACCCCACGTGCTGCATCCTCATTCCACCTGCCCCAGGGTGAGAACCCTGGCTCTTCAGGGACCACAGAATGGCAAGCGCATGGGAGGAAGGAAGACCTACCTGGGAGCCCCAGCTGCAGTTCCTAGCAGCTGTCAGGGGTGTGGCTTCCCTGAGAGCCATCTGGCATCTGCGCCTCATCGATCCCTCCTTGCAGACAATCACGAGAAATAACCAAGACCACGTGCAGCACAGGGCTCGTCCCAGCTCGGTGGCGTGCCACTGTTGAACCCATCAGGCACTCGGCAGTGGACCTGGACAAGAGGCACGTGGGGCCCCTGGCATCGTGAACAGGCTCGTGGCAGGGGCCATGGCTATGAGCAGCATTCAGCTTGGGAGGGGGGGGAGGTGGAGGGGGTTGAGTACAAGGTGGGCTGAGCTGTGTGTAGGGGACCCCACCTGGGCAGAAGCAGCAGGTTCAACCTTCCAGGAGGTGAGAGATGGAAAGCAGAAGCCTCGTCCATGGCTGGGGGAGAGACAGCCCAGCTCTGTCTCCAGGTCAGGTGGTGACGAGAGAAGTATGGGAGAGCGGAGGCAGCTGCTGGTCCGAGGGCACAGGGCAGGGCATGCAAGGGCACGGGGCACCGTGGCAACACTGGGCATGCCTCATGTCAGACAGCAAGATCGAGTCTCCTGCTGGGGACTCCCCGAGTACCCTGACTACCCCCTCGGGTAAGGGGCAGCCACAGGAGGCCCTGGATGACCCGGCCGGCTGGGACAAGTGCTCTGGGGAGATGGCATCACTCCTGCAACCCACTTCTCCCCTTTGGGCTCCCAGCAGGTGGTCTCTGCCACTCAGCACTGGCTGGCCAAGGTCAGGTAGTGACCGGTGAGGGCAGCCTTGGCTTTCTTCCCAGCCCAAGGGCTTCCCAGTGTGCCCCTGCTGGCTGCCATTTGCTGTGGTGGTTGCCAGGGGAACCTTGGACTATTTTTGTACATTCCGCAGCTGATGACGCTGTGGAAATGCTCAGGGGATGTTGGTCCAGGACTGACCCTGGAAACAACGCCCAAGCAGGCACCGCTGCAGACCTTGGCCGAGGCCCAGGAGCTGTTCTGATGCCCCTGGCGTGGCCTCAGCGGTTACATTATTACTTGGGAACAGCTGCATCCCATGTTGGAGTGCCTGGTTTTAAAGATTTGTTTGTTGAGGCCCCAGGCTGCAGCATGACAGAAGGCAGTGTGGCTGGAAGATTTGTTTGTTTATTGTAAAGTCAGGGCTACAGAGAAAAAAGGAGAGACAGAGATTTCCAGCTGCTGGTCCATTGTCCAGATGGCTTTAATGGCCAAGGCTGGACCAGGAGCTTCATCCAGGTGCCCCATGTGGGTGGCAGGGACCCAAACTCTTGGGCCATCTTCTATGTTTTTCTCAAGCAGCTAGCAGGGAGCTGGATCAGAAGTGGAGTGGCTGGGACTTGAACTGGTATCATGGGCAGCAGATTTTAGCTGCTACACCACGATGCCAGCCCCAGGGTGCCTCATTTGAGTCCTGGCTACTCTGCTTCCAATCCATCTTCCTGCTAATGTGCATCCTGGAAGGCAGCAGTTGATGGCTCAAGAACTTGGGTCCCTGTCACTCATGTGGGAGACCTAGATTGACTTCTAAACTCCTGGCTTTGACCTGGCCCAGCCCTGGGTGTTGCAGGTATTTGGGGAGTGAACCAGTGGCCGGTATTGTGCAGAGGATACAGCCACTGCCTGCAATGCTGGCATCCTATATGGGTGCCTGTTTGTGTCCCGGCTGCTCCACTTCTGATCCAGCTCCCTGCTAATGGCCTGGGAAAAGCAAGGAGGATGGCCCAAGTGCTTGAGCTCCTGCTCCCACATGGGAGACCTGAAGAAACTCCTGGCTCCTGGCTTCGGCCTGGCTCAGCCCTGGCCGTTGGGGCCATCTAGTAAAGTGCACCAGCAGATGGAAGATCTCTCTCTCTCCTTGTCTCGCTCTCTGTAATGCTTTCAAATGAATAAATGAAGATTTTTTTTTGTCTACACTCTTTTAAATAAAATGGAAAAAATGTAGTGGTAAGGAATGGATTTTAAAGATAAATTTATTTTGATTCAAAAAATTTTGAAAGCCACACCTAACTTTTTCATAACGCACGTTTTTCACAAACTTTTGTAAGCTCCTCATATAGACAGTAAGTGATGAAACCAGGATCTGAGCTCAGGTCAGTGTGACTCTGAACTCTGCCCCTGTCCACAAGGCACATGTGACTTACGGCGTGCATGTCTGTTAGCCACCTAAGCACTGCTGATTCAAGGACAGCAATCATTTTTCTCATGAGACGCAAAGACACTATGGGGCAGACTATTTTCCCAAAATGTCCCAGTGCCCCTTGACCCCAGGCAGGTCTCTCTGGCTGCCTTGGGGGATAGAAGTGATGCTGGGGCACCTCTGGGGCTGGGGCACTGCTGTGCTTTGGACAAGACCTGGCTCCTGAATGTTGAAACCCCAGAAGTCATAAGTTAATGGCACCCAGTGGGGGGGAGGGGTTAACCCGGTTATGGTGTTTAGGAAGTGGGCCTAGTGGAGAGTTCTTAGGATACTGGGAGTGTGTCCCTGAAGGCCATTGTCATGACAGGCCTGGTTAGATAGCCCTGAGCTATCTAACCTGGCCCACCATGAGACCCGACACACACTCCTCCACTGTCATTCCCATCAGATGCCAAACCAGGGGCTGCCTTGGACCTGAACCTCCAAAACTGTGCATTAAGTGAGTCTTTTCTCTGTATAGAGTTCACTCCTCTCAGGTATTTCCTTATGGTACTACAAGGTTGAGTGATAGTCATAGGAGGAGGAACAGTCCAGCCACCACCCGCTAAGAGGCATCCCATGGAGAGGAATGGCATTCCTGCCTGGCAGCCAGCCTTAGCTTCTGAAAGAGAGGATGAAGGGGGTGAGCCTTCATCATTCTAGCTGAAGCCTCAGCTGTCAGGGCCAGACGTCATCCCCACGGTGTCCCCTGAGTTACAAGTACCCAGAAGCTCTGAGCACAACTGATTTCATACCAGTAAGTCCTGGAGAGCAACTGGTTATATAGTATGGCAACTGGGATGGGAACTCTGTCAAACTATAAGGTGCTGTACACCTGTTGGATGTTACGAGTCAGCCTGAGGTCTTCATAATGGGATTGCGTTGGTATCTGCAGCAGTAAACGTGTGTTGGCTTGAGTTCTCCTGCGCAGCGAAGAATGAGGCTGTCGTTCGTGTGTGGGTCCATACACTGGGGAAGTGGCCCATAGGGTGAGGTGTGGGGGACTGGGAAGAATGAACCTGGGAAGGAGGCTTGGCCAATCCAAGACTGTGCCATCAAGCTGATGCCACTGGGAGAATGGGGGCCCTGGGCCTCAGGGCTGCAGGGGGAGGGTTTGTCTATCCAGGCCCCTATATGGCCAGAAGGTCGCTCCCTGGGGGATGCTAACTCCTTGCACCTTCTGGTTTGCAAACGGCCCAGAATGGCTTCTAAGACAGTTGAACCAGGCCCTGAGTGAGGATCGTGTGCTGTGCTGTGCTTTCAGGCTATGAAAGGGAGCATAAAAGACACCCCTTACAGAATGTCATCAAATAATCCTACAGAAAATGATTGCATCTGATGCCCTGGCCCAAGCCCCCAGGGCCACTCCCTGCCTGGTTGGCCACTTCTCCACTAGCTGTGGGGCAGCCTGGAAGAGCCGTGCACTTCCAGGCCTGTGGGAACCAGGCTTTAGTGTGCTCACTGCAATCATCAGCCAGAGAGGGCAGCTCAGGTGACATCTGGCTGTCACAGCAAGGCCTGGGGAGGGCCTAGCCAGGGCACTCTGCCTCGGAGGGACTGGTTCTGCACATGCAGCCCCCTTGCAGGAGCATCTAGGGAGGCTGACAGTGCCCAGTGGGCCAGGCTGTTTGAAGACTGGGCCTTGAAGAGCAGCCTTCTGATGGAAGGGTGAGGTTACAGCATTCAGACCCTATGTTTACTGCTGGAAGCTATCGATGTGGTAGAGCCGCCCCCCACCCCCAAGCAGGTGCCCAAAGGTGCGAGGAGTCAGTATGCAGGTCCTTGGTCCAGACCCCTCCCTGGAGGGAGCCAGGTTGCTGGTCAGGCCCCTCTGCCTCACCCTTCACATGCCAGTCAACTCCATTGTCCACCTGTCAGTAGCTGCTGGTCTTATGAGAATACCTCAAAAGGTTCATGAATAGCAGAAGAATTAAAAGAGAAGTTTAGGGACATGCATTTCGCTTAATGGCTAAGACATCAGTCGGGACACCTGCATCTCCCGCATCAGAGTGCCTGGGTTTGAGTCCTATCTCAGAGCCTGATTTTTTTAAAAGAGTTATTTATTTATTTATTTGAGAGGTAGTTACAGACAGAGGGAGAGACAGAGAGAAAGGTCTTCCATCTGCTGGTTCACTCCCCAAATGGCCACAATGGCCGGAGCTGGGCCAATCCGAAGCCAGGAGCCAGGAGCTTCTTCTGTGTCTCCTACACGGGTTCAGGGGCCCAAGGACTTGAGCCATCTTCTGCTGCATTCCCAGGCCATAGCCTGGATTGGAAGTGGAGCAGCTGGGATTCAAACCAGCGCTTATATGGGATGCCAGCACTGCAGATGGTGCCTTTACCTTCTGTGCCACAGTGCCAGCCCCTCGGAGCCTGATTCTACCTTTCTGCTAATGCAGACCCTGGGAGGCAGCAGGTGAGGGCTCAAGTATTTGGGTACCTGCCACTCATGTAGGAGAGCAACTCCTGACCTCAGCTTTTGTGGGCATTTGGGGAACGAACCAGCAAATAGGAGTTCTCTCTCTGCCTCTCAAATAACACATTTTTTTAAAAAGACAAGTCAATATTTATACAAAACCTTTGAAATTCAGGAATACTTTTTTCACAACATGTATTTTCCATAAACTTTTGAAGAGCCATTATATTTTAATGGTTTTTCATAGACTTCAAGTAAAGAAATGGGGTCCATGCCCCATGTTCTGTGTCTGTGTCCTCACTGCTATGCCAGGAGAGTGGCTTGGTGCCTTCTGGAAGGGGAGGCCCTGGGTGTGCCGAGGAAAGGCACTGCTGAGCATTCTGGAGTGCAGAAAAACACGTGTTCCCAAGAGTGTGGAGCGCTGCATGTCGGCAGGTGGGGCTTGGCCTGGGAAAGGACTTTAGAAATGGCCGGCGCCGTGGCTCACTTGGCTAATCCTCCGCCTGTGGTGCTGGCACCCCGGGTTCTAGTCCCGGTCGGGGTGCCGGATTCTGTCCCAGTTGCTCCTCTTCCTGTCCAGCTCTCTGCTGTGGCCCGGGAAAGCAGTGGAGGATGGCCCAAGTCCTTGGGCCTCTGCACCTGCATGGGAGACCAGAAGGAAGCACCTGGCTCCTGGCTTCAGATCGGTACAGCATGCCAGCTGCAGCGCGCCCACAGCGCACTGGCGGTAGTGGCCATTTAGGGGGTGAACCAACGGAAAAAAGAAGACCTTTCTCTCTGTCTCTCTCTCTCTAACTCTGCCTGTCAAAAAAATTAAAAATAAATTAATTTAAAAAAATAAAATAAATTAAAAAGAAACTGCACCAATGGCAACAACATCCCAGTGCACGGAGCCCTGGCAACGGCTGGGCACTGAGCTTCCTATTGGAGAGGTTGGATTTGAATGTGTGTGGGGACTGGGTCAGAACCCAGCTCCCCCACTCTCCTGCCACCCTCCTTGCAGCCTTCTCTTTGTCCCAGGGTGGCCTCCCCGTGACGCCTGGAGTCCCTCAGCTGGGAGGAGGCCCTGGTCCAGCTGCTGGTGCAGTTCAATCCCCTGGGTTTGCTCAGGACTAAGTGCAGTGCTAAGACCAGGGAAGTCCCAGGCCAACCTCAAAGTTTGGTCTGCCCGGGGTGAATCTGTGCTGCACCCTTGGGTGCCAAGTTCGTAGAGGGAATTACAGCAAAGCAGGTGAGCATAGGCTCTAAGCGGTCCCAGAGAGGGGGAGGCCTTCCTGCGAGAGGTATACCCAGGCTGAGTGTGAAAAGGAGGATCCAACCCTTTCGAGCAAAGAAAGCAGTACATGCAACTGTGGGTGACTCGAGCGCACCGGGCAGCAGCCTTTGGGTCTGCAGGGATCCGTGCATTTACTGATTTAGGTCTGCAGATATGTAACAATGCAAGTTCCCAGGCCAGCTGTGCCCCCCTCCCGGGGGGGGGGAAGCATCCAATCTTCCTGCACGGGCCACCCAGATATTTGTGTTCTCTGTCCTGGCAAGGGCCAGCACAGACTCACTGAGAGAGACGTGTTTGCGTGCAGAGAGGGGATCCAGGAAAGTTCCCAGGGGCTAGAGTCTGGGGCCCATGCACCCCTACAGAGACCAGGATCTAAGGAGTAGAATTCTGGCCCCCCACCCCCATTTTGCCTGGTGACGTGGGACCTGGTGGGCACCTAAGTGAGGAAGTCACCTCCCAGGTATTCCCAAGGATTTGAACGCCATTCCTGTGCATTTGGACATCTGTCCTGGGGCAAGTGTGCTGGTACAGGCTACCTTGGCTGCGTAGATGACTCCTGAGATTCCAGGCAGAGTCTTGTCTGACAAATTCCAGGCCTGTTCCTCTCAGGTGGCGTTGAGCTCCCAGCTTGTTGGGTAGGACCCAGGGTTCACCGTGAGACCCCCTAGCCCTGAACCATACAAGAATAGAAGTCAGACCTGGTCCTTGGAAAGCCTGGGAGCTGGTTCTCCTGGGGTGACTGATCAGGCACAAGGCAGTGTCTCTCAAAGTGCAGCTGGGCCTGCTTGTATCACAGTCTCCTGGGTAGCTCCTTGAAAATGCAGTTCCATGGGGTGAGGGTTGTGCCCAGTGGTTCAGACACTGCTGGGGACTCCTGTGTCCCATATGAAAGTGCTTGGATGTGAGTCCCAACACCACTTAATTCCAGCATCCTGCTAACGTGCACCTTGGGAGGCAGGAGATGATGTCACAAGTGGTTGGGTCCCTGCCACCCGTGTGGGAGCCCCAGGGTGTGTTCCTGGCTCCTGGTTTGGCCTGGCCCAGCCCCAGCCATGGCAGGCCTTTGGGGAGTGAACCAGCCGATAGGAGTGCTCACTCACCTCTCTCTCTGTCTCTCAGATAAACAATTTTTTAAAAATGTAGTTCTGAAGCATGTTGTAGAAACATAAGTCGTGGTGTGGGACCTTTTGAACAAACACCCAGGAGAATGCCTGATGTAGGCACTCTCTCGGGACAGTTACTCTCTATTTTTATTAAAAAAAAAAAAAAAAAGTTTATGTCAAAAAGATTCACCTCCACTGTACAACTGATTCCCAGCATCGGTCAAATGCAAGGCTTCTTGGCACCTGGGAGCCAGTGGGGCGGGGTGGAGGGGGCTGCCCTGTGCAGGACGGGATGCTCAGTGGCACCCCTGGCCTCTAAGTGCCGGCAGCACCCTGCGCTGGGACAACCCAGAGTGAAAAGAAGAACCATGTCCAGACATTGCCCGATGTCCCCTGAAGGGAAAAATGCTCTCCCCGAGAAGGCCCGTGTTCTGGAGTGGGATCTCAGTCCAGCCTAAGGTGTGCACACCTGCTCTGTGGAATGACTGGCAGCCGCCCCTGCTCCCACTGGACCCTGCCCCTCCTGAGCCCTGCCCAGTGCGCAGGCGCAGGAGCTGGCTCGCCCCCACTCACTGCCTTCTCCATCGCCCCCTCCCATCGAGGCCCCCAGGGAGCAGCAGCGGAGGTCAGCACCGGCTCCCCAGTGGCGAGGCTCCAGGGGAACAGCACACATGGAAGCATTCTGTTGTAAGAATAGCACATTTATTTTTGTTCTTATTATAAAGCAAACACGGTCACGGCTGAAAATGTGGCCCATACGGAAAAGTATAAAGGAGAAATGAAGGTCACTTGTGACTTCACCGCCGGCCGGCGCTGGCATTTAGGAAGCGTCCTGCTTGGGCTGTTACCACCAAGGGTGGCAAAGGTCTGGTTCATTGGCATCTGGGTGGCCCAGGGAGGGTTCGGAACGTCAGAACTCATCCTTGATGTCAAAGTGGGGCTGGTCTTCCGGCTTGAAGTCCAGGTTGGGGCTGCCGTCCTCGTTGAGAATCCTGCGGGCTGTGTAGCCCACGATGGGGTACTTGGCCTTGTACACTTTGGTGAAGACGTCATCCAGCGACTCCAGCTCCTTGGCCGTGAGTCCCGTCTAGGGGAGGGGAGGGCAAGAAACACAGGAGATGGGGATGAGTGAGTGGAGTTTGGCTCCGCCTTCTTCCCTCCCGGCCTCACGCTCCGCACACGCCTTAGGCAAAGAGAGAAACACCCCAACAAACCACAGTGGACGGCTGACTTTTACAGATAACTCTGGTCGGGGTTGGGGGTGGGCACCGCTTTTCATCAGCCGCTGTCTGCCTGACATAGGAATCAGAGTCCAAAGACCCTCCACCCACCCCACCCGGGGGCGAGGTGCGATGAGCGCTGCCCCCACCTGCACCGCTCCTCCTTCCTGGCTACCCCCCCTTCCTAATTTCTTATGGTTTCCATGCAGCTGTGCCTCAGGGGTCTGACCCAGTGTCCCAGTGTCAATCTGATGTCGAGCACAGCCGGGGAGAAAGCCAGTACCGCTGTGGGGACTGCTTAGACCCCAAACACTTTGGCTTTTGCTTTGTTCTGTAACGCTATTCTCTCCATCAGCAGAACGCCGAGCAGAGAGGGAGGCCTTGCTTCCCGGCCCAGGCCATCCACTGAGCTACTGAGTGGCCTAGTAGGTCTCCAGAGAGGAATTCCAAACCCATGAAACCAGGGAGCAGCAGTGGGGGATCCGAATGGGGAGTGGATTGCCCAGGCACGTGGGGGCAGCTGTGAAGATCAACAGGTTGGGTCACAAGTTCACCAGAGTCTGGACTTGACCCTGGGAGCACTGGGGAGCTATGGAAGGTTTCTGAGTAGGAGCGCCACAGTAAGGTGATCACTTTCCAGCCCCAGTGGACTGGAGGGTGAACGGCCTCCTTAAGAAACTTTGGTCCTGTTGGGGATGGGGTGGGGGGTGGGGCCGAGGAGGTGGGGCATTTTGACAAAGGTTGCTGTGCCGGCTCACAGTGTCATGAGTGAGGTCTGCAGGGTCCAGGGACATCTTGGCCACCCCTCGGGTGGAGTCCTTCCCGGTCAAGGCGTTATAGGGGGCTCCTCGTCCATAAAACTCTGCAGTGGGGAAGAAGGAAGAGGCCGTGACTTGGGTGTGTACCCAGAGCACCAGGAGCTGCACACAGGGGCTCCCTGCACCCAGCCAATGCCACAAAAGACCCCGGGGACAAGCAAAGCAGCCGAGAGGTTGGATTCCACTAATGCAAAATGTAAAATAAGTCACACAGGCTGAGAGGGGATTTTTAGAAAGTACAGAAAATAGTCTCTTAAAACTATTAAGAATGCAAACAAGAAAAATGGCCAGGGGCTGGCGCTGTGGCACAGTAGGTTAAGCACCTGCCTGTGTTGCAGGTTTTCCATATGGTTGCTGGTTGAGTACTGGCCACTCTGCTTCCAATCCAGCTCCCTGCTAATGCGCTTGGGGAAGCAGTGGAAGATGGCCCAAGTGCTTGGGCCCCTGCCACCCACACAGGAGACACAGATGGAGTTTCAGGCTCCTGACTTCAGCCTAGCCCAGCCCCGGCTGTTTGCAACCATTTGGGGAGTGAATCAGCAGGTGGAAGATTCTCTTCCTCTGTCACTCTGCCTTTCAAAATAAATAGTTTTAAAAAAGAAAAAAAGAAAAATACCCGGTCTTTTTAAATGTTGGTAGGAGCCAAGTCCATTTCTGTCTAGCAGTGTTAGGTATCAAGGAGGAAATGTTGCAAAACTACCTCCATGGCACCACTTGCAGAGAAACCAGTAAACCGCATTTAAATGTTCTACACGGTTCTATGATGGCAGCTCTTTGCTAAGGCACATTCTGTCTACTTCACCTTGGGGAAACCCTCAGTTTGAATTCGACTCTACGGGCGAGGTAGAGCCGTGGAAGGCTTCTGAGTGGGAGCGTGGTATTACTAGGAGAAACGCTGTTAGCGTGAACCACTGACAGACATGGACTCAATCAGGTCAGTTAAGATGGGAGGAAAAGGACGCGCCAGCACCCCTTCCCTCGTCTCACACCTCCGAGTGCCCACTCTGGCTTCTGAGCTTTCCAGAAGTAAGGACTCCCAATGCCAAGCCACTTACCCTTTCCGGAAGTGACATCAAACACCACGCCCTTCACTGCCAAGTAGATGGGCTGATCTTCCTAGAAAGCAGGGGAGAAGCTGTGAAGGGGAGGCCCAGAGCCCCGCTCTTCCATGCAAGGGAACGAACGCTCCCATCCCAAGCGGGCCCAGCACAGCAGAGTCACGAGGCAGCCTGCGCTGAGGCTCGCCACCTGCCTGGGCAAGTGCTTGGGGAAGTGATAACCACGATAAGAGCACACAGTGCCCCCCCCCCCTTTTTTTGACAAAGGATCAGGAGCCGAAGCAACTTCCTGCAGATACAAATTCAAATGCCAGATCATGAGTGATTTAAATCGGTCCCAACTCCCCTGCATCGGTGGACACACATCTCTGTGTATGATGAACCTGGCGTTTTACTACTTGCAGGTGATGGGACCTCACGTAAGCACTTCCACACCTGAAATAACCAAACAGCTGTCACTCACACAGCTCCCTGGGAGCCCATCTCCCGCCAGTGCTGCTGCGGCATTTGGCGTTTGCAGCCAGGGGGGTTTCCCCAGCCCTTGGAACTGTAAATGGGACTGTGATGAAGGTCTCCCTACAAGGCACTTTTACAATTTGGAGGACTATTTCCAACCTCATTTTTGCTCTGTTAGTGGGAATCAAAATCAGGGGTGCTACCACTAGGGATGCAGAACCTCAGCCAGAAGAGGGAGCCACCCGTGAGTCCAGGGTGCTCAGGCTCTCCAGGCACCAATGCAGGGCGCTGCCTCGGGGCGGGGCCTCAAGGTTCTTGCTGGTGTGGCACCACAGTCAAGGGCTTTCATGACCACGTGTGACAGAGGAACTGAGGCTCAGAGAAGTGAGGCAACTTCTCCTGGCCACATAGCCTCTAGGGCTTTGGCTTTGGGGGTAGCACCTGCCTGCCTTGCAGGGATGCCGAAGGAAACAGTGCGAGGAGCAGTGGCAGGCACAACATGGGAGCTCAGGGGACAGCTGGCTTTTGTTATTCCCCAAGAGGCTCCCAAAAACAGCCCCTTGGGGGACACTCACACCGCCTCTCCCCCCCCACGGGCTGTTTTGCTGGGTAGCACCCTGACTTTCCTCCACTTTGTCCTTACAACCAGCCTTGAATGCTAAGAGTGGGGTGATGTATTTAGTTCAACTTTTAAAAGTGTTTAGCAGCTAGAGTTTCCTTGTAGCATTTTGTCGTATCTACCATCCTGCTTTTGCTTTGATATTTATTCCTTTTGTGCCTGCAGGCATCTAAACAACATTCGTGTACCCAAAATAGCACCCAAGGTGGTACTGATACTCCGCTTCTGCAAGAGCTACTACTACCTTCGCATTAAACTGTACGGGGGGGGGGGGCGCATGCACGTTTGGTTCAGCCGTTAAGGTGCTGCTTTGGATGCCTGCATCCCACGTTGGAGTGCCTGGGTTCAAGTCCTAGCTCTGTTCCATAGTCCCGCTTCCTGTAAGCGTCACCGTGGGAGGCAGCAGATGACGGCTCAAGTACTTGGGCTCCTGCCACTCACACAGGAGGCCTGGACTGGGTTCCTGGCCCCTGGCTTTGGCCGGACCCCGCCTTGGTTTGTTGGCAGGCATTTGGGCAGTGAACCGGCAGACCCAGAATGGATCTCGCGCTCCCTCTCTGACAAATAAATAAAAAGGAATTCATTCCAAACTATACCCTGAAGGTGTAAGCACTAAGAGGAAGTCGCGGTGAGGGGAGAGAGAGGGATGAGTGGTGCCTTTTGAGGCGTTCCTGAAACGCAGACAGGCGAGGACCCAAGTTATCCGAGGAACACCAGGGGCGCGGGGCGGGGCTTAGCAGGCCCAGATAGACAGATGGACAGCCACCTGGGCGGGGCCTCAGGCGGGGCTCTGTAGCAGAGGGTGGGTGACGCCCAGGGAGCAGAACAGCGCTGTGAGGAACAGACACGTCCAGTGCGGCGCCACAGACCCGCTCGGTGCAGCCTGACACTCCGTGTCCGGGGCCTCGGCCGCCACGGGGACCCTCTGCTGCCGGCACCTACACGGATAATGATGCGTCCTTTATCTATTCATGACAGGAGGCCATGAACGGCAGCGGGAGGCTGTCCCCCACCCCCCCTTTTTAGCTTTATTTATTTATTTGTAAGAGTTATACAGAGAGAGAAGGAAAGACAGAGAGAGAGAGAAGTCTTCCATCCACTGCTTCACTCCCCAAGTGGCCGCAACGGCCAGAGCTGTGCCAATCCGAAGCCAGGAGCCAGGGCCCTCCTCCACGTCTCCCACACGGGTGCAGGGGCCCAAGGACTTGGACCGTCTTCTGCTGCCTTCCCAGGCCATAGAAGAGAGCTGGATCGGAAGTGGAGCAGCCGGAACCCTAACCGGCGCCCACATGGGTTGCAGGCACTGCAGGTGGTGGCTTTACCCACTACCGCACAGCAAGGGCCCCACTTGTCTGTTTCTAAGAAACCAAAGGAGGAGCCACCATGATGGCCACACTCCTAGCACAAGTTTTCCAGTCAAACAGGCCCAGGGTTGAGCCGCCATTTATGAGCTGTGTTGCATTGAGCAAATTCCTTAACCTCTCTGTGCCTCTGTAATAGAACAATGAAAGTGCAGTTGTGGAGATTAACCATGGCAATTCAGGGATGTAAATGTTGGTTTCCTTTATCCTGCTCTCAAGTGTTGAAAGTTAGGAGCTCAAAGGAAAATCAGCCAGGAGGTAGGAGTCTAGAGATGTTCCTAAGGAAAGCCGGGGGAAATGTGATCCCCGCGGCAAAGAGGGACTCCAAGGAATCTGCAGTTACCATTAGAAGGAGTCTGGGAGATAACCCAGCACCTTTGTTTTAGATATGAGACTATCTAGGCCCATAGGGGCTAGGTGATGTGTCCAGAGTCACGGAGTGAGTTAGAGGGAGGGCAGGTTAGGGGACCTGGAGGCTTAGAACCCAGGGCCCACTGCGCTGTCTTGTCCAGCCTCTCTAGAGGGCGCACTAGCAGGACAGGGCACTTGTCTAAGACACAGAGACAGACAGTGGAGTCTCCCGGGAGGTTCACCACAACTCAGGGACCCCCAGGAAGGACACAGGGAACCAGGAGCACCGCCCACATCCATGAGCCAAGGGCCTTCATGTTGCCTTGGGTCGTGGGGCTGCCTGGCCATCTGGCCTTCTCCCTGCCGTGGGCATCAAAGCAGGGCCAGTGGAGAGCGCATGCCCACTACTGTGATGGCTGGGACGGAGGGTGCAGCCTCACCCCACAGCTGGAGCAGGGGCCAAGCCAGACAGAGGGGCTCCTGGGCCTCTCAGAGCCTGCGCCAGGGCCAGGGGCAGAGGAGTGCATCTCTGATGATGACTCTTGGAAGAGAGGGAAACTCTGGGGAGGATTTTCCTGCAGAAGTAACCCTGCCCTCCAATAGCCACAGGCCATGGTTTTCTACAGCAGTTGGCAATGGTAGCCTGTTAATGGGGCTTAAATGAATTTAGTGATCTGACAACAGAGTTCTTAGAAATGAAGTAAAAAATAGAAAACATCGGAGCACATCACATGGACCAATAATAAATACAATGAATCAGATGTCTTGTGGGAACTCAGCTTGTCCTGTGCATGAATCAGGGCCCCTCTGTCTACTGATAGCTGTGCGGTTAGGGTGGTTTCACTTCCTTACCCACCTGCCTCTAAGAACCTTCACTCTGGGCACAAGGCTACCTCAAAATGTTCATGCAAAAATGGAACTGAAAGGTAAGCTTATTGTGCAAAAAACTTCTTCAAATCTATGTGTTTTTTTTTTATAATACACATTATCCATGAACATTTTGAATACCCCTTGTATCCATGGATTTCAAACTTTTATACACCTAAATAAATTTTTAAAAAAGTGTTTAGACAAATACAGAGAGGGAGAGCTTATATCCACAGGTTGTCTCACCAAATGCTTGCAATAGCCAGGGCTGGATGAGGCCAAAAACAGGAGCCAGGAACTCCATCCAGGTCTCCTGCATGGGTGACAGGAACTCAAGTAGTTTGACCATTATTCGGCCACCTCCCAAGCACATTATCAGGAAGCTGCATTGGATGCACAGAGTAGCCAGGACTCAAACTGGTGCTCCGACTGGGACGTATGCATCCCAGGTAGGAACCTAGCCCGTTGCACCCCAATGCTCGCCACCCCATTATCTTTACATTCCATGTGTATGACCTTTTTGAAGTATATGCCTTTTGTCTTCCCGGTGACCCTTTTGGATCATTGTTTTAGGAAAGCAGGAAACAAATAGAACCTTGGCCTCTGTTAGAGCAGATTCCAAGGAGAGGGGTGGAGCCCAGGTGCAAGGACCCTGGGATGAGCCCAGACATTGCATTTGCACAGAAAAATGCTGACGTCTCGGGGGGCCTCGGCAAGCTCTGGGTCCAGGGTTGCCCTCAGGAGGTTCCACCAGGCGAACCACATTTCTGCTCGGGTAGCACTTTGCTACCTTCCTCAAGGAAACAGTGCACCGTTGGAACGGCTCACTGCCTGGAGTGACAGGGAGAGGAGGTTCTCGCTGATTCACTTTCTTTGTACAGGGGCACAGTTCCATTCACCTCTGCCATGGACTGTGTAACCTTGGGCAAGCGTGCCTAGTTCCTTATCTGAGAAATGGGGACAGTAACAACAGCACTGACCTCCTGGGGCTGTGGTCACCCTTCACTGAGTGGGTGCACTGAAGCAGTTAGGGCTGCGGGGACGGCTGGGGTGGCCGTCCCTGTGTTTGGCAGGTGCAGCGCGATTAAGGCAGAAAATGCGTTCTCCCAGGACGACGAAGATCAGTTCTGCACTTGGAGGGCAGAGAATGACGGCCCCTCTGCTCTAGAGGGGCATCTGCAGCGTCACCCCCCCTCCCCCCGAAGCTAATTGCTTCCCGCTATCTGCAATCCTCCTACATCCTTTTCCTACATCACTGGGGCAGGCAAAGATAGCACTGCCTTGTCTTGGTTGTGGAAATTCTGAAGATGCCAGTGGCCGACAGGCAATAACCTTGGCCGCCAGCCCGGGCTTGCAAGTGTGTATTTCAGGTGGCCCAACACTGACCAAATTCACAAGGGGCTTGGTGCTTTTTTCAGACTTGATATATTTTGGGTACAAAGGGAGAGCAGTGAAATTCACATTTACTGAGCATCTACTGCACCAGGTGCTTTATATGTTACATATATTTGCTTATACTTACACCTGTCACTTAACCTTTTAACTTACTTTCATTTTATTTGAAAGGCAAAGAGACATCCCAGCCAGCAGCCATTGTGGGCATCTGGCGAGTGGACCAGTGAGTGGGAGCTCTGTCCTCTCTTTTTCTTTCTCTGCCTCTCAAATAGTACATATTTTTAAATATTCAAGGCACAATGCCTCTTTTTTTAAAAAAAAGTTTTTATTTATTTACTTGAAAGGCAGAGTTACAGAGAGGCAGAGGCAGAGAGAGAGAGAGAGAGAGGTCTTTTGTCCTCTGGTTCACTCCCCAGATGGCCACACCAGCTGGAGCTGCACCAATCCGAAGCCAGGACCTTCTTCCAGGTCTCCCACATGGGTGCAGGGGCCCAAAGACTTGGGCCATCTTCGACTGCTTTCCCAGGCCATAGTAGGAGAGCTGGATTGGAAGTGGAAAAGCCAGGACTTCAACCAGGGCCCTTACGGGATGCCGGCACTACAGGTGGCGGCTTTACCTGCCATTCCAAAGCGCTATCCCCACACTGCCTCTTTTTACAATGTTTTAAAGATTTATTTGTTTATTTGAGAGGCAGAGACAGGCAGAAAGGTCTTCCATCTGCTGGTTCACTCCCAAAATAGCTACAACAGCCGGAGCATGGCCAATCCAAAGCCAGGAGCCAGGAGTTTCTTCTGTGTCTCTCAAGTGGGTGCAGGGGCCCAAGCACTTGGGCCATCTTATACTGCTTTCCCAGGCCATAAGCAGAGAGCTGAATTGGAAGAGGAGCAGCTGGATCTTGAACCGGCACCCATATGGGATGTTGGCACTGCAGGTATAGGCTTAACCTACAGTGTCACAGTGCCAGCCCCTCAAATACTAATTTTTAAAAATAGTAGCTAACATTATTAAGGTTTCCTGTGCTAAGCCCTTGTGTTTTGCCATCTCATTTAATCCTCACAGATTACCTGTATAAATCAGGAACTCACTGTGACTGTGGAGAAGGTCAGGGTTACGTGTCAGTCTGGACAGACTCCCGTACCCAGCTAGTCACTCACTCCTCTGGACGTCGCTGCCATGTGTTTTGTGGATGTGGTTAGCATCCATACTAGCTGACTTTACATAAAGGAGATTATCATGGAGAATATGGGAGGGCCTGATCCTATCGGTTGAAAACCTTCAGGTTTCCCTGCAGATGAAGAAATTCCAACAGCTTCACACCACAGCCCGCAGCCTGCCCTGGATCTCCAACTTGCCCAGCCAGCTCCCACGATCATGCAAACAAACTCCTTGCAATAAACCATATCTATCTATCTCCCTATGTGCTACCAGATCTCTTTTCTGATGGAACCCTGACTGCTTCAAGCATCTTACAAACAAATCGAGACTCCAAAATGTTTAATAATTTGCCCCCAAATCACACAGCACCACAGGGACTCAAACTCAGCTATGATCCAATGCTATAGTGCTCTAGGACGACCACATAATGTATTGTGCAAACCATGACACCGCCAGGAGTGAAAGGGGATGCTATTGGTGATTATCCCTGGGTAACAGGCATAGACCAGAACCATCTAGGACAAACTGCAGCACGGCACAGCGCTCACTCGCAGCCTCTCTCTCCCTTGTTCTCTCTTGGCTCTCCTCTGCCTACAGAACTGCCTAGAGTTCTCAGAGCTCTACCCCAAAGCAATTCTCTCCTTCTCCTGTTTCCATCTCAAGCTTCTCTTTCCTTCCTCTAGTTAAGTACCCATCTATAACACCAACACCAAAAAACCAAGGGCCTTTCTTAGTCCTCATCCCGCAGCCCCCCACCCTGTTGCTGTATCCTCCATATTTTTTCAAGATTTATTTATTTGAAAGACAGAGAGGGGGAGAGGGAAGAGGAGGGAAAAGAGAAGAGAGGGTCAGAGATCTTCTACCTGCTGGTTCATGCCCCCAAATACCAGGAACAGTCAGGGATGGGCCAGGTCAATGCCAAGAGCTGAGAACTGCGTCTGGGTCTCCTATGTGGGTGGCAGGGGTCCAATTATTTGAACCATCACCCACACCTCCCAGGCGCTCTGATAGGTTAAGCAGGCATCCCCAACAGCAGCTTAACTTACTACTCCATATGCCTGCCCCTGTACCCTCCATTTTTAACTCTCCCTTCCCTGAGGTTCTGTGCTTAGGGTCCCCAAGGTCACCCCCACCTTGGGAAGAACTCGAAGAACTCAGCATATAGTTGTACTCAGGGCTAGGAGGGTACAAGGTGACACAGGTGGAGACTGGGAAAACCCACTTGTGGGCCTCCCTTTGCTCCTCCCTCCCGCACCCAGCAGGCTCTTCCCACAGAAGCAAAAGGCAGCAGCCTGGCCCATGCTTCTGCCTGGGGGAGCCCAGGGCAGACTCAGCACCCAGAATTTTCCCTAGAGGTTGGCCAGGGTGCCCGGCACGGTGAGTGCTCAACACAAACCACACCATCTATACACATGGCCTAGGCTGAGTCACCCTTACCCATTAGGGAAGGGCGGGAACACGAGGAATCCAGCACCAACCCAAGGCCAACCTTCCAAGGAGACCTTTGGAAGCCAGCAGCCTGCTCTGGTAACTCTTTCTGCACACATCTGGCTGCACCCTCGGCTGGGTGTCCCTCAATACCCAGTCACATCCCTGTCGTGTCTCCCTCCCTCTGTGGCCTCACAGCGTGATGCCCACGCTGCCCATGGTCAGGCTTCTGAGTCCTCTGCCCCATCAAAGGCCAGGGAGCTCAGGAGCTTGGAAGCCCAGACCCAAGTGCTTTAATAGAAAATATCCGGTCCCTCCCTGCTGGACCACTGTCAGAGGCAGGCCTTGGCTTCCCCCTCTAACAGCAGGAGATTGGTGTCAGCTCTGAAATCCCTTGGGACTATGCCCCCCCCCACCTCCCTAATATCAGGGCCCAGGGCCCTTCTCACCGAGAGCATCTTGTTCCCACACTCTGCAACCATCACACTGGCCCCAGCAGCCCAGCTGGGGGCCTGGTGAGTTCTCCTGCCCCTCCAGACCACTGACTGAAGCTGGTGTGTGGCAGGTGTGTGTGTGTTCAGGGCAAGGAGGAAGGTGTCTTTGGTAACTCTGGCTCCCCCCAGCTCCATCTCAGCCTACAAGGGCGCCCACGCTGAAAGTGGGTTTGAGAAGTTCCCTGCACAGATGGCCTGGGAGCCAGGAACGGCGGGTAAAGGAAGAGCAAGAAAAGCCCGGATCATCCCTGGAGCTGCCTCAGTTCCCACCTCGCCCAGGGAGCAGGTGCCCTCCCCCGTCCCCCACGATGAGTAGGCAGAGTGGCCCTCCCCAGCCGATGCTAACATTAAAAACAAAATAATTCTGAAGCTCATAATAAGACTGCCAGGGGAAAGGCGGTTCGACCCGGACGCCCGGGTAAAGGGAGAACGCGGGACAGGGGTACGGGCCATAAGTAGGGCGCCCCGACGGTGGAGGCCTCGCCCTCAGCCCCGGCCACCCGTCCCGGCCTGGGGAGAGGCCCAGCCCGGGCCCTGCGCGGAGCCCAGGATCGTGAGCTCCGGGACCGCCAGGTGGCCGCCGCGGGCCGCGCGCCCTCAGGCCTCCCTAGCCGCGGACGCTTCCCGGGGTCCCGGCTCACTCGCAGCAGGCGGGACTCGGCCCGCGCCCCCCAGGCCCGCGCCTACCTCCTCCCCGCGGTAGCGCGCCAACTCCTCCTCCGTGAAGAGCCGCACCGGTGGCCCGCGTTCGGCGGGGCGCGGCGTCCGCCCGGCCCCGGCTGCGGGCAGTCCCGGGGCCAGCGCCAGGACCAGGGCCAAGGCCAGGGCCAGCGCTGCCAGCGGCCGTAGCCGCAGCCCGGGCGCGGGGCCGGCCATGGCGAGCGCGCGGCGCGGGGCGAGGGCGGCCGGGGCGGCGGACAGCGCGCTCCGCCCCGCCCGGGAACCCCGCCCCGCGGCCCGGCCGCCCGGAGGGCTGGGGCTGAGATCCCTGCCTAACGCCCGCCCGCCCGCCGCCCACCCGCGCCAGGCACTTAGCTGTGAGGTTACAACACCGGACTGCTTACCGGGAGCGACAGGTGTCAAGGAGGCCGCCTGACGTCCAGCACTCCTGGAAAGTGTATTTATAAAACAGAATCCCAACTTTGTTGTTGGCTGGATTTTGTCTTTGGCTGAGTTGTTACCCTGGTTCCCGAGGGTCACAAAGGGGAGGGTTGCAAAGGGGAGGGGCACAGCAACCAAGATGCCCTGAAATAATAGCTAATGTTTGTGCAAAGCTAAGCTCATGAATGTATTAAAAAAAAAAAAAAAAAAAAAACTGTTTTCTGAGGGCCTCCATGTACCAAGCCGCCGAGCGCAGGTCGCTGAAGGAGACAGATCCGTGTCTAGGTGGAGCAGCTTACATTGCAGGGGGAGACAGATACGGAGTCAGGGACAGAAGCTAAGTCACACATACTTTAGATGGGGATGAACAGGGAGAGAAATACAGCAGGCCGAAGAGATAGGGAACATGGGGGGGGGGGTGGCATTTTATTTGAAAGGCAGAGGTGGGAGTGGGGGCGGATCTTCCATCTGCTGGGTCATTCCCCAAATGCCTGCAACAGTCCAGCAGCCAGGGATGAGCCAAACTGAAGCCAGGAGCCAGGAGCTCCATCTGGGTCTCCCAAGTCGGTAGCAGGGACTCCTGCACTTAGTCAGTCAAGGGCTGCCTTCCCAGGCCGTTAGCCGGAAGCTGGATTGCAGGCAGAGTAACTGAAACTTGAATCAGCCACTCTGATATGGGATGCAGGAGCCCCAAGTTGGTGACTTAACCTTTGCCAAACGCTGGCTCCCCCAGGGTGGGGGAAAGGGGATCCCTTTTAAATAAACTGATCAGGGAAGGCCCTATTGGGAAAGTCATATTTGTAGAAAAGTCTGCAGGAGGTGAGAGAGCCTGGAGGGAGAAGCAATCCAGGCCAGAGGTCAAGAGCATGAGTGGAGGAAGAGAGTGCCAGCCCTCCAAAAAGCAGGGAAGAGGGCAGGAGGTGAGGCAGAGTGGGGGGAATGGATCTGGTGGGGTCTTACCCTCACTTTTAAAAGACTTTGAGGCCGGCGAGCGCCGAAGCTCACTAGGGTAATCCTCCGCCTTGCGGTGCCGGCACACCGGGTTCTAGTCCCGGTCGGGGCGCCGGATTCTGTCTTGGTTGCCCCTCTTCCAGGCCAGCTCTGCTGTGGCCAGGGAGTGCAGTGGAGGATGGCCCAAGTGCTTGGGCCCTGCACCCCATGGGAGACCAGGAGAAGCACCTGGCTCCTGCCATCGGATCAGCGCGGTGCGCCGGCCGCAGCGCGCCGGCTGCGGCGGCCATTGGAGGGTGAACTAACGGCAAAGGAAGACTTTTCTGTCTCTCTCTCACTGTCCACTCTGCCTGTCAAAAAAAAAAAAAAAAAAAAAAAAAGACTTTGAACTTTGAGTGAATGGAACAAAGGAATGAGTTGACATGTTAACCAGATAGCTCTGGATGTTGTGTTGACGCAGACTGAAGCAGGGAAGCTATTGCAAAATTCCAGGCCGGAGAAGTGGACCAGAGCCGTAGCAGTGAGAAGTGGGTGGGATTTGCTGAGCCATGAATCTCAGGGTATGAGGGACAGAGAGGGGTCACAGGTGATCCCAAGGTTTTCTGCCTGAGATGCAGGAATATGGCACTGTCATTTTACTAGGAGGGGTGAGGGGTGGGGCTGGGGAGAGGAGGGAGAGGACCAAGGTCAGCTGGGGCTTGCTGAGTTTGAGACGCATATTGGACATGGAAGTGGAAGGGTCAAACTGGCAGTTGAATATATGGGTCTGGCACTGGGGGAGAGCTCCGTGCTGGCACCGGGAGGTTTAGAATCAGGGGCACATGGGTTATATTTAAAGCTGCAGCCGTGGATGGCTGGCGTCGTGGCTCACTTGGCTAATCCTCTGCCTGCGGCGCCAGCAGCCTGGGTTCGTGTCCCGGTTGGGGCGCTGGATTCTGTCCTGGTTGCCCCTCTTCCAGGCCAGCTCTCTGATGTGGCCCGGGAAGGCAGTGGAGGATGGCCCAAGTGCTTGGGTCCCTGCACCTGCATGGGAGACCAGGAGGAAGCACTTGGCTTCTGGCTTCAGATCAGCACAGCGCACTGGCCACAGCAGCCCTTCAGGGGGTGAACCAATGGAAAAGGAAGACTTTTCTCTCTGTCTCTCTCTCGCTGTCTAACTCTGCCTGTCAAAAAAATAAAAAAGCTGCAGGCGTGGCTGAAGCTGACAAGGAAATGTGTTTGGGTAGAAAGGAGAGGAACAAACACTGAGCACTTTTCCACGTGCTAGTTTGTTCATTCCTCACCATGTCTCTGAACAGAATACAGTGCGCCGTGCCTCGGATGCAGGTGCTAGAAACCACAAGGCCCTAGTTTCCCAGTCTCCTTAGCTGAAACTTTCCTGGCCCCGCTTTCATGTTTGCAAAGCAACCTCTTATTAAAATTAGCTCACTGAATTGAGTGGTACAGCTGGCCCTACAGGGTCCCTAATCACCAGACTCTTGAGGTCATTTAACTCCCCTGTAAATAACATCTGGATATTCAGTCCTGAGTGAAGGGGTTCCTTTTCCTGGAACTCTAGATCCTGAGAAGAATAGTAGCTACCACCTACACAAAACCCCTAGACTGACTGGAGCTCACTTTCTTATTGTTGCAATTCCCTAAAAAGGGGACAGCCTTGTGGTGCTGCGGGTTAAGCCTTTGCCTGCAATGCACCCATCCCAAATGGGTGCCAGTTTGTGTTCTGGCTGCTCCACTCCAGATCCAGCTCCCTGCTAATGCAGGAAAAGCAGCAGAAGATGGCCCCAGTACATGGGCCCCTGCCACCCACATGGGAGACTTGGATGGAGTTCCAGGCTATTGGCTTCAGCCTGACCCAGCCCTGGTCAATGGGGACCATCTGGAAGGTGAACCAGTGGATGGAAGATCTCTCCCTCTCTCTTTCTCTAGCACATTATTGCCTACCGATCAAAGGAGAGCCACAAGCACTGTAGACAAAGCAAGGACTTGGATGCGAGCTAAACACCCACCTCTCAGCCCCAACTTCAGCCTCTGAGAACCTGTATGCCTCATCCACTCTGGGAGCTCAGGGATGAAACAATAGCTTCTTGCTGTGTTATTTGCAAGAAACACCTCCTTTCCTCCGCTACCCCGACATCAGTACTTGTCTTGTGTGTCAGGCAAGTGGACCTAGTTTTAGGGGTTCTACAGCAATTTCTCCAGCCAGTTTTGGGGGTGTCCTATAACATCCCAATGGCATAAAAACTAGTAATCCCTATTTTACAGATAATGAAACTGAACTGTGGGGACCTTAAACTGCTTGCCCAAGGTCACACAGCAGGCGGCAGAGCCAACACTTAAGCCCAAGCTATGTGTCCCCAAGCCTGCCTCTCATCACCAGGCTGTCCATCTCCCCAGTGAGTGTGTTTCACTTATTACTTATTTACATATTACTTATGCATCTTACTTATTCCACAGAATGGGCTGCTACTGCCGAGTGACCTCAACAGCACCTGTTCCCTGTCTGTATCCCCATGCCTACGTCAGTGACACACCTGCCTCTGTCATAGGATTGTGCTGAAATTGGCAGAGACGGTGGACGTAGAAGGCTGTGTCACCATGTGGGGCAGTATCTGCGTGACACCCTGTGTGACACTGTGTCGCAGGACCTTGGGGTTGGACGAGGCTCTTCTAAACCCCCCAAGGAGAGTGTTGTCCACTTCCTGTCTCACATGATGTTCCTTGCTCCCATCTCTGCTATGTGGGGTGCTGCCTCTGGCCTTGAGTCCTTTCTCTTGCTCTTCTCTATGCTAGGCACCCCTTGGTCCTCTGTAATTTCTACTGATCACGTCAGGCTTCCCCTCCCGGAAATGCTGACTGTGGGTCTCCAGTTAAATCACGGGTCTGTATGTCCTCAGATTTCTCCAGGGGGTGCACACACACTGATTTTGTGTGTTCTACTGGAACCCAGGATTATTTCTCAAAGCACCTAGGATTCAACTCTTCTTGTTGGGTAGGAAGTTAGAAATGAGCTTATGTGGGGGAGAGGACCCTAAGGAAAGCAAAGCACCTGTGGACAGGAATGTGGCAGGCTCAGGAGCACCTTGGAAGCAGCCCAGAGTCCTGCCTGCACCCCAGTAACTTTATAGGTGGTCCCAGCCTTCCTCCCAAGGAGGGCTCCCTGGGAGAATCCTCTCTGCCAGGCACCAAGTGGGTTACCCAGCCTGATAACATTGGGCAATAACACCTTGCATGGAATTTTACCTATTTCACACCCAGCAAACTCTTTGTTGAGAAGAGAGGGGAGAACTGTCCCCCACCCCCGCCCCGCTTCATTCCCTTATGAGCCCCAGTCTGAACACAAACTGTACTCTCAGCCTTTTCCTGAGCTGCCTGCCTGGACTACCTGAGCCGCCTGCCCGGACCATCAGATGTATTTGTCTCAGCTCAGCTCTCTGTCCTCTGCTGAGATGCCTGCCTGGGCTGCCAGATGTATTCTCTTCATTGAACTGCGTAACCTTGCTTCCCCTGGTCTGAATGGCTGGGCACTCTCTCACATTCCATCTGGAGAGGTGTCCCTCTCTGTTCTGATGGATGCACCACCCCATTAAACCTTGCTACCTTGCTAACCACTCCCCTCTGTCTCACTTCTGAATTCTTGTGTCAAGACAAGAACTTCTGTTCCAGCCATCTCCACTAATGTTCTGGCTGAAACAAAATGGCTTGCAGTGCAGGGAGTTGGTCACACCTATGATGCGAGAGGCTGAAACAACACCCCAATGGCAACTCAGAAATTAGCAACAGTAGGAAGTGGACATCCTGCCAGTGGAGGTGGGGTCTAGAGCTTGGGTCCCCTGGCTGAAGCCAGAACCATACAAGGCCTTTTGTGTGAGGGGCTGGAGCCATGGAAGGGGAGCTGCTAGAGACACCCAAGCAAGGGACAGACAGACTCCCACGTGTCCCTGCCCTCACTCCCTCCAGATTCTGGCAGTACTTCTCTTGACTGGGCCTAGGGGAAACATAGCCCATAGGACCAGTCCCTGCTAGCCAGAGCTGAGCAGTGGAAGGCAGGACTGGATCTCAGCGCAGACACACTCAGGCCCAGCAGGACCCAGCTTCCACCATCCGGCCTGGGCCCGCCTCTCTGACAGGGCAGGTGCCACCTGGGAGACTAGCGTGGAGTCCTTGGTTCCTGAGTCCACATGGCCTAGTCCTGGCTATTGCTGGCATTTGGGGAGTGAAACAGAGGATGGAAAATCTCTCTTTTCCTCCGATCTTCCATGCTTGCCCCCTCCCTCCCTCTCTCTCTTTGTGTCTCTTTGCCTTTCAAACAAACAAATAAATCTTAGAAAATGATAAGTGTTAGGAAGAACAAAAGTAGGGCAGGGGGTTGCTGGAAATGGAGTTTGCTGCTTTAACAGGGTGTTTAGAGAAGGCATCCGAGATAAGCTGACAACTGGAGAAAGATCTCAGGGATTGTCCAGAAGGAGGCCACTTTGGGCACAGGGAACAGGCAGTGCAAAGGCTCCGAGGCCAACCTGTGCTCAGCCTGTTGGAGTTGAGTCGCTGAAGTATTAGGAGAGGTGGTGGCTGAGGGACACACTCTACTGGGCCTTTTGGGCCACAGTGGGGTGTTTGGCTTTGGAGGGGTTTTACCAGATGTTTGATTTTGCTGAACAGACCCTCCCTGGCTTCTGCATTGGGATCGGACTACCATGTGGTAAGAAGGGAAGTAGAGAGACCAGCCAGGAGGCTGCGGAAAATGAGCCTTGAGAAATGCTGGTGACAGAGGTGGTACAGGTGGTCAGATTGTGAACGATGTTTTAAAGGAAAGCCCACTGGCTTTGCTGATTTCCATGTGGGGTGTAAAAGAAAGCGAGGAGCCGGATGACTCCAGGAGTTTTGGTGACAGCACAAAAGAGGGTGGAGAGGAACTTCATGAGAGAGACTGCAAGGGGCAGAACTGGTGGAGAACTCTGGGGTCCAGGGCTTTTTTTTTTTATTTTTTAAAAATTTATTTGAGAGACAGAGAAAGAGAGAGACTGACAAACAGGTAGTGGGTAGAGAGTGAGAGAGCGAGCGAGCTAGCTCTCATCTGCTGGTTCACTCTCCAAATGCCTGCAGGGCCAAGTTGAAGCTGGGATTTGGGAATTTGAGTCTTCCACGCGGGTGCCAGCGACCTAACTACTTAAGCCATCTGGGAGCACATAAGCAGGAAGCTGGAGTCAGGAGCCAGAACCAGGTATTAAACCTTGACATCGGGCTTAATTCAGGACACAGGCATCTCAGCTGGTAGGCCAATCACCTGCCCAGCCACATTCCACTACTCACATGTGCTAGAAGGGGTCCTAGGTCTTTTCATCTGATACCTCATTTAACCAGAGTTCTATGAATGGGTAGTAATGTTCCTGTATTACAGATGAGGTAAGTGAGACACAGGGAGATTAAAGTCTCCCCAGATCACAAAGTCAATCAGTGGTAACCAAACTGAGGACCCGTCTGGCCTCAGGGTTGGAGCTTCAGTAGCTACCCCAACCCCCCAACTGCTGCACGTGGACATCCAGTGGAGGCACTGCTGAGCCTCGGGGGTGCATTTGTGTGGACTTAGAAATTGTGTTCATTTCATAGGACTGCTGTGCCAAAGTACCACAGACTGGATGGCTACAAATAAAAACAAAGCCAGAAGTGGAGGCAGGTGTTGTGGCCTGGTGAATTAAACCACTACTTGGGATATCTGCATCCCATATTGGACTGCCTGGGATTGAGTCCTGCTCTGCCTCTTGTTCCAATCTAGCTTCCTGCTAATGCACTTGGAAAGCAGCAGATGATGGCACAAGAACCGAGTGCCTGCCGTCCATGAGAGAGGCCTGGAGGGAGTGAGTGTCTGGCTCTTAGCTTCAGCTTGACCCAGCCCGGCTGTTGAATGTTCCATTCATTCTCTCCCTCTTTCACTGGTGCTCTGCCTTGCAAAGAAATGAAAACTAATAGATCTTTTTTTTTAAAAAAAATTAGTAATTGCTAATAAAAATCCCAGAAATGTATTCTTTCAAGATTCTGGAGCTTAAAAGTTAGAAATCAGGGAGTTGCCAGGGCCAGGACTTCTCTGAGACTCTGGATAGGCTCCTTCGTTGCCTCTTTCTGGCTTCTGGCAGTGGCAACTGGAAATCCTTGGGATGCCATCTGTTACTCGGTCAAGGGCTGCAGCCCAGTCCCCGGCAGGTGAGTGATAAAATCCACCCTCGCTTGCGACTCCATGACTTCCGCCTCTGCTCTGTTGGCACGTGGTGTTCTCCCTAAGTGTTTGTCTTCACACGCTATCTTCCATCTTTTCATAAGGACCCAAGCCCCATTGGATGAAGGGATCACCTTACTCCAGTGTAATCATCTTCACTAATCACACCTTCAACAACTCTATTTCCAAATAAGGTCACATTATGAGATATACGGGGGTTAGGACTTGAGCATATTTCTTAAATTGTCTCTTTATTTTTAAAAAATATTTACTTATTTGTTTATTTGAAAGGCAGAGTTACACACAGAGAGAGATCGATCTGCTGGTTCACTCACCATTTTGGCCTCAATGGCTGGAGCTGGGCTGGTTCAAAGGAGCTTCACCTGGGTCTCCCACGTGGGTGCAGGGGCCCAAGCACTTCTACTGTTTTCCCAGGCACATTAGCAGGGAGCTGGATTGGAAAAGGAGAAGCCAAGACTCGAACTGGGATGCTGGCATCGCAGGCAGCGGCTTTACCTGCTATGGCACAATGCCAGCCCCGAATTGCTTCTTTACTTTTAAAACATTTATTTATTTTGCCAGAGAAATAAAGACTTCAACATACTTTGAAGAGAAACATTTTAGTTTTTTTTTTTTTAAAGATTTTTATTTATTTGAAAGTCAGAGTTACACAGAGAGAAGAGAGGCAGAGAGAGAGAGAGAGAGAGAGGGGTCTTCCATCCGCTGGTTCACTCCCCAATTGGCTGTAACGGCCGGCCTATCCAAAGCCAGAAGCCAGGAGCTTCTTCCGGGTCTCCCATGTGGGTTCAGGGGCCCAAGGACTTGGGTCATCTTCCACTGCCTTCCCAGGCCACAGCAGAGAGCAGGATCTGAAGTGAAGCAGCCGGGTCTTGAACTGGCACCCATATGGGATGCTTCAGGCCAGGGTGTTAATCCACTGTGCCACAGTGTCGGCCCCAGAGAGACACATTTTAACCCATAATGCAACTCCTTAGGATACAGAAGATAATTCAAACTGTGAGTCTACAGGAGACCATTCCCTTAGGCCCTAGGCAGTGAGTAGAAAGGAGATGGAAGATGGAGCTTTGGGGGAGGCCTCCCTGTAGAGCTGAAATGAAAGACCAGCAAAGGCGACAGAGAGAGCAGCAAGTGAAGTAGCAGCAAAGTGGGAGTGTGTAGTGTCCTGGTGGCCAGGGGAGGACAGCGTGGAAGGGAGGACAGGTCAGCCAGGGCCGATGCAGCTGGAACATCTAGAAAGAGGAGTTAGAGGGACGCCCTCTGATCTGACAGCCATGAGGTCATTTGTGACTTTCACCAGCACTGTTCCTGCAAAGGGACTAAAGCCTGATGGGTGTGTGCATGGAAGGGAACAGGAGGAGCGAGGACGGAAAACTGTGTATTTCCACGTTCACAGCCTGTCTTTCCACACTAGCACGGCCATCTGACCTTGGGCATCTGATTCATTTCTGTAGGCCACTGCCCAGCTCTGAATATTATATCAGCCAGTGTCTCCTTCAAAGGTGGCCGCCTGCAAGTTTCCACTTTGGTTGCCTCCACAGAGTAGAGAGATATCACAGGACAGGGGTGGATTCCTTTTGTTCCTTCTAGGTCTAAAATTCTGTGGTTGTGTCTCTTGTTCTCTCAGCCGCCCTTGTATTAAATAAGGAATTTAATTTGTCCTTTGTTCCCATTTACTTGTTTTGGCAAACAACTGTTCCATGAAATGGCTGGAATAAATGTTCCATTCACAAATTTAGCAAACCCTTGTTGAGTACCTACAATGTAATGGATGTAGGAGGCGAGGCCCTGAGACTTCCCAAGGCTAACACTCTGGTCTGGAACCTCTGATGTGGCTGGTGCCCCGTGCTTGCCGCTGCGGGGGGGAGGGGGGTGCTGAGTAGCCTCAGTGGGGAGGGCTGCAGGCAGCAGCTGTGCGCTACACAGAGTGGCATTCACCCAGGCCTAACAAGCACCCTCTATCCGCCTCAAGGCCGCACAGAACAGCTGTTCAGGCAGCGGGAGGGGAGGAAGAGGCTGTGGGCAGGTTCACCCCGCCGCAGGGCCAACACCCAGTTCTTTGCTCCATTTAGGGCTTGAGGTTTCTGTCGTGGTTGACCAGCACCTTTGGGTGGTTCGCTGGTGCACCATGCCTTTTGGCTCTGCCAAGGCCCCGCGAGGCAGGGCACGGCTTAGCAGCTGCATTAAGGTGAAGAGAGGAGCGAGGGCTCGGGGTATTCCGAAATTTGCGGATGAGGAGCAGGCCTGGGGAATAATGGAGAGAACGTGGATCTCGTAACTCATTCCTGGATGCAATAAGCTTCACCTGATCCCTGGCCTCGCCCTTCCAGAATCAAGGCATCTCAGTTTCCCGAGAAAAGCGCCCTCCCGGATCACACCGCTTTCTAACATACTAAGTGCTTTCTAGGTGTTTATTAAGGGTGTGAAGAGCCAGGCCAAGCTTCCTCCTGGAATTCTACACAGACAGGCCTTCCCACGCACCTGACCCAGCCCCGTTGTTCCACTGCCCACTCATTTTCTCCGTCTCTCCCGCTCCAACCAAGACGGGAAGCAGGAGACGCACGGGTTCGTGCTCTGAGGCCCGGGTTGCGCGCGCCGTTTGCCACCCGCGGCTGCCGAGGCGCGCCTCGCCCAGAACTATATTTCCCAGCAAGCTCCTCGCGGTCCCCCCGCTGCGGCGAGAGCGGGGCGCATGCGCCTAGTGCCGCCACGCCTGGTCTCTGAGACGCTCCTCGGAACCGGTTTCGCGTCGCCGAGCCGGCTGGTCCCGGCACTGCGGCTGAGGTGTTCGCTCGCTGCACCTCCCTGGAGGTAGCGGGGTCAGGCGTGCCCCAGCTCCGGTCAGTGCCATGATCCGGCAGGAGCTCTCCACATCCTATCAGGAGGTAGGAGGGAGCGGGGGAACGGAAGGGAAGTTTTCTTGTGAGGCGGGGACCCGGGGGTCTGCGGGTGGGCGTCCGGGCTGCGCGGCGAAGGCGCATCGGAGGCCGGGGTCGGGGCGCCCGGAGACGGGTTCTCGGGGCCTGAGGGGGTGCAGAGGAGGGAAGCGGGCGCCCAGCCGCCCCGGATGCTGCCGTTCGCCTGGCCGAGGGATGGAGTCAGGTCGCCGGAGCCAGCAGGTGAAAGCTTGCAGCGGCTCGGGCCCAGTGCGCGGCGTGGCCAGCAAGTGGAAGCGCCTGCGTCGTCCTTGCGGGTGGGTATCGGGCGAAGCCCCAGGGCCCCGGGGGCCGGTGGTGGACGGGAATAATGACCTCTCGTCTCGCCGGCCGCCCAACTTTGAAAAAGCGCTGTCGCCGCTGCTCGCTGCAGCCGCACCTCCCGCGACTTCAGCGGTCACTTACCAGTTCTTTGTCTCCTGTCTGCCTTGCTGAGCTTCCAGCCTTTCCTTCAGACCAGCGCTTGCTCCCGGCTCCCCCCGCCGTGTTAGCGCCAGTGCTCTGCTCCCCTCCCCCTCCCAGGCCCCCAACCTCGGTCAGCTTTGCGGACCTTTCTCGCCTGTTCCCCGCACCGTGGCCCCGGCGGCACTTGCCAGGGTCGCTCCGTCACGCACCAGCAGCTGTATCTTCCATTGCCTTTGCCATCTCCCCTCCCGAAAAGTGCTTAGTTAGCTCAGTGCCTGACAGGCGGAGACCCCTCCCTGAATAACTCTTTGTTTACAGGACGTGGGCAGCTCCAGCTTCTTAGCTTCAGGGTCTTGGCTAAATCACACCCTGCACCTGCCATGCAGACATGGCCCCCTCCCCTAGCAGGGCTCATAAAGGTGCTACCGAAATCCAGGTAGTCATCCTGCTTGCGAGGGGGAAGGCCAAGGATGCAGTCATTTGCGTTTTGGGGGCACCCTGGTGGTGGAAGGCATGGAAAAGCCCCCTCTCCGGAGGTGAGTTTTTAATGACTAAGCCTTGAAACCTTAAGCGATGACACTGTGAGCCCAAGAAAGCGCTGAGACAGCTATCCCCTTACTGTGCCTCCCAGCTCGGTGGTGGCTCCTCCTCCAGACTCTGGCCTTGAGCTTCCCTGCCCTCTTAGCACTGTGGAGACTTGCTGATGGTCTTCCCTTCTGCCCTCCTTAGTGACATCCCTTCCCCCACTTGATAGATGAGAGCCCTGATCAGGTGAGGTCGCCCTTGCCTGCCAGCAAGCTGCTAACTGACACTTGTCACCTGGACTGCCTGTCACACTTGGTTCTTCCGTTTGCAACCAGAGTGAGTGGACTTCAGCCAGAGTCCCAGACAGCTGATTCCAGCTTCGCTGTTCCTTTTTCCTCTCTCAGCAGACCCCAAGCCACATTTCCTCTTCCTTTGGGAAGTGGTTAACACCATGGGCTTTAGATGTAGAGCAAGCTGGGTTTGACTGCTGGCTCTTTCACTGGTTGTATGGCCATGGGAAGCATTGTGGGTTGAATTGTGTTTTTGGAAAAACAGGTTGAAATCCTAACTCCCATCACCTGGCTTGGAACTAGGGTCATTGCAGATGTGGTTAGTTTAGGACAAGATCATGCTGGAGCAGGCTGGGCCAGCAATCCAACATGACTAATGTCCTTAAAGAAGATGACCACGTGAGGATGCGGAGAGAATGCCTTGTGAAGGTGGAGGTGGGAGATTGGATGTGGCCACAAGCCAAGATATGCCAAGGGTGGCTGGCTTCCCCAGACACTGGGAGGGAGGCGTGGAACAGATTCTCCTGCAGAACTCTTCAGTAGGAACAACCCTGCCAGCACCTGGTTTTAAGACCTCTGGTCTCCAGAACTGTAAGAAAAGACATTTCTGTTGTCTGGAGCCACCCAGCGTGTGGTGCTTTATTATGGTAGTCCTCGAAACCCAATAGGAAGTTTCTTGAGCTTTACTTTCTTAATCTGTACAATTGGTATAACACACCCTATGTCATGTGGCTTCTTTTCAGACAGTTGACTAGTGCTTTTACTTCCTTATTCTAATCTGGAAAAGCAAGGCTGATGGAGCTGACCTGTTTGCTGTCTTTGCTCTTCCCGCTAGCTGAGTGAGGAGTTGGACCAGGTTGTTGAGAACTCGGAGCAGGCAGACGAGCGGGACAAGGAGTCGGTCAAAATCCAGAGTCCGGGCATCTTACCAGGTGAGTGGGTTCCGTGCTGGGGGTGCAAGTGCTGGAAGTGGTACTGTGCTGTTGCTGCCGCTGGAAGCTCCAGCCCAGGCATCTTGCCAGCTGTGGGAGTGGAAGAGCCCCTTGCCCGGGACCTTGGTGTCTGGTGTCAAGTATTGCCCTAGTTTCACAGCCATACATATTTAACCAGCCTCGGGACAGAATGTGTAGCGTGGTGTCTGCTCTTGTCTGTAGCCCAGTTGGAGCTTGTTCCTGAGGCCCGGGCACTGGATACAATGGCACATTGCTTTGCGTCTGTGCTCTCCCATGCCTCCTTTCCCAGGGAGCTTCTGGCAGGTGAGCCTCTCATATCTGGGCCACGTCCAGAGCTGTCTGGGAGGCTCTCCAGGCCCCACCGTGCTGCTGCCCCACTGGGTGAACAGAGGCCCGTGAGTCAGTTGGCATCTCCTGGAGCCTCACAGCTGCACCTGTGGGCTGCTCGCTCCTGGATACATCTGCTCCCTTAGCTTCCCTGCTGGAACTCCTCAGCTTACTCCTTCCAGACGCCTTTGCAGTCACCCTGCAGCCTGTGGGGGGTTCAGTGACTACTGTGGACCTCCTCCTATCGCTTCTTGGCTATCTTACCCAGGCCTGCTCCCCTGCTGCAGCCCCTGCTTGTTCACATGAAACTCCCGAGTTTGCATCTCTAGCCCAGAGGTTACCCACACACTGCTGACTCCTGTAGCCTCTACAACCAGTTTGCAGGTAATACCTTGTGAGAATGTCTCGAAGGTGCCCTATGAGCCACATGTTCAGAATTGACCTCTTGGTTTGCCTGTTCTCTACTTGGTCCTCTTCTAATGTTTCCTGTTTACAAGAATAGCACTACCACTCATGCAGCTGAACTTCAGAGTCATTCTTTTTCTTCCTTTCATTCCCTTTTTCTCTGCCCCTCTGCCAGTCTCTTATTTTAGATTTCATTTCTTTGCACCATAGGACCTTTTTGTTGTTTTCTCTCTCTCTCTCTCTCTCTCTCTCTCTCTCTCTTTTTAGGATTTTATTTATTTATTTGAAAGGCAGATCTACACACACATACACAGGGTTGGGGGTAGGTCTTCTATCTGCTGGTTCACTCCCAGGATGGCCACAGTGGCTGGAGCCGAGCTGATCCTAAGCCAGGAGCCAGGAGGTTCTTTCGGGTCTCCCACATGGGTGTAGGGGCCCATGCACTTAGGCCATTTTCTACTGCTTTCCCAGGCCATAGCAGAGAACTTGGATTTTAGCCGGGACTAAAACTGGTGCCCATATAGGATCCTGGCACTGCAGGATGTGGCTTTACCTGCTATGCCACAGCGCCCCTGTTTATTTTGTTGCTTGGAATTTTCTTTGTTCTGTCACCTAGTTAATGACTAATCATTCTTCAGCTCTCAGCTGATGCTTTCCTTTGTTTTTTCTTTTTAACCTTTCCTGACCTGGCCAGATCACTTGTCTCTCATGGACACATGGTACTACTCAGGTTTGTGTTACCACAATGGAATAAATGGAGGTAACTGATTTTATAAAGAGAAAAGGTTATGTAACTCACAGTTTTGAAAGTTTGGAGTCCAAGATCTTATGGGGGAGGTTTTGGTTTAGCTTCTGGTGAGAGTGAAATGGATGACAATGGTGGGGGTGTGTGCAGGAGCCAACAGTCACATCTCAAAACAGGAAGCAGAGACAGAGATCCTAGGATCCCCTTGAAGGGCAAAGTCCCCAGTGACCTTAGCACTTCCCACAAGACCCCACCCCTTAAAAGGATCCACCACCTCCTAGTAGCACCATTCTGGGGACAAGCCTTTAATGTGTGGATGTTTTGAGGGTCACCCAGACTAATATCCAGAGCATAGCAATGTGTCTTTCCTTTGCAGCTATTGCTGTGGAATGGTGTATTCATTTATTTTTAAAGATTTGTTTATACAGAGAGAGGGAGATAGAGATCTGTCTTCTACTAGTTCATTCCCCAGATGGCCACAATGGCCAGGACTGGGCCAGGCCAAAGCCCGGAGCTTCTTCCCGGTCTCCCATGCAAGTGGCTGGGGCTCAAGTACTTGGACTGTCTTCTGCTGCTTTCCCAGGTTCTTTGGCAGAAACTGGATCCTGAGTGGAGCAGCCAGGACATAAGAGGCACCCTTATGGGATGACAGCATCGCAGGTGGAAGCTCAACCTGCCATGCCACAGCGCCGGCCCGGGAATGCTGTATTTATCTGACTTATTAATATCTGTCTTTTCTATCAGAATGAAGCTTGAGGTCAGACACTTGTCTGTTTTGCATACTACCTTGGCCCTGGCCACTCAGTAAAGACTTGTTGAGTGAGTGAATGGGACAGCTTCTTGGGTGAACTGGAAAGCTGAGTTCTGTTCCTTTTGGTACCTGTATTAATGGGGAAGGGGAGCAGGACAGGAAATTCTATAATTATGCCTATTCCATTGAGAAGAATTGTGAAGAAGAGAGTGGTGGGGCAAATAGTGTTTTCTTTCTTCGTCCCCCCCCCCCCCCCTCAGATTTTTTTGTTTACTTGAAAGGCAGAGTTACAGAACAAGAGAGAGAGACAGAGCTCTTCCATCTACTAGTTCACTCTCCATGGCTGCAACGCCATGGCTGGGCCAGGCCAAAGTCAGGAGCCAGGAGCTTCCCCTAGGTCTCCCATGTGGGTGCAGGAGACAAGGACCCAGACCATCTTCCACTGCTTTCCCAGGCACGCTAGCAGGAGCTGGATCAGAAGTGGAGCAGCCAGTACACGAACTGGTGCCCATATGGAATGCTGGCAGTTACTGGCCTCAGTTTAACCTGCCGCGCCATAGTGCTATTCCCACAAATAATGTTATCTGACTGCTGCCACTGTGCCAAGACTCTGTCATACCCATTGCCCATATTATTCTGTTTTGATAAAATAGTTTTTATTTTATTGAAATACAGAGACAGAGATCCCCATCTGCTAGTTCACTTGCTAAATGCCCACAGCAATCAGGGCTGGGCCACGCCAAAACCAGGAGCCTCGATCTCCCATGTGGGAGTAGAAGCTCAAGTACTTGAGCGATCACTCGCTGCCTCCTAGGAAGCTGGAATCAGAAGCAGAGCTGGGACTCCAACCCAGACACTGGGATATGGGATGCAGGCATCTTTTTATTTATTTTTTTAGGTTTATTTATTTATTTGAAGGCATACAGAAAGAGAGAGGTCTTCTATCTGCTGGTTTACTCCCCAGATGGCTATAATGGCCAGAGATGCGCCGATCTGGAGCCAGGAACTTCTTCTGGGTCTCCCACGTGGGTGCAGGAGCCCAAGGTTTTGGGGCCATCATCTTCTGTTTTCCCAGGCCATAGCAGAGACCTGGATTGGAAGTATAGCAGCCAGGACTCAGACTGGCACCCATATGGGATGCCGACACTGCAGGTGGCGGCTTTACCCACTGCACCACAGTGCTGGCCCCCAGATGGTGTCTTAACCTCTGTGTCATACACCATCCTCCCCACTCCCTCACCCCCAGGTGGTTATCTTCATTTTATAGATAGCCTCATTTTTAGGCTAAGGGAGGTTAAGTAGAAGACCGCATTGACTAATAAACAGACTGAATCAGGCAGTGTCCGATCCCAGGCAGCTTCTATTATACTAGTGTTTTTTTTTTTTTTTTTAAACTGATACGTAGTATATATATTTATGGAGTACAATTGATCAAATTGGAGTATTTGACACATCCATCACTTCATTCATTTATTATTTCTGCATGGTGAGAGGACCCTAAACCTCTTCCAGCTATTTTGAAATATGTGATATATTATTGTTGTTAACTGTCATCTCCCTGGTGTACAGTAGAACACCTGACCATCCTTTTCCCAGTCCTCTCTGCACACCTTTGTCTCTGGAAACCACTGTAATTCTATGAAGTCAGCTTTTTTAGATTCTACATATGAGTGAGATCATACGTGAAATCTAGACAGTGTTCAAGTCCATGTTGTCACAAACGACAGGATTTCACCTTTTTATGACTGAATAATATTCCATTAGGTATACAGCCCACATTTTCTTTATCCATTAGATATTCAGATTAATTCCAAATCTTGGCTAATTGATTAGTGCTGGCAGAAAACATGGGTGTGTAGAGATCACTGTGACGTACTGATTTTTGTTTCCTTTGGATGTATACTTAAATGGTGGGATTCCTGGATCATATGATCATTTTTATTTTTAGTCTTTTGAGGACCCTCCATTACTGGCTATGCTATTTTACATTCCCACCAACCGTGTATGAGTTCCCCTTTTCTAAGCCTTACCAGTGTCATTTGTTGTTTCTTATGGATAACAGCCATTCTAACTGGAGTGCGATGGTATCTCATCGTGATTTTATTTGCAGTTCTCTGATGATCAGTGATTAGAGCATCTTTTCATTTACCTATTGGTCATTTCTTGAGAAATGTTTGAATCTTTTGCCTGTTTTTAAATTGGGTAAATTGAGTTGTTTGGTGTTTTGCTCTTAAGATACTTAATTTTTTTTTTTTTTTTTTTTTTTTTAAAGATTATTAGTTGAAGAGAGAGGGAGAGACAGAGAAAAGGATCTTCCATCTGCTGGTTCACTCCTCAAATGGCTGCAACAGCCAGGGTTGGGCCAGGTTGAAGCTAGGAACTAGGAACTCCGTCCTGGTCTTCCATGTGGGTGGCCGGGGCCCAGGCACTTGGACCATCTTTCAGTACCTTTCTAGGTACATTAGCAGGAAGCTGGATTGAAAGTGGAGCAGCTGGTACTGTGGTAGGTGTCACAAGCAGCAGCTTAACCTGCTGCACCACAATACTGGGCCCCTTAATTATTCTGGATATTAACTCCTTATCAGATGTGTAGTTTGCAGACAGTTTTCTCCTGTTCTGTAGACTGTCTGTCTCCTTGGTTGATTGTTTCCTTTGCTATGCAGAAGCTTTTTAGTTTGATATAATCTGCTTTCTCTGTTTTTCCTTTTGTTGCCAAAAAAAAAAAAAAAAATCCTTGCCCAAAACAATGTCATAAAGCATTCCCCTGTATTTTCTTCTAATAGTTTCATAGCTCCAGGCCTAACATTTTTTCTTTAAAAGATTTTATTTACTTGAGTGAGGTACAGAGAGGGAGAGACAGACAGAAAGGTCTTCCATCCATGGATTTACTCCTTAGATGGCCACAATGGCCAGAGCTGGGCTGATCCAAAGCCAGGAGCTTCTTTCCGGTCTCCCACGCAGGTGCAGGGCTGCAAGCACTTGGGGCGTCTTCTACTGCTGTCCCAGGCCATAGCAGAAAGCTGATCGGAAGTAGAACAGCTGGGACTTGAACCGGTGCCCATATAGGATGCCGGTACCACAGGTTGAGGCTTAACCTGCTACGCCACAACCCTGGCCCGCAGATCTAACACTTAGGTGTTGCATCCATGTAGAGTTGACTTTTGTAATTGATGAAAGGAATCTAGTTTTGTTCTTCCATATGTGACTATCCAGTTTTCCCAGCACCATTGAAATGCTGCTGTGTTGGAAATCAGTGTAAATGCATAGATTTCTTACTGTTGATTTGTCTGTTTTTATGCCAGGTCCATGTTTTGTTTATTTTTGCAATGCATATTTTGAAGCCAGGTAATATGCCTCCAACATTGTTCTTTTTTTTTTTATTTTTTTTTATTTTTTATTTTTTTGACAGGCAGAGTGGACAGTGAGAGAGAGACAGAGAGAAAGGTCTTCCTTTGCCATTGGTTCACCCTCCAATGGCCGCCGCGGCCAGCGCGATGCGACTGGCGCACCGCGCTGATCCGATGGCAGGAGCCAGGAGCCAGGTGCTTTTCCTGGTCTCCCATGGGGTGCAGGGCCCAAGCACCTGGGCCATCCTCCACTGTACTCTCGGGCCACAGCAGAGAGCTGGCCTGGAAGAGGGGCAACCGGGACAGAATCCGGCGCCCCGACCGGGACTAGAACCTGGTGTGCCGGCGCCGCTAGGCGGAGGATTAGCCTAGTGAGCCGCGGCGCCGGCCAACATTGTTCTTTTTGTTCAAGATTATTTGGGGGTAGTCAAGTTCTTTTGTGATTCCAAACAAATTTTAGGATTGTTTTTTCCATATCTGTGAAGAATGCTATTGCTAATTTGATAGAATTGCATTGAATCTATAGATCATTTTGGGCAATGTGGATATTTTAGTAGTATTAATTCTTTCAGTTTGTGAACAGGGGCTATTTCTCCATCTTTGAATGTATGTGTCTTCTTGAATTTCTTTCATCAATATTGTATGGTTTTCATTATAAAGGTCTTTCACCTCCTCGGATAATTTTATTGCTAAGTATTTTATATTTTTTGTAGGGTTTATAAATGATTCCTTTCTTGATTTCTTCCCCCGCCCCCTTGATTTCTTTTCCAGTGAATTTGCTATTCATGTATAGAAACACCACTGATTGTATGTTGGTTTTTGTATCTTGCAACTTTACTGAATTCATTTATTAGTACTGATAGCTTTGGGTGGTGTATTTAAGGTTTTCTATATGTAAGATCATGTCATCTGCAAACAAAGACAACTTAACTTCCTCTTGACAATTTAGTTGCCCTTTATTTCTTCCTCTTGCCTAATTGCTCTGGCTAGGACTTCTAGGACTGTTGAATAAAAGTGGTGAGAGCAGCTCTTCTTGTTTTGTTCAAGAGTTTAGAGGAAAAGTTAAACTTTATCCATTTTAGTATGTTAGAAATGAATTTGTCATGTAAGGCCTTTGTATTCCTTTAATACCTAATTTTTGAGAGTTTTATTATGAATAGATGTTGCACTTTGTCAAATAATTTTCCTGCACCTATTGAAGCAGTTGTATGTTTTCTGTCATTCATTCTGTTCATGTGATGTGTTACATTTATTGATTTGCATATATTGAACCACTCTGGTATTCCTAGGCTAAATCCCATTGATCATGGTGAATAATCTGTTTTACAAGTATTTTGCTGAAGATTTTTGCATCTGTATTTATCAGGGAGTTTGGCTTTTAGTTCTCTCTTTCTGTTGTGTCCTTGCCTGTTTTCTACATCAGGGTATAGCTTTGTAGAATGAGTTTGGGAGAATGCCAATTTTTTGGAATAGTTTGAGAAGAATAGGTATTAGTTTTTCTTTGAATGTTTGGTAGAATTCAGTCATGAAGTCTTGGCCTTTCTTTGATAGGAGGCTTTTCATTACTGATTCAATCTCATTACTCAGTATTGATCAGCTTAGATTTTCGGTTTCTTTCTGATTCGATCATGGTAGGTTGTATGTGTCCAGGAATTTGTCCATCTCTTCTAGGTTTTCTAATTTAATTTAATGGCATGTAGTTGTTCATAGTTGTTTCTAGTATTTCTTTGTATTTCTGTGGTTTCAGTTGTAATGTCTTTGTTTTCATCTCTGATTTTATTTATTTTAATCTCTTCTCTTTATGTCTTATTCTAGCCCAAGTTTTGCTGATTTTTTTTTTCTTCAAAAAACCAGCTCTTTGGCCGGTGCCATGTCTCAATAGGCTAATCCTCCACCTGTGGCACCGGCACACCAGGTTCTAGTCCCGGTCGGGGCACCAGATTCTGTCCCGGTTGCTCCTCTTCCAGTCCAGCTCTGCTGTGGCCCGGGAAGGCAGTGGAGGATGGCCGAAGTCCCTGGGCCCTGCACCTGCATGGGAGACCAGGAGAAGCACCTGGCTCCTGCCTTTGGATCAGCGCGGTGCGCTGGCTGCAGTGTGCTGGCCGCGGCGGCCATTGGCAGGTGAACCAACGGTAAAGGAAGACCTTTCTCTCTCTAACTGTCCACTCTGCCTGTCAAAAAAAAAAAAAAAAAAAAAAAGATTTGTTTTGTTGATCTCTTTTTATTTCTGCTCTTTTTTTTTTCCTAGTTCCTTGAAGTATAATAATTTAAAAAGTGGGCACAGTATCTGAATGGATGTTTCTCCAGAGGGGAAATGGCCCGTAGGCACTTGAAAACATACTCAACCATAATTAGTCACCAAGGACATGCCTGTCTAAGCCACAAGGAGGTGCCACCTTACAGCCATGAGGCTGGCTGTAATCAAAAAAGATGAATGATAAATTTATGCAAGGATGTGGAAAAATGAGAACTCCCTCTTGTGTATAGTTCAGCTGCTGTGGGAAACAATTTTCTAGTTCCTCAAAAGGTCGGATATAGCTACAATGCTAGTCCATTTTCCATTGCTAGAGAAAAATACCCAAGGCTGGGTACTTTATAAAGAAAAGAGGAAGCTCACAGATTTGGAGGCTAAAAGTCCATATGTCATTGCTGCCAGCTCTGGCAAGGGCCCCCTTGGCTACATCACATCAGAGCTGTTGGTATCTTGGCTGGAGTGCATGTAAGAGGGAGAGATTGCATGCTAAGAAAAGAAGCCAGAGCAAGAAATGAGGGATTTAGTCTTTTTCTTTTACGATAACTCACTTTGTTAAGAACTAATTCAGGATCTCTTGAGGACTACCTTAATCCCTGCTGACTGCCCACCAGGCTCCCCCTCTTAAAGGTTCTGCGCTCGCTCACTCGCTCTCTCTGTCTGTCTCTCTCTCTTTTTCTCTTTATTTGAAAGAGTTGGGGGTGGGGTGGGGGGAGAATAGAGCGGGGTCTTCCTTCTCCTAGTTCACTTTCCATATGGCTGCAGCAGCTGGAACTGGGCTGGTCGGAAGCCAGGAGCCTCTTCTGGGTCTCTTTCATGAGTGCAGGGGCTCAAAGACTTGGGCCATCTTCCCCTGCTTTCCCATTAGCAGGGAGCTGGATCAGAAGTAAAACAGCTGGGATGTGAACTGGCGTCCATATGGGATGCCATTGCCACAGGTGGCAGTTTTACCTGCCATGCCTCAGTGCCGATCCCTCTACCATTTCTCACATTGGGACCTGCATCCAATAAATAAGCCTTTTGAGACATTGAAACCACATCCAAACCACGGCACCATATGACCCAGCAGTGTGCATTCAAAAGAAATGAAAATTTGTTTTCTCTGCTGAAAATTTAAGTCCACACACAAACTTATACATAAATATTTATAACAGCATTATTCATAATGGCCAAAGTATAGATATAGATCAAATGGTCTCTGCCTGATGAATGGATAAATAAAACAGCTTATTCATACAATGGAATGTTTGACAATATAAAGAAATGAAGGGGCTGGTGCTGTGGCTTAGCTGGTAAAGCCACCACCTGCTGTGCTGGCATCCCATATGGGCGCCGGTTTGAATCCTGGCTACTCTACTTCCTATCCAGCTCTCTGCTATAGCCTGGGAAAGCAGTGGAAGATGGCCCAAGTCCTTGGGACACTGCACCCATGTGGGAGACCCAGAAAAAGCTCCTGGCTCCTGGCTTTGGATCGGCACAGCTCTGGCTATTGAGTCCAATTGGGGAGTGAACCAGCAGATGGAAGACCTCGCTCTCTCTCTCTGTCTCTGTCTCTCTCTGCCTCTCCTTCTCTGTGTAATTCTTTCAAATAAATCTTAAAAAAAAAAAATGAAGAAACTGATACCTGCTACAATATGGATGAATCTCGAAAACATACCAAGTAAAAGAAATCAGATGTGAGAGTCCACATGTGTGATTCCACCTGTGAGATGTCCAGACAGGCAAATCCCTAGAGACTGACAGATTAGTAGTTTCCAGAGACAAGGGAAAGGAGGAGGGACCACTAATGGGTAGGAGATTTTTTTTTTTTTTTGAGTAATGAGAATGTTCTATAATTAGAAGTGCTGAGGAGTGCTCACCTGTGAAGATACCAAAAACACCTGAATATATTTGTTTTAGAGGTGAGATTTGGCCAAGTGGATAAGACAATGTCTAGGATGCCTGTGTCCCATATGGGAGTACCTGGTTCAGGTCCAGCTCTACTCCTGATTCCAGCTTCTTGCTAATGTGAGTGATTGCATTACTGCTGCTTGAAACCTGAGTTGGGTTCCCAGCTTCAGCCTGAGCCCTGCTGCAGGAGTTTGGGGAATGAACTAGCAGTTAAGAGCTTGCTCTCTCTCAGAAAGTGAAATTTTGGGGCCGGCGCCATGGCGCACAAGGTTAATTCTCCCATATGAGCACTGATTCTAGTCCCAGTTGCTCCTCTTCCAGTCCAGCTCTCTGCTGTGGCCTGGGAAAGCAGTGGAGGATGGCCGAAGTCCTTGGGCCCTGCACCCGCATGGGAGACCAGGAGGAAGCACCTGGCTCCTGGCTTCGGATCAGCGCGGTTCCGGCCATTGAGGCCACTTGGGGAGTAAACCAACGGAAGGAAGACCTTTCTCTCTGTCTCTCCCTCTCTCTCACTGTTTGTAACTCTGCCTGTCAAATAAATAAATAAAAAATCTTTAAAAAGAAAGTGAAATTTTATGGTATGCAAATTATATCTAAACTCCAAAAACAAAAACCCACTCTCACTTAAAAAGGGGAACAAATGAAGAATTCAGAGCTGTGTCTTAAGCTAGTGTTCTCTGCCTGGCGGGGTTTCGCAGCGTTATACAGACAGCCAGGTCCCCTTCTTGGAATACAGGTCCCACCATGTTTTCAGAAATGGCCTTTTGCTCATCACAGATCCCTGAGTGGCCTGACTTACATTCTGGGGCAAGTTGGGGCTTTTGAAGCATTCTGTCAGGGATTTTACAAGACACGTGAATTACCTTTACCAGGGATTCTTGTTTGCTATTTCTACCTTTTCCTGGGAATGTTTGCGTTCATATAAAGCATGTGTACTGTTGAAGCACTTTCATACAGCTTGCTAAAGAAAAATCAGTGTTCAGTTTTCTCACTGCTGCACAGAGTACATGGGACATGTCAAATACTCAGCCTCCCCCTACCTTTTTAATGGGTAAATGATAAATATAATCGTGTCTAGTTCTAGAACTGGAGTATTGTGTATAGCAAATGTGGGTAAGGAGTTGTACAGTTCTTACATCATTTGGGAATCAAGAAGAGAACTATAAAGCTAGCCTTGGCTTTTGTGCATGAAACGGAGGAGGAGGTTTTTGGTCCGTGTCCCCATGAGAGCGATTTGTCTAAGTACCACTGTCAAACAAGTCAACGTGATAAAATTGTCCTGTGTGACCCTTCTGTACCTTATATTGGTTACTCTCAATTTTTTAAGAACATACAGGGAGAATTTCATCTCTTTCCCTAATCAAAGGTATCACGAAAGAAGAATATTTCAAATTATGTTTATTTGGCTTATAGCAGGGCTCATAAATGCCAGTCATTTTTCATCTTTATTATATTGGTCAGTCTGAAAATTATGTGAGTATATAGTTTGCCTTAAAATGTGCTAGGTCTTCCTTAATCATCATTAATGACTAGAATTTTAGTACTCCTTGTGTTGTGTAGGGAAGGAGCATTGGGTTAGAAGTCAGAACTGTAGGACTGTGATTCTGATTGGACCGCTTACTGGATGTGGGACCTGGAACACCACACAAGCAGTGAGGTTGAGCCACATGGCCTTTTAAATCCTTCCCAACTCTTCAAAAATTAGATTCAGATGTTTTAGACCAAATTGGTCACTGCAGAGTTTCTTCACTTTTGTCTTGGGATCTTTTCGAACCCCTTTAGAATGTAGCAGGCTGGGGCCGGCGCCGCGGCTCAATAGGCTAATCCTCCACCTAGCGGCGCCAGCACACCAGGTTCTAGTCCCGGTCGGGGCACCGGATTCTGTCCCAGTTGCCCCTCTTCCAGGCCAGCTCTCTGCTGTGGCCCAGGAAGGCAGTGGAGGATGGCCCAAGTGCTTGGGCCCTGCATGTGCATGGGAGACCAGGAGGAAGCACCTGGCTCCTGGCTTCGGATCAGCGCGGTGCGCCGGCTGCAGCGCGCCAGCTGTGGCGGCCATTGGAGGGTGAACCAACGGCAAAAGGAAGACCTTTCTCTCTCTCTCTCTCTCTCTCTCTCTCACTCACTCACTCACTATCTACTCTGCCTGTCCAAAAAAAAAAAAAAAAAAAAAAAAAATGTAGCAGGCTGGTACATGAGCTGTGCTGACAAGGTTTTCTCACCAGCTTTTTTTTTTTTTTTTTAAGGTTTATTTATTTGAAAATCAGAGTTAGAAGAAGACACAGATCTTTTATCTGCTGGTTCACTCCGCAGATGCCACAACAGTCAGTGCTGGGCCAGGCCAAAGCCAGGAGCTTTATCTGGGTCTCCCTCAATGGTGCCAAGAGCCCAAATACTTGGGCCATCTTCCCCTGCTTTTCCCACACCATTAGCAGGGAGCTGGATTGGAAGTAGAGCAACCAGGACTTGAACTGGCACCTATATGGGATGCTGGCATCATAGATGGTCGCTTTATCTGCTAAGTCAGAATGCGAGCCCCCCCAGCCATGTTTTGAAATGCACCTGTGATCCTGTATCAGCAATAGAAGCTGGGAGTGCTTCCAAGCAGTGGTTCCTGTGCACAGACCACAATGCTTTGCATCCAGAGACCTTGTAGCCTAGGAGCCAGGACCTCATTCTGGGTCTCCCATGTGGGTAGCGGGGGGCCCAAGTACTTGAGTCATCATTGCTTCCTCCCAGGATGAGCGCCTGCAGGAAGCTGAATCTGAAGTGGAGCCAGGACTCAAAACTCAGGGTCTCTGATACGGGATGCGGATGTCCTAGGTGGCGTCTCAACTGCTGTGTCAAATGCCTGCCCCTGAACTCTTAGTTCTGATTAGAAGTTAGTCACCGTTCGTATCAGTCTCCTGTATTATTATGTTATTTTTTTCTGACTGCTTTCAAGATTTTTCTCTCACCTTTGTGTTAACAATTGGATTATGATTTGCTTGGGGGTGCTTTTCTTACCCTGTTTGGCATTATTGTGCTTCTTGGATATGTAAGTTCATGTCTTTCTCTGGTTTGGGGAAGTTTTGGGTCATTACTTTTTTTTTTTTTTTTTTTTTTTTTTTTTTTTTTTTTTGACAGGCAGAGTGGACAGTGAGAGAGAGAGACAGAGAGAAAGGTCTTCCTTTGCCGTTGGTTCACCCTCCAATGGCCGGCGCACCGCGCTGATCCGATGGCAGGAGCCAGGTGCTTTTCCTGGTCTCCCATGGGGTGCAGGGCCCAAGCACTTGGGCCATCCTCCACTGCACTCCCTGGCCACAGCAGAGGGCTGGCCTGGAAGAGGGGCAACCGGGACAGAATCCGGCGCCCCGACCGGGACTAGAACCTGGTGTGCCGGCGCCGCTAGGCGGAGGATTAGCCTAGTGAGCCGCGGCGCCGGCCTGGGTCATTACTTTTTCAAATATTTTTTATCTGCAGTAACACATTATTAAACTGTAAGATAGGCTCTAGTCATACTTTTCTTCAGATTGGATATTTCTTTATTTCTTTATTTAACCGCAGTTCCACTGACTCATTTTTCTTCTGTCTTCTGTTAAATTTATATATAACTTTTTAATTTTTTCAGCTTAGAATTTCCATTTGAGCCAGCACCACGGCTCACTTGGCTAATCCTCTGCCTGTGGCACCAGCACCCCGGGTTCTAGTCCCGGTTGGGGCATCAGTCCTGTCCCAGTTGCTCCTCTTCCAGTCCAGCTCTCTGCTGTGGCCCAGGAAGGCAGTGGAGGATGGCCCAAGTGCTTGGGTCCTGCACCCGCATGGGAGACCAGGAGGAAGCACCTGCTTCCTGGCTTTGGATCAGCGCAGCACCGGCTGTGACGGCCATTTTGGGGGTGAACCAGCGGAAGGAAGACCTTTCTCTCTTTCTTTCTCTCACTGTCTAACTCTGCCTGTCAAAAAAATAAATTTCCATTTGATTCTTTCTATAAATTTAATAAAGCATTTTTTATTGTGACAAGATACATGTAAGATGGAAATCAGCGTCTGTTTGTAAGCATGCAGTTCAGTGGCGTTACGTACATTTGTGTTGCTGAGCAGCCATCGCGACATCTGTCCCCAGAACCCTTCATCCTGAACAACTGAAGCTCTGTGTTTGGTTCTTTTAAAATAGCGTCTGTTTCTCTCTTTGCCTTCTGTTTACTTCTTATTCATATAATTTGCTTTCTGTGCTGTAAAACCCTTTTCTGCTAATTGCTACATCTGGGTCACATCTGGGTCATCTTAGTATTGGTCTCTATAGGCTCCATTTTTTTTCTTGAGATGACTATATTTTCTTGTTTCTTTCCACCTCTAATGACTTTTGATTGAACACTAGACATCATGCATGATATGTTATAGAGAATCTGGATTCTGTTATGATCTGAAGAATTTTTTTTTTTTTTGTAGCAGGTTGGTATGGCAGGATTCAAGCAGGCTCTGAACTCCTGCCTCCCCTGCATCTCCTGTCCAATCAGTTCTCCGTCTTCAGCTGCTGCTTTTTTGCTGGGCCCTCTCTGGTTTCCAGCCAAGAATTTTAGTACATTTTGTTTCCAGACTTGGGAAGTTCACTTCATCTTTGAATACTGCCTTTCAGAATTTCCTTAGCTTTGTTTTTCTAGCCCTGTACTCTGTTTTCTTTGACCATGCCTCTTGGGGATTGATGTATGCCCTCAGGCAAAAATTACAACTCTCACCAGGTATAGTTCTTCTTTTGAAAGTAGACTCTCTTTCACTTTCTACTTGATTTGGACATTTCCTGTGCTTTCAAATTATTTTAAAGATTTATTTATTTATTTGAAAGGCAGAATTACAGAGAGGCAGAGAAAGGTCTTCCTTCCACTGGTTCACTCCCCAGATGGCCACAATGGCCAGAGCTACGCCGATCCAAAGCCAGGAGCTCCTGGTCTCTGGATCTGCCACGTGGGTACAGGGGCCCAAGGACTTGGGCCACCTTCTACTGCTTTCCCAGGCCACAGCAGAGAGCTAGATCGGAAGTGGAGCAGCTGGATCTTGAACTGGCATCCATATGGGATACTGGCATGTAGGCGGTGGCTTTGCCCGCTACCCCAGCATGGCTGGTTTCTGATGAGGTCTCTTCTCCTTGGCTTGTCACTTCTGACTGCCTTCTCACTGTGTCTTCACATGGCCTCTCCCTGTGCACATGCCGTCCTGGTGTCTCTTCCTCTTATAAGGACACTCTGACTTCATTTAATCTGTTACCACCTTAAAGCATTAAAGGTCTTGTCCCCAAGTGCGGTCCCCCTGGGGGTTAAGGCTTCAACTTGGGAATTTGGAGTGGGGGCATAGCTCAGTCCATAACAAGAGAGTTACCCAGGCTCGGACGATGTGAGAACAGGTCGGGGAGGCAGAGCTGTGCTGTGAGAATGGTGTTAGGACCTGGTAATGGTCATTCTGTCGGTGCAGAGTGCCTGCTGCGTCCCAGGCACAGTGTGATATGCTGGCGGTTCAGCTGTGGACAAGACTTGTCCTGTCCCTGCCCTTCTGGAACTTGTAGCCTAGCAAAACACAGCTGCTGAGCAGTGAAGGACAGCTGCTGAGCGGTGAAGTAGAGGACATGTTGGGTGTTCGGGGAAGGCTGAGGAGGGGTACCCATAAAGTTAAGGGATCGGGGAAGGATGAGTAAGGAGTCGGCTGTGAGAGATAGGTGCTTCAGACCAGGCATATGGACTGCGAAGGTGAGTGGCTGCAGGCTTGGGAAGTGCATTGGTGGAGCAGGACCTGTGGGAATTGGGAAGTGGAGTGGTGAGGGATGGACCAGAGGGGACGATTGGGGTCAGACTCCCTTCAGGGATTGTAACTGCCTTCCCTTCTGGATAGGAGTCTCCACAAAGACATTAAACAGTGTCTCTGTGTCCTCTGCCCAGTAGGATGGGGTGTGTAGGGAAGGTTTACAGGTGCCTTTTATGATTGGGAGTGGGGGTTGGTGTGCTGGGATGTCACGTCCCAGGAAAGGCAGGTGCGCACCTAGCGGTTGCTGCATGGTGCCCTGGATCATATGGTGCTTTGTTCTTGTCAGGCCTGGACAGCGAGTCTGCCTCCAGCAGCATCCGCTTCAGCAAGACCTGCCTGAAGAACGTCTTCTCAGTCCTGCTTATCTTCATCTACCTGCTGCTCATGGCCGTGGCTGTCTTCCTGGTCTACCAGACCATCACGGACTTTCGTGAGAAACTCAAGCACCCTGTCATGTCCGTGTCCTACAAGGAGGTGGATCGCTATGATGCCCCAGGTAGGGCCCTCCCAGACCAGGCGTCAGAGCATCCACTGGCAAACCCTCCCTGAGCCACTGCTGTTGCACAGGACACAGTGCTGGGCGCTCTGGGCAGGGCGAGGGAGCCCGAGTGCAGTCTGGATGCAGCGCACTCACCTGAGAGCTGCTGTCAGGCCCAGCGGGGTGTGGTGTGTGCCACGGAGGGGCGCGAGCCCAGGAGGTCGGGGAAAGCTTTGCAGAGGTAGGTTTGGAGCTGGGCTTGAAAACAAGAGTATGGTTGGGAAGAGAGTGCTTCTGGGAAGAGGGTCAAGGAGAGGGGAGGGAGGCAGAGGGCTTCTGGATAGGAGGCCAGCCTGACTAGAGCCAGAGGCCAGAGGTGATGATAAGGAGGAATCCCAGCTGGACTATGCGGTGCAGAGGGTGGCTAGGATGGCAAGGCCATTAGATGGTGGGCAGGGGCTCCCAGGCCACACCATGTATTCCTTCCCTGTCCCATTGGGCGTCTGGTCCCCAGTGGGAAGTTGTCTCTGCTACAAAGTGTTCTGTCTGCTCTGCTATGGAGCTGGTGCCAGGCACGCTGGAAGCCATGGAGTGAATGCGGAAGCTCAAGCGCTGTGGCTCAGGCTCTTCCCACTTGGTTTTGTCCACAAGGTGCCCCTGAGTGACTCCCAGGTGGCATGCTCACAGAACTAGAGCTGAACCCCTCTGCCTGGGGCTTCTTACAGCCCCCAGTGTAGCTGATGGTGCCGGTCACTGCTCCTCACTCTGGCTTTGCCATCGTCTTGTATTTGCCCTTCTGTGTTTGCTTCAGTCTCATCATCTATGGGTTTTCCTTGCTCTGTCTAGTCTCTTGGTCTCTCTGAACTTTGATGCCAAGTGCTGCTCTCAGCATCTCTGTCTTTGAAGCTGGGCAGCTACTCTGAGTAGAGCCTTGGATGAGATGCTGGGGCAGGGGCGCGGGGAGGCAGGAGCTACCAGGACGTGCCTCATGCTGGAGCTCCGTCAGAGAAGAGATGAGAGACAGTGATTTCTGGGGAATCTCATGACCCAGAGCCTCTTGGCATATGCGTATGTGGGTGATGGGCAGGGGGAGGTCATGGCTGGGCTCAACCAATCAGGAGGCTGCATTACAGGCTGGTCAGGGGCTTACTGAGGGGGCTTGTGCCTTCCACTAGAATTGGGCTTGGGGATGTGCCTCCCACACTCAACCTTTTTCCTCTGCAGTTAGCCGGGTGGTCTGGAATAGATTGTTGGTGTGTGAGATGATTTCAGTAGCGTGGTTGTGGACTGTGACTTCTGACTCCCGCTTTTCCCTGTTTGTGTCCCCAGGTATTGCCCTGTACCCTGGTCAGGCCCAGCTGCTCAGCTGTAAGCACCACTATGAGGTCATTCCACCTCTGAGAAACCCTGGCCAGCCAGGCGACATGAACTGCACTACGCGGACGATCAACTACACGGACCCTTTCTCCAATCAGACCTTGGTAACTCCCGTTGCCCCGAGCCAGGTCTGGGCAGCTGCTCTGCTAGCCCTGAGGGCCCAGGTCCTCCTCTTCCCAGGAAGCCTCCTCACACTGCCTCAGGCTTCATTGAATGGCCCTCAGGGATTCTCAATAGGGTGAGGCCTTGTCCTCGATGGCAGAATGGCTGGGCTAAAGAGTGGGGCTGACGTGACACAGTCGAGTGGGTTCCCTGCCTGACTGCATGACAGTTACCAGGATACTTTTTGAAAATGCAGACTCCCAGGATCCACATGAGACCAGCTGGATTAGAATTTCTGCAAGGCACAGGGCAGTACCTGGGGATTCTCCAGGGACGAGGACTCCTGGGCCCGGCCCAGCTCAGTTGTCACACAGCACAGCTCAGTTGGGGTATGACAGGTTGGGGCTCTGAGTGTGTTGGGGAGCAGCGGTGCCTGCACAGGGTTTTTCAGGCAGGGAGGAGACTTTCTACGTATTCACATTTTTACTCTTCTACCCCATATTTCTTCAGAAGGGATTGAAAGGGGCCACGTAAAAGTTTTCCAGATGTAAGGGGAAAGGAAGGGTTTCCTAGGCAGAGGAAACTGTCCGTGAAGACGGAAGGGCAGAGGGTGGCAGGTGGCTTCCGTGCCTCCGGGCAGCGTTGCACGGGTGGGCATTTCTGAGGGTCGGTGCTCCTGCAAGAGTGCTGGGCCGTGGGAAGAGCCGCGGGCGTCATGCTGTGGAGCCAGGCTGGCTCCTGGGGCAGAAAGGCACTGTTAGTGGGTTTTAAGATGAAAAGAGGCACCAGAGTTGTAAGTTTGTTTACGTCAGACTTCCTTCTAAAATCCTGCTGAAATTGTTCCCTCTCCTGCAGGAAAATAAGTAGGATACCATAGAATATCAGTAATGCCTCTGCCAACTGAGGGTGTCACTGGCAGACCTGATCATTTGAGGAAGTGGTGTAAAATATAAATAGCGGTTTGGAACTGATTGGTGGAATAAACAAATCTGAGAAAACCCATAACAGAACAGGTGCATGAGAGGGCTGCTGTGGAGGGGCAGACTTCGCTACCAGCCCCCAGCCTGAAGTCAGCACTGCCAGTGGGCTGCCTGGGAGAGCCCCCGTGCGCCGTGGCCTCGTCCAGAGTCCGCCTTGTGTCTGAAGTGCACATTAGGGTGGGAAGTGGCTTCAGAGTTGAGCACCTGCAGATTTCTCCTCGCACTGCCTTTGTTTGCAGGGAGTTTATTTGGAAACTTGTAGGCTTCTGGCTGTTTTGTGTTGAATGTGAAAGTCACTCTCCTTGAGCATCTCACCCCTTGGTTTTACAAATCTTCAGGTTCTCGTTGATTCATTATTTTCTGGTTCCTCTCTTGTGCTCAACTTAATGGTATTAGCTTGTGCCAGATGGCTTGCTCTGTCTGGCATTGTGAGGGTCCCTGTCCGTTTCCTTCCTGCCTACTGCTTTCCCACCACCCAGCCTTTAAGCCAAGACCTCATTAGGTTTCTTGTTACAAAATTCCACTTCTAGCTCACAGAGTCTGTGTTAGAGCATAAGCTCAGATCCTCTGTAGCGGCAAAACTCTCAGAATGGTGGCTGAAATGACAGAAGTCTCTGGTTCTGTCTCTGGAAACGGCATAGGCAGTGCTGCCTCATAGGATTGTCCAATGATGGCTTCTGTCTTGTCCCTGTGCTGTCTTCCAGGCACTGTTCTGGTCCACTTGGCTGGCATGTGTGCACATGCCCACTCGTGGGAAGGTGAGAGGCAAAGGGCAAGCAGTTCCCTTTTTTTTTTTTTTTTTGACAGGCAGAGTGGACAGTGAGAGAGAAGACACAGAGAGAAAGGTCTTCCTTTTGCCGTTGGTTCACCCTCCAATGGCCGGCGCTGCTGGCACGCTGTGGCTGGCACACCGCGCTGATCCGAAGGCAGGAGCCAGGTGCTTCTCCTGGTCTCCCATGCACGTGCAGGGCCCAAGCACTTGGGCCATCCTCCACTGTACTCCCAGGCCACAGCAGGGAGCTGGACTGGAAGAGGAGCAACCGCGGCGCCAGCCAAGCAGTTCCCTTTAAAAAAAAAAAAAAGTAATGCTGAGTTGCATGAGTCACTTTTTCCCCCATATTGGGAACCTTGTCACATGAGCCCATCTGAGGCTGGCGGTAAGGTTCCAGCAGGTGACTGCTCCGCTGCGGTCTGGGACCGGGAACGCAGTTCTCGCATACTGGAGGAAGACATCGATAATGGAAACCAGGGACCGTTAGCCTTCTCTGATGCACACTGAAAATTAAATGTCACCCAGAGTGTGAGAGGTAATAGATGGATGAAGACCTCTTGGGAGAATGCAAAGATAACCTATCAGAAGATAAGGGAGTGGCTATATTACTGCCAGTCAAAATGGATTCCAGGGCAAGGGATTGAACGAGGAGTGTTTAATGGTAATAAGTGATTCACTCGCACTAAAGGAGAGTGAGCAGCTGTAAATCTTTGTGTCATTTATATGCTTCAACTGGAGCCTGTTTAAAATCAAAAATAGCCTCAACTTCTTAGAGTGTGGCTTTCACACCTCTCTCTGCAATTCAGAGTTCAGAGAGACAAAAAGTGGTAAGGACAAGAATGGAAAGCACAGTTAGTAAGTGTAGAGTGCATGGATGTGTGTGTATAAAACTCTGACATTACATTCTTTTGAAGACCTGTAGGACATTTCTAGAAAGCTGATAATTTTCTCCCCATATTAATTCATCAGTTAAGTTTCATCACAGTTGGAAGTCCTAATGGTTTTTTTTGTGGAAGTACAAGCTAGTTTTCAAGCACATTTAGAAGACCATGTGTACATAAATAACCAAGATGAGTTTGGGAGGAGTGATGCGGAGCAGACCTGCCTAGTTAGATAGCAAAACACTGTAAAACCATAGGAGTTGCAGTGTAGTGCTGAGATAGGCAGGGACACTTGTGGGCCGTATGAGGGCCTGGAGGAGACGTATATGTTGGCTCTACTTGAATTTAGTATAGGATAAAGGAGGGAGGGGAAGGCCTACACCTGGATCTACCAATTGTTGGGTGGGGATGGGAGGTGGGGTGGGTGGAGGAGCTAGGAGTTAGATTCCTGTCTCATATAATGTAGAAAACTTAAAGCCAGATAGATAAAGTATGTACATGTGAAAAGGATTTTAAATGGGATGGTGTTGCAGAGTAGTCGGTTAAGTGGCTGCTTCTGATGCCAGCATCCCATTTGGGTGCTGATTCGTGTTCCAGCTGCTCCACTTCCCATCCAGCTCTCTGCTGATGGCCTGGGAAAAGCAGGGGAAGATGGCCCACATGCTTGTACCCCTGCAACCAAAGTGGGAGACCGGGAAGAGGCTCCTGGCTTCAGCCTGACCCAGCCCTGGCCAATGTAGCCATCTGGGGAGTGAACCAGCAGATGAAGATCTCTCTCTCTCTCTCTAACTCTAGCTTTCGAATAAATGAATCTTACTAAAAAAAGGGTTTTAGAAATATTGAGATTATTTATGTATAGAAAGACCATAGAGGTTTCAGTCTATTAAATTGAAAGCTTCCATGTAACACATGGCATTAGAAGCAAAGTTAAAAGTGACTGGAAGAAAACATTGGCATATAGAACAAGGGCAAGTGACCCTTCTTACTAAATGAAGAACTTCCATCACATCGCACAACTAGCCAATAAGCTAAGTGGGCTGAGCATGAGTTGCCTTGTGTTTGCTTTGGGCGTTGTGCTGAGAAAACTATGCAGATCTGAGCAGGAGCCCCAGCTGAGGCCCCAGCTCGCTGAGTAGCTGGTGGTCATGTGAGAGGCTGCTGGGGGAGGAGCTGTGGGCTTTCTAGGCTGTGCTTCTGCCCTCTGCCCCAGAAAACCCTCCTGTGCCATGCCTGAGGCCAGGGCCCGGAGGGATTGTTTATACGTAAAGGGTTATGGCCTATAAACCCTGAGCTTCTGAGACAGATCCCGGCCCTTGTCTCCCTACAGAAGTCGGCCTTGATTGTCCAGGGACCCCAGGAAGTGAAGAAGCGGGAGCTGGTTTTCCTGCAGTTTCGCCTGAACCAGAGTAGCGAGGACTTCAGCGCCATCGACTACCTCCTCTTCTCATCTTTCCGGGAGTTCCTGCAAAGGTGGCCTTTCAGAGTCACGCTGGGCTCACTCTCTGCTTTGATTCTTACTCCAGTCTTGCCTGTCTGTCATTAGGCTGAGGACATGGCAGGTGAGGGCAGAGGCAGGGAAGTGGTGCTGCCCGATGACGCACCGGCTCAGGGATGGCCCTCATGTGCTTGGTGCTCCGTGAGACGCCTCGCTCCAGAGTTACACGAGGCTGCCGTGGAGGACCGTGCTGGCTGCTCCTGGAGAGACCCTTGCCTGGGGATGCTGAAGAGTAGAGGAAGTCCTTTGAAGGCAGGTCCCCTGCTCGATGCCTTGATTTCCCTGCGGTGTGCACGGGAACCATGTCTTGCCCTTGGTAAAGGCTCAGTGTGTGTTTGCCGTAGGTACCCCTCTTAGGAGGGTGTGAGGGGTGCAGGGCTGCACACTCTTGGTGTTTGCTTGTGAATGTCCCCTGATCATCAGAAAGGTCCTGTCTGCTTCATGCACACTGCTTTGGGAACTCTCAGTTGCCAACTCTGAGGCCTAAAGTGCACCTTAGCAGTGAGAGCATTTTCTGCATGTGCGGGAGCTGAGGGCGACTCACTCCCTACCAGGTCCTGCTCAACCAGGGAGCTCTGTTCGCAGGTGGAGGGGAGGCGGCCACGGTGGCAGAGTGGCCAATGCCACTCTGTCCTTCCTGCCCTGGAGCTCAGAGCCTCTGCTCTAGCGGCTTCCACCCATTCTGCCACCCGCAGTTCTCTCCCTTCCTGGCTCACACTGGCCTGATTGCCTTCTGGAAGAGTTCCCAGAAGGCCCTGCCTACAGCTCAGTGGGTGAGCTTCCTCGGTGCTGGGCTGCAGTTGCTACTTGCTCCTGTGCGCTTTGGTTTTTCTGCATGTGCAGTGCACTGGGGTGTTCCTGTGGCTGAATGCTCCCCGAGGAACCCTCTTTTCCTCTCTGCTCCTTCGAGAGGGAGACGACAGGCCAGTGAGGGCTGCCTTGAGTCCTGCGTTCTCTGAGAAGCTGGGAGCACTGTGGCGCTGGGAGCTTCTGCAGACCTAAGTGCCAATTGCCTTGGGAGCAGGTGGTAGGAATGATGAGTGGGAGGGGGGAAGCATCCTCCCATTGGGAGATTAATGATTTCTGCTTTGGCTGGTGACTGACAAACAGCCCCACTGAGGCAACCTAAATTTGGGGAAGCAGGGAGTGGGCAGCGTCCTGATTGCGCTAGCAGAGAAACAACTTGAAGTAGGGCCTGGAGTTTGAGTCCGCCCACATTTTAGTTCCAGTGCCCAGCTTGGATTGACTTGGACCTTTCTTCTCTTTGCCCACCAAGCCCAGACAAGGTAGGCTTCATGCAGGCCTGTGAGAGTGCCTATTCCAGTTGGAAGTTCTCTGGGGGCTTCCGCACCTGGGTCAAGATGTCGCTGGTGAAGACCAAGGAGGAGGATGGGCGAGAAGCAGTGGAGTTCCGGCAGGAGGTAGGTGGCTCCGGGTGTGCTTGGAACTGCTGGTGACTTCTCCATGGTTGGTCTGGCATGGGGGAGGAAGTCCTTTGAGCAGAGTCCTCTGGGTGATTTGTCCTTTGCCAGGGTGAGAAGGAATCCCATGAGGGCTTCATATGCTGTGCCAGGGTCTGCATGTTCCTAAAGGCAGTGCGTGTGCTGGCCTCACCTCTGTCATAGGCAGCCCTCAGAGAACAGGCATAGGCAGTGGGGATCGCTGTGTCATGTAGAGGTGGGTACCTCGTCCAGCTGTGTCTGATGCCTATAGGCAGTGGCACTATGAGAGGCTGGTGGTAGCGTAGTTAATCAGTTCCATGCCGGGAGAGAGGCTACAGGCAGTGGCCTCTGATGGGTCCTGTTTACCATGATCCCTTGGGAGGCAGCAAGAAAAGCCAAGCTTTCTTTCTGTATGTATGTTTTTAAAGATTCATTTATTTATTTGAAAGAATTAAAGAGAGAGAGAGAGGTCTTCTACCCGTCCATTTATTCCCCAAATGGCTGCACTGCGGAGCTGTACCTATCCAAAGCCAGGAGCTTCTTGCAGGTCTCCCACGTGCGTGCAGAGTCCCAAGGACTTGCACATCTTCTGCTTGCCCATGCCTTAGCAGAGAGCTGGATCAGAAGTAGAGCAGCTGGGACTCAAACCGGCGCCCATATGGGATGCTGGCACTGCAGGCAGTGGCTTTATCTGCTGTCCCCTGTATTTTTTTTTTTTCTTCAAAGATTGATTTATTTACTTGAAAGACCACAGTAGCAGAGAGGGGAAGAGACAGAAAGATTTTCCATTGGCTGGTTGACTCCCCAAATAGCCACAATGGCCTAGGATGGGCCAGACCAAAACTAGGAGTCAGGAGCTCCATCCCCGTCTCCCACATGGGTGGCAGGGACTCAAGTGCTTGAATCATCATCTACTGCGTCGCAGGCTCATTAGCAGAGGATTGGATTGGAGTAACCAGGACTGGGAGGGGAACTCTGATACGGGATGTGAGTGTCGCAGGTAGCAGCTTAACCCACCTGCTCCTTCTGTATTCATTTTATCTTACCTTTTTAACATTCCTATTTTTAATGTTTTAAAATGTATATAACATTAGAACAGTAATAGCATATGCTGTATCACAAAGTTACAAATTTAAATGTACTGGGTGCATACAGAAACCTTTTAAAAGGGAGAGCTACTCAAAATGCTTTTAGCCCACTGGCCTGGGGGCCAAGATAGGATCCTGGAAAGATACCCCTGTAATCTTGACCATGGCAGCAGGGTTGGAGATGGGAGATCTTGGCTGCCTCAACAGGGCTGTTGATGGGTCCCCATGTCTGTTTCTGGGGCTTCCACCTAGGCACTGGCTTTGCCTTCTTCCTGCATCCACGTCAAGAGCCAGACTGTCCTGTGCACGAGTGACCTGGTGCTGCGGAGGAAGCAAGAGGAGACATGTCCTCTCCCCCTTGCTCCTCCTTGGGGGTAGTCCAATTGGACTTATCCCTGAGGGCCAGCATTAGGAAAGGTCTGGGTTGAATATAAAGACTGACTGGGCCATCTTTGGCCAGCTCTGTGTAAGTCTTGAAACTGCCACTTTGCATGCCTTGAGTCCTAGGCCTGTTCCGGGTTGGATTCTCAGAGAGGCTCACAGCTGGTTTTCTTAAAGGGGGCAGGCCATTTTTTCCTGCCTTAGGAGATGACAGTACCTCCCCTCCATCCCCTGCAATAGATCAGTAAAATAGTCCTATTTTGTAAGGTAACTGTCATCTCCTGGACTTTCACGCCACATTTTGTTCCAGGAATTCCAAGTCCTTTCTCATCTGGGCCCACACCAGCTCCGAGAAGGGGGCTGTGTGTGTCCATTCACCCTGCAATTGGGTACAACCCCATTTACCTTAACTCTCCTCCAGCTATGATGTGAAACCAGAGGGGTGAAAACCCCAATGGACCTATAAACTTGAAAACTCTTATTGTCTAAATTCATAGTCTTTTGGTGGGATCATGAGAGCTTTTGAACAAAACTAAAACTGTTTTCTATCATGTTTTGGAGTTTAAGATGTTTTCACGTAGCTTGTTTCTTATGGCCCTCACCAGATGCAGTGAGGTAGGCATTTTGTCCTGTCTTATGGGTGGCAAAGCAGAGGCTCAGAGCAGGCCGTGGACCCAGGCCTCTGCCTCTGGAGCCTGTCCCTCTCTGTTATGGCACACAGCCTTGTGTTATTTTTATTTGAAAGGCAGAGTCAGAGAGACAGAGAGAGGTTTCCCATCTGCTGGTTCACTCTCCAGATGGCTGCAACAGCAGGGGCTGGGCCAGGCTGAAACCAGCTTCTTCCAGGTCTCCCATTTGGGTGTAGAGGCTCAAGGACTTGGGCCACCCTTCACTGCTTTCCCAGGCCATCAGCAAGGAGCTTGATTGGAAGTGGAGCAGCTGGAACTGGGACCAGTACCCATATGGGATGCTGGCGCTTTAGGCAACGGCTTAACCACTACGCCACAGTGCTGCCTCCCACTGGTAAGTATTTACAGGGAGTGTGTAACGTGTCTCTGAGGCTGTGCTTTCTCCCTGGAGACTCGAATGGTTGATAGACCCAGCTCTGCAGGTCAGGATTTTAAGTTTTGAAGTTTTTATTGCTTTAATTATGAATTGCTACGGTAGTTTGATTATGGTATATTTGTTTAATTAGGTACCTAATGACGAGTTTTAGAACTAATCCACACTGCTTATTGTACATCCGGATTCTCTTTCCCAAAGAACCATGGAAGCCAAGGTAAAGCCTTGGGTCTGGCACCAGTTTCAAGAGCTCGTGTACATGAAATTTTTGGCTCTCAGGATGCTGGTGTGGGGAGAGCCCAGGTCCGAGTTCACCTTCTGCTCTGTCTTCTGCCATGGCCCCGGGCAAGGGAGTCGCACCCAGAGGTGCCCACGCTGCTTTTCTCTCTTCTGTGTCTAGACGAGTGTGGTGAACTACATTGACCAGCGGCCAGCCACTGAGAAAAGCGCTCAGCTGTTTTTTGTGGTCTTTGAGTGGAAAGATCCTTTCATCCAGAAGGTCCAAGACGTGAGTACGGTTGAAGTCCTGAGAGCATCCCCTGCCTGCAGCATTTGCCTCGGCCTTGCAGACCGGGCTCTTCCATGGCCCATGGCACTGCGGCTTTGGCTTCAAGGACGCTGGTATTACATGTATGGTTTGTGTCCTCCATCACCAGACCGTAGTCTCTATAAAGGTGGCGTCCTCCTCATTTTGTTCACCATTCATCTGCTATCTAGCAGAGTGCCTCGCACAGAGTAACTGCCGTATCTGCTGAGTCATATTAACTGGATAAACTAGGTAGAAAGCATTGATTTACTCCACGGATCATTGTTACTGATGGTCACTTCTTTTTGGCAGAGTCCCTGTTATTTGTGGTAAGTCAGCACAGAAAGGTATGGATAATGAATAAACTGTCAATTCATGCTGAATCGCCAGACTCGCAGCCTTGGAAAGGGAGCAATGATTGGTCAGCTGTGCCCTCGAAGCACTCATGACCCGTTGTCCACCAGAGCCAGTGTGGTCTAATGTTGATTGGCATTCAGGTTACCACAGGATGTCCCCACATGATCATGGCTCAGGGTAGGCAATTTTTAACTGAGACTCACTCTTGTAAGCTTCCAGCCCCAGATCCACTTCTGTGAGGCGGACGTGTTCTCTCACCCAGTTACTGCTGTTTGTTGTAGATTGGAAGGCTGTGGACGAGGGCGCATGTGCAGAGGCTTAGAAATACCCTGTAGAAAGGAATACCTTTCAGCTCTGCATGTGAAATGTGTGATTGAATTTTTTTATGTTTATTTTCATCTACTTGAAAGGCAGAGCGACAGAGAGGAGGAGAGAGAGAAAGCTTCCATCTACTGGTTCACTCCCCAAACGCCCGCAATAGCTGGGCCTGGGCCAGGCTGAAATCAGGAGCCAGGAGCTCCATCCGTGTTGCCCACATGGGTGGTGGGGCTCAAGCAGTGAGCCGGCACCTGCTGCCTCTTGGAGTATGCACTAGCAGGAAGCTGGATTGGAAGCAGAGCAGCCAGGACTCAAGCTGCTGACAGGATGTGGGTGCCCCAAGTAGTGACTTAACCTGCTACACCCCAGCACCTGCTCCTGAACTTTTAAAAACCTCTATCCGGTATGAGAAGCCTATCGGGAACCATGCAGAGACCCAAACATGAGGCAGGCTTTACTTTGGCCAGTCAGCTCCCAGCAGTCCTAAACGAGAACAGTGGTAAACCACTGTGCATGTGTGAGCGCTGAGGCTCCGACTATCCAAGGTCACCCTGCTACATTGGGTTTAAAAATGTTTATTTTTTTCCATGCTTGAGCATTCAGAAATCCAAGCTAAAGCCTCTACTTTGAAGTTTACATTTAGTTAAGGAGTAATCTATTGGCTTAAAGTGGTAATTCCAGACAGTAAGTATCTGTCAGAGGAGTTTGTGGCACAATATGTGTGGCTATGCCGAAACCACAGAAGGTTTGGCTTGGTGCTCAATGCCCTGACCCTCTGAAGGGTTAGTGAGGGCTTCCAGCACGGGAGCGCCTGGGCCAAGAGGAGCCAAGGCCTGGAGGTAGGAAGCCCTGAGGTGAGTCTGGGAGGGAGAGGAGACGCCTCACGCTGAGTAAGTGGGAGACGGGGAGAAAGGAGAGCTGACCTCCGTGTACGGTTCTGGGAAGTGTGTCTCATAGCAAGACCGCTCCTCACTGTTGGGTTAGGCCGCGGAGGCCAAGCCTCGTGTTGACAATCTTCTTGGCACAGAGCTTCTTGGGAAAACAGTTTAGTCTCTGAATCACTGTATTAGGGGAGGGGCTTGTGGTTTTCTCTTCTGCGGGTCTGGTCTGAGTGAAGCAGAGTTGACAGTTTCAGAAGTCAGGTGTTGATCTCGCCCCAGGCCAGAACTGTAGTGTGACTGACTAGTCAAGATCAGAGCGGGTGGCAACCTGTGTTTGCTTTTGTTTCACAGATAATCACTGCCAACCCTTGGAACACTATCGCTCTTCTCTGTGGGGCCTTTTTGGCATTGTTTAAAGCGGCAGAGTTTGCCAAACTGAGCGTGAAATGGATGATTAAAATTAGGAAGAGGTACCTTAAAAGAAGAGGTCAGGCAACAAACCACATCAGCTGAAGTCGCCCTGTGATGTTTGTGGAACCGCCCGTGTTCCTGGAAGCTCTCGTCACTTCCACCCTGCACACCGAGCTACCGGCGAGTCTCTGCCGCCTTGAAGAAATGAGGCCCTGCTGGGAGGACCCCTGTCAAACTGCAACCTCCAACCCGGCCCCCAAGGAGGCTGATTAGAGCCTAATGGGAAAGACCCAATGGTAACCTAAGAGCTATTTAAGTATTTAAATTATTCACGAACATTTGAAAGAGCCGCCCAGTGACTTAGGCTCCAGGTTTGTGAAAGCCACCCTTCGTCCTTTGTGGCTCGCCGTGTAGTCAGTGCCCTGACACAGTGATTACGGCTCTGCTCTTCACTTTAGGTTTTCCCCTGGACGGAGAGTGTGATGATTTCTTTTTTTTTTTTTAAACACAGATCTTGTTGAGATGGACGGGACGTGCTTTGAAACCTACGCATTGTACATAAGGGCAAAACACTTAAGACTTTCCTGCCTCTGGTGGGCTCTCTCCCCGTTTAAACATAAAATGAGACCTTAAAACTACTGGAAAGTGTAATTAAATTTCGTATGGATCGATTAGTCACCTGCCTGTTTGGCTGGAATATTTGTTGGTGCAGATATGAGTTCGACATGATTAACACTCAGAAGCACTAGGATAGATGTATACAGTAGATGCTTACTCAGTGTATCTTGCTGATTTCATTAACAGGTAAGTAAGTTAGGTTAAATCAAAAGGAAGGAGTGAGTGTGCCAGTGTCAACAACTGCTAAATCAGTAGGCACCAATAGTGGTTCATCCTGTGACTTCCAAAAACGAGTTCGCTGCACTCCCAGGCGGACGGCTCTGACTCCTGACGTGCGTGCTGACTGCTCCCAGGGAAGGGTGGGGAGGGCATGGCGATGACGGCAGGAGGCAGGGAGAGCGACAGAGTAAGCTGTGGTGACTGTTCACTGTGTCCTGCAGAGCCGCCATCCGAGAAAGGGGCTCTCCGCCTGACGCTGCGCTGAGACAGGTACCGCTACAAAGAAGTCACAGGCATTTTCCACATTGATCGAAGGTTGTAAAAATTGTTTCCAGAGTTTTGAAGTATTTACATACCCGTTGCATCTGAAGAGGACAACTCACATGTATGACTAGGGCATTTTTCTCTTGTGTCTGATGGCTAGCCAGAGGCTGTTCTTTGGTTGAAGTATTAAAGGTGAACTTGTGTAAGAAAATACTCCCTGCTGCTTTCTGCTCCACAGGAGCTGGAGAAGTCAGGTTGCAGCCTCAGTCTCTACAAGTGCAAAGCCAGGCATAGAGTTAGATTGAGAGAACTCAAGAAGAGACGTGTTGTCCCAAAGCTTCCCTAACGATGACCGGTCAGTCAGTTTCATGTGGCCCACATAGCTAATAAAGTGGCCTCCGTGAACACAGTGGAACTATTTCCTGTGCTGTGGAAAGTTGAGACACATCACATGTGCTTTGGATAGCAGATGATTAGGAAGGGAGTGAACCTCTTTACTGTTCAAAGAGAAATAGATTTCAGCAACTCTTAGTGCAGCGCGTCAAAACCCACTCTGGTTGCCTTCAGTAAAAGAAATACGTATGTCCCTAAACACACCAGGAAAAGAAGACCTGCTCCTTACTCTCTGGACAGTCAGGAGCTTGCCTTGCCTTTGACGTTAGATTGTGGTGTCCCCGTAGTCAGCAGTGCTGCCTGGCTTTGGGTTAGCGTGGAGACTGGAAGGAACAGCTCGATCTGGGTGGCCATGCCAGGGTGGCCCTGGAACACCACTGCTCGAGAACCCTGGGGGTGTGAGCCGCCACACTGAAAGGGAGAGTGAGCCTCTGCTGGCACCACACGGAGCAGGAGCTGCTTTCGCAGCAGCTCAAGTAGGAATAATGTGCACAGCCTGTGCTTGAGTTGAACTGATGTTGAAGAGGAAGTAAACCGGAGTAGTTGAAAACATTGTCAAAACGACAGTTATTACATTGTCAGACACTGCCTAACTTCTCATTGCCCTTCTCCAGAGTGCTATTATTATGGATTGTGGTAATAATCCTTGGCCTATTTTAATCATGTTAACTTAAAAGATTAAGGGGACCATTGTGTGGCATAGCAGGGTAAGCTGCTGCCTGTGATGTCAGTATCCCATGTGGGTGCCAGTTTGCTGCTCCACTCCCAATCCAGTTCCCTGCTAATGCTCCTAAGCAGGGGAAGAAGGTCCAAGTACTTGGGCCCCTGGCACCCGTACGGGGGACCTGGATGAAGTTCAGGGCTCCTGGTTTCAGCTTGGCCCAGCCCTGGCCATTGTGGCCATCTGGGGAATAAACCAGCAGATGGAAGATGGATCAGTCTAACTTCAGTGTGTGTGTCACAGATCAGCTGGCTGCAGATTTCTTTCAAGGTGCTCTTTTCTGTGGGTATATGTGTTGGTTTTTACGCTGCTACCATTCTGTTTTGTGGTTCCATGCATATTAGTAGTGTTTTTCCTAGGTCTGTGAGAAGTATCATTGGTGTTTTCATAGGGATTGCATTGAACTTATAAATTGCTTTGAGTTTGTGCTTTTCTTTTTTTTTTTTTTTGTAAGATTTATTTACTTGAAAGGCAGAGTTACATAGAGAAAGGGAGAGACAGGAATCTTCCATCTGCTGGTTCACTCCCCAAATGGCCACTACAGCTGGGCCTTTCTGCATCTATTGAGATGATCATGAGGTTTCTGTCCTTCATCCTATTGATAGGGGATGTCATGGTCATTGATTTGCATATGTTGAACTATCATTGTACTTCTGGGATGAATTCCACTTGTCATGGTGAGTAATCTTTTTAATGTTCTGTTGGATTCAGTTTGTTTGTATTTTAAGGGTTTTTGTATTTATATTCTTCAAGGATATTGGCCTGTAGCTTTCTTTTTTTGTTGTGTCCTTGTCTGGTTTTGGTATCAGGGCAATGCTTGCCTCTTAGAGTATGTTTGGAAGAATGACATCTTCTGTGTTTTGGAATAATTTAAGAATTGATGTTAGTACCTTAAGTGTTTGGTAGAATTCAGCAGTAATGGGCTCTTCTTTGTGGGGAGACCTCTTACCTCATTACTGACTCAGTGTCACTGTTTGTTATTGGTCTGATTAGGTGTTCTCTTTCTGACTCGATCTGGATAAGGTGTTTGTGTGTTCAGGAATCTGTCCATTTCTTCTAGGCTAGGCCAAAGCCAGGAGCTAGGAACACCATTCAGGTCTCCCATGTGGGCGGCAGGGACCCGAGTCCTTGAGCCATCACTGCTGCCTCCTAGGATGCACATTAGCAGGAAGCTGGAATCGGAAGTGGAGCCAGGACTCAAACCCAGGTACTCCGATGTGGGATGCAAGTGTCCCAAGTGCTGTTTTAACAGCCGAGCCAAATACCTGTCCCTAGTTATTTTTTTGTTTTTCAGTCTTCATGGTAAAGTCATGGTTTATACATCATGTTTACAATTTTAGAGCATTCTGAATTTGCACCAGTAGGTTTTCTACTTTGATGTTTTCTTACTCGTTAGTGTGTTTTTCAGTTTGAAGAACCTTCTTTAGCATTTCTTGTAAGATGGGTCTTTAACCTGGTAAGCTTGTTACAATGTCTTGGAGTAGATTTAGTTAAGCTGAATCTGATTGGTGACCTCTGACGACCTATAGCTGGGTGGTCGGTATCTTTATTTTGTAAAATTATTTTTTAAAAATTTACTTATGTCAAAGAGTTACAGAAAGAAGGAGACAGATTTTCCGTTCCCTGGTTCATGCCCCCAGGTGGCTGTAACAGCCAGGGCTGGGCCAGGCCGAAGGCAGGAGCTTCATCCAGGTCTCCCATGTTGGTGGTAGGGTCCTGAACACCAAGGCCATCTTCCGCTTTTCCCCAGGCTATTAGCAGGGAGCTGGATTGGAAGTGGAGAAGCTCAGACACGAACAGTGCCCATATGTGATGCCGGCTTTACCTGCTACACCACAATGCCAGCCCTTTTCTCTAGGTTTGAGGAATGTCCTGTTATTATCTCTTTGAATATGCTTTTTTTTTTTTTTTTTAAGGAATTATTTACTTATTTGGAAGAGTGGTTGAGAGAGGAAGAAAGGGAAGGAGGGATAGAGAAAGAGATCAATCCATCTTCCATCTTTTGGTTAACACTCTAAATAGTCAGGGCTGGGCAGGCTGAGGCCAGGAGCCTAGAACTCCATCTGGGTCTCCCAGGTGGGTGGCAGGGGCCCAAATATTTGGGCCACCATTTGCTGCTTTCCCAGGTGCGTTAGCAGGGAGCTGGATTTGAAGTGGAACAGCCAGGACTCGGAACCAGGACTCTGGTGTGGGAGTCAGGATGTGGGAGTCACAAGCAGAGGCTTAACCCATCGTATTACAACGCAGGCCCCTAAATGTGCTTTCTGCCCCTTTGGCTTTGTGAAGTGGTCCTGGAAGTCTAAAAACCGAGATATTTGCTGTCCCAGAATTCTTGTAGGCTTCCCTCCCTCTTCATTCCTATTCTGTCTCTTCCAGCTGTGGGTTTTTCTAATATGTATCTTCAAGCTCACCTCCTGTTCAATCTCTTCTGCTACTGATTGGTGCCTTCTGTTTTTTTCCCATCTCTTATTTCTCCCTGTTAGAAGTATTAAATCATTTCTTTGTTCTTTTGAAGTTTGTTGAATTTCTCAAAAACAGCTATTTTGAGTTCATCTGAGAATATGTAGTTGTCATTTGATAGCTGGCTGGTTTCTCTTACTTTGTTCCTTAAGTAAGATCATGGTTTCCTGAAAATGGTGGTGGTTTTTTTTTTTTTTTTTTTTTTTTTTTTTCCCAGATTGATTTATTTAAAAGAGAGGGAGACACACACACACCTTCCATCTGCTAGATTAGAAGTCGAGTAGCTGGGGCCAATGTTGTGGCACAGTGGGTTAAGCTGCTGATGCCGGCAGCATATCAGATCATGGGTTCAAATCCTGGCTGGTCAGCTTCAGGTACAGGTCCCTGCTAATGCACCTGGCAAAGCAGTGGAAGGTGACCCAAGTACTGGGCCCCTGCCACCCATGTGGGAGAGCCAGATGTGAGATACCCGCATGGAACTCCTGGCTGCTGGGTTTAGCCTGGCCCATCATTGGGTGTTGTGGCCATTTGGAGAGTGAACCGGTGATGGAAGATCTCTTTCTCTGTTTCTCCCTCTCTGTGACTCTGCCTTTCTTAGAAAGTGGAGTAGCTGAGACAGGCCCTTCCCTGAAAATTCTTGACACTTGGTATGCAATGTTGCAATTTTTCTCCAGTCTTTATATTCTGGCTTGCTTTGTGGCTGTCTTTCTGGAAATTCCAAGGTGGCTGCTTAGTTCTAAACCTGTGGACATTTTGCTATTTCAACTGTCAGCGGTGCTCGAAGTCTAGGTTTGCCCCTGCTGTTAGTGTGTTCCTGTTTCAGCAATAGGGGACACTCCAAGCCCAGATTTGTCCCAGATCTGCAGTTAGTGTGTTATACAGATGAAGTGAAGAAGCTGACTACAAGTGGTAGTGGATCCTTGCAAGCCTCTTTTCCTGGGGCTGGGGTAGAACCAGATGCCTAGTCCTGTGGCCACTGCTGCCGTAATGCTAGATCATACTTGAAGCCCATAGCCTGCCAGTACCAGCGAAGCATGAGGGTAGAACAGAAGTGGACTCAGCCCAAAGCCCATAACCAGCTTCAGATGCCGCCTGCTGTGACTCCACTTGACACTGGGGTAAGTCTAGAGGCCCCGTCCACAAGCACCAGCCTGGGGACTGGGACCAGGGCCATTAGAATCTGCCCAGTGTTGAGTTTTATCAGATGGGCACTGAGTCCCAAGACAGTTCTGTGTTGTTTCTTGCCCTACTCCCCACTGGCTGCAGTGTGCATCCTTCCTGTCTGCCCAGGGTTGGGAGAGGGGTGGTAGAGGCAGACTCTGCAGCCCAGGTTGCCACTAAGCTGGGATGCATCTGGGAATTCCAGTCAGGTCTTGTGTAGTCTTGGGGGCACCCACTAGGCCTACATGAGGTGGTCCCCCTGGGGTACAGGGCTCTGCGAGTACTGGCCTGGGGATGAGAGGCCTCTGGGCTTTCTCTGATGCTGGGTCTCCCCTTGTTGGGTCTGGCTCTGAAGCTCCCTTTTCTGCCCTGCTTCCCAAGGCCCAGTCTGCAGGCTGGGAGGCCCTGTCTAACACTGGTTTTTATTGCTGTGGGCCTGGTACTGGGTTAAGTCTGAGATCTGTACCCAGCAGGTGAGGTGTCTGTCTCTCCACACTGTGCTGCCTGGAATGAAAGGAGGGGTGATGGCGGGCAACTCTTTCTTTGATGCTTCCACAATGCATCTTTCCTTACCGTTACACTAAGTGGCCTCTCACCTGGCTTCCTTAGCTCTTGCGTAGGTGTGCTGGTGCGAGGGCAGCTGTTCAAATTTCTGAGAGGAGATGCTCACAGGTGCACCCTACTTAGCCATCAGCTTGGCATGCCCCTAGAACTTAGAATTGTATGCACATATTCTGTGAGACAGATGTGCTTTGGTAAATGGCTGGAACATTCAACTCTGGCACAAAACCTTCCTATTTTTTAGTTAGAACTCCACAGTTAGAATTTTCTATAACTTCTAGATAGCTTAGCACTAAAAAAAGTAAGGATGACATAAGGCAAAATACAAACATAGACTTTATTAAATGCTGCTCAATCCTCCAATGAGGATCTTTCATTACAAAACAGTTTTCTACACAACTCCAAGTTAAGAGATTGGAATGGTACTCTGATAACAAAGATGTGAGAAATACTTGACCAAGTAAAAACATAGAAGACCTCTACATAGGCAACTTCTTAAGATCTCGACAGAGGAAGCTTACTGCGTTTCCTTTAAGTAAAGCCAGGCAGTGACAACTAGCACTGTGCATCACCACAGGGTGGGACTCCGAGCCTCCCTCGTGGGGTCAGGAAGGACTAGAGGAGGGCAGGTTGTGAGGCCTGGAAAGGCCCTGCCCTCGGCCTTTGAGAGGAAGAGGAGGAATGAACGGAGCGGCAGGCTCTGTCTCACCGCTTGGGGAGCTGCAGAGGAAGAGGGATGTTCGTGAGGAACAATGAACAATCTCAAGACTTTTGGTTTACGTTCCCAGCTTTGATTTCTACTTTGTGCTTTAGAAACCTGGAGCTTGAAGGTTTTGCTCAAATTCCAGAGTACAGGAATATCTTCAGTGAGGGCGCTTAGGCAGGGAGTTCCCCCCAGCATATTTCCGGGCAGGGACAAAGGGAAGCTGATACCTTAGTTTCTTTTAGGAAGTAAACTTTTTCCTAGGATGTAACTAAGGACTTCAGCAGTGTTAAAAAGCACATCATGAAAGGGAAGAATATACAGAGCAGTCTACTGTATGTGCAACACAATCAAAAAGAATTCAAGTCATAATTCTTACCAATTCCATAATTATCTCACTCGTAAGATGATAAAATTCATTTCTGTGAAACTTCAGAAGTGACACAAATCACTGACTAGACGAAGGTTACAATATACTGCGGCCATGATAGAACACAGGGCTGTGTTTAATCCATATACTTTCCATTTACAGTTGCCAGGAAAAAAAAACCAAAACCCTGACTTTTTAATTATATTATACTGATGAGGTTTGCTTTGCAATTTTTACATATTTCAACAAGTGTACAAAGCCGTCTACCCAGCAGAAGTGGTAGTCTCTTTATTCGGCACTTGTATTGCTGAGAATACTGTGCATGTTGTAAGCGCTGTTCTGTTTTTCTAGAGCTTTCTTTAGCTTTAGCTCCTCTAATTTTTTCCATAATTCTTCACGTTCCAGTTCCTTCTTTTTCTCTCTGTAGATAAGCACAAAAATTCTTATTCAGAACCTGAAGGAAGGTGCTTCTGGGCAGCTCCCTGGAGAGCACATTTGTTCACCCACATTTCACAGACACACCTCGACGGAAGCACCGGGGTTCTCCTCGTCACTTTTCTAACTGCAGTTACTGTCTTTGCAGCTCCTGTACCAACTGCAAGGTACTACTTGTTTTTCCTTTGCTATATGGCCTCGCAGCCACAATCACTATTCTCTCTTCTCCACACCCTCTCTAGCCTCCAGCCAGTTTATATCTTACTATCTCCTGTGTCTCATATTTGAGTTGAAAACTTTAAAGCTTGAGTAATCTCTAAAACAAAGGTCAAAGTTATTTTCTATGCTGTTACATATGAAAGGGCAGTCCTTAAAGGACTTGCAGATGTAGGTAAATACACGTTGAAGATCCCTAATCCAGAAATCTAGAATGCTCCAAAAACCAAAACTTTTTGAGTGCCAATACAATGTTCAGAAAGTCTTAGATTTTAGGATGCTCGACCTGTGAAGTCTGCAAATACTCCAGAATCTAAAAGATTTCTGCTCCCATACATTTTGGATAAGAGACACTAAACCTAGGAATAATCATTATTCCTAGTTATGTGAAATATCCTTTTCATTCTTTTCTTATACTTTCTTACCTACGTTGTTTTCCTGCTGCACAATACTATTAAATAATGCACTGAGTTAGTTATTGGCAGGCTAGGATGGGATATACCTTCTCTATACCATGACTAGAAACCAGTAGTCAGAACAGATGAGCTTTTGTAAATGTAACAGGTAAAATATACTTATTAGAAGTAAATGATGGGTGGGTACAGTGGTTACTGCCACTTCTTACATGTGAAATAAATACATGAAAGTGATTATTTAGTAGTGAGCTAAGAAATTTCTAGAAAGAGGTAATCACTGAGCCTCATTCCTAAAGGCTGATATAGGCCATCCTTTATTCACTAAAATATAAATTATTGCCAGAAATGATGTATTTTTTATGGCTGAGGATATTATTGATACATTACTTTATGAGTTCCTTCTTCCCAAAGCAGTGGACTTTAAAATAGCACTTTCTGGGTCAGTGTTGTGGCACAGCAGGTTAAGCCGCTGCCTACAGTGCTGGCATCCCATATGGGCACCAGTTTGATTCCCAGCTGTTCTACTTCTGAACCAGCTCCCTGCTAATTACCTAGAAAAGCAGCGGAAGATGACCTAAGAGCTTGTCCCTGCATCTACATGGGAGACCTGGATGAAGCTCTTGGCTTCAGCCTGGCCTAGCCCTGGCTGTTGGGGCTACTTGGGGAGTGAACCAGCAGATGGAAGATCTCTCCCTCTTTGTAATCTTAAATTCTATTTATTTGAGACAGAGAGGTCTTCCGTCCGCTGGTTCACAACCCAAATGTCTACGATGGCCAGAGCTAGGCCGATCTGAAGCCAGAGCTTCTTCCAGGTCTCTCACATTGGCCATGCAGTTGGGTCACCTTCTACAGTTTTCCCAGGCTATCAGCAGGGAGCTGGATCAGAAGTGGAAAAGCTGGGACTCAAACCGGTGCCCATATGGTATGCTGGCACCATAGGTAGAGGCTTAACCTGCTATGCCACAGTGCTGGCTACTTTCTCTGGTCATCTGCCAACCTAAGAACTACCAAACTTTTATGCAAAGAACAGTTCAAATGTAATGCTCACGCAGTAAGATGTATATGTGGGTATTTAAAAATTCAGCATAAAGTGTATTTTACAATGCAAATGCCATGAGACTGATAAAACCTAAGACTCAGAATGAGATAAAATAGAATTTATGATCCATGTTAAAATAACCTTTTAGGGCAAGTAAATCATATAATATTAAATAATACATATTACTGCTTTTCTGCTTAACACATTTATGAAAATATTTGGGCTACTTCATCTGGAAATAAGTATTAAAGAGTCTTAACATTAAGCATTGGAATATGAAATTGACTTCTTAAACATGGTAATTTTACCTGAGAAGATAGCTTACTGAACTGAATCACATTTAACCTAAAATGTGTAGACAATTTTGTAATGTAAAGGATCAAGTACCTCTGTCTTTCAGCTTTGTATGAGCTAGTAAGGTCATCAAAAAGCTTCCCATTCATTTCCATGAGGGTTTTCAGCACATTATATACCAGTGCTACAATGGTCCTGAAATGAAAATGACCCTCGGTTATTGATGCTATCATACAGGAAGTGTAACACTGTCAGCTCTAAAATGTGCTAGATGTTGCTGATCTTCCATTCATTTTAGATAAAACTAAAGTTCAAGAGGTTTTGTAATTTGCTAAAGGTTACACAGCCAGTAGTGGTAAAAAAAAAAATGTTGTGGTTATCTTGATTAGAGTTTCATATATGAAACTGAGTTACAGCATTAAAAGGTGAAAGAGATCCAGTGACTGTAACTGGTAAGGAGAGCAGAAGGCAGGATAAGGATGTCCCAGAAGTTAGAATATATGCATTGTAAATATCCCCATGACCTTAAGCACTTTAGTGTTGCCCTAGGGACACTGCAGTCAACAGAGTGTGGAGTGTGTATACACTGGGAGCGGTAATGCACGTATCACACCTTTCGCAGACATGCGGTTGGTCTCTCCAACAAGAACTGGTGCAGAATGTTAACGAGATACGCAATTTTAATTGGAAGTAAGACCATGTGTAAAAGAATAGAGACATATTTACAACTTAAAGCTGTACATAAAATAGAGGACAGAATAAAACCATTAACCTTGGAATAAGTTCCAAATATGCACAGGTTTCATGTGTAAGTTAGGCAATCAAATCACAAGAAAAATGTGACCAACACAAAAGATACTTACGGATTCCAGTGTTCTTTGGAAATTTTATACAAACTGGCAAACATAATTGGCAAAATTTTATCAATATTCTCTTCAATCAAACTAAGAATATATTCATTATTCCAGAAGTACAATGCCCTTTCTGCAACCTAGAAGATATTTAGAAATGTCAAAACTAAATGAAAAATAGTGCAAAGTAAGAATACTGTCACTGAAAATGTCATACCTGAAAATGAGAACTGGAAACACACTTGGATATCTGCTTGAAGAGTGGCTCTTCAATTTTTTTGAACTGTGTTGGCTCAATGACATCTAAGATCTCTTCAATTTCTCCTAAAAACATCACCTAGGTTAAAAAGATTTTAAGAAATATGACAAATTATATGAAGTTAATATAGTGGGCAAAAAAAAGTCTGGATGGTATTCAGTTTACTGTAATCCAATGCAAAGCTTGTCTCCCCCCTTCCCTGGGTAGCAGCAGCAATAGAGCCAGCCCAAAGAAGCAAAGGTAAAGCACTGGGGGTAAGAAATTCTAATGGCATGCACTGCTTTTCGTGAACAAAACCCACCTCTTTCTGACTGCATGTTTTTGGCCAAAATTTCAGCAGCCCTCTGATCACCTGCAAAAATGTTTAGCATGAATTAAGCAGTATAGCTTGCTAATGTTAATATAATTACTATTGAAAATATCCTATTCTGAAGAATAACATTATGTGTTACACCAGACTTTCTATTAAGCTTTATTTATTTATTTGAAACTCAGAGTTATATAGAGAAGGAGAGGCAGAGAGAGAGAGAGGTCTTCCATCCACTGGTGTACTCCCCAGATGGCCACAATGGCTGGAGCTGTGCTGATCAGGAGCCTCCTCCTGGTCTCCCACAGGGGTGCAGGGGCCCAAACTTGGGCCATCCTCTACTGCTTTCCCAGGCCATAGCAGAGAGCTGGCTAGGAAGTGGAGCAGGTGGGATTCAAACCAGCACCCAGAGGGGATGCCAGCACTGCAGGCAGCAGCCCCAACTTTTGAATTTTTAACTGAGTGACTATGATGTGTACCAGACAGTAGGAATGTACTGGTGAACAAAACATGGAGTCCGATTTCCATGGAGCTTACATTTTAGTGGAAGCAGACCAATGTAAGTAATCAATTATATATTTGGTTATATATTTATATATAAGTGCAGGTGCAGGGGCCCAAGGATTTGGGTCATCATCTGCTTTCCAAGGCCATAGCAGAGAGCTGGATCAAAAGTGGATCAGCAGGCGGGCGCCCTGGCTCAATAGGCTAATCCTCCGCCTGCGGCACCGGAACCCAGTTGGGGTGTCGGATTCTGTCCTGGTTGCTCCTCTTCCAGTCCAGCTCTTTGCTGTGGCCTGGGAAGGCAGTGGAGGATGGCCCAAGTGCTTAGGCCCTGCACCTGCATGGGAGACCTGGAGAAGCACCTGGCTCCTGGCTTCGGCTTGATGCAATGCGCCAGCCGTAGCAGCCATTTGCGGGGTGAACCAACGGAAGGAAGACCTTTCTCTAACTCTGCCTGTCAAAAAAAAAAAGTGGATCAGCAGGGAATCAAACCGGCGCCTGTATGGGATGCTGGCACTGCAGACTGGGGCTTTAACCCTCTGTAACTCTGCACTTCAAATAAATCTTAAAAATTCTGGGCTGGCGCCACAGCTCAGTAGGCTAATCCTCTGCCTGCGGCACCAGCACATCGGGTTCTAGTCCCGGTCAGGGCGCCGGATTCTGTCCTGGTTGCTCCTCTTCCGTCCAGCTCTCTGCTGTGGCCCTGGAGTGCAGTGGAGGATGGCCCAAGTGCTTGGGCCCTGCACCCGTGTGGGAGACCAGGAGAGGCTCCTGGCTTTGGATCAGCGTGGTGCACCAGCCACAGCGGCCATTGAGGGGTGAACCAATGGAAAAGGAAGACCTTTCTCTCTCTCTCACTGTCCACTCTGCCTGTCAAAAAAAATTCTCTCCCAATCCTGTTCCTTGTATGCGAATTAACTTAAGAGAAGTATTATAAAGTGACTTCAGCTGAAGGTACATGATTACTACTATTTGATAACTGCAGGGCTATTAAAACTACAGTGAAATGCCAAAAAAGCATGAAAATAACACTTACTGGTTCTGTTAGTGTTGTATCTTTCTCCAGGAACTGTACAACACAGTATGCTAGCTAAAAGGTAAGGAAAAGTTTATAAATATTATGCAGTGAAATGTTTACTGATGCAAGTTTATGTTTAACCAACAAAAATGACTGAATTTATAATTAGTAATTTTGACAAATTTTATTACAACATATAAAATGAAGTACACTGACAGTTACATAACTTTAATAATCTTGAAAGTAACATCTGGTTCAGAAGACTTTGTAGTAGTGTCTGACTGTGAAGTTTAAGACTGAAGCTAACCACTTAGCTTTCCAGTGTGTATGCTGAAAGCACGTCATATGTATGCTTATGCTGATAAGCTATTATTCCAAGTACGAATAAAGGAGACTAAAATCTCCTTAACTAGGTTATCACAGCTGTAAGGAACATTTTGCAGGGATTTATTCAAAGTCACAATTATTAGGTCAAGGCCTAATAAGGGAAACTGCTGTTATCTTTTCTCTAGCTGCACTGAAAGATCATTGGTCTTATTTAATAACTGATTATCACAATACTTTGTAATAGTTTGCTTTAGGCAATTTACAAAACAAGTTGCTTAATTATATTTAAAATTACCATTCAGTTTCTGTGACTTATGTTAATTTTCAAAACAATATTCATTTCATTTGAAAGTTTTTTGAAACTTACCTGAGCGTGAAACAAAACTAATCCTTTTGCAGTATGCATAGGAATAAGAACCTTCATTAGAAATTGTTTATGTTCTGCTTTCAGTGGCAATGCAAAGCCATTGATAATACTGGAGGGGAAAAAAAGGCAGGGGGAAGGGTTAAGTAGTTAGGACTCTGTTTCTAAAGTTACAATATCCATGAATACAGAAGGGACAGTGCTGTGCCGCAGCCCTCCTTTTGTGTGACAATTTCTTCATCCAGACTTTGGAAAAGAATTCCTATGGGGTTTGCGCCTCTTAATTCAGTCAGTGGTCACAGAGGAAAATGAGGACTTCGAGTGAATGTCCCAGCAAGCAATTCCCATTTTCATTTTCTATAAATCCGATTTTATTTATTCATTGTTGGCTTTTGTGTTTCTTCCCTAAAGCTGCGAGAGACTCGGTATCATGACACTATTTTAGGGGCTGCCATGATGGCATAGGGGATTGAGCCAGCACCTGCTCTACTTCCGGTCCAGCTTCCTGCCAGTGCCCGGGAAGGCAGTGGAGGACGATCCAGGTGCTTGGGCCCTTGCCACCCATCTGGGAGACCCGAAGAAGCTCCAGGTTTTTGCCTGGCCCAGCCCTGGCCATTGCAGCCATTTGGGGAGTGAACCAGTGATAGAAGCACTCTAACTATACCTTTTAAAAAAATCTTTTTTTTGTCTCCACATTTTCTAAATACCAGAGACTAAAATCATTCTCTAGATAGTAATAGGTAATAATTTTATACTGGTGAACAGGGAACATGATACCCGACTCTGAGCTCCTCTAAGATGGTTAGGAATGGTCTCTCAACCTCTGAGGAAGAATTCCTGAAACTTTGCTGAAGGTTCACTAACGCTTACTTATTTTTCCCAACATAATGTTTTATTTTTGAGACACCATACTTTTAATTTACATTAAAGTCCAAAGCTTAATGACTCTATTAAATAAAGAGTTCAAAAAAACGGGCTGGCGCTGTGGCATAGTGGGTTAAAGCTATGCAGGTGCCGGTTCTGTTCTTGGATGTTCCTCTTCCGATCAAGCTCTCTGCTGTGGCCTGGGAAAGCAGTAGAGGATGGCCCAAGTCCTTGGGCCCCTGCAGCCATCTGGGGAGTGAACCAGCAGATGGAAGACCTCTCTACTTCTCTAACTCTTTCAAATAAATAAATCTTAAAAAATAAAAAGGAAAAAGGTCTTAGTCCAGCAGGAAAACGAGCAAAGGCTATAACAATAATAAAAAAGATGTTTAACTTCACTCATGAAATACTAAAGCTTATTTCATCTCTTCTCCAATTACAGTCTATAAATTTCTGTGGCAGTCTGGCAAGATCAGGCATAAAACCTGCCATAGCTTCAGAACCAGGAAGGCTGTTCTGAAAAAGCTGTAGTAAGAATTCAGTTGAGAAACTATGTCTTGTGCTCTATACACTAAAATATAAAATAATTTCTCCAACCCCTGATAAATGTTGTAATACAGAGACCATTCAAAGTTACTTGATTTTTAAAACGAAACAAAAAATGACATACCTTCCTAATATTTCAAGGAGTTCAGCAACACCATTGAAATGTTCTGTTTCATATATAAACCTGAATTTAAAAAAGATAAACATCAGAATACTAAACTAAGAGAACTAGGCAGAAAGGTGAGGAAATCCAATGACATATGAGAAACACAACTTTTAGGTTTGCTTTGTAAGCTATTTTGCCCCAATTCAGTTAATTCATAGCAATTTTAGAAAAGAAGGTCTGTGTCCCATGAAATCACATATGCCTTTGCTAAAACTTGATGTAGGTAAAGGTAACTACCATTTCACTTGGAATATTCCATTTTACTTAATAATTTATAGAAAAGATGCGTTTTCTCAAATACCTCTCAAAATAGTTAACCTCTGCACAGCTTGCCTTGTTTTCCAAAATTAGGCTCATAAACTCAGTGACTTCACAGAAGTCTGAAGTGGACTTAGACGAGGACAGGGAACAAGAGAATGCGCCCTCTCAGGAGGAGCGCCTCTCTAACCAGGAGCGAACCTGAAATGTCGGTGTCATGTGCCATCTCGTGATGGGAAGCAAATACTCAACTGAATCATGACATTCATGAAACAGTGAAATGATGGGTTCTATATGAATTTAACTTTGTTGGATAATCAAAGTACAAAGTGCTACTGGTTCAAATAGTTTCATATTTTTTAAACTAAAATCTCAAATAGGAAGCTATACAAATTCTCCTTCTCTCAATACATCTTAAATATGAATACCATCACCTCTACAAAACTGTGCTCCTGACTACTATGCACTTATCTAAGTGGGTCTCAAGTTAGATGCAATCAAGTGATACAAACTGGGCTAAAAATGACTCAAATACTACCAGTTAAATTTGTATGTTTTAGATATTAAAAATTAACCTTTTAAACTAGAAGTTGAAAGGAACTTGACTAAAGGGATGATATGTGGGTGGGAAGAAAAAGTGCTGTAAATGAATGATTTACCTGAGGAAAATGTTGTTAATCTGTTTTCTGATAAATGCTCTTAATCCAAGGAATTTCCCATAAATCCGATGCAGAACAGTCTTCAGAAAGTCGCGTTCTCTCGGATCTTCACTATCAAAAAGCTCCAGGAGCTTTAAAGAAAATCTGAGAAATTACTTTTAAAAAATAATCGAGCTGAAACTTCACTTTAAGACTCCATTAAATCTTAATTTTTTTTCTAGAAATAGTTGGTTCTCTTTAATCAGCTATTGATGGTATAATAAGTGGCCCCTAATTTAAACATTTAAAATAGTTCATTGAAAGATAATCTAACAACACAATATGTAAGCCTAGTTGTCAAAATAACACCTCTTTTTTCCCCCAAGAAGTAAGAAATGAAGGCATGATCAAAAATTATGGCCAAGAATTTGGGTTCATTTGGACACTTACAGATGATTTTGTAGGCATACTGACAGGCACAATGTTGAAAAATCTATCAGATTTAATATAATGGTCTGATAAAAAAGGGAAATATACTTCAGAGTTAATGTCTGAAATTAAAGAATATATCCACCAATTATCACAACATAAATCTTAATTTTCTTAAAAGATTTTGCTTTACCAGACTGATTTTATTCTTGCTAAATAATAAAGCCAAAAAAAGCTGTTTTTTGAAACAATAAAAACACTTCAAAAACTAGATTTTTTTCTTTGCTTTTTCCCTGATTTTAAAATCCCTATCCTTCTCCTCACATCTAAACACTGCTCATGATTTAGTGTTAAGATTTGAGAGTTTTAATGCTTTCTGATAGTAAGCCAAAACTACATATAAGATTGTAAGTTTTTAAATAAAGACATCGAATTAATGGTTTAACAAACCAGATTTCTAAATAATAGTTCACTAGACTTACTCAAACCAAACCACCTTTTTTGTGATTTTACAATAAAAACTTCAAGAAGGTCACCTTTGCCAACAGCTCAAAAATTAATATTCAGTTATCAGAAGAAAGTACTGGCAGACACACAACAGAGCAGAAAGAAAGAAAAGGCCATTTGCTTTACTTGAGGTTAGCTTAGCAAGTAGTCAAAATTGAAACCATGGCTAGTGCTGTACACAGTGATGCCAGCATCCCACACAGGTGCACCAGCTCCCTGCTAATGTGCGTGGGAGGCAGATGTCGGCCCAAGGACTGTGCCTCTGCCACCCTTCTGGAGTGTCTGGATGGAGTTCCAGGTTCCTGGCTTCTGCCCGGCCCACCCTGGCTGTTGCAGCCATTTAGGGAGTGAACCAGAAGATCTTGATCTCCATCCCTCTCTTTTTCTGTCACTCTGCCCTTCCAATAAATACATCTTAAAAAAAAAAAAAAAAGTTCAAATCGACCTAATACATATTTTGCTATAACTTTATACAACTGTTCAGCAAAGCATTGGATACAAGACTTTAATTTAAAGTCAAAATGTAAAATCTATTTTAAGATGGTAAATAAACTTAATTTTGGGGCCAGCGCTGTGGCATAGTAGGCTAAAAGTCTCCGCCTGCATGCTGGAATCCCACATGGATGCCAGTTCAAGTCTTGGCTGCTTCCACTTCAATCCAGTTTCCTGCTGATGTGCCTGGGAAAGCAGTGGAAGATGGCCCAAGTCCTTGGGCCCCTGCACCCATGTGAGAGACCTGGAAGAAGCTTTGGATCAACCAAGTTCTGGCTGTTGTACCTTTTGGGGAGCGAGTCAGTGGATGAAGACCTCTCTCTGTAACTCTGCCTTTCAAATAAATACAAACTTTTTAAAAAATTTCTTCTGTCAAAAGAGTATTACTGTTTTTTTTTAAATGAAACACTTGATATTCTTATGAAAAAACTCTACGAATATCTATGAAATAATCAGGAATGCTTCTTTGTGATTGATAATCACACTGAAGATGGCAAGCTGTGAATCTCATCAGAAGTTTTTATTCTGTCTTGAATTGTGCATCTCAAACCTGGGAGTGATGACTCAAGTCATATTTATCTATCCTCCGAGCCAGTAAATTACTTGGAGTTTGTATTCTCTGTTCACTAGGTTGTTAGGGCATCAAGGCTCCAGTAAAGTACCTATGCAATATGGGAACTTATGTTAATAATCCTAGTAAATTCATTTCAAATTATTCTAATTAAAAATGGCAAAATTATACACTTAAGTCACTCAAATTCAAGTTTTGATGCTGGATTTACTTGAAAGGCTTTCAAATTGATAAATTTGAAATTGATAATTATCAAGGTTGAGGTCATGTCTAATTCAAGAACAAATATATTTTAATACAAATTGATCTTCAGGAGGCAAAATATTAAAGAACAGTTATTATTGGTTTCAACTCTAGAGAAATCTATTTTCAAAAATTATAACCTAAACTTTTTAGAGAGAACACTTACAAGATGAAATTCACAAAACTAGGAATTAGGAAACAAAATTCTGATTATTAGTCTGATTCTGATACTAGCTTAATATCTAAATGTTTTTAAGGGGCATTCATAACTATTGAGCTCATGTTTCTTCACAGATAAATGATGAATTTTTTTTTTTTTTTTTTTTTTTTTTTTTTTTAGAAAAGGTTCTATCATGTCTAAATAAGATCAGAGTTGGTGAACTCAAGATAGCCGTGGCAGCTCATGACAAGAGCCTCGGGTGATTACTGACGTCATAAATAAGAGTGTCAATTGTTAACAACAGGAGTCACTGTGCACTTACTTCCCGTGTAGGATATCTGTCCTTAATGTGTTGTACTATGCGAATTAACGGTATAACTAGTACTCAAACAGTACTTTATACTTTGTGTTTCTGTGTGGGTGCAAACTGTTGAAATCTTTATATACAGAAGATCAATTTAGTATATACTAAGTAAAGATAATTGAAAACGAATCTTGATGTGAATGGGGTGGGAGTGGGAGATGGGATGACTGTGGGTGGGAGGGAGGTTATTGGGGGAAAAAGCCGCTATAATCCAAAAGTTGTACTTTGGAAATTTATATTTATTAAATAAAAGTTAAAAAAATTTAAAAAAAGAAAAGGTTCTATCAGGGTGAAAGTCTACTTCAAATCCTGATTGTGCCACCTATTAGCTTTGTGAAATTGCATTTGGTCTATCCTCCATTCGCTTGTTCACTCCCTAAATGGTTGCAACAGCTGGAGCTGAGCCAATCCAAAGGCAGGAGCCAGGAGCTTCTTCCGGGTCTCCCAAGTGGGTGAAGGTGCCCAAGCACTTGGGCCATCTTCTACATTTCCCAGGCCACAAGCAGAGAGCTGGATTGGAAGAGGAGCAGCTGGGACAGGAACCAGTGCCCATATGGGATGCCTGCACTGCAGGCAGGAGCTTAGCCTACCATGCCATAGCACTGGCCCTGGTCTAACGCTTCATATAAAATCACAGGACAGTACCTGGAACCTAGAAAGCACTCAATAAATCTTAGTTCCCTTCTTTCTTTTGAAATTCTTTGACTTGAACATAAATCGAAATAATGCAATTGTTTTTGTTTTCATTTCTTGAAACTTACCATCTCCCAAATCATTTCAAAATATAAAAGCTGAGAATTCTCATACATCCTCTTTATTAAGGCAACACCCTAAGAGTAATTCAGAAGTGTTTGTGAAAGCACTCATAAACCACTAAAAACAAATCATTGAACGTTGGCATCCCAGGTAGTTCAAGGGTTAAGCCACTGCTTGCAAAGCTGGCATTCCATATGGACACCGGTTCAAGTCCCAGCTGCTCCACATCTGATTCAGCTGCCTACTTTAATTAAGTGTCTGGGAAAGCAGCAGAGGATGGCCCAAGTGGTTGGGCCTCTGCATGAAGATGAAGCTCCTGGCTTTGGCCTGGCCATTGTGGCATTTGGGGAGTCAATCAGCAGTTGGGATATCAATCACTCTCTCTTTTCCTCTCTAACTCTGCCTTTCAAATCAAATCAAATCAAATCAATCAATCAATGGTCTTTTAAAAAGGGGGTGGGGAGAAAGAAAAGAAAATGGGTCCCACTCTACCAGTTTTCCATTTCTTCTCAAACCCACAGTGTAATCCAACAGTTTAAGTATCTCAAACTCTAGAATGAGGAACATTTAAGGCAGTTGTTCCCCTCAACCTGCTTTTCTCTTGAATATAATTTAATATGCTATTACTAGGGCCCCTTAGTGTATTGCACACTAGAGCTACAGAAGGAAATAAATATGCACTCATTGGCAATTACCAAAATAATGTAACTCCATATAATGCAACTTTTACTCATGATGGAGATGCACACTTTATTGTTAACACATCTGATAAATATTAGTTTCTAGTTTATGAAGAGCTGCTTAAATGGTTCAAGGGTCTGCTGTAGGCTGACAGTGTTCTCCGTTCATCAGTACATCACAGCCACTACTCAGAATACTCTATATGAGGTTGGGGGATAGTTAAAAATGATCAAAAATGAGCTCTAAACATACACATATTTATATAGGGGACACACAAAGGTGGTTTGAAGGGTGGAAAAGTCCTTGTAAATATTTTAATCCCAGCCTCAGCATCAAATGCTAATGAACACTTATGTACTGATAAGTATTTCACAAGAAACAACAGACCTAGAAAGGTCTGATATACTTCACAATCAGCTAATTCCACATACAGTGGGCCCTCCATTTCTGTGGGCTCTGCTTCCATGTTGTAAGCATTTGGGGAGTGAACCAGCAGATGGAAGACAGCTTTTTCTCTTGCTCTGCCTTCCAAGTAATTTTTTTTAAAGAAAGAAATTGAGGAGCAGGTATTTGGCCTAGGGAGTAAGTTCCCATTTGGGATACCTGAACCCCATACTGGAGTGCCTAGACCTGAGTTTGTGTCCTGACTGTTTCCAATTCCAGTTTCTTGCTAATGTGTACCCTGGGAAGCAGCACATGATGGCTTAGGTACTTGGGAGTCCTTGCCACATATGTGGGAGACCTGGGTGGAGTTCTGAGCTCCTGGCTTTGACCTAGTCCAGTCCTGGCTGTTATGGGCATTTGGGGAGTGAATCAGAAGATCTCTCTTGATCTGTCTCTGCCTCTCTCTTTCTCTCTCATCCACATACCCAAAAATTTTGGGAAAAAAAAATCTGTTGTGAACACGCAGACTTTTCCTTGTCATTTATTCACTATACAGACAAATGTATTTAGAAGGAAGCCTTTAAATTGTTGAAAAGTGGGGTCGGCACTGTGGTGTAGTGGGTAAAGCCGCTGCCTGCAGTGCCAGCATCCCATATGGGTACCTGCTCTCCACTTCTGATCTAGTTCTCTGCTATGGTCTGGGAAGGCAGTAGAGGATGGCCCAAGTCCTTGGGAACCTGTACCCATACGGGAGACCCGGAAGAAGCTCCTGGCTTCTGATCAGCCGAACTCTGGCCATTGTAGCCAATTGGGGAGTGAACGAGCAGATGGAAGACTTCTCTCTCTCTCTCTGCCTCCCCTTCTCTCTCTGTGTAACTATGACTTTTAAATAAATAAATATTTCTAAAAAATTGCTGAAAAGTTACTGAAATTAAAATTGAACACATTCCTAGAAATTTATTGTATTAGGTTCCAAAAATAATGGCTAATAACCAACTTATTAAAAGAAAGAAGTTATCATATTTCACATAAATGTTTAACTTTACCTCCTGCCTAATGAGACCGTTTTACCTGTCATTAAAAACCAGTTAGCTAGAATGCTTAAGGTGGGAACGGGAAAGGAAAAAGGGAAAGGAAAGTGGTACCTGGTGACAGGACAGAAGTCTGCAGCCCAACTCTTAACAACGGTCCCTTCCCATCTTTCCTCTGTTATTTCAAAGTCATAGTGTTTAAAACATATGTCAAATACAAGTTCAAGAATTTTATCTAAAAGAAGTTTGGCTCTTGGATTAAATGGTCAGACCTAATATTCCCAGTCAGATACTGTGCTTTTCTGGTCTTTATGAAATGACTGAGAATTTACGATTGGATAGGATAATTTGACTTCACAGGAAGCTTAACCTTTACAAAAATACTCTTGTAGTACCAAAGCTGTCTTACTTTTCTCCTAATCAGCAAGAATATTAAATACTGTAAAACTGAAATAAACCATTGAACTTTTGAGACTATTTTAATCACAACTTAATAACCCATTGCTACAATGAATCTAAGAAAATTTAAGATAGAGCTCCTTACCTGTTGTACAAATTTCTGATCAATGTATCGCTTTGCAATGCTAGGCTGGAAATCAGGGCTCTCCAAAAATCTCAAGAAGAATTCATACACCAACTGTGAGAGAAAGTGAAAGGAAAGCTAAGAGGACAGCTATAAAATTCCACCCAAACATCACCTTATATACAAAACACACCCCCCACCAACTTGCAGATGAATCTCAACTTTCAGACAAGAGCTTTCAGATCTCATCATAGTAAACTGGTAACAGTTTCTAAAAATACAGTTTTTTTTTTAAGATTTATTTATTTGTTTGAAAAAGTTACAGAGAGAGAGGAGAGGAAGGGGGTGGAGGGGTCTTCCATCTGCTGGTTCACTCCCCAGGTGGCCACAAGGGCCCGAGCTGTGCTGATCTGAAGCCAGAGGCCAGGAGCTTCTGGGTCTCCACGTGGGTGCAGGGGCCCAAGGATTTAGGCGATCTTCTACTGCTTTCCCAGGCCACAGCAGAGAGCTGGATTGAAGTGGAGCAGCCAGGTCTCGAACCAGCACCCATAAGGGATGCTGGTGCTTCAGGCCAGGGCATTAACCTGCTGCGCCACAGCGCTGGCACCAAAATACATTAAAAAAAAAAAAAAAGCTATATATTCAGAGGTTGGTCTCCTAAGCTGGTAAACTTCAATGTGTATTTATTGTTTTGTATTACTTACTGAAAAATGTTAAGTTACAGAAACTAGAAAATAATCATAATGCCTGCAACATGTTAAGAGACAAAGTATTCTAAAATACATACTCACCAGAGGACTGCTAACCTACCTCAATTTTAATCTTTAGAGTTCCTTAAATACAAAGGGTAGAAACCTCCAGATAAGAGAGGTAGTGGCCGACGCCGCGGCTCACTAGGCTAATCCTCCGCCTTGCGGCGCCGGCACACCGGGTTCTAGTCCCGGTTGGGGCGCCGGATTCTGTCCCGGTTGCCCCTCTTCCAGGCCAGCTCTCTGCTGTGGCCCGGGAAGGCCGTGGAGGATGGCCCAAGTGCTTGGGCCCTGCACCCCATGGGAGACCAGGAGAAGTACCTGGCTCCTGCCATCGGATCAGCGCGGTGTGCTGGCCGCAGCACGCCAGCCGCGGCAGCCATTGGAGGGTGAACCAATGGTAAAGGAAGACCTTTCTCTCTGTCTCTCTCTCTCACTGTCCACTCTGCCTGTCAAAAAAAAAAAAAAAATAATAATAATAATTAAAAAAAAGAGAGGTAGTGTTCCAACAGCAATTAAAAAAGAAGAATTTCAAGTATTTCTATAAAACTACAGTGGGAAAAAATTAAAACCAGCATAAACTATCCTCACTTAGGCAATAATTAACCAAGTTATTTAAGTGCAGGGCAAGGGCAGGCATGTCTCTCTGCTACAGTAGAAGAACAAAAGTCAGAGCAGGGCTTCTAGTTAAGTGCCAAGCATCCTGAAGGTAACCACAGATGTCCACCTGCTACCACAGATCAGGATTAAAAGCAATGTTTCATTCAATCTGCCACCCTTACTTTCAAGAAGAAAGGCAGATACAACTACAGGTGTTTCAGTAACTGTAATTTGGTTTTTAATAGCTATAAAAGGCAGGAGTTCAGCCCAAAATGTACCTTAATTTGTTAGCCATTAAACAGTATATCAATTTAGCATACTAAAAATAAAAAGGGAGGATTAAATCCCAAAGTAAAAGTTGTCATTCAATAAACATTTAGTAGCCAGTTAGAACAGATATAGTGTGTGTGGGGGATAATGAAAGAAACTGGCACATTAAATTCATAGAATATAGTATATAAAAGCATTACCAAATCTAGTCCTGTCATTCACCACAGGACAACATACTTTTATTACTGTTTGTTGAATAATGTAAGGCTAATAATATTTTTGGGATCTGAGTAAATACAGTTTTTTTGATGCGTTTTGTCCGACTGTGTAAAGGAGCAATGCTTACTTGATCTAATATTACCTAACTTTTAATATTTATTATGAATTAAAGATATAATGAGAAAAATAGAAGTTGATACCAATTACAGGTAATATTTTTAAAAATGTATTTGTGAGAGGAGAGCACGCTCCCTTCTACTAGGTCGGTCCCCAAGTGCCCACAATGGCCCCCAGCTAGGGCTGAAGCTGACAGCTGGAGCTTGCTTCAGGTTTCTCACATGGGTGGCAAAGACCAATTACTTGACCATCGCTGCTGCCTCCCTGGACTGCACTAGCAGAAGGCTGGAGTAAGAATAGTCTACTGAACCCAGGCACTCCACTATGGCACACAGGCATCTTAACTGCTGTGCCAAATGCCTTCCTCCATGGGTAATTTTTAACTAATGTAAGTAATTTTGCTTTGGGGCACACACATGCAAAATTATTTTAAACTTATGGAGTACTTTGAAGAGTTAGCAAAGTCTCATGGATTGCTACACAGTCTTGCTGACAGTGCAACTTATTCAATGCCTATTCTTATATATGTATATTTACTTGAGAGCCAGAGTTACAGAGAAAAGGGAGAGACAGAAAAAGGTCTTCATCACTGGTTCACTCCCCATATAGCTGCAATGGCCAGTGCTCGGTGCATCTAAAGCCAGGAGTCAGGAGCTTCTTCCAGGTCTCCCATGCAAGTGCAGGGGCCCAACATTTGGACCACCTTCTAGAAGAAACACTAGTCAATCTACAGGGCTGAAAATCTCCAAAATGGTACAAGTAAGATTATGCTTGTGGGGCCAGTGTTGTGGTGCAGTAAGGGAGGCCTCAACCTGCAGCGCCATCATCCTATATGGGCACCAGTTCGAGTTCCAGCTGCTCCACTTCCAATTCAGCTCTCTGCTAATGGCCTGGGAAAGCAGCACAAGATGGTCCAAGTCCTTGGGCCCATGTACCCACACGGGAGACCTGGAAGAAGCTTCTGGCTCCTGGTTCCAGATCGGTTGTGCTCCAGTCATTGTGGCCATTTGGGGAGTAAACCAGCGGATAGAAGACCCCCTCTCTCTGCCTCTTCCTCTATCTGTAACTCTGCTTACAAATAATTAATCTTAAAAAAAAAAAAAGACTATGCTTATGTAAAATTGAAAGCTGCCTCATGTCAATGTATATATACCCTTATTCTGCACTATTTTTTTCTCATATTTATCATAGCCTGATACAGAATGTATTTGGTAGATTACTAATTTGTTTATCTCCAAAAGGAGGTTAAGGATTTTTGCTTAGCTCAGAATTCCTCCCCCCACACTGTTTAGAATAATATCTGGCACACAATAGAAGCTCAGTATTTAATGAAAATCATTAATTGTTAATTTTTTTTTTTTTTTTTTGACAGGCTGAGTGGACAGTGAGAGAGAGAGACAGAGAGAAAGGTCTTCCTTTGCCGTTGGTTCACCCTCCAATGGCCGCCGCTGCAGCCGGCGCACCGCGCTGATCCAATGGCAGGAGCCAGGATCCAGGTGCTTTTCCTGGTCTCCCATGGGGTGCAGGGCCCAAGCACCTGGGCCATCCTCCACTGCACTCCCTGGCCATAGCAGAGAGCTGGCCTGGAAGAGGGGCAACCGGGACAGAATCCGGCGCCCCGACCGGGACTAGAACCCGGTGTGCCGGCGCCGCAAGGTGGAGGATTAGCCTATTGAGCCACGACGCCGGCAATTAATTGTTAATTTTGTCTGAACATAGTTACGGAAATTTATTTATGTTCTATATGAAAGAAGTAATTTGCTCCAAGAATCCAAGTAACAAAGTTTCAAAGAATAATATACATTTCAGCAATGGATTAAATTCACTAATGCAGACTTCACAGATGTTTAATGTATGGCTGGTACTTCTATTTCTGCATACCCTAAAATACTCTAGTATGCCTGGGTAAGCAACAGAAGATGGCTCAAGTGCTCGAGTCTTTGCCACCTACATGGGGAGATCCAGTTGAAGTTCCAGGTTCCTAGTTCTGGCCTAGCCCAGCCCAAGCCATTGCAGATATTTGGAGAATCAATGAGCAGATGGAAGATCTCTGTCTCTTCCTTGCTCTGTAACTCACCTTATCAAATAAATCTTTTTTTTAAAATTATAAATAGAAAGTATAGGGAATGGAAATAATTTTATCATGCTACTCATGTTTGATCATTTCTTTCCCAAGGTAGTTAAAATAAAATGTATAAAATTCTGGTGTTTATCACTAAAAACTTTAGAGGTTTTCAAAGTACTTGAAATAAGTTTTTTTTAAAGATTTATTTGAAAGAGTTACACAGAGAGAGGAGAGGCAGAGAGAGAGAGAGAGAGAGAGAGAGAGGTTTTCCATCCGATGGTTCATTCCCCAATTGGCTGCAATGGCCGGAGTTGCACCGACCTGAAGCCAGAAGCCAGGAGCTTCTTCTGGGTCTCCCATACTGGTACAGGGGCCCAAGGATTTGGGCCATCTTGTACTGCTTTCCCAGGCCATAGCACAGAGCTGGATCAGAAGAGGAGAAGCTGGGTCTTGAACTGGTGCCCATATGGGATGCCAGCACTGCAGGCTGCAGCTTTACCAGCTATGGCACAGTGCTGGCCCCTTGAAATAAGAATTTTTTTTAAAGATTTATTTTATTTGAAAGGCAGTCACCGAAAGGCAGAGAGGCAAAGAGAGAGAAAGAGAGAGAGAGAGAGAATATCTTCCATCCACTGGTTCACTCTCCAGATGGCTGCAACAACTCAAGCTGCGCTGATCTGAAGCCAGGAGTGTCCTCTGGGTCTCCCACGCAGGTGCAGGGACCCAAGGACTTGGGCCACCTCCCACTGCTTTTCCAGGCCACAACAGAGGGCTGGATTGGAAGCGGAGCAGCCAGGACTAGAACTGGCACGCATATGGGATGCTGGCACCGCAGGCGGCAGCTTTTACCTACTACGCCACAGCATTGGCCCTGAAATAACTTGAAAGGAACTGGAAATGTTTGGCCCACAGAAGCAACTTTAGTTGTCTACAAGTACATAAAGGGCCCCTTTCAAGGAGTAAGCAGACCAGTATTTTCCAACCTCTATTAAATGTAAATTAATGAGTTTTAAAAAATGATTTATTAAATTCATAAGGACTGACTTATACTGAACTATATGACATATTTTACATTAAGTGCCTAGAGCATTACTTGAGACATTTTAAACACTAAAACTCTTCCTTAAGAATCTGTTTCTCCATCATCCTGTGCAAACAGAACAGATTCCATATGTGCCTTAAAAGTTGAGTGTAGGTTTTTACCCCCTCTGCTCTTTTATCCATTAAGAACTAGAAAGGTAACAATAAATAACTGGGGGCAGCAGTGTGGCACACTAGCCTTAACTGCACTGTGACACCAGCATCCTACACCAGAGAGCTGGTTTGAATCCTGGCTGCTCTACTTCTGATATAGCTCCCTGCTGCAGTACCTGGGAAGGCAGCGCAAAATGGTCCAAGTATTTGAGCCTCTGCCATCTACCTAGATGGGAGTTCTTGTCTTCTGGCTTCAGCATGGCCCAGCCCTGGCTACTGCTGTCATTTGGGGAGTGAACCAGCAGGGTCAAAGTATAATAAAAACTCTGGACCTTATATAAGGACAAAAGTTAATTTATTAGGGGGTTGGCATTGTGGCATAGTGGGTAAAGCTGCTGCCTGCAACATGGGCATCCCATAAGGACACACGTTTGTGTCCTGGCTACTCCACTTCCCATCCAGCTCCCTGCTAATGACCTGGGAAAAGCAGCAGATGATGGCTCAAGTGTTTAGGCCCCTGCCACCCACATGGGAGACAGAGATGAAGCTCCTGGCTCCTGGTTTCAACCTGGCCCAGCCCTGGCCACTGCAGCCATCTGGGGGAACAAATCAGAGGATAAGGATCTGTTTGTCCCTCCTTCTCTAGAACTCTTTCAAATAAATCTTTTTTTTTTTTTAAGTTAGCATTATAGGGGCTGGCACTGTAGTATAGTGGGTAAAGCCACCACCTGTAGTGCCAGCATCCCATATGGGCACCGGTTCATATCCTGGCTGCTCTACTTCCCATCCAGCTCTCTGCTATGGCCTGGCAAAGCAGTACAAGATGGCCAAGTCCTTGGGCCCCTGCACCTGCGAGGGAGACCCAGAAGAGGTTCCTGGTTCCCAGCTTTGGATCAGCACAGCTCCGACTGTTGCAGCCATCTGGAGAGTGAACCAGAGGATGGAAGATTCTTTCCCTCTCTCTGCCTCTCTGTAACTCTTCCTTTCAAATAAATCTTTAAAAAAAAAGTTAGTGTATTAGGCTAGATTCCCTATCATTTTGGATTCTTAACACATGGGAATATTTAAAATATAGTTATCCAAGAGTTATTAAGAAGGTATATGTTAAAAGATATGTCACTAGTCTGAAATTTCTTATGGAATCCTGAGAAGAAGCCCCTGGTTCCAAAAATACAGGTTAGTCTTATAAAAGTCTATGATCTAGTCAGTATCCCACATTATAACAAAAGAAAATGAAAATACAACATAATCACTCTGTATTCCAGAGTGCTACAGCAGCCAACTCTAGTTATCTAAAAGCAGGTATACAGAAAATTCCTGTATTTTTGGTCTTCAATAAATAGCCAGTACAAGTAATCAGAGAAAAAGAAAAAATAATTTAAACTGCTGTACACTAAATTATATTACTTAGTAAACTAAAATGTATAACTGACCATCTAGTACTAAAATGATCTTTCTTTTGGTCCTTCTGTCTATTTCATTCCATTGCTCATTAGTATTTCCATTACACTCAGTTTAGATTTAAAAGGATAAACTGAAAATTAGCACATTTTTAGAAAGTTCATGGAAAGTGTTGCGGAAACAGTAGTCTGAAAGATTTTGAGATTATTCCGTTTCATGAACAACAGCGTTTTAATATTCACTTTCTACCCTATCAAATTAATTTCTAGCATCAAGGACTTGATACTCTCAATGTGAAATGTAAAGAAAATTCCAGGCAAACTGATTCAAAGTACAATTATAAAACACAAAGAAACCTTCATTAGGCACATTGCTGCAATTTTACAGCTCCATCTCAACTTTATCACAGCTTTTAATAGTCACCCTAAAAAACCTCAAGATGATTAATTATACAGCTACAATCTACCAGCAATGCTATGGTCTTGGAAAGCAAATGGTGCTGGGAAAATTGGATTTCCACGTGCAGAATCATGTAGCAAGACCCCTACCTTTCACCTTACACAAAAAATCACTCAACATGGATTAAAGACTTAAATCTACAACCCGACACCATCAAAGTATTAGAGAGCACTGGAGAAACCCTGCAAGATATAGGTACTGACAAAGACTTCTTGGAAAAGACCCCAGAAGCACAGGCAGTCAAAGCCAAAATTAACATTTGGGATTGCAACAAATTGAGAAGTTTCTGTACTGCAAAAGAAACAGTCAGGAAAGTGAAGAGGCAACCGACAGAATGGGAAAAAATATTTGCAAACTATGCAACAGATAAAGGGTTGATAACTAGAATCTACAAAGAAATCAAGAAACTCCACAACATCAAAACAAACAACCCACTTAAGAGATGGGCCAAGGACCTCAATAGACATTTTTCAAAAGAGGAAATTCAATTGGCCAACAGACACATGAAAAAATGTTCAAGATCACTAGCAATCAGGGAAATGCAAATCAAAACCACAATGAGGTTTCACCTCACCCCAGTTAGAATGGCTCACATTCAGAAATCTACCAACAATAGATGCTGGAGAGGATGTGGGAAAAAGGGACACTAACCCACTGTTGGTGGGAATGCAAACTGGTGAAGCCACTATGGAAGTCAGTCTGGAGATTCAGTCCTCAGAAACCTGAATATAACCCTCCCATACAACCCAGCCATCCCACTCCTTGGAATTTACCCAAAGGAAATGAAATTGGCAAACAAACAAGCTGTCTGCACCTTAATGTTTCTTGCAGCTCAATTCACAATAGCTAAGACCTGGAACCAATCCAAATGCCCATCAACAGTAGACTGAATAAAGAAATTATGGGACATGTACTTTATAGAATACTATATAGCAGTGAAAAACAATGAAATCTGGTTATTTGCAACAAGATGGAGGAATCTGGAAAACATCAAGCCAGTCCCAAAGGGACAAATATCATATGTTCTCCCTGATTGGCGACAACTAACTGAGCACCAAAGGGGAAACCTGTTGAAGTGAAATGGACACTATGAGAAACAGTGACTTGATCAGCTCTTGTCCTGACTGTTGATGTACAATGTAATACTTTATCCATTTTAGTATTTTTTTTGTTCTAGTACTATTGGTTGAACTCTGTAATTAACACACAATTATTCTTAGGTGTTTAAATTTTAACTGAAAAGTGACCCCTGTTAGGAATTTGGAAAACATTATGCTGAGTGAAATAAGCCAGTCCCAAAGGGACAAATATTATATGTTCTCCCTGATCGGTGACAACTAACCGAGCACCAAAAAGGAAACCTGTTAAAGTGAAATGAACACTATGAGAAACGGTGACTTGATCAGCCCTTGCCCTGACTATTGATGAACAACTTAATACGTTATCCCTCTTAGTATTTTTTGTTTGTTTGTTCTACTTAATACTTTTGGTTGAATACTGTAATCAATACACAGTTATTCTTAAGTGTTGAAACTTAACTGAAAAGTGATCGCTGTTAAATATAAGAGTGGGAATAAGAGAGGGAAGAGATGTGCAATCTGGGACATGCTCAAGCTGACATGCCCCAAACGGTAGAATTAGAAACATACCAGGGGATTCCAATTCAATCCCATCAAGGTGGCATGTACAATGCCATCTCCCTAGTCCCAGTGATCAATTTCTGTTCACAATTGATCATAATGATAGGACTAAGAGCCAAAGGGATCACATAAACAAGACTAGTGTCTGCAAATACTAACTGATAGAATAAAAAAGGGAGAGAACGACCCAACATGGGAAGCGAGATACACAGCATACTCATAGAATGGCAGATGTCCTAAACAGCACTTTGGCCTCAGAATCAGCCCTTAAGGCATACGGATCCAGCTGAAAAGCCCATGAGAGTATTTCAGGCATAGAAAGCCAAGACACTCTGGCTAAAAAAAAAAAAAAAAAAAAAGAAAGAAAGAAAAAAGAAAAGACCTAAATGAAAGATCTCCGCGAGTGAGATCCCAGAGAACTGGATTGGAAGAGGAGCAGCCGGGACTGGAACCAGATGCTGGCGCTTCAGGCCAGGGCGTTAACCTGCTGCACCACATGCCACAGCGCTGGCCCCACCATTTCTGTAACCATAAACATAGATACATATATATCTAAGGCAGCACCTTTCAATCAAGGAATCCATGGATGAATGAAAACTTCTTCTATGCCTCTGTGAAGGTGTTCTGGAAGAAAACTCATTTTTTAAAGCAACTCACTATTTCCTTAAATGTTAAATAGAAAAAAAAGCTGGTTTCAGGGAATTTAAATGAAATATCTAATTATCCAGTGAAAAAAAGAAAGCATAATGGCTTATTTGGCTTTATTTCCACTTTAATTTCCATGAGCATATACAAATATCCTAATGGGAAAACTGTATTTTTTTAAAAATTGAAAGACAGGATTCTTTTAAAACTATCTGACTAAATACAATTTTAAAAAGTAACTTATCAGCTAATAAGAATTTCAAGCTTTTAAAACCTCTACATTGGTGCTGGTGTCAAGGCGTAGTGGGTAAAGCCGCTGCCTGTGATGCTGGCATCTGATATGGGAACTGGCATGCAGGCTGCTCCACTTTGATCCAGCTCTCTGCTAATGGCCTGGGAAAAGCAGCAGAGGATGGCCCAGGTGTCTGGGCCCCTGCCACCCAAGTGGAAAACCTGGATGAAGCTCATGGCTCCTAGCTTCCAGCCCCAGGCCATTTTAGCCATCTGGGGAGTGAACCAGTGGATGGAAGATTGATCAATCAATTGATCTGATTGATCAATCTCTCTCTCTCCCTCTCTGTATCTCTTTTAAATAAAATAAAGTTTTTAAAAATTAAAAAAAAAACTCTGCATTTTTGTTAAATACAGTATCACCACTATTATATCAATTATAGCACAGAATTTCAGTTGAATCTGTGTACAGTTCTATTAAAAAAATTACCATTTCAGATTTTCTAATTTTACAGGTACTAACATGCTGATAAATCTTAAAACTGTTAGCAGCTTTCCCTGATCCAAGGTCTCCTCTTCCATTTTATTTGGAAGCTTAGGTACTAAACACAATGAAAAAAATAATACTGAGGAAAACTTTTCTAAAGTGTCCCAAATTATACAGAATATAATTTTCTTTCTCTTGTTTTTTTACAATAAAAGAAAATATAACTGTCATTAAAATATATAAGTTCTTGCAAAATAAAAAATAATTTAATTTGAAATAATATTTAGCACTGCCCATATAAGCAAGGCTCCCCTCCCTCTCCCAGGGAACCTTATACTTATATAGAAAAATACCATTATGTATTTTATTCAAGACAAGCTTTTTCCTCTAATGGTTCTTGCCTGTGGCAGCACTGCCTCCACCACTGAAGCTGCAAAAACTCTTCATTGTCAGTCTGCCTTGCAACTAAAGTCAGAGAAAAAGGAAAAAGAAAATGGAAACTTGGAAAAACTAAAAACAACCCCAAAGAAGAGACACATATTTTTAGTGTTCAATAGAACAGAGAAAAAGGCAAAGGAGAGCCAAATTATGCAGCCCTAAAAAGGAAAACAAAGATGCGAAACAGGGGCTGGCACTGTGGCATAATGAATGGGCACCGGTTCCAATGCCAGCTGCTCCACCTCCAATTCAGCTCCTTGTGAATGCACCTGGGGAAGCAGTGAGGGATGGCCCAAGAGCTTGGGTCCCTATGCCCATGTGGGAGACCCGGATAAAGTTCCTGGCTCCTGGCTGCGGCTAGGCCTAGTCCTGGTCACTGTGGACATTTGGGTAGTGAACCAGCAGATGGAAGACCTCTCTCTCTCTGCCTCTGCTTCTCTGTAACTCTGCCTTTCAAATAAATAAATCGTCAAAAAAAAGTGAAACAAAGGAATACTAAAAACAATAATAATAATTCTTAATAATAAATAAGACAGGTCAGAAATAGGAATAGAGCATTAGTCAACTGCAGAACTAATCCCAAAAACCCACCAGTGACATATTATCCATTAAACCAACTGGTCATTAAAGGAAATAACCTTTGGGCATCCAAACAAAAAGACAAAGTCTTCATAAAAAGGAAAGAAAAATCACTGAAATCAGAAGACAATGGAATAACATATTTAAGGCAATCAAGGAAAAAAGCTGAACCAAGGATTTTATATCAAAGTTGATCTTTAAAAATAAAATGGACATACTGCTATTAAAAATGCAAGAATCTGGGGCTCCATTATGACACAGCAGGTTAAGCTGTTACTTGTGATGCTAGCATCCAATATCGGAGTCCAAATTGTTCCTCTTCCAATCCAGCTCCCTGCTAATGCTCTTGAGAGGGCAGTGGAGGATGATCCAAGTACTTGGGCCCTGCCACCCATGTAGGAGGCAGGAATGGAATTCCCACCTCCTGACTTTGGCCTGGCACAGCCTTAGCCGTTCCAACCAATTGGGGAGTGAATCAGTGGATCAAAGATCCCTCCCTCCCTCTCTCTCTCACTCTGCCCATCAAATAAATAAAAACCTTTTTTTAAAAAATGCAAGAATTTAGAAATAATGTTCTTATGAACTCTTCTAAAGAATAAGCTCCAAATTACCAAGATATGATTAGAGAACCTTTGATATAAGGACTAATGGCAAACACTAAAAATATTACCTGTAGAACTAATAACCAGTGATGGGGACACAAATGACAGAATACTATATAATCATTTATAACTCTCACCATGTAGGTATTATCCAACTATCAAAAATACAGAGTTAAAAGAAGGGATGGAGAAGAGTGTATAGAAAGCAAAAGCAGCTTTAAATTGTCATATAGATATTTACTATGATAGTAAAAGGATATTACTGCACATTAACTGCTGGAGAAGAGGGAAATAAAGGAAGAAGAGACTTTCTATTTTACTTTTGTTCATACCAGAGAACCAGGAAACTGGGCAAGAAATAGAAAAAGGGTATCATACAAAGCTTTCAACATAAAGGTAACCATGCCAACAAAAATATACTTCTTCCCAAATTACCAAAAGTAATATATTTTAAGGGGAAAAAAGGAAGACAGCAAAGAAAAGAGTATGCTAGGCTTTGCATACAGCACACCATTAATCCTTAAACAATCAATCCTGTTTCACCTCAATGTTATAAAGGAGGATGCAGGCTCAGAGAAGTTCAGGAATGAAATCACAGCCATATGGTAGAAAACTGGGACTTAAGATCAGTCACCAGAATCATCCCCATTTCACCAGGCTAAGTAATGATAATCCCCATCCTTGTTAGAATCTATGTATATCATCTCTTATTCCCTTGAACTGTGGCATATCTGTTATCTGTATGATTACACCCTTACAACTCACTTATGGGAGCTGGTGCTCTGGTGTACTGGGTAAAGCTGTTGCCTACAGTGCCAGCATCCCTAATGGGTGCCCACTGGAGTCCTGGCTGCTCCACTTCTGATCCAGCTCTCTGCTACAGCCTGGGAAAGCAGTGGAAGATGGCCCAAGTCCCTGGGCCCCTACAACAATGTGGGAGACCCAGAAGAAACTCCTGGCTCTGGATACAGCCATCTGGGGAGTGAACCAGTAGATGGAAGACCTCCTTCTCTCTTTCTCTTTCTCTTTCTCTTTTTCTCTTTCTCTCTCTCTTCTCTCTCTCTCTCTCCATCTGCCTCTCTATAACTCTGCCTTTCAAGTAAATAAATAAATCTTTAAAAAAATTCACTTATGAAGGCTAAAAAAAGATAAGTAATGGCTCATTAAATTATTTAGAGGAGCTAATATACTGATGCTATAATGAAGCTTCAATTGAATTAAATCTCATAGGAATGTTTATAAACTACTTTATGGTCATAGAGATATCTAAGGGAAATAAAGCTTTTAATAAGAACAAGAATTTTGGAACACCACTGAAGCTATAAACCTGCCACTTTGTTCCTGTATAATCTTAAAAAAAAAGATTTATTTCATTTATTTGAAAGAGCTACAGAGAGAGGTAGAAAAAGAGAGAGAGGTCTTCCATCCACTGGTTCACTCCCCAGATGGCCACAATGGCCGGAGCTGCGCCAATCCGAAGCCAGGAGCCAGGAGCTTCTTCCGGTTCTCCCATGCGGGTGCAGGGGTCTAAGGACTTGAGCCATCTTCTACTGCTTTCCCAGGCTATAGCAGAGAGCCAGATCAGAAGAGGAGCAGCCGTGACTCCTGTATAATCTTGAGCAGATTTCTTTTTTCTAAAAGCTTTTGTTGTTTTTTAAAAAGATTTTTTATTTATTTATATGAAAAAGAGAGAGAGAGAAAGAAAGGGAGAGAAATCTTCCATCCACTGGTTCACTCCCTAAATGGCCACAACAGCCGGAGCTGGGCCATATTCTGCCTCTTTCCCAGGCAATTAGCAGGGAACTAGATCAGAAGTGGAGCAGCCAGGACTACAACCAGTGACCATATGCAATGCTGGCACTGCAGGCAGAGGCTTAACCTTCCACTCACAGCACCAGCCCCTTGAGCTGGTTTCTTATTCTCATGTATGTTTATCTATAAAATGTGACAGCTCTTTTATAGTATTACTACAAGAATTAAATGACATAATACATATAAAGCAGTTACCGCTACCCCTGAACATAGTAATTGCTTAAAAAAATGACAGCTGTTGCTATTATTATGATTAGCTAAACATGATCAACCATTTTATAAATGAACACCACTGGGCATAAGTCCTTTGGATTTGGTAACTTTTATCTGTTTGCTTTAAAAAGAAAATATTCACAAACTGAAGGTGCCATTTGCGTATTCTCACATTATTTTAATTAGGCCTTGGGGGATGGGAGAACCCAAAGTATATTTTAAAAAATTAAAAATCAAAAAGACTAGATACATAAGAACATATAAAAAAGAAAACTAACACCTGTGAGAATATTTTCACAACAATGGAATCTTTGTACGTGCTTACCATGCCGCACAAGTGGTGTAAGATGATCTGTGAATCCTGTCTAAAGAGTACTAGTTTTTAATGTATCAAGTGAAGTAGTGTGATTCTACTGAGTGAGCCTTCAGTAACACTGTACTAAAGCCACATATCTGAGGGGATATCTGAATAACACAGAACCAGAGAGAATCAATTCTACCTATATGAGGGGATCTTAATAAAGCTTATGAAAAATGTACATAATGAAAAAAACTATTCATATTTTTTAAAAAGTTGCACCAAAATGAACTTATCATGTAATTTCACTTTCTATGAACTTTCTGAAGTACTCCTATATAATAATGTTTTATTACCATTTTTCCAATGATTCTTGGGGATGAGTTATCACATAATGGCATATAGGACAGGAAGACTACTACACCATCAGTCTCAACTAAGAACTGATGAAGGAGCTGGCGCTGTGGCCTAGTAGGCTAAGCCTCTGCTTGCAGTGCCAGCATCCCATATGAGCATCAGTTCTAGTCCTGGTTGATCCTCTTCTGATCCAGCTCTCTGCTATGGTCTGGGAAAGCTGTGGAAGATGGCTCAAGTAACTGGGCCCCAGACCCACATGGGCTCCTGGCTCCTTGCTCCAGATTGGCCCAGCTCCAGTTGTTACTGCCAATAGGGAGTAAATCAGTGGATGGAAGACCTCTCTCTTTTCCTTCTCTCTGTTAACTCTACCTCTCAAATAAATAAATAAAAAATCTTAAAAACAAAAAAAGAATACTTGTCATTGGCATAAAAAAAAGAGTTCGTGTATCAGGTAGAGTGAGGACTTCAGTAAATTTGTTCTCCCATAAAAACAAAAAAGAATTTGAGCTACTTAAAGAAAGAATAAGTGAATATCAAAACCGGTCAATAGAGTTTACCCCTGAGCTGCAGGAAGAAAAAAAGAATGAAGAAAAATGAATAGAACTCCAAAGGTTTACAAGGCACCATGAACTGTAACAACACATAAATAAACTTTCCCAGGAGAAGAAAAAGGACCAGAAAAAATATTTGAAATAATGGCCAAAATCAACTCAAAGTTGATGAAAAATATTAATTTACACAATGAACTCTAATTGAAACCCATCAACTTTCAAGATTCTAGAATAAAGTAAAAAAAAAAATCTACACCAAGGCAGGCATTTGGTGAGCAGTTAAGATACTGCTTGAGGGCCGGCGCCGCGGCTCACTTGGCTAATCCTCCACCTGCAGCGCTGGCATCCCGGGTTCTAGTCCCAGTTGGGGCGCCAGATTCTGTCCCGGTTGCTCCTCTTCCAGTCCAGCTCTCTGCTGTGGCCCGGGAAGGCAGTGAAGGATGGCCCAACTGCTTGGGACTGCATGGGAGACCAGGAGGAAGCACCTGGCTTCTGGCTTCGGATCGGTGCAGCACGCCGGCTGCAGCAGCCATTCAGGGGGTGAACCAACAGAAAGGAAGACCTTTCTCTCTCTCTGTCTAAATCTGCCTGTCCCAAAACAAAAAAACAAACAAACAAAAAGGATCCTGCTTGAGATGCTTGTATCCCCTATCAGAATGCCTGGGTTAAAGTCCCAGCTCTGCTCCTAATTCAAGCTTTCTGTTAAAATACATCGCAAGGGCTGGTGTTGTGGCTTAGCGGGTAAAGTTGCTGCCTGCAGTGCCAGCTGCCAATACAGGCACTGGTTTGAGCCCTGGTCGCTCCACTTCCAACCCAGCTCCCTGCTAATGAGCCTGGGAAAGCAGTGGAAGATCGCCCAAGTCCTTGGGCTCCTGCACCCATGTGGGAGACCCAGAAGAAACTCCAGGCTCCTGGCTTCAGTGTGGCCCAGCCCCAACCATTGTGGCTATTTGGATGGAAGATATCTGTCTCTCCTCTCTGTAACTCTTTCAAATAAATAAATCTTTAAAAATTAAATAAATAAAATACTAACTGTAATTCCCTGGGAAACCACTAAGTAACTCAAGAAACATATAGTTAAAGAAACAAGGGTTTTAAAATGGCATCCTAGAAAACATTTAACACAAAAAGAAGACAGTAATGAAGAAGTAGAGGAACCAAAGATAATAAGACATAAAAAATGACAAAGTGGCAGAGTTAAATCCTAACTACATTAAATGTACATGGATTAAAAACTCCTATATGAAGATAGATTCAAAACTGTTTAAAAAGCAATTGTTAGATGATTCAACTACATGCTTTTTATAAGAAACACACCTTAGAGTCATAGAAGCAAACAGATTAAAAGTCAAAGGATGGAAAAAATATATCACACAAAGAGCTAGAATAGCTACACTAATATCATATGAAATAAACTTTAACACAGAATTGTTACTAGAGACAAAGGACATTTATAATAAGAGCTCCATAGGAGGAAGATGTAACTATTATCATCAAACATACGCACACCTATTAGTAGGGCTCCAAAATACTTGAAGCAAAAATTTACAGAATTGAAAAGAGAAATAGACCATTCTACAGTAATACTTAACAAAGTCTCACCTTCAATATGGATAGGACAGAATATCAACAAGGAAACAGAAGAACACTATAAACCAACTAGATGTGACAGACTTCAATAGTACATTCTAACAACAGAACATTTTTTTTAGCACACATGAAACATTCTACAGGACAGGCCATATGCTGGTCATAAAATAAGTCTCAATACATATAAAAGGAATGAAATCATACAGAGTCTATTCTCTAAACACAGTATGCTAGTATTATAAATCAATTAAATAAGGAAATTTAGGAAAGTCACAAATATATAAAAATTAAACATCACATTTCTAAATAACTAATGGTAAAAGAAATAATGTGAAATTAGAGTATTTTGAGATGACTGAAAAAATTATATTTTGTTCGAAACATTTTTTTTTGAAAGGCAGATTGACAGTGAGAGAGAGAGAGAGAGAGAGACAAAGGTCTTCCTTTCTGTTGGTTCACCCCCCCAAATGGCGCTGCGCCAATCCAAAACCAGGAGCCAGGTGCTTCCTCCTGGTCTCCCATGCAGGTGTAGGGCCAAGCACTTGGGTTATCCTCCACTGCCTTCCCGGGCCACAGCAGAGAGCTGGACTGGAAGAGGAGCAACCGGGACAGAATCTGGCGCCCCAACCAGGTCTAGAACCTGGGGTGCTGGCACTGCAGATGGAGGATTAGCCAAGTGAGCTGCAGCACCGGCCTGAAACAAACTTTCAAACAAAAACTAGGACATAGGGGCCAGAGTTGTGGCACAGCAGGTTAGGATGCTGCCTACAGTGTCAGCAACCTATATCGGAACGGGTTCAAGTTCTAGATGTTCTACTTGTTAATGTGTCTGGTAAGGCAATGGAAGATGTCCCAGGTACTTGGGCCCCTGCCATCCCTGAGGGAGACCTGAATGAAGCTCCTGGCCCAGCCACAGCCACTGGGGGCATCTGTGGAGTGATCTAGCAAATGGAAGATCTGTCTGTCTCTCTCTTTCTCTCTGGGGCCATTTGTGGAGTGAACCACCAAATGGAAGATCTTCCTTGCTTTCTCTAACTCTCTCTTCTTCTCTGTAACTCTGCCTTTCTAACAAAAAATAAGTAAATCTTTAAAACAGTATATGGGGCCAGTGCTGTGGCTTAGCGAGTAAAGCCACTGCCTGCAGTGCTGGCATCCCATACAGGCACCGGTTTGAGTCCCGGCTGCTCCACTTCCGATCCAGCTCTCTGCTATGGCCTGGGAAAGCAGTGGAAGATGGTCCAAGTCCTTGGGCCCCTGCACCTGCATGGGAGACCTGAAAGAAGCTCCTGGTTCCTGGCTTTGGATTGGCACAAGCTCTGGCTGTTGTGACCAATTGGAGAGTGAACCAGCGGAAGACCTCTCTCTGCCTCTCTTTCTCTGTGTAACTCTGACTTTCAAATAAATAAATCTTAAAAGTATTTGCACATGAATGTTCATAACAGTTCTAGTCACAACAGCAAAGAATGTTATGATTTAAATGTCCATCAACTGATAAATGGATAAACAAACATGGTATATTCATACAATGGAATAGTATTCAGCAACAAAAAATACTGATATGTGTTACAACACTGATGAACCTTGAAAACATTATGATTCCAATTATATGAAATACCCAGAATAGGCAATCTATACATAAAGCAGATTAGTAGCTGTCAGGAGCTGTGAAGATAAATGAAATGGGAGTGACTTCTAAACGACAAGTAGGTTTCTATTTGAGGTGATGAAAATTCTGCAACTAGAAAGTGCTGATGGTGGCACAACACTAAATATATGTAATGCCACTTACATGTAAAATTTAAGTGGTAAATGTTTTTCATCACAATAAAAATAATATTTGGGGAAACAATATTAAGAAAACATAAAAGTCAAATATTTTAAATAGATACTAAGTTTCTAAGGAAAAAAAATGATTTCAGCAGAAATATCATAACTGTAAAATTGTCAAAATATAATTATGTTCCATACTCGTATGTGAGGCCAAGAGGCCTCAAGCGTGGGTTCATCCTCCTCTGGATCAAAGTCTGGATTATCGCTCGGAGGAAGAGTACGAAAGATGTTAGCACTGATCTGTAAAGAGAGATAAATTCATATTTATATTCTTTGTTGTGTAATCAAATTCAATAATGTAAAATTAAATATTTTAAAAATCACTTCATTTAAGTAAGTTTAGTTCAAAATTTAGAAACCATCCAATTATGAAGAAGGCAGATGTTTGCTCTATTTTCTCTATCCGATAACTGACATCCTCAGACTCCAACCTCTTGAAGGTGACAGATTAGCTCTGAATTCCTCTTTATTAATTGTCCTCTCCAAGTTTTGCTTAAAAAGAAAGAGAGGCGTGGGGCCTTAGGGAAGAAAAGGGAATTTGGGGGACAAAAGGGTGAAGTTACTATTTCTTTTTTTTTTTTTTTTTGACAGGCAGAGTGGACAGTGAGAGAGACAGAGAGAAAGGTCTTCCTTTTGCTGTTGGTTCACCCTCCAATGGCCGACGCGGCCGGCGCACCACGCTGATCTGATGGCAGGAGCCAGGTACTTATCCTGGTCTCCCATGGGGTGCAGGGCCCAAGCACTTGGGCCATCTTCCACTGCACTCCCTGGCCACAGCAGAGAGCTGGCCTGGAAGAGGGGCAACCGGGACAGAATCTGGCGCCTCGACCAGGACTAGAACCCAGTGTGCCGGCACCGCAATTCGGAGGATTAGTCTAGTGAGCCGCGGCGCTGGCCTGAAGTTACTATTTCTAACTTGATTTTTTGGTCTTTCTGCAACTCTTCACATATTCAAACCCAGGCCACAGTCTAAACTTGCCTAAAACTCTAAAGCTCGGTAAAAATATCTCCATTCTTATATGCATAATGGTATTTCAAAAGGTATGTAAGATGCAATTATAAGCTTATTTTGGTGCAAAAATTTTTGAAAGCCATGCATATTTAGGAGTCTTCAAAAATGTTTACAGAAAATACTTGCTATAAAAAAGCTAAGCATGCATGTCAGAATTTTCTTCGCATCAACAGTGTTTTTCCATGAACTTTTTGAAGTCTCCTTATATATGCCACGTTAAGGGACAGGAAGGAAGGGGAAGAATGCCTTCACTGTCATAGACATCATACTTCACAATGATTTAATTTACTGTGTTACATCTACTGTGGGACTTTAAAAAAAACATAAGAATCTCTCTGATATCAGGAGTACTTTGAGAGTCTTTATTGTATATTCAACAAAATGTAGAACTTACAAATTTAGTCTTCACATTACCTGTCTCAGTACCAAGGTAATTCTAGTTAATATCCCTTTTCTTTAGTAAAGGATAGACTGTGATCACAACCCACAGTTCTTTTAAGAGTGTTGAAAAGGCTGACAGATCAAACAGTTTTAATAAGCATGCAAGACCAAACTATTGTGGGGTTGACTTAAGATAAAATACTCAAGAGTACAGATGAGACAAGTGATGCTTGATGGTGCAAGCAAATTTCCAACTACAAAACAGCATCTACGTTAGGCAAACATCTGCTAACAGTCACTTACTACAACCATAGCTTATAACCCAGAATTTGATCAGGTAGAACTCCAGGCCAGTACTTGAAAGAAAAAAACAAATCAGTTTGATGGGACATCAATTTCAGAGTAGAGAAAGCCAGAGAAAGATTTCAAAAAAAGAAATAAATGCTATTAAAAGGCATAATTTGCCCTTGAGATTGTACATATTGTTGTCAGTAGTGAAAGAAAAAGTGAACTTTGTAGTTGTATATAACAAATATTCAGAAGAGTTTCAAAGGACTAAAAGGATAAGTAAACTCTTAGAAATTTAGTACCTAGTGTACATACACACACACCTTTTTACTTTCCAGAATTTAAATATAAGCTAATTATAATACCTTTACAAATGTTAAAAATAAAGTATATATCGCTTCTCGGCCCTTTGGCTAAGATCAAGTGTAAAAATAAAGTATTGGCCGGCGCTGCGGCTCACTAGGCTAATCCTCCGCCTTGCGGCGCTGGCACACCGGGTTCTAGTCCCGGTCGGGGCGCCAGATTCTGTCCCGGTTGCCCCTCTTCCAGGCCAGCTCTCTGCTGTGGCCAGGGAGTGCAGTGGAGGATGGCCCAAGTGCTTGGGCCCTGCACCCCATGGGAGACCAGGATAAGTACCTGGCTCCTGCCATCGGATCAGCGTGGTGCGCCGGCCGCAGCGGCCATTGGAGGGTGAACCAACGGCAAAGGAAGACCTTTCTCTCTGTCTCTCTCTCTCTCTCACTGTCCACTCTGCCTGTCAAAATAAATAAATAAATAAATAAATAAATAAATAAATAAATAAAGTATCTACCCCAGGGTTCTCAGAACTCCTGAATATAGGAATGGGCATTTGGTATAGTGGTTAAGCTGCTGCTTGGGATGCCCACATCTTGTACCAAGGAGCCTGAGTTTTGAATCTCAGTTTTGCTCCCAACCCGAGATTTCTGCTAATGTGTACCCTGGATAGCAGCAGATCATTGCTCAAATAGTTGGGTCCCTGGGTCCTAACTTCAGCCTGGCCCAGCCCCAGCCCTCTGAGGTTTTTGGGGAGTGAATCAGCAGATGGGAGCTCTCTGTCTGTATCTCTTAAATAAATTAGGTTTTTGTTTTTTTTTTTTCCTACAAATACTACATCAACATAAATACCAAGCTTAATACACACAAAGCCAAGAAAACACAAAATGCCAGACATTGAATTTCTATTGCATTGTCCTTTGAATACCCCAGCAGGAATAAACTGCTGTATGCAGTTACCACACCAGTGCAGTTAAATAAAAAATTTTAAAACTTCCTGAATACAAAACCATTTGAAATCAGTAACAGTGGGAAATATTGCCCTTTCCCCAAATGTAAAAAAAAAAAGATACAACAAAATAAAACAAAAAACAAGAATTCCATCAAAATATAATATTTAGGGTAGGTACTGGGGGGCAGTAGGTTAATCTGCCACTTGGGACACCCATATCCCACACTGGAGTACCATTTTCAAGTTCTGTCTACTTCACTTCCCTTTCAGCTTTCTGCTAACATACCTGGGAAACTGCAGATGACTGACACCCACATGGGAGACTGGGATGGGGTTCCTGGCTGCTGGCTTCTGCATGGCCTGATTCTGGCTGTCCCAGAGTAAACCAACAAATGGAAAACCTTTCTCTTTTCTCTTTAGCTTCTCCCTGCTCTTCTGCCTTTTGAACATATAAGTAAATCTTTTTTAAAAATTTTCAAACTGTCACTTCTTTTTTACTTTCTGGGAGTTTACAAAGCCAATCTCATATTGGTTAATGTTATGTCTATAGCTAATTTTTAAAAAAATTTTCAGGAGTTTATTTCTATTTTCAAAAAATATACTCAAAATTTCCCAAGTCCCTTTAAAAATTTTTTTAAAAGATTTATTTCATTTATTTGAAAGGCAGAGTCAGAGAGAGAGAGGAAGAAATAATGATAGAGAGATCTTCCATTGGCTGGTTCACTCCCCAAATGGCTGCAATGGCCAGGGCTGGGCCAAGCCAAAGCCAGGAGTTTCTTCCAGGTCTCCCATGTGGGTGCGGGGCCCAAGGATCTGGGCCATCTTCCACTGCTTTCCCAGGCACATTAGCAGAGAGCCGGATCAGAAGTGGAGCAGCTGGGATTCAAACTAGCACCCATAAGCGATGCCAACATTGCTACACCAAAGTGCTAAGCTTCCTTTTGACAGTTCTTCCAGTACAGTGAGATAAAAGAAAAGCCAGCCAGTATTTTAGGGCCAAGTTTATCTTTGCTCCTTCCCATTTTGCTCTTTCCTCAGAAAATATACAAGGCCAGGAGAAAGAAATGAAGGAGACTATGGATTATACTTTATATTGGCTTCCCTATGCTGGTATAAATTAAAATAATGTATTAAGTGACTCCTTAATCATTCCAGTTGAATTTTTGTATTTTGTTAGTATGAAATAAACAAAAATCTCATTTGCTAAACAAATTTCAACTGTATGATAGAAAATAACATTCAATTACATCCTTAATAACCTTCAATAAAGTTGACAGTAATTAACTTTTTATACCAGATACTCCAAACATCTATTTGTACAGTTTGAATATCCCTTATCCAAACTGCTTAGAAATAGACGTGCTTTAGATTTAGGATTTTTTTCATATTTTAGAATATTTGTACATAAAAAATGAGATATCTTGGGGATGAACCTGAGTATAAACGTGAAATTCATTTATGTTTTATATAAACCTTAAATGCATAGCCTAAGGAATTTTATACAGGATTTTCAGTGTGCCTATATTTTGACTGTGACCCACTTGAGTTTGGAATGTTTTGGAATGTTCCACCGTGTCATCATGACAGTACTCAAAAAGTTTTCAAATTTGGAGCATTTCAGAGTTTGGATCTCATATTAGGGAAACCTAACCTGTTATTATTTAATTTTAACGGTTCTCAGTCTCAATTACAGTACCATAGTCTGCAAATATGACATTAAAATGTTCTAAATAGGAACTTCTTACACCTGACTCCCTTAGCTACTTTTTTTTAAACATTTATTTTTATTTATTTAAAAGACAGAGTTACAGAGAGACATAGAGCCAGAAAGAGAGAGAGAAGTCTTCCATTCTGCTGGTTCACTCCAAATGACCTCAAGGGCCAGAGCTGAGCTGAGCCAAAGCCAGGAGCCAGGAGCTTCTTCCAAGTCTCCCATGTGAGGGCAGGGGCCCAATGAGTTGGGCCATCTTCTACTGCTTTCCCAGGCCATAGCAGAGAGCTATGGAACAGCCAGGACTCCAATTAGCGCCCATACAGGATGCCAGCACTGCAGGTGGTAGCTTTACCTGCTATGCCACAGCGCTAGCCCCAGCTACTTCTTAAATTGGAAACCCCCAGAGTTTTTCCCAGAACTATCATTTCCACTTAAAAATTCTCTCTCAGTGACTATTCTATTCACTCCCATGATATTAATTACCAACCCATATAATCTGAAGTATATATCTTTCCCCTAAGCTCCAGCTCTGTACTGTGTAATATGGGAACCACTAGCCATTGGCTATTGGATTCTCAAACTCTTGCTAAGCAATGAAAGCATCAGTGGAACTGATGATAACCTTTCATGTGAGCTGTTATACTATTATATATTAACAGTCTTATTAATTCATAATTACACCTCAAATATTACTTGACTTTGTAGGAGAAACATAAATCCAGAAGCTTACCATTTTTACTATAGCAGAGTATGCTGATTCAACAAGTACACCACGATTAGTGGAAACATACTCAACCAATTCATTCAACGTTGCTCTTTTAATTTCTTTGCTCCTCAAGTCTGAAACAGAGTCCATGAAATCGAATAGTACACAACACTGCTGCAACTTCTGACAAAAAAGCTCTTGCTGTTCATTTGAAGTGGCATCTATAAAAAAAAAACATAAAAATAATTTACTCAGAAGTTACCTTTATTTAGTAACTTTTCATAAGTTATTTATACACAAAAAATAAAACTTCAGAAGTCTAGTGACAATGTACCCATCTAACACTGTTATTTAGGGACTTACAGTAGACTCTTCAAATTATATCATTCAATGCTATTAAAATAGTCTAAACTATCTGGAATCTATCTTGTTCTTCTAATTTCCACTGCTCTCATCATCCCTAACTGTCTTAATTGTCCCTTTTGCCTGGTCCCATGACCACTACCTCTCCTGATTTATCCTATCCTCCAAACTATTTAAAAAGCTGAAGTCTTGCTAAAATGAGAATCAACAGAATCATATTAGATCTTCTCAATGATCCTTCAATAATTAGAGACTGAAGTTCAAACTCCTCTGAACTGTACACACAAGTGTAGCTGCTACTGTCGTGAGTCCCTTCTGAGTTCATCCCAGCATGCTTCTCACCCTGGTTAACCTGTACTCCCTGCAATTCTCTGAAGATCGTACATTGTTTCCTCTGCATAAAATATGCCCTTCTGCCCACAGTGCCACCCTGGGAACTCATTTATCACATTGCAGGGAAAGTCCCTTCTTAGAAATTTTTGTTTTGGTCCTGAAACTACATTGGCTGGTTAATCCACTTCTGCCCAAATGTATTTTAGGCACATAGCTCTATTTAGTATTTATTGTGCTACATGCCATTTATATTTCACATATCTGATAAACCATGAGACTCTGAAAAATAGGAACCAAGTGTTACTTATCTAATTCACATCCCCCCCACCCCCCTTCTCTCTTTACTTAACCAGAGCCTGGCTCACAACAGGCATTCAACAAATGCTTTACCTTCTTGTTTCCACCATACAAAAATAAATAAATAACAAAACTTCAAATTTGAACTTTTCAAATCCATAAACTAGGACCTTCAATTAGGTCAATTACTTAAGTTTCTTGAACTACTGATATTTTTAAAGTCACAATGATATTTAGTTCATAATCTGCTCATAAACTATTCCATTTTTTAAAAAGATTTATTTATTTTAAAGACAGAGTTACAGAGAGATAGAGAGAGAGAGAGGTCTTCCCTCTGCTGGTTCACCCCTCAAATGGTCGCAATGGCCGGAGCTGAGCTAACTGGAAGCCAGGAGCCAGGAGCTTCTTCCCGGTCTCCCATGTCTCCCAAGGACTCATACTCTGCTGCTTTCCCAAGCCCATTAGCAGGAAGCTGGATCAGAAGTGGAGTAGCAAGGACTCGAACCAGCACCCATATGGGATGCCAGCACTGCAGACAAGGGCTTTAACCCGCTGTGCCACAGCATCAGCCCTTATTGTTCCATTTAAAACCAGTACCTACTTTATATAAAGATACAGGTAGAAATCTACAGAAACATAACCGGGGCTGGTGGTGTGGCACAATGATGCTGGTTTCAGTTCCGACTGCTCCAACGCCAATCCAGCTCTCTAATGCTCTTGGGAAAGCAGCAGAAGATAGCCCAAGGACTTGGGCCCCTGCACCCATGTGGGAAACCTGAAAGAAGCTCCTGGCTCCTGGCTTTGGCTCCTGTCTCTGCTGCAGCCATTTGGGGAGTGAACCAGAGGAAGGAAGATCTGTCTGTCTCTCTATATATAATTCTGACTTTCAGATAAGTAAATAAGTATTTTTAAAAGTTGTTTTAAAAAATGACAACCTACCCAAGGAGGCCTGTGCTCATATTTCTCTGGTGCAGAAAACTACTAAAGTTACTCTGCAACTATTTAAGTTGCTGTCCTTAAAAAGCTGATTTAGTTAAGCTATTCCTTAAATGTAACAGTTCAAATATTCTATGCCCCTTCACTGATAGATGACAAATACAGTATATTTTCATTGGTCAACTCTACCGATAATTTAAAACATAAGTTTTACAGTAAAACATATATTGAAATATTGTAAAGGGCAGTAAAATTCACATGAATTTTGAAATAAAAATATGAAGACTCTAAATAAGTTCTTATTTGTGACTATGCAGTAAAAACTTCTTGTTTAACATTTTGTTCCAGAATCATTAATAGTTCTCTGTGCTACACAAAGCTGAGGTCTACAATTCTAAGATCAGTATTCAGAATCTACATAACATTGGCAGATATGACATTTTTTACTATGATTCTGGCTAAGTTTTTGATTTAGGGTCACCTTCTATGGAACTGTTCTGAAGTAGGAACATTTTGATATATCTTTTCTTTTAAAAAGACTATTAAACTTTAAGCTTTTTAAAAAAGATTTATTTGAAAAGCAGAGTTGGTGAGAGGAAGAGACAGAGATCTTCCATCTGCTAGTTCACTCCCCAAATGACTGCATGGCCAAGCTGAAGCCAGGAGCATCATTGTTCAGGTCTCCCATGTGAGTACTGGCCGTCGTTTGCTGCTTGGCCCATCTGCTGCTTTCTCAGGTACATTGGTGGAAGCTGGATTGGAAGTGGATGAGCTGGGACTCAAACCAGCACCAATACGGGATGCTAGCATTGCAGACAGCAGCTCAATCTGCTATGCCAAAATGCTGCCCCGTGCTGCTGTTTTTAATATCAACTAATGTGTTAAACAATTATCTGTAAATTAAATTTCATTCTATTGGGGATGTGAATGAAACACCATGTAATAAACACACTATGTCATGTGTTCACTATTCTAGTTCCCACTCAAAAGACAATCAAGTCACTCTAAGCAGAATCTGCTTGTTCTCTGCTAATCTGTGTCTTGAATGGTTTTTCTTAAATCTTCTGAATTTCCCCCCAATTTAAAGGTGAAATAATTATATGCATTTAACTTTACTTAATAAATGATGTTCCCTAATACTGGTACTAGTTGATTTCAATCAATAACTAGATGTCTGCTTAAAACTGATACTGAGTTTGAAATAACCACAAGATGTACACCTTTGTTTTTTGTAAGCTTCCTAATCATGCTATACTTATCAGATTGAATATGTATTATATACTAGAGACAATGGTGATTATTCAGGCTGTAAGAATCCTTCTCAGTTTCTATTGAACAGAAAATCCTCATAGTCCTCTCACTTAATCATCTTTATTTCTAAACACAACTATACCCTTACTATCCACCTCCATTTTATATTTATTATAAGACAATAAACCTATACTGTATCTTCATAATTGATATAATCATAAAAATAATGACAATTTGGGGAAACAAATGCCATAACTTGAGAGGCCAACTCAGTGCTAATAAAGTTTTAAAACTTTGTATCGTTTTTCACCATAATGCTAAAAGTAATAGAAACTTACACAGTACCCCACTTTAATATGTGATTACTTTTATGTCCAGTCCTATTCTCTTCTTCCTCCTACTTCCTCTAATGGGAAACCAGTTCTCTTCCTGTTCTCTAAAGGTTATGTCTTTGTTCCAAATCTTTTCTCTACCTGAAAGATTTTACCAGATTTCCTCCCCCATCTTTCCAAATCCTACACATCCTTGAAAAATAAACTTAAGTACCACATTTTCCATAAAACTTCCCTTAGGTAGTAAGGGTACAATAATCTCTCCTTTTCTGCATATCTATAGTATTACTCACAACCTCGATTATATAGTTAAGTATGTGTTTTTTTAAAACTAGAAATCTTTTATTTAAGTATACAAACTTCATGCATTTCATATATACAGATTTAGGAACATAGTGATTCTTCCCAGCCTACCCTCCCTTCTCATCCACACTCCCACCCTTCTTCCTCCTCCCTCTCCTATTCCCATTCTTATTTTTTACAAAGATCTAATTTCAGTTAACTTTATATACATATATATATATATATATATATTTTTTTTTTGACAGGCAGAGTGGATAGTGAGAGAGAGAGAGACAGAGAGAAAGGTCTTCCTTTTGCCATTGGTTCACCCTCCAATGGCTGCCACGGCTGGTGTGCTGCGGCTGGCGCACTGCGCTGATCCAATGGCAGGAGCCAGGTGCTTCTCCTGGTCTCCCATGGGGTGCAGGGCCCAAGTACTTGGGCCATCCTCCACTGCCTTCCTGGGCCACAGCAGAGAGCTGGCCTGGAAGAGGGGCAACTGGGAAAGAATCCGGTGCCCCGACCGGGACTAGAACCCGGTGTGCTGGCGCCGCTAGGTAGAGGATTAGCCTATTGAGCCATGGCACCGTCCACTTTATATACATATTAACTCTACCCTAAGTAAAGAGTTCAACAAATAGTGTAAAAAAAATTGTTCCTCAATAGCCAAGACAAGGCTGTTCAAAATCATTACATCTCAAAGTGCCAATATCACTTCAACAAATTACTTTTTTTTAAAAGATTTATTTATTTATTTGAAGGCACAGTTACAGAGAAGCAGAGAGACATCTTCCATCCACTGGTTCACTCTCCAGATGGCAGCAACATCAGGAGCTGCACCAATCCGGAGCCAGGAGCCAGGAGCTTCTTCCAGGTCTCCCATGTGGGTGCAGGGGCCCAAGCACTTAGGCCATCTTCTACTCCTTTCTCAGGCAATAGCAGAGAGCTGGATCAGAAGAGGAGCAGCCAGGACTGGAACCAGTACCCATATAGGATGCTGGCATGGCAGGTGGCAACTTTACCCGCTATGCCACAGCACCGGCCCCTAGATTACCTTTTAGGCACTCTTTTAGTTAAAATGGATCAAGGAGAACATATGGTAATTGTCTTTTGGGGATTGGCTTGTTTCACTAAGTATAATGGTTTCCAGTTGCATCCATTTTGTTGCAAACAACAGGATTTCATTTTTTTAAATGCTGTGTAGTATTCCATGGTGTACATAGGCCATAGTTTCTTTATCTAATTTTCAGTTGTCATACACCTTATGTTAGCTATTGTGAATTAAGCTGCAATAAACATGGAGGTACAGATTACTCTTTTATATGCTGATTTCATTTCTCTTGGGTAAATTCCCAGGAGTGAGATGGCTGGGTCATTTGGTAGGTCTATTTTCAGATTTCTGAAGTATCTCCACACTGTCTTTCACAGTGGCTATACCAGTTTATATTCCCACCAACAATGTATCAGGGTACTTTTATCTCCACATCCTCTCCAGCATTTGTTGTTTGTTGATTTCTGAATGAAAGGCATTCTAACTGGAGTGGGGTGAAACCTCGTTGTGGTTTTGATTTGCAGTTCCCTGATGGTAAGAGATCCTGAGCATTTTTTCATGTGTCTACTGGCTATTTGAATTTCCTCTTTTGAAAAATGCCTGTTCAAGTGTTTGACCATTTCTTCACTGGATTGTTTGTTTTGTTGATGCTGAGTTTCTTCAGCTTTTCAGATTCTGGATATTAATCCTTTATCAGCTGCACAGTTTGCAAATGTTTTCTTCTATTCTGTCAGCTGCCTCTTTGCTGAGTTTTTCTTTTGCAGTGCAGAAACTTCTCAATTTTGGTTTTGACTGCCTATGCTTCTGGGGTAAGTATGTGTTATCTTTAGGGTTATAATCAACAAATGTTTCTTTTATCTACTCATCAATCAAGGGCCAGGATAATTCACTTAGCAGGCCTTCCCTTTCATTTCTTTTATACCTACAATAAGGTATGCAAGGAGGGGCCAGTGCTGTAAGTAGCAAGTAAAGCCACTGCCTGCAGTTCTGGCATGCCAAATGGGCACCGGTTCAAAACCTTGGGCCCCTCCACGTGGGAGACCTGGAATAAGCTCCTGGCTCCTGGTCAGTGCAGCTCCAGCTGTTGTGGCCAACTGGGGAGTAAACCACAGGATGGAAGCCTTCTCTGCCTCTCCTCTCTCTGTGTAATTCTGACTTTCAAATAAATAAATAAATCTTTAAAAAATCTTAAAAAAAAGGCATACAAGAAATTGACAAATATTGGTTTGATGCTTAAAAAATTCTGAGTTTGAAGATTAAAAGTTATGCACTAAAATACAGGCCATTATTGAACAAGACATTCAAATAGTCAAAAATTATGGCTATGTTTAAGATAATAATGACCACTTTTATCAATACCTAACTTCATGGCAAAATTAAATAATATAATTACCATGACAGTAAATGTGTATTGTTTTTAAAGATTTATTTATTTATTTGAAAGAGTTACAGAGAGAAAGAGGCAGAGGCAGAGAGAAATGTCTCCCAATCCACTGGTTCACTCCACAAATGCCCGCAAGGGCCAGGACTGGGCCAGGCAGAAGCCAGGAGCTTCATTCAGGACTTCCATCTGGGTGCAAGTGCCCAAGTACTTGGACCATCTTCTGTTTTCCCAGAGAGTGCATTAGCAAGGAGCTGGATTGGAAGTGGAATGGCTGGGAATCGAGCCAGTACCCATATGGGATGCTAGCACTGCAGGCAGTCACTTTAACCACTACACCACAGTGCCAGCCCTGAATGCATAGTGGAATACAAGTGGAAGGCATTCTTTTTTCTTACATCACAGGCTAGTAGCCTGAAGCTAACATGACAGAAGACACAAACTGATTTTCAGATTAGCAAATGATAGGATTAAGAACACATTACATATTAAAAAAAGGAAATCTCTCCTTCTGAACATCTAACTCTTGCATCTTCCCCAGAAAGAAATTTGTTTTTTATAACAATCTCTCTTCAGTAAACCATTTCTTAACCTCAAGATTTATTTGAATTTGTTACTGTTTTTGTCTCCTAGAAATATTCTCTCCCAGCAATACCTAATGCTTGAGTCAGACAGATCACATGTAAATTTTCTCAAACATTAGAAAATTTAGAAAGCAGTTAACATTTCAATTACCTTTGCTCTGGGTTAAAACAGAAGTTTCCAATTCTCAATTATTTTAAGTACTATTGAATAGAAAATCCTTCTTATCTAACTCTTTGCATAATTATGTACATATAATATATTGAGCTATCTGCTGTACTATGTAATAAAATATAGTACTATCACATTAGTACACATTAGTACAACCTTTATGCCAAAGACAATTTAAGTGTGTTATATGTACTAATTTAACTTTCTTATAATCACTTGAAGCAAATTCTGAAAGAGATGATTCCTTGCTAAAAACAGAATATAAAAAGACAGTGTTATAAAGCAAAAATGGTATTGCTGTTTACCATAAACTACGGATCTTCATGATGTTTGTGGAAAATGAGAAAACTATGTGGATTTCAAAAATAAAAAAATTCTACACAAAAAGGCATGAGCCAAAATAGGGGAATTAAATAAAAGTCTACAGGAGCTCAACAATTTTAGTCATGTATTCATTCTCCAGGTGGGGTGGGGGGTGGGGCACAAAAAATACAAACAGGTTCTCTAAAGAATTTGAATAGTCACAGAGGAAGATACACACATTACAACTTTTAACTAGTTCCCTACCCAATTAGTCTAAGCTAAACCCATTAATAAACCCTAACTGTTTTTTAAAGATTTATTTATTTATTTGAGAAGCAGAGTTAGAGAGAGAGAGAGAGAGAGAGAAAGAAGTCTTCCATCTGTTGGTTCACTCCCCAAATGGCTACAACTGAGCCGATCTGGAGCCAGGAACAAGGAGCCAAGAATTTCTTCTAGGTCTCCCATGTGGGTGCAGGGCTTCAAGCACTGGGGCGATCTTCCAATGTTTTCCCAGACCATTAGTAGAGAGCTGGATTCCAGGAGGAACAGCCAGAACATGAGCCAGTGCCCATATGGGATCTGGTGCCACAGGCAGAGGCTTAGAGCCTACTATGCCACAGCACTGGCCTCTCCTTTCTAATACTTAAATCTTGTTCATAGACTTTTTTTTTAAAGATTTTTTTTTAGATTTTGTATTTTTTTATTTGACAGGTAGTTAACAGAGAGAGAGAGAGAGAGAGAAAGAGAGAGAGAAAGGTCTTCCTTCTGTTGGTTCACTCCCCAAATGGCCACCATGGCCGGCGCTGCGCCAATCCGAAGCCAGGAGCCAGGTGCCTCCTCCCATGTGGGTGCAGGGTCCCAAGCACTTGGGCCATCCTCCACTGCCCTCCCAGGCCACAGCAGAGAGCTGGACTGGAAGAGGAGCAACTGGGACTAGAACCCGGCGCCCATATGGGATGCTGGCGCCGCAGGCGGAGGATTAGCCAAGTGAGCCACAGCACTGGGCCCTAAAGGTTTTAGTTACTGATTTGAGAGGTAGAGTTACAGACAGTGAGAGGGAGAGAAAGGTCTTCCTTCTGCTGGCTCACTCCCCAGATGGCCACAACGGCAGGAGCTGGGCCCATCTGAAGCCAGGAGCCAGGAGTTTCTTCTGGGTCTCCCACGTGGGTGCAGGGGCCCAAGGACTTGGGCCATCCTCTACTGCTTTCCCAGGCCATAGCAGAAAGCTGGATTGGAAGAGGGACAGCGGGGATTAGAACCAGCGCCCATATGGGATGCCAGCACTGCAGTCAGAGCATTAACCTACTGCGCCACGGCACTGCTCTGTTCATAGTTTTTTCTTTTCTTTTCTTTTCTTTTTTTTTTTTTGACAGGCAGAGTGGACAGTGAGAGAGAGAGAGACAGAGAGACACATCACCACGCTGATGCAAAGCCAGGAGCCAGGTGCTTCTCCTGGTCTCCATGCGGGTGCAGGGCACAAGCACTTGGGCCATCCTCCACTGCCCTCCCGGGCCACAGCAGAGAGCTGGACTGGAAGAGAAGCAACCAGGACAGAATCCAGGACTGAAACCCAGGGTGCCGGTGCTGTAGGTGGAGGATTAGCCTATTGAGCCGCGATGCCAGCCCCATTCAAAGACTTTTAACTTTTAGAACTTACAGGTTGCAGAACACTTAATTATGGTTCTAGAAATTGTTAACAATATTGAAAAAGTAAATACAAAAATGACAAAAGCTTAAGGTGAAAGGAGAAGAGGAGAAACTATGGAGCATTGCCTTTACTAATTCGTTTCTCATTATTACCCATTGTATCCCATGTTCCATTCACACTGACAGACTTCTACAAATGGCCCATGTGCAAATGCACTGAACAGAATGCACTCGCATTATAATTCTTCATTTCTTCAGAAGCAAATAATGACCGTGCCCATATGAACACCAACCAATGAGAAAATGCTGAGCCAAAGGATCTTAAGTGCACCAGGCACATTAAACATGGCCAAATCTCCTATTGTGGGATAGGGTATTTACAGAACTTGCCTTATTCTAATTCCATGTTTATCCAGTGGTTTGAATGTCCCTGCCAAAACTCAGCTGAAATTTAATCCCCACTGAGAGGTATTAAGACATGGGACTAGGAAGGACCTTTAAGAGGTGACTGGATCATGAGGATTTAATGCAGGTAAGGAGGCAGCTAGCAAGAAGGAGCCCAAGTTGCAAGCACTGCCTATACCACCCAAACTTTCTACCCTGCAGCTTCCATGAAATCACTGCCTAGAACTGGTACCAGCCAAAAATATCCAGCATGACTGCCAGCTGTGTCCCCAGGATATCCTTTATCTCATTGTGTTATAAGGTCATTATAACACAAATTACCATGGCTGACACTTCTGCTCCCATCATGCACTTGACACCATGATACTTCCAAGATTTCCAAAACAGGGAAAAGGAATTGGAGGTACTTCTTCCAGAAGACTAGCCCTCCTCACACTGTAAACTACTGAAACTTGGACAAAATATATGAAACAATTTTCAGATGTTGGGAAACAGGCAGTGCAGGGCTGATTCCTGAGGAATAAGAAGAGTGAGCCTCACAATCACAGCAGCTGTCTGTCTGGTAACACTTTCCAGATGGAGAAAACATAGGGAAGAAAAACCTCAAGAAAGCAAGCAGCCTTACTGAACTCAACAGGCAGAGATCAGAGATCAAAGATACTTGGGGGGCCGGCACTGTGGCGCAGCGGGTTAATGCCCTGACCTGAAGTGCTAGCATCCCATATGGGTGCCACTTCCCATCCAGCTCTCTGCTGTGGCCTGGGAAAGCAGTAGAAGATGGTCCAAGTCCTTGGGCCCCTGCACCCACATGGGAGACCTGGAAGAAGCTCCTGGCTTTGGATCGGCACAGCTCTGGCCATCGCGGCCAATTGGGGAGTGAACCAGTGGATGGAAGACGTCTCTCCCCCTCTCTCCCTCTCTCCCTCTCTCCCCTCTCTCTCTCCCTCTCCTCTCTCTGTATAACTCTGACTTTCAAATAAATAAATAAATCTTACAAAAAAAAAAAAGGATACTTGGGCAGCTGGAACTTGCATTGAATTTTACTGAAGAAAAATGTACAGAAAATGAAATTCCTATTTTTTCTATTTATACTGAGGAAATGATTTTAAAAATTCTATTTATACAATGAATACTTTTTTATTTTATTTATCTATTTATTTTACTTATTTGAGAGGTTAGAGTTACAGATAGAGAGAGGGAGAGACAAAGAGAAAGGTCTTCCATCGCTGGTTCACTCCCCAAATGGCCTCAACAGCTGGAGCTGCACCGATCCAAAGCTGGGAGCCAGAAGCTTCTTCTGGGTCTCCCACATGGGTTGGATCCAAGTACTTGGGCCATCTTCTACTGGTTTCCCAGGCCATAGCAGAGTGCTGGATTGGAAGTGGATCAGCCAAGACTTGAACTGGCACCCATGTGGGATTCTAGCACCACAGGCATAGCCCACTACACCACAGCACCAGCCCCAGTGAATACATTTTTAAAAATTTAAAAATTCTATTTACTTGATAGGCTCAGAGAAGAGAAAGATCTCCCATCCACTGGTTAACCCCTAAATATCCTCAGCAGTTGAAGCTAAGAGCAGAAATTCAAACCAGGTTTCCCACATGAATGGCAGGGCCCAAACACTTAAGCCACCACCTGCTACCTCCCAGGTTGCATATTTACAGGAAGCTAGAATCAAGAGTGGAGTCATGACTTGAACCCAGACACTCCAATATGGAATGTGGGTATCTTAACCACTAAGCCAAATGCCTGTGCAATGAATCAATTCTTTTAATACAAAAACCTTACGTTTCTGGCATAAAGCCAACTTAATCATGTCTGTATCTTCTTATTTATATATTTCTATATGCAATTTGTTTATATTTTGTATAATGTTTATTTATTTATTTTTATTTATTTATTTATTTATTTATTTATTTTTGACAGGCAGAGTGGACAGTGAGAGAGAGAGACAGAGAGAAAGGTCTTCCTTTGCCGTTGGTTCACCCTCCAATGGCCGCCGCGGCCAGTGCGCTGCGGCCGGCGCACCACGCTGATCTGAAGGCAGGAGCCAGGTGCTTCTCCTGGTCTCCCATGGGGTGCAGGGCCCAAGCACTTGGGCCATCCTCCACTGCACTCCCGGGCCACAGCAGAGAGCTGGCCTGGAAGAGGGGCAACCGGGACAGAATCTGGTGCCCCGACTGGGACTAGAACCAGGTGTGCCGGCGCCGCAAGGCGGAGGATTAGCCTATTGAGCCGCGGCGCTGGCCTATATTTTGTATAATGTTTTAAAATCAATGATCCTAAGAGATATTGGTCAGCAATTTTCCTTACTTTTAATGTTCTTATCAGGTTTTTTTTGTTTTGTTTTGTTTTTAAACATCTTCTCACTGGTAGCTTTGGGATCCACAAGGAGAGAAGGCCTACACTTCTGGGAATGGAGAGTCCCTACTTGCACTTCCAGGAACGAAAAGTCTTTGTCAAGGTCCCCACGGGTGCCTAAAGGTCAACCAATGAGGATCAGACCTGCCTCTCAACCTTTAACCCCCATGCCCTGTATCTATAAAAGGAGCCCTCCCAACCTTCCCCAGCCCTTCTACTGGGACCAACCTCACCCGGGAGCGGAATCCCAATAAAAGCTTGTGAATTAATTGATTCATCTGACTGGGAAGATTTGTTATGCACTGGACACCTTGCAGTTACATTACTGATTAAAGCAAAATAACACAATACAACTTCACCCAAAAGCAGTGTTTTGGCTCTGCCCCTTTTGGACGGCTCAATGGGTCATTAGCAAATGGTCCACTGAGTGCTTTTAAAAGGGGGAATCAGGGTTTTTAATTAGTATTCAATCAAATAGATATGACTACTCAGATTTTTTTTTTCTGTCAGTTTCAGAAAGCTGTTTATTTCAAGGGATTTTCCCATTTCCTCTACGTTTTCAAATTTATTGGCAGGATTATGTACCTGAAACCTGTGAAGTCCTAGATAAGAGTAATGAACTAATTATTACTACAAAGCAAGTTAAAATTGTAGCTCAAGGGCCAGCATTGTAGCACAGCAGGTAAAGCTACCACCTGCAGGGCTAGCATCTCATATGGGTGCTGATTTGTGTGTCCCAGCTGCTCCACTTTAGGTCTAGCTCCCCGCTAATGGCCTAGGAAAAGCATAGGAAGATGGTCCAACTGTTTGGGCCCCTGCCACACATGTGGGAGAGCTGGAAGAAGTTCCTGGCTCCTGGTTTCAGCCTGGTCCAGCCCTGGCTGGTGTGGTCATTGGGGAGTGAACAAGTGAATGGAAGAACTCTCTGTAACTCTGACTTTCGAATAAATAAATAGATCTTAGAAAAAAAAATTTAGTCAAGAGGGAGATCAATTTCCAGTAAGGCAAACTGAGAAGACTATAGAACTGCTCACCAGGGAGACTGATAAAATTTACATTTGAAACAATAAGTTAAAAGCCTCTGGAACTAGTCCACCCACCCCCAAAGAAACCTTTTATTTAATGAGTACAAATTTCATAAGTACTGCTTTAGGAATATAGTGATTCTTCCTACCATACCCATCTTCCCACCTATACTATCACCCATCATTCTCCTCCCTCTCCCCTTCCCAGTTCTATTCTCCATTAAGATTCATTTTCAATTAACTTTATACACAAAAGACCAACTCTATACTAAGTAAAGGTTTCAACAATTTGTGTGTACACACACACTGAGAACAAGTTTTACAGTTAATTCTCATAATGCAACTCATTGAGGACAGAAGTCCTACATGGGAAGTAAGTGCACAGTGACTCCTGTTGTTAATTTAACAATTGACACTCTTATGTACGAAGTCAGTGATCACCTGAGGCTCTTGACATGAGCTGCCAAGACTGTGGAAGCCTTTTGAATACAGTCTTTGTCAGTATTTAGACAGGGCCATAAGCGAATTGGAAGTTCTCTCTCTCTATATATATAATATATATATATATATTTAAATATTTATTTACTTGAAAGGCAGAGTTACAGTGAGGCAGGAAGTGGGGACCAGGGAGAGAGAAAGTCTTCCATCCTCTGGTTCACTACCCAAATGGCCACAACAGCTGGAGCTGGGTTGATCCGAAACCAGGAGCTTCTTTCTGGGTCTCCCATGTGGGTGCAGGGACCCAAGGACTTGGACCATCTTCTACTGCTTTCCCAGGCCACAGTAGAGAGCTGGATTTGAAGTGGAGCAACTGGTACCCAAAGTGGCACCCATATGGGATACAGGCACTGCAGGCAGCAGCTTTACCTACTATGCCATAGCGCTGGCCCCACAATATATTATTTAAAATGTTCAGTATAAGGTACACAAAGAAGTAGTTTCATAGGATCCATCAGTTGGAAAAAAAAAAAGGGAGACTGCAGAAACTACCTGTGAAGAGTGACCAAATGTTGGATTTAACAGAATGACTTCAAATTATTCATTATAAATATGTTTAAAGAACTAAAAAGAAAACCATGATTAAAGAGGTAAAGAAGAGTCTGGTAATATCACTTCAACTAGAGGAAGTCAATAAAGAGAATTTATGGAGCAGGCACTGTGGCACAGAGGGTTAAGCTGCCATCTGCAGTGTCAGCATGAGTGCCAGTTTGGGTTCTGCTTTGAGACTGTTCCACTTCCAATCCAGCTCCCTGCTAACGCACCTGGGAAAGACAGCAGATGATGACCCAGGTGCTTGGGCCCCTGCACCCACGTGGGAGACCCAGAAGACACTCTTGGCTGGTGGCTTCAGCCAGGCTCAACCCTAATCATTGTGGTCATCTAAGGAGTGAACCGGCAGGTATAAATATCTCTGTCTCTCCCTCTAACTCTTTCAAATAAGTAAATCTTTTAAAAATTTCACAAAAACAGAATCAAATAGAAATTCTGGAGTTAAAAAGTATAATAAAATGAAAAACTTTAAGGGACTCAACAAAAGATGTGAACTGGCCTCAGAAAGAACTAGGGAACTTGGAAATGTATCATCAATAAAATCATGCAGTCTGAAATACAGAAAGACAAAAGGATGATGACAAAAGGACAGAGCTTGAGAGACCTGTAAGACATCACCAAGTGTACCAATATAAGTATAATGGAAGTAATAGAAGAATAAAGGAACGGAAAAAAAATCTGAAAAATAATAATTGAAAACTTCCCAAATTTATAACACTAAGCCAGCATATTAGAAAGCTCAACAAACTCCAAGAAGGATTAATTCAGTGAGATCACAGAGGAGTGGATGCTGTGAACAGCAAGTTAAACCAAAGCTTGGAATGTTTGCATCCCATATCAGAGAGCTGTTTCAAGTCTCAGGTACTTCACTTCCTATACAGCTTCCTGATAACGGGCCTGGGAAGACACTGAATGATGGCCTAGGCACTTGGGTCCCTGCCATTTACATGGGAGACCTGCATGGAGTTCCAGCCTTCTCGTTTTGGCTTGGCCCAACCCAGGCTTCTAGTGAACCAGTGGAATGAAGATACCTACACCTCTCCCTGCTTCCCACTCCAACCACCATTCTACCTTTCAAATAAATAAGTCTTTAAAAAGCAAAAAATAAGATCCACAGAGATCGTAACAATGCTGAAATTTCACAAAGTCAAGGAGAAAATTTTGAAAAAACCGATTAGTCACTTATAAGGGCTAAAGTTAACAGCTGACTTATCAGCAAAAATAATGGAGGCCAGAAAGTTGTAAAGTAGCATATTCAAAGTTTAAAAGAAAAAAACTGTCAAAAAAATCCTATATCTAGCAAACTTATCTTTCAAATTTAAGGCAAAATAAAGATACTGCCAGATAAGCAAAAATTCAGAGATGTTATCACTTGCCTGCTTTTCAAGAAACAAAGAAATTCCTGCAAGTGTAAAGTAAATAACTACAGATGATGATTCAAATCAATAAACAAAAAACCTAAAGAATATGAGTAAAAGTAATTATACAAGACATCATAAATGTATTTGTTCTCCTCCTAAGTGGTTTTAAGTCACTGTAAAAATAGCACATATATAATGTATTATTAGGTTGTTAATGTATAGAAATGTAATCTAGAAGAGCACTTTGAAAAGTTCATGGAAAATGTGTATTATGAAAAACTATGCATATTTCAAGATTTTTGCAACAAAATAAATACATCTTTTCATTTCATTTTCTACATTCTGAAGTATCCTCAAAATATAATAAAACCCAAGAGCAAAAAACTAAGCTTCAAAAAAGTACAGTGAAAAAAAATCATTAAACAAATTTAAATACTGCATTAGAAAACATTCATTTACTACTACTAAAGAAAGCAGGAAAGGAGAAACACAAATACACACAAACATAAAGGAGGTACACAGAAAACAAAATAAAATTTTATATCAAAAGTAACATTAAATGTGGATGAATTAAGCCAATCAAAGGCAGAGACTGTCAGAGGATTTTTAAAAATGATCTAACTTGGGGCAGGCATTTGGCCCAGCATTTAAGACAACACTTGGCGGCCGGCGCCGTGGCTCACTAGGCTAATTCTCTGCCTTGCGGCACCGGCACACCAGGTTCTAGTCCCAGTCGGGGTGCCAGATTCTGTCCCGGTTGCCCCTCTTCCAGGCCAGCTCTCTGCTGTGGCCAGGGAGTGCAGTGGAGGATGGCTCAGGTGCTTGGGCCCTGCACCCCACAGGAGACCAGAATAAGTACCTGGCTCCTGCCATCGGATCAGCGTGGTGCGCCAGCCGCAGCGCGCTGGCCACGGCGGCCACTGGAGGGTGAACCAACGGCAAAAGGAAGAACTTTCTCTCTGTCTCTCTCTCTCACTGTCCACTCTGCCTGTCAAAAAATTTAAAAAAAAAGACACCACTTGGGGCACTTGCATCCCACATGGCCTGCGTTCAAGTCCCAGCGAGGCTTCTAATCCAGTTTCCTGATAATGCACACCCTGGGAGAGTCAAGTACTGGGGTCCTTGCCATCCAGATGGGAGACTCAGTCTGGTTTAAAAACCCATCCCAGAAATAGACAATTCAGCAATAACAGTTGGAGACAAGAGTTCACTTTCAATGACGAATAGAACAATGAGGTATAAGATCAACAAAGACACAGAAAGTTTGTACATATCATAAACCAACTAGACCTTACACTTACAACACTATGTAATTTTGGAATATTCCACCTAACAGAAGAATATTCTGAATTATACATGGGATAATCTCCAAGACAATTTAAATGACAGTCATAAAACAAACCTGAAAAAAATTTGGAAGACAGAAATCATACAAAGATTAAAAAAAGAGAGAATCCCACAAAAATGAGGACATTAAACAATACACTCCTAATAACTAAGGATCAAAGAAGAAATCTAAAGGAAAATCAGAAAGTACTTTGAAACAAATGTAAATGAAGACACAACATACAGAAACTCATCAAACAGTTAAAATACTGCTTAGAGGGGAATGGTATATGTCAGTAACCTAATCTATCATTTCAAGTGACCCAGAATATCCAAAACAATGTTGAAAAAGTAGGAAGATTCACATGTCGCCATTTCAAAATTTACTATGAAAAATTTACTATGAAACAACAGTAATGAAGACAGTGTGATAAAGATGCAAGAATATAAGCATACATATAGATCAATGGGATGGAATTGAGAATCCAGAAATAAAATCATGGGCCAATCAATTTTCAGAAAGGGCACCAAGACCATTTCGTGGAAAAAGAACCCAACAAATAGTGCTGGGACAACTGGGTAACTACATGCAAAAGAATGAATTAATATTATATGCTATACAAAAATTAACTCAGTATGGCCAAAGATCTAAATTTTAACCAAAAGGTTAAAATTATGAAGTTCTTAGGAGAAAACATACAGGTCATCTTCATGACCTCACATTTGGGAAGAGATCCTTAGATATGATACCATAAGCATAACAAGAAAAAGGTGATTTATTTAGACAATGAAAATTTAAAACATTTGTTGTTCTTTTCATCAAGAAAATAAACAGCCCAACGGACTTATATCAAGAATAAGAATTCTTAGGGCTGGCACTATGGCATGGCATGTTAAGCTGCTGCCTACAGTGCCAGCGTAACTTATGGGCATCAGTTTGGGTCTCAGCTGCTCCACTTCCTATCTGGGAAAGCAGCAGAAGATGGCCCAAGTACTTCACCCATTCTGCTACCCTTGTATAAGATCCCGATGAATCTCTAGTCTTCAGCCTGGTCCAGTCCTGCCTGTTGTGTCATTTTGGGAGTGAACGAGCAGAAGGAGAGCCTCCCTCCCTTCCTCCCTCCCTGGAGAGGCTCCCAGCCTCCCTCCCTCCAGTCTTTCCTTCTCTCTGTAACCAACCCTCTGTCCCTCCCTCCCTCCCTCCCTCCCTTCCTTCTTTCTGTCTCTCCTTCTCTCTCTGTAACCCTGCCTTTCAAATAAATAAATCAATCTTAAAAAAAAAATTCTTTCAATTATTAAAAAAAAAAAGCAGCTTGATTAAAAATTGGGCAAAGGATCTGAAGAGATTTTTTTCCAAGGAAGATACATAAATGACCAATAAACACATTAAAAGATGCTTGACACATCATTAGTCATTAGGGAAATGTAAATCACAACCACGGCGAGACACCTCTTCACATCCATTAGGATGGTTATAAGTGAAAAATAAAAATCAGAATAAGAAGTATTGGTAAAGATGTGGAGTGAACAGGCCCTCATTCTCTACAGGTGGGAATGTAAAATGGTGCAGCCACTGTGGAAGAATGTGGCAAAATGTAAAATGGTACAGCTATTGTGGAAGAGTGTGGCAATTCCTCCAGCAATGAAACCCAGAATCTCCATCTGACTTCAGCAATTCCATTCCTTAATGCTCACCCAAGTGCAATGAAAACATGTATCTACATAGAAAATTGTACATAAATACTTATAGCAGCATTATTTTTTTTTTAAAGATTCATTTATTTATTTGAAAGTCCAAGTTACACAGAGGGAGAAGGAGATGCACAGAAAGAGAGAGAGAAAGGTCTTCTATCCACTTGATCACTCCCCAGTTCGCTGTAGCAGCTAAGAGCTGCATCTAGCCAGTAGTTTCTTCCGGGTCTTCCCACGTGGGTGCAAGGACCTAAAGATTTGGGCCATCCTACACTGCCTTTCCAGACCACAGCAGAAAGCGGGATTGGAAGCGGAGCAGCTGGGACTCAAACTGGTGTCCATATGGGATGCTGGCACTGCAGCAGCGGCTTTACCCACTACGCCACAGCACTGGACCCAAAGCAGCATTATTTGTAATAGCCAAAATGTAGAAACAACCCAAATGATGCATGTATGAATAAAATGTGGTATAGCCATACAACAGAATATTATTCATAAAAATGAATCAATTACTGGGGCCGGCGCTGTGGCGCAGCAGGTTAACGCCCTGGCCTGAAGCGCCAGCATCCCATATGGGCACCGGTTCTAGTCCTGGCTGCTTCTCTTCCAATCCAGCTCGCTGCTATGGTCTGGGAAAGCAGTAGAAGATGGCCCAAGTCATTGGGCCCCTGCACCTGCGTGGGAGACCCGGAAAAAGCTCCTGGCTCCTGGCTTCGGATCTGCGCAGCTCCAGCTGTTGCGGCCAACTGGGGAGTGAACCATCGGACGGAAGACCTCTCTCTCTCTCTGCCTCTCCTCTCTGTGTAAGACTTTCAAATAAATAAATAAATCTTAAAAAAAAAAAAAAAGAATCAATTACTGATACATACTACAACATGGATGAACCTTGAAAAAACTGTAGAAAATTAAAGAAGTCGCAAAAGATGACTTTAATATGTAATGTTCAGGCCGGCGCCGCAGCTCACTAGGCTAATCCTCCACCTAGCGGCGCCGGCACACCGGGTTCTAGTCCCGGTTGGGGCGCCGGATTCTGTCCCGGTTGCCCCTCTTCCAGGCCAGCTCTCTGCTGTGGCCAGGGAGTGCAGTGGAGGATGGCCCAGGTGCTTGGGCCCTGCACCCCATGGGAGACCAGGAAAAGTACCTGGCTCCTGGCTCCTGCCATCGGATCAGCGCAGTGTGCCGGCTGCAGCGTGCCAGCCGCGGCGGCCATTGGAGGGTGAACCAACGGCAAAGGAAGACCTTTCTCTCTGTCTCTCTCTCTCACTGTCCACTCTGCCTGTCAAAAAAAAAATATATATGTAATGTTCAGAATTCAGAAATTCATAGAGACAGAAGGTAGATTAGTGGTTGCTTAGGGCTGGAGGGAAGAAGAGTACTTAGGGACTAGGGTAGTTACAAGATAGTTAAAAGGGACACAGGAACTTGTTTTTCAAGTGATCAAACTATTTTAAGATTGACTTTTTTTTTTTTTTTTTGACAGGCAGAGTGGACAGTGAGAGAGAGAGAGAGACAGAGAGAAAGGTCTTCCTTTGCCATTGGTTCACCCTCCAATGGCTGCCGTGGCTGGCGGCGGGTGCACCGCGCTGATCCGATGGCAGGAGCCAGGTACTTATCCTGGTCTCCCATGGGGTGCAGGGCCCAAGCACTTGGGCCATCCTCCACTGCACTCCCTGGCCATAGCAGAGAGCTAGCCTGGAAGAGGGGCAACCGGGACAGAATCCGGCACCCCGACCGGGACTAGAACCCGGTGTGCCGGCACCGCAAGGCGGAGGATTAGCCTAGTGAGCCGCAGCGCCGGCCTAAGATTGACTTTTGAGATTGAACATACTTGAGAATATACTAAAAGCCAGTGAATTGTACACTTTAAATGGGAGAATTACATGGTATGTGAATTTTACCTCAATAAAGCTGTTTTAAAAATTTAGTCCAGTCCCAGTCTCTGAAACACTTCCATATCAAATCCTCAAGACATTATTAAAGACAGTAAAAATTTAAAGACAATTATAGTAATGCCACTGGTCAATAATCACATAAACTTCATTTTACCACAAATGTGTATACAGCACATATTTAGCTAGAACTCCCTTGTTTTGTCTTTGTTGACTAAAATTTATAATACTAAATTGATTAATAAAGTTTTTCAAAAAAAAGTGGGGTAAATGAAAACTCCCAAACCAACACAAAAAATGGAAAAGAGGTATTACTTTATTAATATGGCTATGTAGAGGTCTGTGCACTGAATTTTAAAAAATACAGTACATTTTTTTAATCCAGTGCAGTAAGATATTTTGGAGTTTTACCTGTAATGAGGCTTTGTTGATATTGTTTCAAATGCACCTTACCAGAAAATTTAGTATATACTGATTTCTCTAAAGTTCTCAAATACCAAGTAGAACACTGAAATTTTAATATCTTCCTTATCATAAAGTCTTTTTCTTCTTCTTGCCCATCCTCATTAAAAACAATATGACAAACTAAAATTCTTAGGGATAACCAAGTTATTTCAAGCTGCTCATCATTAGTCCTCTATTTCACATTTAAGGATAACTTGAAGTAGCAAGTATTATCATTTATAACAGAAATAACAGTTTTGGAAGTGTACTTTTCCATAAAGGAAAAATATGCCATATCCCCAATTACTGCTGCTCACATATTTGCAATCTGAAGTAAGATCTCATATAGAATTCATGCTACAAATTATAGAACAAGCACTGTATCATAGCAACCAGCAGCACCACTACTGTGACATGCTGAGGATAAAATCCAAGATTCTAATTTAAGAAACTGGCACAGAATATAGGACATGAAGCTTTTTTTGGCAATATCCCTAGAATATTAATAACTAAGAGTCTAAAATCAGATTTATTTGAAAATTTAGAGATGAAGCTATGATAAAATAACAATGAAAACATTTATTAACAAATGATTCACAGTACTGTGACTAAACATGACTTAAGGTTCTGTGATTTCATTAAAATTAAAAATGGTGGGAAAACCTGTAGATATCACATTATAAGTACATCTATAACAATTACATTATAGAAAGGTTAAATACATTTTTATTTCAAAAAAGTTAGCTGTATGTTACTTTTTTTATTCAAAATCCACTTCCAATGAAACAAGAAAAAACAAGGAATAAAGATGAGTTAATAGGGCATGTTATACAAATTTTTTGAGATGTAGAACATTGGACTTTAGAAAGCAGAATACTAGGGGCTGGCATTGTGGCTTAGTGGGTTGAGCCTCTACCTGTCACCCCAGCATCCCATAAAGACGAGCCCCAGCTGCTCCACTTCCAACCCAGCTCCCTGCTAACGTGCCCAGGAAAGCAGCACAAGATGATCCAAGTGCTTGGGCCCCTGGACCTTCAGGGAGACCCAGAAGATGCTCCTGGCTCCTGGCTTTGGATCAGCCCAGCTCTCTGTTAAGGCCATTTGAGGACTGAACCAGCAGTTGGAAGACCTCTCTTTCCTCTGCCTCTCTGTAATTCTGCCCTTCAAATAAATGAAATAAATCTTTTAAAAAATGATAAATTGATTGTAGTATTTCTTGTTGGAAGTATGCTACTTAAATTTGTGAAAAGAATGAATTGCAGGATAGCAAATATGTGATACCATTAATGGGAAAATAAGGGAACATGTTCAAAAATTTAAGAGGTCTCCTCTAGATGGAGATTTTTTATTTTCTAGCTTTGTAATATTCCACCACCACCCCAGATTTAATTATTCAAGAGGCAAAGTGACAGAGACAGAGATATGTTTTCCATTCATTGGTTCACTCCCCAAAATGCTCGCAACAACCAGGGCTACTTCAGACTAGAGACAGAAGCCAGAAACTCCATCCAGGTTCTCCCATGATGGTAGCAGGAACCCAAGTACTTGGGCCATTATCTGCTATCTCCCCCTTGGTGCATCTGCAGGATACTGGATCTGATGCGTGGAGCAGTCAGGACTCAAACTGGAGCTCTGATATGGGATACAGGAATCCCAAGCAGAAGCTCAATCCAATGTGCCACAGAGACAGTCCCTGAAATATTCCTTTTTGAGTTATTTTTAAATTAGTCTATAATTTTTTTGTAAAAATAATAAAGCCATTATAAAAGAAATGGCATTTCATTGCATATTCTTTAAATGAGTTTAGAAAACCATGCAAACTGAGACTCATTTATGACTCATACTAAGTATCTTATCCTAAGACAGTCATTCCAATTCCATAAAAGCTACTTCTCTAGAGCTTAAAAAAAAAAAAAAGCAGTTCTCAAAATATGTTGAAACATACTGTGTGTCAGGTCATCCAGGCGACCCAAATCAAAAATATTATCAGAATATATGAAATACCCCCGCAGGCTGCAACACTGGGGTCCCAAGTTTGGATGCTGGTTTGAGTTCCAGCTGCTTTGCTAGGGAGCCAACTACCTGCAGGGGGGCTGGAAGAGCAGCAGATGACAGCTCATGTACTTTGGCCCCTACCACTCACAAAGGAGACTAGAACTGAGTTCCAGATTTCTGGCTTCAGCCTGGTCCAGACCTGACTATTACAGCCATTTGGGGAGTGAACCAGCTGATGAAGATCTCTGTCTGCCTTTCAAATAAATAAATTAACTATATATATATTTATAATATATAAACCAGTGCCTGGGTATCTGGTAACAGCTGTGTTATTTTTATTTTATTTTATTTTTTTATTTTTATTTAAAATATTTAAAATATTTAAAAATTTTATTTTTATTTTATTTTATTTTATTTTATTTATTTTTATTTATTTTATAAATGATCAAAATTTCCTACGATGGAAACATGACTATGGAAAGTAAATGTATCTTAAAAGCATTTCCATGCTACATGTGTTACTTCATTTCCACTTTGGATTCAAAGTTAGACTGGCTCATTCACTGGAAGCCCAAATGCATGTGGAAAACTACTTAAGGAGACGACGTATAATCATCTCATTTCAGCTTGTCTGGAGGTTTTAGCAGGAAAATAAAATCAATAAAGTAACAATAAAGTAGCCCAACTGACTTTTTTTGTCTAAGTCTCAGTTATCTTGCCACAACTTATTTTCCTCTGTCAAATTGGGAAAAATTGATAAGACATCGCTATGTTAAATTTGACCAGAGTATTTTTAAAAATGTTCTCAAAATTGTAATGTAGAGGGAATCTAAAATATATCCAGCACTTTAAAAGAAATAAAAATAAATAGAGTCTAATCAGTTCTTGATAATCTACAACTTCTCCAAGCTAATTACAGGTCATTATAATTTTAACTGAGTAGTTAATGACTCCAAATTATAATCCTAGCTGTAATACACAAGTCCTGAGTGACTTAGCAGTTCATCTTGCTTCTCAGTACTCTTTCATAAAACAAATGCTCTCAAACTTTTGGAGAAAAATTTTAGGTTACTTAAGGTGGCGGCAGGAGCTGGGGGCAATGCTAACAGAGAGACTACAAAGATCTGTAAACATTTTCATATAGGAAGTATTTAAGAAACAAAGATCCCCTACTTTCAAAGTCCTTAGAAAAGTTCATGTTCAAAACTGGCCTACTGGCAAGGCACCTCAAAGAAACCAGTATCTCTTGATAAGACTCTAAATTACAATTATTTCTCTTTTACAATATGAAATGAGATGCTCACTTCTGCTTCTGTGTAGGCAATAAGCATCTTCAGTTTAACATTAGAGAGGAGGAACAAATAAACGATTGAGAAGATTGTTATAAATGAGCTGCCCAAGAATATAACTTACTTAGGTTTTAGTTTATTCATCTACAAAACACTAACAAGTATGGTGCTGTATGTAAACATTACTCAGTTGCAAATCATTACAAAATTGTAAATTACTGCATAATACAAAATGATGTTTCTTGAGGTCACTTTAATTGCCTTTGCTTTCATTCAGTAAATATTAAAACAGCAGTGACTGCCCAATATTGTGTGTGGCTTTTAGGTAAAGGCAGAAAGCAGACAATTAAGTTACTCTAACCTTGTTAATGCACAAATCCAATGTATTTTGTGACTCCCCTCATGCACATCCCAAGGACATCCTATTACCTTCATTGAGTATGGGATAGTCCCAATCCTGCTAGAAAACCAAGTGATCAGTAAATCAAAATATGGACATCTTTTAATAAGCAAACTTTAAAGGCAGGTCATTAGAGATTAAAATAAAGAAAAATTATTGTTTAGAAGTTGGAGAAATTACAAAATGGGTACTCTGTGATTCACATATAAAAGGTCTATTTGATAATGTTATAAATGGGTTTCTAATAGACATCTCAAATTTAAAATTTCCAAAATACAAGTCTGGATTTTCCCTTTACACCTGGTTCCTTCTCCAGTGCACCATTTTTCAGTAGTGAGATGTATCCCTATCACCTAGTGTTCAAGATAAAAAATACCCAGGGATCAAAGATCCTTGAATTCACACTTTTCCCCTTCGAACAACTTGTTTACAATTCCTATCTAACACATATCTCAAATACATCTCTTTCCATCTCTACTGCTACCACCCTAGCCCAAGTCACATCATGTCTTACCTAGCCTATTAAAATAATCTTGAAACTGATCTGACTTCTAGAAATCTTGTTCTGCTACAATTTATTCTCCAACCAGCACCTACTATATTTTCTTGAAAACTCCCAAATTTCCTGAAACAGTTGTTCGTACTTACTGAACAACTTACACAATTTCTACTTACTTTCCTTGTAGATAGCTCATTTTCAGCCTATCCATCCTCTGAACACTTTCGGTAATCAGCGATGCCTGAAGACTACCAAACCCACAGGAACTTTTCAGCTTTCGTTGTTCTTGTTACTTTTTGTTACTACTCTCCACCTATCTCTAGTTTTTAAAAGGCTCTTCCCTTCATTGCTCTGCCTCAACTCAAGTGGTTTCTCTTGCATCTTGGTGGCTCCTGTCCTTTGAACATCATTTAAATGCCAATAATTCCTTGGACTCTTCTTATTCTACACATTTTTAAGTGGGCATCACTTCTACTTCCATCACTTCAAATGCCACCTATAAGCTAGACATTCAAATTATTTTTTAAATTACTCTTTACTAAGTTCTTTTTTTAAAAAAAGATTTATTTTTTTGGAAGAGTTACACAGAGAGGATAGGCAGAGAGAGAGGAGAGAGGTCTTCCATTCAATGGTTCACTCCCCAGTTGGCCACAATGGCTGGAGCTGCACCGATCTGGAGCCAGGAACTTCTTCCAGGTCTCCCACATGGGTGCAAGGACCCAAGGACTTGGGCCATCTTCTACTGCTTTCCCAGGCCATAGCAGAAAGCTGGATTGGAAGTGGAGCAGCCGGGACTAGAACCGGCACCCATATGGGATGCCGGTGCTTCAGGCCAGGGTTTTAACCCACTGGGCCATAGCGCCGGCCCCTCAAATTCTTATCTCTAGCACAGATCTCTCTGCTTAGTTTCAGACCCTAGGCAGCTTCACTTAAGATTTTCCACAGGTATTTCAACTTGTCCTCCCAAATTGATCTGGATTCCTTTTTTCCTTTTCAATAAACTGCTATCATAAATCTAGTTGGCTAACTCAGTATGTATGATCGTTATTTCTTCCCTCTCACCAAGTCCTGTCTGTGATGCCACTCTGCCTGCTAAAACAATGCCACCTCCATCTCTTCCCTGGATCCCTGTGCAGCATCCAGCAAGTGTTTAGTCTCCTATCTCCCAACAGACTCTTGCCACTACTGTCAGGTATCAATGCGGTGTAACACCCACACTCATTCTTCAAGATAGCATATGAATATGTCTGAGGTGATAGATATCCCAATTACTCTGATCTGATCATTACATATAGTATATATATATATATATATATATATATTGAAATGTAGCAATGCATCCCATAAATACATACAATTACTAAGTGTCAATAAAAAATAAAAATGTTTTAAATACCATGACCTAGACTCTAACTGTTGTTCCAGTCTCATCTCTAGCCAGTCTCCTATTATATCCTATATCGCAGCCACATAAATTGCAGCTATTCCCAAAATATGCCATGCTCACTTACGTATGCCTCTGCACATATTATTCTTTGTTTTAGTACCCTCTTAGACTCTATCTTGAACTAACATTTTCTGGCCTCTTAAGTCTCTCAGTTTACCTGTTACTTTCAGGAAGCAACCCATAACCTTAGGGTAGATCCATCACATACTTCTCTAACATCTTATCATGATGTTTATTATTACACTTACTGAAACTGCCTGCTTGTAAATCTGTATTCCCCATCAAGTATAAGCTGCTCCTCAAGATACTTACAAAAAAAAAAAAAAGCATTCATCAATTTATTCATTCTACCAAGCAAGTAATATTTTAACCTTCACAATAGTTCACTTAAATTTTAAACATATGGAAACCAAAGATAGGAAGATGTTTCAATGCTACATTTTTAAAAGCAAATTATATGTCTAATTTTGTAACAGGCAAATAAAATCTGGCCAATTAAAAGAATGGCAGAGTAAATTAAAAATTAAACACCTATTTCTTCAGAGGTTGCTTTATTTTACTTATAACTTCAACTACAATAGTTTATCTGAAAAGTTGTTTTAAAAAACCCATTCAACTTTGCTCATCAAAATTCAAGGGCTATAAAAATATTTTTCACTTCTATCAACTTAGAGAATGGGATTAACGATGAGTTCAAATAATCATCCATTTTTGGTAATAGCTATAATTCTAGAATACCCTTCATCAGCAAGTATGAAGCAAAGGCAAAAACAATTAGACAAAATGTAAAATTTTTAAGTTATATTTAAGATTTGACACTCTGATCATTAAAAACAACCTTATTTGAGGCATTTAACCTCTTTCGCTATTATCTGTACAGTTATTCATTAAGCAAAACCTGAGAAAGTATCTAAGCTTTCTCCCTACTTCAGAGTATGTTTATTTGATGGAATTACTATATGGCTATTTATTTAGAACAAGAGTGAAACTGATTACCAATACAGGCTAAATCAAAATCACTTCTGAGGTCCCTTTAAGCACAGCAAGGTCATAGTAGGTGCAATTAGCACCATCATTCCAATAGAAGGAGTGTGTTCTCAAGAAATCCTAGAGAACCAATAATAGGTTTTCTGATTTTTACAATAAGAACCTATCTTAGTCAGCAAATTGTCAAAACAAACAACAAATTCAGTAGATATCTTTAAGCATATCCCATGAAAATTGCAGAATTTTGGGAGCTGGCATAGTGGGCAAGGCCACATAACACCAGCAGTTCCATTTGGGTGCTGATTTGTGTCCTAGCTGTACTACTTCTGATCCAGCTCCCTACAAACGGCCAGGAAAAACAGCATATGATGTCCCGAGTGTTTGGGCCCTTGCACCCACGTGGAAGACCCAAATGAAGCACCTAGCTCCTAGCTTCAGCCTGGCTTAGCCCTGGTCTTTGTGGCCATGTGGGGAGTGAAGCAGTGGATGGAGGATCTCTTTCTCTGTCTCTCCCTGACTCTGATTTTCAAAACAAATAATTTTTTAAAAAAACTAAAAAGAAATTGCAGAATTTATAAAATTCTTAATTAATCACTCAAAATGCCAACATAAACAATTTCTTCAGGGAAGAGTTCAAAAAGATAAATGTAAAAAGTAGGCTTGAAACTGCTTATTAGTCAATTATCCTGCTCAGACAAGTACAGTGTATTCTGCATAAACTCAGCCTGTCATGTAAAACTCTTTCGGCAAAGTATTCAGATTTCTTGTTACATAATAATGCAATACAAGTAATTATACATTTTAAATCTGCTCCTTTCATCTCCTTTAAGGACAAACTTTAATAAATAATGACCACACTCAAATTTAGAAATTACTACAAACAATTTCACTTTTTTCAATGTTTATATACACATGGCTATGTTTGGGAGTCAATCAAGTATTACTTTTCCCTACAAACCTTATATAGTAACTTTCCTAGCAATGTATCAGTAATGTTGCATTTCACACTCCAGTCAGTGGCAAATACAAGAGCAAATAATTGCTATATTTGCAAATAAGCCTACATTTACTGTCAAAGTATTAAGAACTCAGAGTTCACTTATTTTAAATAAACCTGAACCAGTTTCAGGTATAAATATATGAAAACAAAAAGCAAAACAGAAAAAAATCAATCTCTGATAGATAACACTAAACATCTCTGAAAAAAAGCACAATCTGTAAGCGTGTGTGTGTGTGTGTGCTGGAAGGAAGGTGGTGACAATCAACTAGAAGACAACCAACAAGTAATTTCTTTCATCAAAACAGTGATTCTGACATGGACGTTTGGCATAGTGGTTAAAATACCCATTGGGGAGCCCAGGTCCCACATCTGAGTCCTTGGGTTGTATGCCTGGCTCTGGACTCCAGCTTTCTACTAACACAGTCTGGGAAGCAGCAATGATGGCTCAAGTAATTGGGCTCCTGCCACCCAAAAGAGACCTAGACTGTATCCATATTTCACCCTCCAATCCTGTCCCCCAACCACCACCACTGGGGGCTTTAGGGGAGTGAACCAGAGACAGAAGCTCTCTCTTCCTCTGCCTCTCAAAAAAATTTTTTTTAATTTATTTATTATGCACAGAAAATTGTATTTGGTACAATAATAAGATCTGAAAAACAGATAATGACTTCTGTTTTCACAAAGATTTCTTCTCGTTCTGGAGAAATATATCACTACATATCAACTAAATACTCATCCAAAACAACAGTCAACAAATCAAAGTGTTAAGGGAACTGGTTAGCAGAAAGGCCAAAGACAAAACAGGAATAAAAACGCCTGAGTCCTCACTGCACTACCTTCAATAAAAAGGTGTGTCCAAGAGTAAATAAAATGACCCAGATGAAAGCACTTTGAAGAAATAAATTTTCTGACACACACACAAAAATAAGGCATGATCAGAACAGTTAAGTTCAAACACAGTTTATGTTCAGCATCTTGTACATAACATCTGAAGTAATAGAATTTTAGGTAGAGGTCTAGATCTTCAAGAATCAGAACAAGGCTGTGAGCACGCAGAGAAAATCGGTTTTATATTTTAAAGTGGATACAATGATCACCTATTATTCTCCATGATGGGATTAAAACTAGGCAAGCTTCTATCATGTGTTGTCAATTTTATTTACTAGCTCAGCCTCAGTTCTTAAAAAAAAAATCACAGAGAAAAGAAAACTGACCACCTGGCATCAAATGATAACAGTTAGGCTTTAATTATGACAACTACAGCAAAATCTAATAGAATCATTTTGTCATACCTAAAATGCCACTTTCGAGAACAGGAAAGCAGCAGATCGGCCATAGGGGGCAGCATAGTTTAAGAGAGTGAAATGTAAATACCAAGAGGTGAAGTGAGGCCAAGAAATGTTAACAGGCTGAGTAATAAGCTGTGAGTATCAGAGAAAAGGACAGTTTCAATTAATGAATTAAATCAATAGATAATGCTAAATCAGTGATTCTCAACACTGGCTGCATATCAGAACCACCCTGGGAGCTTTTAAAAACTCAGATTCTATCTTAGACTAACTAATTAGAACTACACTTGGGACTGGGGTCTAGCTATTGATATATCTTTTAAAGTTCACCAAGTGTACAGCAAGAACTGAGAAGCAAAGTGTTAAACACATTACAAAAACAACAACAAAACCCTACTGCCCATCCCTAGCTGCTTACAATTTAAAAAGCTAAATTTTAAAAATTAAGTGCAAAAAGCCAAAAGGGCAAGAACACTTAAAGACTAATTTATCTTTGTGATTTTTATCAAGGGACAATGCTATTTTGCAGGTGAAGATGATTAAACTAAAGTTCACCTGGGCGGGTGCTGTGGTGTAGTGAGTAAAGCCATCCCCTGCAGTGCCGGCATCCCATATGGATGCCGGTTCAAGTCCCAGCTGCTCCACTTCTGATCCAGCTCTCTGTCAGGGACTGGGAAAGCAGTAGAAGAGGGTCCAAGTCCCTGGGTCCCTGCACCCACGTGGTTAGACCCAGAGGAAGCTCCAGGTTCTTGGCTTTGGTCCAGCGCAGCTCTGGCTGTTGCAGCCAACTAGGGAGTGAACCAACGGATGGAAGACCTCTCTCTATCTCTTGCCTCTCTTTCTCTCTCTCTGTGTAACTCTGACTCTCAAATAATCTTTAAAGTTGCCGGTGCCGTGGCTCACTAGGCTAATGCTCCGCCTTGCGGCGCCGGCACACCGGGTTCTAGTCCCTGTCGGGGCGCTGGATTCTGTCCTGGTTGCCCCTCTTCCAGGCCAGCTCTCTGCTGTGGCCAGGGAGTGCAGTGGAGGATGGCCCAAGTGCTTGGGCCCTGCACCCCATGGGAGACCAGGAGAAGCACCTGGCTCCTGCCATCGGATCAGCGTGGTGCGCCAGCCGCAGCGCGCTGGCCGCGGCGGCCATTGGAGGGTGAACCAACGGCAAAAGGAAGACCTTTCTCTCTGTCTCTCTCACTGTCCACTCTGCCTGTCAAAAAACAAACAAACAAACAAACAAACAAAAAAAACACTTTAAAGTTTACCAGGGTTAAACAACTAGCTCAAAGCTATTGTGAGTCATCACTAATGCCAGAGACAAGTTTATTATTTCAGGATACAGCTCTACCCCAATGGTCACACTATTGCATCAAAAACATTTTCCTGGATTATCACTTTATTCAGTTAGGCCTGTCATAAAATAAGACAAAATTAAATTAAGAATCGGAGAAGGTAATAAAAAGGAGGGGGTATGATTCTAAACAGGAAATTTTAAAAAGTTTTTATTAGTAGTAGTAGTATTTATTTGAAAGACAGAATTATAGAGAGAGGCAGAAACGGAGAGAAGTCTTCATCTGCTGGTTCATTCCCCAAATGGCAGCAATGGCTGGAGCTGAGCTGATATGAAGCCAGGAGCCAGAAGCCTCCTCTGGGTCTCCCAGGTGCAAGGGCCCAAGGGCTTGGGCCATCCTCTGCTGCTTTCCCAGGCATGTTAGTAGAAAGCTGGACTGAAAGTGGAGCAGCTGGAACTCGAACCGGTGCCCATATGGGATGCTGGAACTGCAGGCCAGGGCTTTAACCCCTACGCCACAGCACCGGTTCCCTAAATAGCAATTTTGAGGATGTTAAAAAATTAGGCTTAAACATCAAACTTTTTTCTTAATTTGAAGACAAGCAATTGATATTATATTTAGCAATTTCTCTAATATGTATATTTATGAAAAAATTTGTTTTAAATATTTCTTCCAGAAAAGATATGACAATGCTTCCAGAAAACAGTCTAAAAGTAACTAAAAGGTTATATCCCTCTGTAGTATATCCCTTTCTTAGCACATTCAGATAGGTGCATTTCAACTCTTCCTTTAGTGTCACCTCAATTACAAAAGGGGTTTTCTGCTTAGATGGGATGATGAGATGTTAACTTTAAGAAGATCTATAAATCTTAAAAGTTGATTAGTGTTTTCCTACCACCATCAAAAGTTAAGATAGTTAAGAAACTTCAAATTATGTCAGTGTTCTTGTTCCACAATTATCTCAAAGGAACATGCACCTCAAAAAAATATGCACACATATTCTCCTCTTCAAAGGTAAGCAACCCACCCCACTGTTTCTGGAGGACCTCAGTACTTCCAGTGGGATCAGTTACAAAGAATGGACCAACAAGGAATCTGAGCCATCTGGAAGTTCTCTACCTCAGCCAAAGGGGATTTTAACCTCAAAACCCATCTACACAATTCGACTCAGCAATTCAATTTCTTTGCATGGTTAAAAAAAAAATCTTGTTAGTTTGTATTAAAGAGTCTGACTTTACCATATTTCCATGTTTACATTCATATTGAAAAATGTTTGTCTCACTTCACATAAATCACATCTGAAAACAATTATAAATAAATACTTCACAACCAGGAAAGTTTACTATTTAAGTAACATTACTAATAATCTTTCATTTTAAAAATTAATCTAGATTTTAAATATGAAAATGGGAAAACAAGAATAGTAACTAACATTCTTTGCCAATTTTTAGGCACTTACATTATTTCACTTAACTCTCAAAATCCTGGGGAGACAGAAGGCATTCCCCATTTTACAGATAAGGAAAATGACTCAGATTAGAAGTTCACCTTTTACCCAGAACTAACCCCAGGGAACCCAAATTTTCTATCACCCTACTTCACATTTGCACAAAACAGGTAAGTGGCAAAAAAACTAAAATCATTTGACCTAGGTCCCAGTATCAGTTGCAACACCATCCAAATAAATAACCACAGGCCTGAAACAAAACTGCTCAAACTTAAACTTTCTCATCAATAAAATGGGATTAATACTGGTCTTGCCAAAAGCTGCTGAGATAATCTAACAAAATACAGTCCTTGAGGACAGGCATTTGATATAATAGTTAAGTCACTGGCTGAAACTCCCAAGTTCCATATCAGAGTCCTGGGTTTGAATTCCCTGCTCCAATCCCATTTCTAGCTATTTGTACCCTGGAAGACAGCAAGCTAATGGCTCAAGTAGTTGGGTCCCTGCCATGCACCTGGGCGAACTGGATTGAGTTCCCAGGCTTCCTGCTAATGTGAACCCTTTGGGGCAAGCAGGTGATGATTCCAGTAGCTGGGTCCCTGCCACCGACATGGAAAACCTGGATTGAGTTCCCAGGCTTTGGCCTGAGCCAGTCCCACCACCCCAGCTATCATGGGCATCTAGGGAGTGAGCCAGAGATGGTAGCTCACTCTCTCTTTCTCTGCCCTCAAATAAATAAAATAAATTGTAAAAATCTTTTTTGAAGATTTTAAAAGAAATATTTGTAAAACTACACTGAATCTTGGCTTGTCATATGACAGCATTACCTTAGATGGTGTGAAAAAGCAGGAGAGGGGCCGGTGCTGCCTATCCCATGTGGGCTTGGGTTCAAGTCTCCAGCTGCTCCACTTTCAACCCAGCTCTCTGCTATGGCCTGGGAAAGCAATAGAAGATGGCCCAACTCCTTGGGCCCCTGTACCCATGTGGGAGACCCGGAAGAAGCTCCTGGCTCCTGGCTTCGGATCGGCCAAGCTCCGGCCATTACGGCCATCTGGGGAGTGAACCAGCAGATGGAAGACCTTTCTCACTCATTCTCTCTCTCTTTCTCTCTGCCTCTGCTTCTCTGTAACTCTGCCTAGCAAATAAATAAATCTTAAAAAATAAAAAGTTAAACTAACAAAAATCTGTTAGATTTTTACCAATTCAGTAAAGTTGCAGGTTACAAAATCAACATGCAAAAAAAAAAAAGTGGCATTTAAAAAAGAAAAAGCAAGAGATAACAGGAATTAGGGGTTGCTCATCTTTATATTGTTTCATTTATTACAAACAATATCATTTAATAATTAAAAATAAACAAAGATAATACAATTTGAAAATGTTAAATTGTCAAACTGTCATTCTTGTAAACATAAGACACAGGCTACTTTACCAAACCAATCCTTCCAAAGACTTAAACAAAATAGGTTAAAAAGACTGAAAAATTTTCTATTGTGAATAACAGATTTTTTTTATAGTTAAAAGTTTCCTAATTATTGCTTACCAGATGAAAAGTTTAAAGTAGAAAAAGAAGGTCCTATGCTAACACAATTTGTTGTTATTACAGAGACAGAGTAAGGTCCCAACTGCTGGTCCACTATCCAGATGCCTCCAACAGCTTGGGCTAGGCAAGGCAAAAGGCCAGAACTGGAAATCCAACCCCACAGGGGTGGAAAGAACTCAATTACTTGAACCATCACTGCTGCCTCCCAGGGTCTCTGCATTGGTGGAAGCTGGAGTCAGGAGCAGGCCAGGGATGGGATCCAAGAACCCCTGATGCGGAATGTGTGTATCTTAATGGCTAGGCTGAATATCCCACTCCCCTAATGTAAATTGTAAATACAGAAAAAAATGATAAAATGCTCCAAACTTTATTTTCTAGTTCCTGGCTCTCAGAGAAGTTTACAGAATATGAGATTTAAAAGTGTTTTTAAAAAAATTATTTTAAGCTTCACAATATAAGGCAGTTTTTCAGGACACACATTGACAGTTTCTCATAAAAAAAACTTTAACAAAGCTTGTTCATTAAATATTTTCTACAATAAGAAATTATTGCAAGCATTTTTGTCATTAAAATCCTACAACCAATTTAGTAAATGATTTTGCACAAATAAACTTCTTACAGATGAAAAGATCAAATTGTTTTGTTAATCCTCACTCACAGTATGCTTTGAGGAAAACTAGCTGGCATCTTTCCAGTTTAGACCCATGTGGACAAAGTGTAACATAAGCAGGTTGGCATAAACACTTGAAAGATCTTGGATGCCCACAGATATCTGAATCACTCCACAATAAGATTATATTTCAGAGCAGGAAGAAAAAAAATCTCTTTCATACACATAGGGCTTCCCACTTTTTTTTTGTTTTTTTAAGGCCACTAATGGAAAAAACTACTAGTGACAGAAAAAACACAACACTGTGATAGCAACTACACTGCTAAAGTACCAAGCAAAGCAACTGATTTTTTTAGGAAAATAACTTTTCAAGTATATTGGCATTTGAAGTAAAAGTAGTTTTTCCTTTTAGCCAGTAACCCAAGAAAGGGTCTTGTTTTATTCAATAAAAGTTTATCTTGCAAGCATAACTTTCCTTATGATAGCTTTTTAATGCAAATATCTAAAATTAATCTAGATTTCCAATTTTATTTTTTTCCTACTACTAACCAAACACTATAAATAAAATACTGCACCTTCAACTTGTTGAACCAAATACCACATATCTTAGATGATGACTGACTCTATGCATATATTTCCCAGGCTTTTACAAGCAAAACATACAAAGCTACATCTCCTGGTTAAAACTAGCCATATGTTTAGTATTAAATTATTTCTATTAAAAAGTGAATATATCAATGAGTACAATACTAAAGGAACCAAAATAATTTATAATAACAAGCTAAATAAACATGAAAAAAATGCTAGCACCAAATCTTGGAAATGCAAAAATAATTTGATAATTTAATGGAAAAAAAAATCAGTATAAAAGTAACCATGATGTTTTAATTAAGTGTAAGATATAAAATCTATGAATAGCAATTCAATGTCCTGGTTGGAAAGATGATATTCTTTTATAACTGTGACATGGCTCAAGAGTTTTAAAGTCTTGGCAATGCCTACCACTGTGGTCTACCACTGACTACCCTATGCAAATTTTAACAATTTTTGTATGCTAAACAGCAATCAAGTAACATGCACAGATTAAATGCGTCTTAAAATCTCTTTTCAAAAGCCTGTTTGATTTGGGCTGGGGGATGTCCTTGATTTAGAAACACCCGAAAAGGCAGGGCAGTGTAGGGTTTGAATGGGGTTCCAGAACTACTGCAGGTCAACTGTGATTTGATCTGGGGTTTTCTTTAGACTCCTTGCCAAGCTAAGGCTGGATTCACAGGCCCAAAGACAAATTGAAACCAGACTGGCCTTGAGGGGATTGTGGAGCTTTTTTCAAATGGTTTGAGAAATCTGAACATTTATCTCTTTAATTTCCCAGCCTTACAAAACATATGATTCAGGTTTCCATTAAGTTTCTCTTGTTGCAGAATTTTGTTGGATGTCTATGAGCACTGTCATCTGACTCCATAACGACTTCTGTCTCATACAACGCAGATATTGAAATTGTAAAATTAAAAGTTAGTAATTCACAATGAATAAACTAGAACACCAAAAAAAAAAAAAAAAAAGAAAGAAAGAAAAAGAAAAAACTTACTGAAAAACCTCTGAATCTAGTGGGAAAAGTAAGTGAGCCAAAAAGAGTGCCAAGCACTTCTGCAAGGCATTAGGCACGGATACCAATTTGAATCACTGTACAAACCTACAAAGTCTGAATTACTGCCCGGGAACCAAGTTCCCGTTCCACCGCAAAGCAACACCAGACTCCCTTACACGTCCTCACATCGATCCTCTGTACCGTCTCAAACAATCGGGTATTTTCAGCTAACGATTCAACAAATAAGATCCTACACCGGTCCGACTTTTAGGCTTTTTCCTTATTAAAAACAAACAAACAAACAAACAAACTCGTGCACGTGAGGGCCAGCTGAACTCTCAACCGCTGTTTGCATTTGGATTCCAGGTCCGATGACTCAAATACAATCCATGGGGCGGGGAGTGGAGACCGGCGTGGGCGCCGACGGTAACAGCCAAAGTAAAGGTGGAGGAAGAGGGCCGCAGACAGGGGCTGAGACTTGGAAACCGGAGGAAGGCAAGGCAGGTCGCGGAGGCAAGATGGGTACAGAAAGAGGAGTGAGGGAGAGGAAAGAATTCTACCTCGCGGGACGCAGTCCCCAATCGGAAGCGCAGGTTAAGCCAGCGCGCAGGTGGGCAGGGTGCTGGCCTCGCCCCGGTGGGAAGTTAGGGTGAATCCGGGAGCCGCGAGAAGCACCACTCCGCAGCCTACACGTTTGCACTACAGGCGGGCGGGGGTCGCGGCGCGCACTCCGCGAGCCCCGGGGGAGGAAATGGCTCTGCGGCCGCCAGCGCTCGCCGGCCGGGGCTGCGCCCTCGGAGCTTACCTTTGAGCTGGGGCAAGGGGGAGAGCTCCGCCTGGCTGCCCTGGCTGCGGAACTGCGACGAGCCCTGGGAGCGCTTCTGCTTCTGTGCCTTGCGCACCGATTTCCGGGTGAAGCCGTCCACTTTCTCCGAGGCCGAGATGGCGGCGCTGGCAGCCCCCGCCGGCGGCGGCGGCGGCGGAGGCGACGACGACGACGACGACATCTCCGCGGCCCTGGCGCCTGGCAGCTCCGGCTACTGCTTGCACCGCGCGGGGCCGCGGCGGCGACGGCACGAGGAGGAGGAGGCGGGGGAGAGGCGCGGAGAGCTCGCGGCCCTGCGCCCCGGACCCCCGGCCAAACCGCCGTCCGGCTCCCGGGCGCCGCCGAGCTGCTCCTCGCCGCCCGCCAACGCCTCACGGCCACATCTCAGCGCCGGAGGCTCCTGGTCCCCGCCGCGCGGCGAGCTCCGGGGCTGAAGAAGTTGTTGACTCCGGGCGCAGAGGGCGGGTGGAAGGGGGAGCAGCCTGAAGTTTGGACAACTGAGGCGAGGGCACAGAGGTGCGGACGCCGGGCGCGCTCCTCGTCCCCTCAGTCCTGCTGACCAGCCGGCCGGCCGGCTAGCACCTCAGCGGCCGCTGCCAGCGCAGCCCTCCCCGCCGGGAGCCTCCTCCGGGGCGCTGCCGTCGCGGGTCCCCTCGGAACCGCCGCCGCCGTGCCCGCTCTCCCCTGTCAGCGCCAGCCCCTCATCGCCCGGGGCGGTGACCCGCTGCCCGGGCCCTCGGCTCGCACGCGCCGCCGGCTGCGCCCAGCAGTCCGAGCCCCCTCCCCCACGCGCCCGTCGGCCGCCCACGGAGAACCCCCGGCGAGCGACCGCTACAACTTGAGAAGGTGGTTGGTACAAGCAGAGGGCGGGAGTGTGTGCGTGTGCGCGCGCGCACGAGGGCGCGCGGCCCGGGGAGGGGCCTCGCGGAGGGCGGGGAGGGAGGGGTTTGACTGACAACTTCCGCGGGACCCCGCCAGCCTCGGGATGCTCCGGAGAGGACAGGGGGCGGGAAAGCATGCCAGTCTCCTCAGCCAATCGGAGCGCTAAGCGGCAGGAACCCTGTGAGGCGTGGCCTCCCGGGCGGTCTATCAAGTGTCCGAAGGCGGTGAGGTGAGGCAGGGATGTAGGGCGTGGCCGTGTGACGAGCTTCAGTCGCGGCCAATCAGAAGTGAGAGTGGGTAGCGGGGTGCCGTCTGCGTCACAGCCGCGTAACTAATTCTTTTGGGAGGGGAAGTGCCCCTCCACCGCGGGTACTTTCGCACGCCTGCGCGACGGCCCGGGCTATAATTGCCTCCTGACAACCTATGAGAAGACCAGAAAACTAGAGGGGCAGTTCAGAGAGCACACAGAGTTCCCTCCCCTCCCCTCGCCTCTCTGCTGGCCAATAAGGCGCTGAAGCGACGGGTAGGGAGTTAGGGGGCCCGGAAGAGCGCCAGGTGTTGCGTCACTGCGAAGGGGCGGGGCAAAAACCAGGGTGGGCGGTGGGACGGTGTGATAGGCTGGTGAAGATCCCCGGGGAAGGCGAGGTCGTGAACTCGGCCAATCAGCGTGAGGTCCTGGAGTCTTTGGGCGGGCCTTGGAGCCACTCTGACCCTAAACCGCGTACTTGGTAGTTGGGGAGTGAGTTTGTAGCTCGGGTGTTTCAGGCACCGTTTGCTTGGTTTGGACAGAGTTCTCTGCACGTCAGCGCCCCCCCACCCCACCCGCCAAGAGGTGTCGCATTCCTAGCTTAGTGTCCCGCGACTGTTTACCCCCTCAGGCGAGGCCTTCAGCTAGTCCAGCGCGCCGAGCGTGAGTTCGCTGATCGGTGGTTTGTGGCTTGGCGGCTTGCCACTAAGATCCCTTCCTTGAAAATGCTAGGTTTTAAATTTCTTAGTTTCCTGGGCAGTGTTTTGTACATAATGATGCATAATAAAGCGTACGTGAGCTGAGCCGTCTGTCTCCCTTTGCGTCGTCCTACCCGCGCCTGCAATCCTCTCCCGCCAGCATCGGCTCTTCCTTTGACGAAATGGAAATAGCGGCCATGGAGTTCTGCAAAGCTACCTGATGTGCATGCCCGGAAGACCCCAACTTTGTGGCAGGAAGGTGAACTCCAGACCTAGGACCAAACATACTGTCCTCAAACAGCTCACCCTTCAGATTGGCTGGGTGGCGGACCTGCGATGAGCGCCCCACCCCCCACCAAGGAGATTCACACCTCAGCAGCGTCCCTGACACCTCCCTCATCCAGTCAGGCTCCGGATCAGGATGACTCTGCCTTCCCAAACGTTGAAAACCAGGTCCTCCTCACAATTTGCACGGGCGACCGCCAAGTATGGTTCAGGGCTTCCATGCTCACTGCCTGATCGGTCTCGTAAACAGCTACTTGTAACCAACCACCTGCAGAACAGAGTCAAAATTCGGTAAAACTCCTAGTGGTTATGCGGGGTGTACACCACACTCTGTGTCTACATAGTTCTTTTCTTCGCTTCAGTCACATCATTGCGCATAGTGATCTTCTAAAAATAATTGTGCATCCTTGACGCTTAGTCTTTGCTGTTCCAACAGCTTGAAATAATCCGTCCATTCCTGCCCCTCTCCATCTTGTTGAGACCAATCTTTTCTCCCAACCCCAGCTCAACTTCTGAAGCCGGTCATAAAATCTGGTCAGAAGTGAAGAGTCCCTTCTTTGTTTCCTCTTGCACTTATTATCCACATCATTCACGGGGCCTGTCATCACACGTGGAGATAGCAGCGTGCCCCTTCTCCTCTGAGCATTTCTAACTGTCACCAAGAGAACGAAAACTCAGTTACTTAGTTAGTTTACACTTCTGTATCCCCCACTGAGCACAGGACAGATACGCAATACATAATACAATTTTTAGTACTCAACAGCAAAGTTTCTGAAAATGTGCCTGTTAGATCACTCACACCAGAATCCTCTGGGATATTATTTAAAATTCAGATTCCTGGACCTCTCCCTAGACACACAGAACCAGAACCTATGGGAAGAGCACTCAGAAATTATTTTTAATAAGCTCCCAAGTCATTCTTATGCAAACAAAAATATTGGAACTACTGTTCTGTAGTCATCTGGGTATTATTAAAAATAGATTGTAAATGTGTAGAAGAAGTCAGGGATAGTTCTATTTATAATAAAGATAATTTACATGAGGCTGGCACTGTGGCATAGCTGGTAAAGCTGCCACCTGTGGTGCCAGCATCCCCTGTGGGCACCCGTTCATGTCCCAGCTGCTCCACTTCTCTTCCAGCTCCCTGCTAATGGCCTTGGAAAAGCAGTGGAAGATGGCCCAAGTGCTTGCACACCTGCTAGCCACACGGGAGACCTGGAAGAAGCTTTTGGCTCCTGGCATTGGCCTGGCCCAACCCTGGCTATTGCAGCCCTCTCAGGAGTGAACCAGTGGATGGAAAATCTCCCTTTCTCTATCTCTCACTGTCTCTCTCTGACTTTCAAATAAATAAGTAAAATCAGATTTACTTTTTATTTATTTGAAAGAGAGAGAGAGGTCTTCTATCTGCTGGTTCACTCCCCAAATGGCCGCAACAGCTGGAGCTGAGCCAATTCAAAGCCAGGAGCTAAAAGCTTTCTCTGGGTCTCCTAAATGGGTACAGGGGCCCAAGGACTTGGGCCATCCTCCTCTGCTTTCCCAGGCGCACTAGCAGAGAGCTGGATCAGAAGTGGAGCAGCTGGGATTTGAACTGGTGCCATATGGGATACTGGTGCTGCAGACCCAGGCTTTAACCAACTGCCCCATAGCACCGGACCTTAAATAAATTTTAACAAAGATAATTTACATGAAGTAAGAAGAGGAGACAAAAAGGCAGAAAACAAACTAATACATTAAAGCTAAAATTCATAATGAATATGATAGATATAGATAGAATAGATAGAAACACATACTGGAAAAACCTTGTTGGGAATCTTGGAACCAACAAAACTGTCTGGGCTTTGTTGGAAATGGCAAGAATTTGCGGGAAGAATTTTGAGTACAATATTAAACAATGAATTAGAATCTGAAAACAGAGGGTGGCATTCCAGAATACAGTTACCAAACAGAGGGTAAAGAACAATAGTCCAAGAATGAAAAAACCTGACTTTATAGTACTTATTAATAATATGACCTTGTCAAGTCACTCCTTTTTTCAAAGCCTTAGTTTCCACATTTGTTCATCAGGAAAAAATAAGTGCGCAGCCTTTATCACAGAGGTGGCTTTGTTTTAAATGTGGCACATGGAAGAAAACTCTTGAAAACTATGCAGATGATAATTTTGTATACACATATGTTTTATCAAACATGTATTTGGCATTGATTGCCTGAATAACTAAGGTATCTGGGTCCTAGACAGAAGTTTGGTCACTAAGAATCATCTAAAAGAAACCTGCAAGCTCAGAACTAACCTGGATAGACCCTGAAGCAGAGTGAGTACCCGATTCCATGCAGCAGAATTGCTGATCCTTTCCACATGGGAAGGTCCTTGGTAACAGTGACTCAGAGGCCAAGACTTCATCACAGCAAATTCCTTGGATCAGTTTGTCCCTACCTCACTTGGCTTCCTTAGTCCGTAAACATATGTGTGCTTCCTGAACTCATTCTTTAATCCATGATACATAGTTTACTGCACAAAATGACTCATGAAATAACAATATTCACATTGTCAAAATCATAGTCCATTAATGGTTTGAAGAGTATATGAGAGAATGTTCAAATCACTGGGAAATTCTCAAAAATATTTTCAAAGTTTTTGACTGTCAATAGTCTTTCCTTAAGCACCTGAGTCCCAAGTCACATTCCAATAGAACTTCAAACCAAAATGTTTTATCTGCACAGATAGTACTGGTATGTTTCAAATTTACAAAAATGAAAGTCTGATGTTGGCCAACTCTCCACAGGAAATAGCAAGATAAATAAAGGTTGGCCCTTACCATCAATGCAATGAGGACAGACAACATCAATAAACTGTGGAGTCATTTATCATTTAAAAAATGTGTATGTGAAACTATAGAGTCCCACTATACAGAAGGAAAATGAGATGATCAGGGAATAGAGTGGTGCTCAGTGCTTTCCATGCATTCATCCAAAACGTGTTCATTAACTTTTTTTTTTAAAGACTTCGTTATTCTTCAACTAAGTTTTTCTTTGTAGTGGCTTCCTGCTGATTGCCTTTTTAAAAAGATTTATTTATTTATTTTGAAATTCAGAGTTACACAGAGAGAGAAGGAGAAAGAGAGAGAAAAAGAGAGAGGTCTTCCATTCTCTGGTTCACTCCCCAGTTGGCCACAATGACCAGAGCTGCACCAATCTAAAGCCAGGAGCCAGGGGCCTCCTCCTGGTCTCCCATGTGGATGCACAGGCCCAAGGACTTGGGCCATCTTCAACTGCTTTCCCAGGCCATAGCGGAGAGTTGGATTGGAAGAGGAGAAGCCAGGACTAGAACCGGCACCCATTTGGGATGCCTGCACTGCAGACAGTGGCTTTACCTGCTACGCCACAGCGCTGGCCCCCATTAACTTCTTATAATGTGCCTGATCTGTTCCAGGTGCTAGTGCAGCAGTGAATGAGACTGGAACTCTCTGCATGGAGCTCAGCATCCATGGTGAAGTCTCGCATCAATTCAAGTTCAAAGCCGGAGGAAACACAGAGGCTTGCACAGACAGGCATCCAAAACTGCTTGGGTGAACTGACAAGGTGACTAATTCATCCCTGTTTGCTAGGGACTTATCCAGATCTAGCACTGAAAGTCCCTCAGTCCTGGGCAAACCAGGATGGTTGGTTACTCAATGGATCCAAACAACATATATTTATTAAAGGCTTAGCACAAGCAAGGCCCATGGCTAAACCTTGTGGTTTCCACCCAGAGGAAGTACAAGCTCTAGGCAAAGGGATGAGGTGTGCATTCAGAGAAAGTTAACTTCTCAATCAGGACGGTATTTGATGAGAGCTAAGACAGTAAATTTGGAGGCAGCTCACAGATGATGTCTGTGCCAAGATGGGGGGAATGATCTCTAAGATGAACCTGGAGGATCAGGAGTAACTACATAAGTAGAGAGAAAGAAAAGAGATGAGAAAACACATTATCCAACTGTTTACTGCTTGTCTCTCCTGGTGGCCAACTTGTTACGTCCACCTCCTCCTCCACTCTGTCTCATTGTGTGATACCACATGGTCACCTTTTTTTTTTTTTTTTTTTTTTTTTTTTTTTTGACAGGCAAAGTGGACAGTGAGAGAGAGAGACAGAGAGAAAGGTCTTCCTTTGCCATTGGTTCACCCTTGAATGGCCGCCACGGCTGGCGCACTGCGGCCGGCGCACCACGCTGATCTGATGGCAGGAGCCAGGTGCTTCTCCTGGTCTCCCATGGGGTGCAGGGCCCAAGCACTTGGGCCATCCTCCACTGCACTCCCTGGCCACAGCAGAGAGCTGGCCTGGAAGAGGGGCAACCGGGACAGAATCTGGCACCCCGACCGGGACTAGAACCCGGTGTGCCGGCGCCACAAGGCAGAGGATTAGCCTAGTGAGCCGCGGCGCCGGCCCACCTTTCGACCACTGTCCACCAATAACAAGGGGATAAATTATATGAAGTTGTGGAAGTATGAAGCACGGGTATGTAGAAAGGAGGTTAGAAGAAGTAGTTTCAGGGCTGGTGCTGTGGTGTAGTCGGTAAAGCCTCTGCCTGCAGTGCCGGCCGGCATCCCACATGTGCTCTGGTTCATATTCTGGCTGCTCCACTTCTGATCTAGCTCTATGCTATGGCCTGGAAAAGCAATAGA